>NC_139410.1:34899435-35499435 GCF_905368555.1 Meleagris gallopavo | reverse complement strand
CTGATGGAGTTGTCTGGGGAATGGCAGGCTTTGCTCTGATTGCATGGTCAGACACAAGTGTGGGACAGAGGGGTCCTGCGTGGAGCCCCCCCATGCAGCCTTCCTCCTCCTCCCCCTGCCTGCACAGGGCTGCATGGTGTGGTGATCACTGTGTGTGTTTGTGGCTCTGGGTCCTCACTGAACATCCCCCTTTGTTCTGGTGCAGCTGAATCAGAGCAAAGCCCCAGAAGTTCTAAACGGAGCTCTCGGGCACTGCTTTTCTGCTGTAGTGGTGGGTTTTAATATATATGAAAATCAGTCTTCGTGTATCTTTGCATATGTGCCTTTTGTAATAGAATTTTGACAGATGGCGAGAGCGATAATTCAAGCTCCACGCTATAGAAAGCCTTGCCTTGACTCGCTCTCCCCAAACTTGCTTTCAGCTGCTTCTGCATTTTATTTTTTAAATATAGATGTGTTTTTTTCCCTTAGTCTGCTTTTGTTTTTATTTTCAGCATCGCTACCAAACATTCCCACCCCGATTCCCCCATACAAACTGCAGCGAGCTGGCATTTCTTTGTTATCAGCCCTACTCGGTGCATAATGCTGGTGACTTTGCTATTCTGCATGTGTCCTTATTAAAAACAAACATGCAGCCCCGTCCCTGTTTTCACTGCTGACAATGCTGACAAGGATTCCGACAAATTCCTGCTCTCTCGGGGTGCTGGGGAAGCACGACCAGGAAGCAGTTTGCTCTGCCGGCAGCTCCAGACAGGCTGCTCATTGAAAATGTAATACACTGCTGCCATGTCACAGGTCAGCTGGCAAATGGCAATCTGAATTTTAAAAGGAATATGAATAAAATTCTGTTTTATTTTGAAAATGAACTTTGTGCCCTCCATCATGAATCCAATATATGTCTTAATCTTCTCTGCTCTTGAAGCCTGCGGCTCCTGGCGGAGTCCTTTGACTCCTGAACCTAATAAGGAAATAGGTTGTTTTCTCATCCTCGTCTCATTTTTAGAGGGGCTGAAACAAACAGTCCCTATTTCAAATGTAATTGGCAAAGCATAAAAACATGTGTGTTATAATTTTAGCTTTACGGCGGAGCCCGACGCGGGGATGTTTTGTTTTAAAATTTGATTAAGATGCGATACGTCTGGAAATACGCTGTCAGGATCTGCTCCCCGAATTCACCGGCGGCTCCGGTCCATGCGTACCTGTGGGAGCCTGGCTGGGGATGGGAGAGCCTGGGGCTGTGTGTCTAACCTGTGCCCTGTGTGCTGCCGTGTGGGCAGAGCCCTGTGCTGGCATTGCGTTGCCGTGTGCAAGGTGTGCTGTGGGGAGGGGCGAGGATGGCTATCATGGGGCTGTTACTGGCATTTGGCTGGTGAGGCACTGGGAGGTTGCCCAAGGAGGTTGTGGATGCTCCATCCCTGCAGGCATTCAAGGCCAGGCTGGATGTGGCTCTGGGCAGCCTGGGCGACCTGCACATAGCAGGGGTTGGAACTGGGTGAGTATTGTAGGCTTTTCAACCCAGGCCATGCTAGGATTTGGTGGTTTCTTGCAGGGTGTTGTCCCAGATGCTTGCTAGGCGGTGTGGAGGTGTGTATTTAGATGTTTATGTCCTACTGCTGTTGGTCAAGGCTTGACTGTAGGAACATGACTGGAGCCATGGGGAGATGTTTGGTTGGGGGCACATCCAGACGCCCACAGTGAGTTCTGGGCATTTCTGCTCAAACTGCAGAGCAAAAAATCCCCAGCTTGGAGGTGTTTCTGTATATGTATATACATCATGTATGTATGCATATATCTGGGAGATAAGTATATCTGACTACACATGCTTAGCCACCTCCATGGAGATCCCCAAGCCCTGCTCACTGCTGACTTCTGGCACACTGCAGCACTGCTGCCAGAGGAGTCTGTGATTTAGGAAGTGATCCAGTGCCACCAAATAAGCTCCCAGGAACCAATTGATGTTTTCTATCTCACCTAGGAAGCCAAACTTGCAGCGTTCCCTGACTTTTATCTCTGTGAAAAGGGCTTGCTGTCATAGAGCAGAATGGTGCACGTGCACTCAGTCATGGCACTGAGCTGTGTCTGATATGAGGGAGAAAGAGCAGCTCCAGGCAGCCCTCACGCTTGAAGCACAGCATTTGCTCGAGTGCTTAGTTGCTCAGAGCTGCAGCAAGCTTCCTGCATGCAGCTACTTCTGAATCCAGATCTCAGTGCAGCTCAGAGCTGGGCAGAGCCTAGAGAGGCTGCACCCACGCTGCTACTCAGAGGTGTCCTGTCTTGCATCCCATCAGTGTCCCCACATTGCCACCCAACGGTGCCCTATCCTGCATTGCCCAGTGACGTTGCTCCCAATGGGGCCCCAATGAGCTGCTCCTTGCACACGGTATTGGCCTCGGTGCTTGGAGGTAGGATTCTTATCACTGAATAAAAAATTAAAATAATACTTTAAAAGCTCAAACAAATTAGAACAATTAAAAGAAAGCTCATCTTCACTTTCTGGATCCTGCAGTGCAGCCCCCAGGGAAGGTCGAGGTGTCATTCCTGATCTGGGCAGGCAGCACATCCCTGCCAGCCCCCCAATGCAGCCCAAAGGTACCAACGCAGGGCCTGACTCAGTGCTTTCAAGATTTTTATAAACACCTCACCAGGGTTTTTAACTTTGAGCAAAACCTGGGAAGTTGAGCTTCTTACCCCTATAGGCTAAACTTGAGGGCTTGAGCAATTTTAATCCACTGATCTTATGGTGAGACTTGGCAGAGATGGGGGTAAATGGGGGCTCATTACACTACTTCAGCTTCTGCTCTACCATGAAAATGTGGCAGGTGGAAAGTCAGCCCTCAGCATTTCCCTGCTGCTGCAACCAGGATTGTTGTTCTTAAAGAAAAGAGAGAAGAAAAAGAAAGGAACTTAGTGTAGGAACCTGGGGGTTTGAGGTGGATGCAGATGGAATTGTTGGGGCAAGCAGCAATGATCAGGTTGTTGTGGTAGCACAGCCTGCAGAGGAAGCCCCTGGAGATGGCTGGGGTGGCCACAAGCACGCTGGGGCAGAGTGGGGTATCAGGACACCCAGAGCCTTGGGGTGGAGCAGTGAGTGCTGGGAGAAGACTGCTGGCACACAAGCATCTTTGGAATGTGGCTGTGAGTCTATATAGCTAAGAAGTTTTCAGGAATATTAATATTTTTTTCTTAGGATGTTCCCACTTCCAGGATGTCTGGGGCTTAGCATGCCTGACTTCAGCAGCTGCTGGGCAGCCTCCCTTTGGGCAAAGGGAGGGTATTTAATTCTAGTCAAGTCTGGGATTTTTTGTCCAGCAGAGACACTAATTGGATAAGTGTTTGTACCTGGAGTGGGCACGTAATGGTGCTTTTCTTGAGTGATAAATTACCTTTGCATTATCAGAAATGCAACAGTTATGGCATCTGAGAATCTGCTCTGTGATACGCGGCCCCAGCACGGGTGTGAGCACTGCTGCAGTGGGGCTGTGCCTTGAGACATTTCCTTTTGCTGCAGAAGGAAACCATAGGGCAGCAAAAAGGAACAATTAAAAAAAAATTGCTTTTTTTGGTTTGGTTTTGTTTTGTTTGCAGAGCATATGTGTTCAAGTTGGAAATTACAAAGGGAATTCTCTGAGATCAGCTGGAGTTTCCAGTGTGCCTTTGGCAACACAAGGGTTATGGCTGTAACGTATTCAGGAGTGATGTAAAACATGGAAACCTCCGTACCTGACATGCCAGGAGAAGGTCAGGTATTTGGGGGCTGGGGAGTGTCCCTGGGCTGTGAAGCACAGCAATTATTTCATTACCCATCCACCTCTCATTTAGAACCAGCTCCTGTTTGTGTTTGATTGCTGTTCTGATAATGATGATGTTGAGAATTGCTGTGATGAGAAATTGCAATCAGCTAAATAGCAGCCGAGGTTCCCCAAGGGATGGGGCCTTATATAATCCCACACAGGATTGTTTGGGGCAGGTTCTTCTTTGTCTGAGGGAAGTGGGTGGTACCCCTGGGTACGTGAGTGGGGTCACAGCATGGGACGGTGATCCTGCTTGCAGGGTGGGCAGCTCAGGGCTTCATGCATCTTTCTGTCACTGATACATCAGCATTTCAGAATGTGTGTTGGAAGTGTTGATCCGGCTGGGGGTAGGAGTGCCTTGCAGAGGATCAGGACAGGCTGATCGCTGGGCTGAGGGCAGTGGGGTGAAGTTCAACATGACCAAGTGCCGGGTCCTGCACTTCGGCCACAGCAACCCCATGCAGCACTACAGGTGTGGGGCGGTGGCTGGAAGGCTGTGTGGAGGAAAAGGATCTGGGGCTGTTTGTGGATGGCTGCTGATCATGAGCCAGCGGTGTGGCCAAGAAGGCCAACATCATCCTGGCACAGCTGCCCAGGGAGTGAGGTGAGGAGGGTGGTCACCATCCCTGGGAGTGTTCTAGAGCCGTGGGGATGTGAGTACTGGGCATGGTGGGGTGGGGTTGGGGGTTCTAGGGGGTCTTTTCCAGCCTGAATGATTCTGTAGTTCTGCAATACTGAAGTGCCACCAGCCCTTTGGGCTCCTGTGGACAGGTCCTGGACTGGGGATATCTCCATGCCTCGCGGTGTGGAAGCAGCAACAGTGCAGATCGACCTGCCAGCACACAGCCCTCCTATGGCTGCTACAGACTGCTGGGTGTTGCCATAGCAATGCTGGCACTGGACACCCTTTGCTAAAATTCTTCCTTAAATGCACCGTTTTGCTGGGTGCACCGACTTCGTGGTGCCCTGCGTGGCACTGCTCCTCGCTGGGGGTGGGAACACAAGCGCTGCTCAGGCTACAAAAACTGAAGAATCTTTGAGAAAGCAGAATTGACTTTTTTAGTAATTATTAAAAATCTAGTTTCAGTAGTGAATGAAATTAAAGCCAAGTTCTAAGAAAGAACCGCTCGCAGGTACTATTTAATAGTTACCTTTCAGTAATTACTTTCCTTCCCAGTGACTGGAGAGGTCAGTGTGTGAGATACTCGGGGCGCACACGCTGTGTGCTGCTGGAGGGAGACGATTGAAGATGAGATGTGGAAAAAACATCCACAATTTTGGGGACGCGAGAGGGTGCCACCATCCCTGGAGGTGTCCCAGGGCCGTGGGGATGTGGCGCTGAGGGATGTGGACAGTGGGCATGGTGCTTTGATTGGGGTCCTAGAGGTCTTCTCCAGCCTTAATGGTCCTGTGACCCTCCAATGCCATGCTCCAGCAGAACACTTGATGTGGGAGCCCAGTGCTCATTTTGCATTGGGGTCTTACAGATGAGACGGTGCAAAAACACTTTAAAACCACAGTGCTACAGTTTGTAGAAGGGAGAAATAAGTCCTGTGCTTCCTGCTGCTTCCCTCTGTTTCTTCACCTTTCCTACATGGTTTCTACTTTTGTTATGACTTCAATTCCTATTCCTTATAAAATATATGTAACACTCAAAAGCGATGTGAGAAATCTGCCTGGCGGTAAGTGGAAGCATCCTTGGGAGAGAGTTCCTACTAAAACAGAGATGGGAGCCAGTGCTGTATATCTTATACATTTTGCATGTTTTGTGACATCCTTTCATCCAGACAGCAGAGGAAATTCAGAGCAGGAAACAGGTCTGGAAAGGACCGTGTACAGTCTGAGTTAAATACTCACAGGAACTTCAGCCAAGTGAGACACATTCATTATAACAGAAGTATCTGAAATTACATGGGAAACAGCTGCCACAATTGGCAGATTATGGTTCAAGTACTTGTAAATTTTTATGATTCTGAAATGTATATATATTTTTTTAAAGCATGAGGAAAGCATCTCGTTAGGTTTAGAGAATAGCAGCGGCTTGGGGAGCCTTTTTGGCTGTACCTAATGGTAGTGGGGTGGGAGCAGACCCAGCCCCACGGTGACCCTCTGGGATCAGTCCCTGTGCCCCGCTTGTGGGATGTGAGCATCCTCCCCCCACGGCAGGATAAGCATGGCAGAGATTAATCCGAGCCCCTCAAACCTACTGGGATTCATTAACTGCAGGCTTAGAATTATCTTCCAGGTTAAACAAAAGAATTAGATTTCTCATCTATCTCTACAGATTGCAGATTATCTCAGTAATATTTTTTTCCCTATGCTTTCCTGTAACTAAAAATCTCTGAAAATAATTTCTGGAACACTACTCAGAGTTAGGCGAGAGCGCCGGTCTTAAATAAAGATATTACACTTAATTAAGCATTGTGCCCACGGGGCCAAGCACGCCAGGTTCAGCTGAGAAATCTCAGGTTATGTGAATTTATCATTGGATGTAACGGCTGGAGCAACTTCTAGGATCAGGGCTGTGGGCTGTGAGGGTATCTGAGGCATTTTAAGAGTGAAAAATACCGATGCAACATAAGGTTGTGGTGATGCTCAGGCGAAGGGCTGTGAGAATGCACAGATGAAGTCGGAAATGTTCCCTTCATCCTCAGCAGAATAATAGGATTCTTACTTGAAAATGGATATATATATTTTTTTCCATGATGCGAAATTAGGCTTTGATTGTGTGGGGATGTAAATAGAGAGAGCCACTCTTCTGGAGCCTGCTATTTATCTTTTTAAAAAGAAAAAAAAGAAAAAAAGAAAAAAATTCCCCTAAAGTTTGACTGACACTAATTTCCTGAACAAGATACCCTAGAAACTCCAGTTTATCTCATAAAATCATAACAGACAGGGTTTGTGATGTCCCCTCTGCAAGATTCTTTATTCTGTCAGTTTATAGCATTTGAGATGACGGAGGGAGATGCGCCGCGCTCATATGCCAGCGAGGAGAACAGAACCTGTCACCAGCAGTGTAATGTGCTGTGTATTATCACTCAGACTGATCCGGGGGCCCGGAGACTGTCATCTTTTTAGACTGTACAAGTCAACACAAATAAAACTGAGGAGGCAAATGATAATGTCTGAGATAGATCCAGGCTCATTCTAGCCATTACTTTTTATTCAAACCTTAGAGATGACATGATGTGAAAAATGAGCCTGTGTCTAGTTCAGTGCCCATTAGTGTGTGAGCACATTATCTTCCACTTTTCACATTGAATCTCCCTGTACATACTATGGCAGCTCTATCTATGCAGCCCGTCAGGTTTCGGGGGCTGTGAGCACCTTTCCCTGCTTAACGTATAGCAAATATTCCCCTCAAATGATGTATTGCGATGCTTTGGGCCATGCTTCTTCAGGAATGAGCCTTTAAGTACTCCTCATGCATAGGTTTTCCTCCTTCCCGTAGAAGAGATGCGAGCATCCTGCTCTCGTGGGCTGGGGATGGGATTGCTGTGAGCAGGGGCTGTGGGCTGAGTCCCACCACGTGCCCAAACCAACCTGTGCTTGTGCCAGCAGTGTCCCCAAGCCTGCTGCACACAGCAGCCCCTCCTGCATTGCCCTCCTGCATTGTCCACTGCTGCCTTCCCAAACACCAGGAGAAACATGAATCGCTTTCCTGAGGAGGTTTTAGCACAGTTGCCAGTGCTATCAGTACCCAAGTAAAATTCCTATTACTCTCCTGTATAACCTTTAATTACCCCCACCACCCCAAAAATATCCCTCAATTACCTTCCGGGCAGAATTATGCATATTTTTAAAGTTCTCCTAGGGATATAACACTAAACGTTGGGTTGTTATGGTTCAGTGGTTTAAATTACAGTGTACTTAATTAAAACAGCGTAAAAAGCTGTCAGTATTCCATATAATTTGAAAGACTTTGATTAGGGATTTTTTTTTTTATTTTTTTTTTTATTTTTTTTTTTACTGTTACAGCATACTTAGCTTTCCCACTGCACTGCCATTTGCTGGCTCCTTGCTTTGGAGTGATGCATCATCTCCTGGCACTACAGAAGCATGCAGCAAATGCGAGCTCCTAGAAAAGAAAGCGAGGAGCACCAATATTTCTGTTCCCATGCTTTGAGGGGGGAGGAAAGCAAAGTCTTAGGTTAGCTCTGCTGCTGCTTGTGTGCTGTGTCCACACGTGTGCTGTGCAGTGGGACCATTGCCTCGGCACAGGCTGATGACAGCCCCGATTACAGTGAAATGTTGCGCTGGGAGATTAGCAGTACGCTTAAGGATTCTTTTTATGTAATGCATGTTTAGTTAAAAACCAACGGTTTGACAGTGCCTACGTTTTTATCGAGCCTTTTTATTACAGCCACACATGAGACCGTAACTGTGAACAGGAAAATCTTGTTTAGCCACAGGCTAAACATCGAAGCGCTGAGATACGGATGAACTTAAAATCCTGTTTCACTTTTTAGATTACAGGACTGAGCAAATATTTCTTTAAAATACAGTTAGAGAAAAGCACGTGATCAGGACTCACCATGGTTTTTGTTGGTTTTGTTTCCAGTTCAGGGAGTTTTCAAACCTATTTGCTTGCTGGAGATGTGCAGATGCATTCATGCTTGCTTGAAAAATTATCCCGTTTTTAAGTAATGACTTGCTGGTAATTGTTATCTCCGTCTATGTGGCTCAGCCACATAAACGTGCTCTGATCCACCGGGCCTGACCCTTCCAACAAAACTGGATTATTTCCTCTTTATGATGTGGCAAGAATATGGTGTGCTGGAAAAATAAGAGAAGGAAAAGGGTGAGGGGTGGGCATCAGCTGTCCCAGTGATGCACTAGTAGTGACAGTGAGCTGACAGTACAGCCTTGAGAGTAACAGCGAGAGAAACAAACTCTTTGGTGGCTACTTTTGTCAAAATATTTATCAAAATACATGCTCCGTGTTTATTTTATCCTGTGAAATCGTAGAAGAGTTGGCTTGGATGGGAGGTCAGAGAGTCATGGAATGGTTGGGTTGGAAGAGACCTCAAAGATCATCCACTTCCAACCCATAATATATATTTTTTTTCCTACTTTTTTTTTTTTGGTCTGTTCTCCAATCAGCACTGAACTGAGGCTGTAGACATGGAGGTGCCGTATTCTGCCTAAGCCCTGGGTCTTCCATCAGTTTCCACCATTGAAGCAGTGCGGTGGGGATGTCTGGGATTCACTTTGTGAGGGTGCAAGGGCTCCCGTTGCACCAGGAGCAATGAGGACGTTGGCATGCAGATAAGGGAAAGCATGAGAAAGCTTCCTGGCCCTTGACTGAAGATGTGCTGGAGCAAAAGGGCAGATGCCCCAGTGATGGTAACAATGAATGGCTGCATTCCCACCGCTGGGAGAGTTTATCACAGCAACCAAACAAAATATTCAGGAGCAAATTATCGCTGTGCAGTTAAATCTTGCTTAAAAATGTGTTAACAAAAGAGAAAAACATGTAGTCCTATGATCCAAAATCAATGCACAGATGATGAATCTTGAAAAGATTCTGGTGAAATGAGGCAGCTCATGTAATTATGGTTGTATGTTTACTGACACTTCAAGCACCTTGCGTCGCTGGGGATGGGAGAAGCAGTTTTGCCATCAGAGACTTAATGTGTAGAAGGGTGGTCACCTGTTCTAAAAGGTCTAATTGCCTGGGCTGATTCTCCCTTTAAAGTAATTTATATTGCTGAAAGGATGACTCCCTTAGGGGTATATTCTTTGAAACTGTTGCTAACGGAGAAAAGGTTTTTTTCCATCATTCAAGTGGAGAAATTCTGCCCCTTCCCTGGCTGCAGCTGCCCTGCTCTGCCTGGAACCCTGTGCCCCATGGGGAACCTCTGGGCAGAGCAGCCATGAGATGGGGTGAGGGCCTGGCAGCGCTGCTGGGAGCCGCACCACACCGGCAGCAGACGCTCTGCAGTGAATCTTAATTAGGCATATGCAGATAGCTCAAAATCTGCTCAAGATGGATTATCTGAATGAATACTAGTAAATTATCCTTTTATTATCCTTTTAGTGTCCGCTGGGGAGATCGGATTGGATAGCAGGCATCTGATACTTTTACTCTCTCGAACTGGAATGGGAAAGGAGAAAAGCGATGAGAAAATGGCACGCAGGGCACTTGGAGTCTGCAGCAGAACGAGGGGAGGAGGCTGCAGGCTGCAGTTGAGGATGACAGGCTGTGGAGGCCTCTGGCACCTAAGAGCACACCTGAGTGATTTGGAAGTTGTGCTTCGGAAGGGAGGTTCTAGAGGTGCCAACTCAGGAGTTGTTGTACTGCAGTGTCAACAATCCCTGGAGGTGTTCAAGGCCAGGCAGTGTGGGGCCCTGGGAATCCTCATCTGGTGCCTGAAATAGTGATTGGCAACCCTGAGGCAGCGTGGTTGGAACAAGATGGTCTTTGAGGTCCCTTCCAACCCAAGCCATTCTATGATTCTGTGAATGTCAGTGTCCAGAGAAGGTTTTGGTCCATTGTTTGGGCATCAAACATCTTGAACGCAGGTTGTATTAATGTACCACACGTGGAGCCATGCAGTGGTGCCCAAGGAGTCCCAGAAGTGCTACCACAGTTTTGTTAATGTGTAGGGTGATGCTGGGAAACCCTTCGGCAGACCTGGGCTGTGTGGTGTCTTCCTCCCATCCTAAATCTGGAGAGTAATCCTTAGGGCATGCCCAAGGGATTTTGCTCAGAAGCATTTAAATACGTGACGTGCTAAAAGTAGGGTAAGATGCTGCTTTCTTTCTTCCAAAAGAAAACTCCATATGGTCCCCGTGGGAGACAGTGGAGTCTCGCGGCAGGATGGGAACGTCTCACTCCCAAAGTGACAGGAGCTTCAGTGTAACCGAATTCTTCCATTATAGCCCCAACAATCAGGAGAAAAAGATCTTTCCCAACTGCCCATGTAAAAATTAGGAGGAGGATGTGCTGGGGGAGGAAGCTGCAATCTTTCTCATTTATCTATGTGCAAATTCAGTAGCCGCAAATCTAACATCCAGCACGTTTCCTGCTGGCAATTTTTGGTGCCCTGCTCAAAGGCATCGTGGCTTGAAAAACACAACGCAAGTGCCCTTTATATTTGTTTTGATTGTATTCTTTTTCTTTTATTGATTATGTTTCACAGCCAGCATGTGCCAGAGCTTCTCCCTGTGGTTTGCTTGTCAGTGCTTACCGTGCTGGAGATGCTTGGCACCAAGGTGTGGCTGTCCATAGGTGGTACCTGGAATTGTTAGTCTTCTTAGATAGCAATAGCAATGCTATGTGCCCAGTGGTGATTTCTAGGTGCTGTTCTCCTAACCTCATTTATAATTAGCAAGGTGTTAATGTCTCTTCCTATATTCCTTCTATAAGCAAACAAAGAAGGGTAGGCTGCAAGCATTCTTATGTCCACATAAAAAATGACTGTAAAATGCCTGACTTCTGCTCCACAACAACCCCTGTGCTCTTTTGCTCTCACTCTTTCCTCCAGCCCTAGCATCTAACAGGCCTTTTCAAGTATGGCTTGAATTTTGAGTGCATTTCCGAGCCTTTTATTCCATCATAATTTATTTGCTCAGCCCCTCGGTGAGCTCGGCACAGCGGTCAGCACAGCTGCTGGAATTCAGCTCCCCAATGTCCAGCCGCGCCAGGCAGGGCGAATTCCTTCACAGACTATTTATCCAGATTGCTAATTCCCTGCACAGATGGCTCTGCATAAGACTGTGTGGGAGAAGAGTGGCTTTTTAAGCCAATTAAATAGAAACCTTGTCCAAGAAGGATTTTCGAAATGCTTATGCATGTGAATTCATGACGTATTGTACTGTGTATTCTGGCAGAGCTACTTCTCTCAATAGGAAGAGATGAAGTGATGTGCAGAATTTCCTCGGGTTGTTAAAGTCATTTCTGATTTTAAAAAAAAAAAAAAAAAAAGGGGGGGGGGGGGGAAGAAAAATCTCAAAAAAGGTCTTCCTGTTTGGCAGTAGTTTTTGTATTTTAGTATATTGTGTACATTTTATATGGGATGAAAATCTATTGTCATTTCTATCAATTAATTCTCACTGTCAAGCTCATCAGTGTGCCTCTCAGTATGTAAAGCAAGCTATGATTTGTAATACAACAGATGAGAGGAGGAGAGACCCAGAGAGCAGGGTATTAAATAACATCCAAAGGGGGAAATACTAGCTAATTACATTAATACTTCTTTATTATTACTGTAGCATTTGGGCTCAGTAATCCAAAAAGCTGCTGTAAAAATCTACCCAGTTCAGGGAGAGAAGTCAGCACATCAGAACCATCCCTGTTATATGCTTTATATTGATAGCAGTGGTCAAGTGTGGGAAGAACAAGGAGGGTCAGTGTGGTGTATACTGTAAGGCCTTGATTTTCATCCCATTAAATTAACTTCGACAACACCACAACTGACTGTATTAGATAGAATTAAGTTCCAGGAAAATAATTCTAGTATTTCAAGCTCAGGCGGAAACTTCTATAAGCTTAAACATCTGCAATCCTGCCAAGAGGTAAATGAGAGAACAGCATTTGCAGAACTGAGCTGACCCCAGACAAATCATCTCCCAGCAGGATGGCTTCACCCTAAGGTGCTGCAATTTGTTGGGTTCAGGAATATTGCTGTGGATAATCCGTGGTTTCCTTGGGTCATACAAGACCAAAAACACTCTAAGAAACAATTTAGAGCACCACAAAAACTCTGAGCAGGAACAAGGAGTGCTGGGCTGTGGTTAAACTAGGAATTAAACTGACCACTTGTGGATGCGTATCTGTTATGGAAGTGGCATAAACTACTCTAAGTGCTGTATTCCACCTTGCAATCCTCATCTTCTGTCTGGAAAATGGGATACTTTCCATCAGGCCTTGCTTGGACGCTGAACAAGACCCTCTCCAACTGACCCATCTGTTCCTGATGTATCTGATGCTGCATGGTTAAAATGCACTACAGGTCTACGGTGCTGCTATGACTCTTACAGCCAGTGAGACACGTATGTAATGGTCTGGTGAAGTTCTGTGTGGCTATGAACAGACAATGGCTAATGTCTGTTCTTCTTGTTCACCGTTTTCCTTTTGCTTTTTCTTCATTCCCCTGTCCTTTCATCTTTTCATTCTGTATCTGTCTTAGTCAAAGGAACATATGTTCCCTAGAAGGCATTAGAGAGTTCCAAAATAATAATTTAAATGGAATCATAATAATAAGTGAATAATGGGGATGGAACTAATTGGTTGTTTAGAACAGTTCACCAAGAAGACGTATCGTAGGAAAGCTAACGAGAGTCCTCTTATTTGCATTGAAAATCTGTATCCTATGTCACTACTGCAGTAGGAGACCTGGAAATAGTAGATTTCTGGAAAAAATTTATAATATCTTTGAATATGATGTCAGCACAGTGATGTGTGGAGTAATCTGGATTCCTTTAGCAGGTGTTTTTAAGCAGATTTAGGCTTTCAGGGAGCAGCTCCCACAGGAATCAATTCCTACAAGATATATGTGAACACAAGTGAAGGCGATGATGCATGTGTGTGTTTTGTAAAGTAAATATCCGAGACATTAAATAACTTTTATGTTTCAAGCCTTGTGGAAAAAGTCAGCTTTTCACTAGGCAGGTTTATGTGAAGACTCAATGAGTTCATTGAATCTTAGAGTGGATTGTGTTAGAAAGGAACCTTAAAGTCCACCCAGTTCCTACTCCCTTGTCATTGCCCCCATCCCAAGGCTGTGTGGGACCCCATCCAACCTGGTTTGGAGCCCTCCAAGGCATGGGCACCCACACTTCTCTAGGCAGCCTGGCCACGGCAGCTGGCTCCAGGCCCAACAGTGAGAGCATCCATTCCATAAAGCCTTGTGCCTTCCTTTGAGGCTGCAGGACACAGTTCTGCAAGATCTGCTCCATGCTCTAACGCTGCTCTGGCCCATTTTTTTTCCCTGTGGCAGGTCAAAGGCAGCCCTTGGCTTGTTCTCAGGGTTTTTCTCCTATCTTTCACCTCTCTCTGGGGGGGGACCATGGGCACTCCCTTCATCGTAGCACCTATCGTTCCTCATTTGGGCCCAGCTACCACTTCTGGGAAGTCCTTGAATCCCTGGCCTGTAAATGCAGAGAATGCCTTCTGCAATGGACTGTGCACATCCCTTCATTGTCTTTCTTTCTCTCTTCTTTTCTTTTTTTTTCCCTAAAAGTTTCGAAGCATCGTGCCCTGAGAATAAAGACTTCTTTCTTTCTTTCTTTCTTTCTTCCCCTTCCTAGCTCATGCTGTGGATTTGTGTGATAAATGTCAATTCCTCAGTAGACTGGCGGAGATGTAGGGAAAGGAGGACCGCATGAAGGCATGTTGACCTGGAGCTGTTGGTTGCAGTGATCAGGAAATAGTAGCCTTTCTGTGCAGCTATTGACCATCTCACTCAGCTGTTTCCCCTCTGCAGGGCTCTGGCCATGCCCAGGACACTGTTGGGATTGCCAAGGTATTGTGTAGAGGGGCCCAGCTGCCCCTGACCCATTTCATTAGGGCTTGAGTAGTCCGTGTGCATGCTACCAGTGGAGAATGTGGTGAGTGGGAGCTAAGAGCAAGAAGGGTCAACACAGCCTGCCCATCTCTCCCTAGTCTGACCGGAGCAGCTCAGCACTCACTGGCCTTGGGTTGTCATCCCTCACTTTCTCAGCACCCTGCATTACACATGCATGTGCTGCACCATCATTTACAGCTGCAATGAGAAGGAACCAGATCAGATGAGTCTTCGGGAACAGGGAAGGCATAGGACAAACACAAAAATTAAAACACTTGGGAATAAGGTAAATACTGAGAGTAAGAAGTGGGAATGAGGCAAATATTGGATTAAGACAAATGCTGCTGCAGATTCCAATGTCAATTCTGACAGAGATAGTGAAGTTTGGAGTGTGTTGACAATTGAAGATGAAGGGCTAAGACAGGAGGCAAAAAATCTTTCGGACTTCGGTTCTGTGTCGTTATTATTTGACTCAGCTGACCTATATTACTCAGATATAACCAAATAAACTTAAACATGAGCGGTGTGCTTGAATACATGACACTATAGCAAATTAACGTGTCTTTTTTACAACCAGAACCTGGCAGATGTGGTAATCTTTGCCTCTCATCTGGATGCTCCAGGAGTTTTACTTATAATTCATTATACCAGAACATCTTCCAAATATTCAAAATCTTTTTATATGACAACTAGATTAATAATCTATTTAGTGGAATGGAAGGCACGGGCACAGTATAAAATGTTTGAGGAGAAAATCTGTAAAATTTGTTTGTTGAAGGTGTCAAATGCTTAGAAATGTATGCAGAAAGTTGCTGGTCTGCTTCATGGGAGGGTTATGAGAACACTTCTGAAAAGCCCCAGTTCATCACTGGACGAGACCAGAGTTTGTGAATCTCATTCACCTGGGCCATTTTAATTTGTCATGTACTCCTTTTGCAGGAGCACATTGAATTTAGCCAAAGTCATACAGTTTTTGGTTAGTCGTGATATTAGTATAGAAAAGGATGGTCGTTCTTGAGGAAATCGAGTGCCCAGAACTGGAAGTGTGACTTTGCTCTCTGGGTGAAGAATTATTTGCAGGACCGTTATCATACAACTCATGCTTCAGGAAAGGCAAACTGACAGTTCTTTGGGAGCGGATTGTACAACTGCTTTGCAGCTTAAATACTAAGGTCTGTTTTAAAGGCGATCTTGCTATTCGGGCTGGCTGGAGCTAGCTGCAGCTCTGCTGGTGGAAACCCATCCTAGCTCATACCTGAACCCCACCAAAGCCCTCACAATTCTCCTCAGATGCATGGCTGGATGAGATTAAGTGAAACAGGCGTTATGGATGGATGGGATTACATTTGGGAACCGGCGAATCCGTAAGGTGCCATAAGGCTTAGGGCCTCCCCTGGGCAGAGGCAATCGCTTTCATAGATCTGATATTTGTACCAGTCGTTTAGAAAAAGAAAGGGTGACTAATGTGCTTTGTATAGGGGATGGGGAGACAAGGCTGAGAGATATTAAGGAAACACAAAAATAATAGGAAAATAAAGGCAACGTTATCAACAATTTTAAATCAGAAGCGCTATGTATACTCTTTCTTCTCATTGCTTTTAAATGAAGAATGAATATGACAGGACTATTCCTATGCAGGAGTGGTACCTGAACAACAACAAAATGTTCAAATACCTCTCTTGATTTCAGTTCAGAAGCAGAACTCTTCTGAACTCTTACACTAGCGCACATCTGTTTTTTCTCATGCTCTGTGGGTGTGATGGGTGCAGAGCCTGAGAGCTGCACTTCCTTTATAGCAGGGAAGAAGTATTTATCTGTGCTGGAATCAAGGCGGGGGATGTGTTAAAGTCCAGTGGTCCCCATGGTCTCAACGACTCAAGAAAGGTTTCCATTGCTGTTATACCTCTGGTTGGCTTTGACGTGGCCATGGGACTTAGCAGGTCATGAAATGTTGGGTGTTGGCCACAAAAATTACTAACTTGACAGAGAAAATAATCCCATGTAATGACTAGGGGAAAAAAAAACAGTGTTTCATGAATGCAGATATTTTGGAACAGGTTTTAAAAATAAAAGACTGCGTTGGGTCTTACAGGGCACATGGCAGAGTTGTCTGCTTATCCTGTGTGAGTCTACCAACAGCAAATACATCTCTACTGAATGAAAGCATATCCTGTAATGCAGAACAAATGCATTGGAGGAAGCAGTGGTCACTTCGATTTTGGAAGGATCTGCTGGTTACAGAAAGGTTCGAACGCTGTTGTTTGTATTCCATATAATTCTTCACATGAAGGAAATCTCCAGTGCTCTTTATGTAGACGAGAGTGTCGTATAAATAAAATATATGGTTACACGGATATTCTCTGACCTTCTTTAGTATTGCCGCAGAAATAAACTGCACAATCAATATAAATAATATTAAGAAGTAGTCAAAGAAAACACCAATTCATAAAGTTCCATTAAAGATGGGGATTTAAATGAGGACTTATGAGCCCAACAAGTTGGCTGCTTTTCAGCTATATAAATTAGTCTAATAAACTGTATCTTCCCCAGAAATCTCGTTTCTCTTTAATTAGGACATCACTGAGAAATAAAGACGAAAACTTCTGGTGGTCAGGAGCATTGGGTTCTGTGGAAAGCAGAAGTGGCAGAAATGCACATAGAAATCTTCTTGGGAACTGTGAAGAATACGTTTTTAATAGCTTTGATAAAGGTTTGGGTAACTAAAAATGCAGCGGTAGTGGGAAAAATCTACGTGAGGTACTGAAACTGAATGAGAAATTGATGCTTTATTTATTAGACTGCAATCATCTTCCTAATATGCTTGAAGATAAATGGTGAGGCATTCTTTCAGCCAAAAAAGCGTGGCAGAGTGTTGCATTTGACATAGTGATTATTGATAGCGATGATAAAGTTCAAAACATCGAACAGTGAAAAACCCAAAAGCAATACTAAAAATGGTGGAGTGGAAGTGGAAAATTATGTGAAATGTTAGGGATGTTTCATTTCAGTACCTCTGCCTCATTATGCTATCAGCAAAATGTAAAATACATAGACTAGATAAATGTCTCATTAAGTATTTCACTGCTCATTCTGGGTGCTTGGGAGTGTGCCTGAATAATGAAAAATGTCGAAGTACCTTTATCGCGTGGGGATGGTGGCAGGGATAGCACTTTGTCAAAAGGTGCTGTTAATTCACTGTATAGACCAGTATTGTGCAGAAGTGTGCGGTGTGACAGAGTGTTACGTCTACATAAAAAAGGGGTGATGTCGAAATATTGTGGGTTCTACAAGGAGAGATCAGGTTCATGTTGGCGTAGAGCCTCGTAGTGCCCTGGGCTGGGAAAGGGGGCTGGGGTGGCAGTGGGGCAGCAGTGCCAGGCTGGGACAGAGCTTGGGATGTCTTGTCTTGGGGACAGGGAAGTTGGTTGAGTCACCATCCTTGAATGTGATAAAAAAACGGTTTGGATGTGGTGCTCAGGGACATGATTTAGGGTTGTTAGGGTAGTATGGTGAGGTTGTGGTTGAACTCGATGGTCGTGAAGGTCCAGAGCAGTTCTATGATTCTACGCCCTTGGCTGCAATGGATTTGTGTGGAGCTCTGATGGCTCTATGTAGCTTGAGATTTGGGGAATTGTGATGGCAGTTTGGCCTGTGCAGATTTAGCCCAGTTAGCCTGGGCCAGGAGAGAACCTGAACATCTTCCCAACAGCGTGCACCAATTTCTGGTTCTGCTCCTAAGATTGCTCTGGGAGCAGATAGATGTATAATTTAAATGTTTTTAAAAAGAATATATAAAGTGCATATAAAATAATATAAAGTGTATACGTATGTGATAGTTTTATATACGAGCCCGTAACACAGGAATCTTTCTAGGTCTGTGTAGAGTATGCAGAGTTTCCAGCCAGGTTTTCTGGTATCTGGCAAGCAAAACTTAGCATCAGGTTCCCTCCGAGGATGGGACAGTGAGCTGCTGCAGGGCCAGGCTGGGCACAGCTGTGCAGGAGGAGAGGACAATTCCTGGTGCTGGGATGCTCAGAGACACTGCAAAAAATCCCACAGCCCAAACCCTCTTCTACTGTGGGAATGCACATAAACATGAATAAATTCAGGAGGACCTCAGGGCTGGAAGTCAGCTGGCAGAAAGCTGCCCTCGGCTCACGGTGCTGCTGGAATAAAGGCAGTTGGAAGGTGGGAGTGACAGCAAACCCCGCGTGCTGGAATTACGGCGAGCAGAGGAATAAGGAACCCGTTATGCACTTTATGAAGATGCAACATGGTTTATTCTTCGGGGAATGGCATAATAATTAGAATTAATAAGATTTTAATGGTGATAGCCTAAGTGCCAAATCTTCCCAGTAGGAGGTTTTAGTGCTGTATGCCACAGGAACATTTTCTGTGTGCTGTGAACAAGCACCGCAGCTAAAATTACCCTATTACTACAGGAATGGAAACAGAGACGTGGCCGGGCTGCTGCCGCCAGTCAGGCTGAGCGCATCTCCATCAGTCCTGCTGGAGTACGTGGGGTTTATGGCAAAGAGAATTAATTCCTAGAAGCATGCATAAATATCTCGTAGATAACCAGCTTTCACGGAATTCCTTTTTC
Organism: Meleagris gallopavo; assembly: GCF_905368555.1. Taxonomy (NCBI): domain Eukaryota; kingdom Metazoa; phylum Chordata; class Aves; order Galliformes; family Phasianidae; genus Meleagris; species Meleagris gallopavo. The sequence goes on along the minus strand of NC_139410.1, from coordinate 35,480,530 downwards.
TTCGAGATGTGCTTTAATAGAAGCCACATTCAATTTGTGGCACTGCAAGGGTCTGAAATAATTCGGGATTTTCAATTTATTTCACTATAAACACTCATGGTATGGCTAAGCCCTTGCATAATGCCTTTATAAAAAAGTACTTCACAAAAGTGAACAAGTATCATTATTCCCATTTTCTTTACTGTGTCCGTGCTCGCTGCAAGTGGCTTACTCCGGGTGGGTTGTTATAAAGTCAAATTTACATAGCTTCAGCTTCCTTTGCCTGTTATGCATTACTTCTGGGTGCATCCAAACGGAGGTTCTCCTTGAAGCAGCCAATATTTTTAGCTTATGAAAAAGCAGGATTATTTGGAAATGCTTTGATATTTGAATTGGAAATCCCAAGAATAGCCAGGATTGGTTTGTACTTCTTGTTTTTTCTTTTCTTTTTGGGAGGTGAATTCCAGCGATGATCATCTTGGTCAGAACACAAATAATTGCTATTGCTATATATTTTTGGTGGAATTAATATTAGGAAGTCTTTGCCGGTGAGATACATAAAGCTGACAGTAATACTAATGCTGATGATACCAGTATCATTAGACCAATCCTGGAGATACCAGATCTAAACATTTTCCTGGTGGAGCGATAGAAGTGAGCCTGCAAAGCAGTAATGTTGGGTGCCAGCAGCACACGTCATTGTGCTTTCCCAGGAAATGTGCTGCTCTCTGTTTCTCATTTTACTTTTTCTTAATATTTGAAAAGAAGCAACAGATATAAACGGGATCTGAATGTGTTCTTGCAGATATTTCTTCCCACACATCTGTCCAATGCTGGTTGATGAAAATCCACATGGAAAAGCGAATTAAGCTTCTTTTCATACCATGAATGGAAAGAAAATAGAAAGCTACACAACAAAGTTGCTCAAAGTTCGTGTTTTAAGGGAAGGCAAAAAGCCTCTACAAAATGTATCTGCTCACCCCTGGGGAGGAAGACTGTTGTGCCTGGTGCTATGGCCCAGGCTGGAAAGTGAAGCAGCTCAGAGTGACGTAATTCAGCTGATAAGCACAGTGCGTGCCCCCGTGATCACCTGCAGGAGAAGCAGGTGGAAACTGTGGCCGTAGCTGGTGATGAGGAGCGCTCAGGCTCCAAAGCTGGTGGAATTTCCAGCATCTTTTGCTCAAACCTCAAAGTTCTGCTGTCCAAGCCTTGCTCTGGGGCACAGCACCCAGTGCATTCAGCGGATTCTCTTTGTGCTTCAATAGCTATTTAAATCGATATTACTCTGTAAGCACTCACGGTGCTCTTCCCAGCCCTCCTCACCCATGCAGTGTTTGTCTGCAGTTCCCGAAGCCAGGCTGCTCTCTCCTGTGAGTACCCCAGGCAGCATTAAGCGGAGCAGCAGCTCCCTCAGCAGCATCCGGGCCCTTATTTACTCATTTAAAAGCAAACTTGATTGCAAAATCGCATCATTTATAATAAAAGAACTAACAGAATTGCATGCAGTGATAGAGCCTGCAGACCCCAGCAGTCAGACCTTCCAGAAACGGAGCTCTGTGGGCAGAGGGGAGGGAGGGAGCACCGCCACTCGTAATAAAGCTGTGTCAATATTAATAAGGTGCGCGTGGGGCTCTGCAGGCTTCTACCACATACAGCATGGAGCCATGCCAGCTGGTTAAACATCCAGCGGTGTGCCACGCACAGAGCAGGCTTCCCTGTACCCAAATGTAAGATTTGTGAATATCAGACGGCAGAAAACCATAAACAAAGGAGCACGAAAAATACTGATAGCTAATTCGGCTAGTTATATCCTTTATTATGCTGTCTTTCTTAATGTAATGTGTCTCAGCTGCCATCGGGCTGGAATCCATCGTGAATAAGCTGTCAAGTTTAATTGGGCTACACTGTGAAAATACATAAATAAATCCTTTAATAACTAAATAAATCCACCTCTCTCTGAGGCAGAAAGCAGTGGAACGTGCACATTCTGGATTCAGGTTAGTTAATTCCTTGGGTTAAAAAAATAATAATCTGTCAGTAACCACATACTTCGGATGGGGAAAAAAAAGTGGTGTTTAATGTGGATTTACAAAATGCATAGTGGGATGCAGCCCTGTATAAAGTTTCTGGATTTCCCGTTGCAGCCATATCTTGTGGTGTGCGTGCAGTCCTGCAGCACAGCAGAGAGCTAGCATCCAATTTCAGCCCCGTGGGTGCTGCAAAGCCCAGTGCAACCTATTGCTCTTTGCTGTGTTCTACCCGTGCGGGCAATGGGAAGCTGCACCTACAACAAAGACATACTCGTACAACACGGTGCATTCACCAGCCTCTGCTGAAAAAGCTCAAACTGCATCACTGCTCAATCACAGAGCTCCAGAATACGGCAGCCCTGCAGCGGAGCTCCCCATGAATTATTGAGAAGTGCTGAGAATTACTTTGTGCAAGTAAAGAGCAAAATAAGGGCTGTGTAATTCCTAGACATTAATGTATAAATGTAGAAGAAACAAAGTCTTTGTGCTGGTGTTTTGTACGCAGCAATTGTTTCCTCACTTTAACAAGGCGGAATGCAATAGGAAGACATAAACCTGATGCCTTCAGTTCCCGTTGTTATGTGTTCATCAATAGCCCTGTATGCACGATGTGTATGGGAACCTATTTTGTGCATGGAAACCCATTGCTGGTACTTGTTTGTGGTTTTATCTGTGTTTCTAATGAACTGTCAAAACTTGTGCCAGATGTACTGAATTCGTGCCTTGTGACCATTTTCTGTTCCTAAACTACTGTGACTTTGGGTGAGGATGCGAGAGGTGTTGGGGGTGGCCAAACTGGGCTCAACTCATCGCCATCACCCAGCTCACCAGCATGAGGAACACAGCATCTGAAGCACTTCCCCTCTTTCTCTCCAGTAGACCTGTCCTCTTTGAATTCTCTGTGCAGGGAAAATCAAAGCGCAGAACAAACGCTGTTTTGATATGGCTTTGAAGATGATAACAACTTCTAACAGAGGAGAAGAGGGCTTTGGGTCTGCAAAAAAGCAGTGATTGACACGACACACAGCCCAGGAGAAGTTTACCTCTTGATGAGCTGAGGTACCTCTTACAGGCAGTTCTGCACAACTGAAGCTTTCCTGTCCCCTCGTGCAGCTCCCCTCTTTAAAGCAGCACCATCTTTGAAAGCAGATAAACACCCACTTGGCTCGGGGATCCTGTAGGAGGGATTTCTCTTTCTTGAATGTTCGTACCTTTTTGCCACCATAAAAAGGGGCTGGAAGGGGCAGGATGGGAAATGATGGGGCAGGATGGGCATGTCCTATATGCTAGGCAATGCAGGCTGCTCAATGGACATGAGCTCAGGAAATGGAGAAAACGTTTCACTGGTGGGACTGGTGGCATCAAGCAAGAAGATGAGGCTGCCTTCATCTCTCAGCTATTGGCACCATCTTTGCTGATCATACTTGCCTGCCTCCTCAGTGTTTGTGCAGTGATCACTGGTGCATGTAAATCACTACAAGCATGGAGTACTGGCAGTCATAGCATTCTAATTTTCAGTGGTAGAGACAACTCATACATGCATATCTACTTTTATGGTCCAATGATACGCAGTTCATCTTGTAGCTCTCAGGTTGGCTTTGTTATAAAAGTCCTTACAGACCTCTAGACTGAAAATGCATCATGTGTACATGGGATGTTGTGATGGGATTTGTCCTTGTGTCCAACACCGCGGCATTTGGAGACTGTCCAACTATCGTTGCACAACACACAGGTGGGTTTATGGTTATGTTTTGAGGTAGAAATCTTTGTTAAACACCGACACTGCTGTCTGCAGCAGCTTCTCACATCTCTGATGAGGTGTCAGAGATGCTGCAAATTTCCTCTCTGGTGAATCAGCGGCTGAGCATCATCAAGTATCATCAAGTACCTGCTCAATTGTAGCATTTTTCTCCTTTAAATCCTGGGGATGGAATTCATAGAGCTGCAGTTTGCTGCCGAGTGGTGCTCCCGGTGCTCCCAGTGCACCCGCTGGGTCTGTTCTTGCAGTGCTCCCTTTTGTTCCACCAGTTCCCTCACCAAAAGGCATCATAAGCGCTTTGAAATGTGCATCCACATCTGACACCGAGAGCTGCACTTGCTGCTGGAGGAGAGATCAGGGATGGCACAAATCTGCCCACATTTGTGCATCTAACCCTATTTTTACAGTCCCGTTAACGTTGGACACGTTTCAGGGAAAATAAATCCAGGTTCTGTTTTCTGAACATGTGATGATTTTGCCAAACATCTCATGTTGCATATTGAAGATTTTATCTCCTAAATTTATTGAAATAGTTTCAAGACTATCAAAGAAACAGTCCTGACTTTCAAACTACACTTTAAACAACACTTCATGCCGTCTTGATTAAAACAATTTAAATAACAATGCATTACTTGTTCACGAAGCAACCCCAGATTTCTCTAGTATAGCAGAATCATGGTTGGGGGCTGTCCTTCCCTCTCCTGGCCCGGCTGCCAGCTCTGGTCACCCACAGAGATGGCCCACAGAAAACAAATAGTGACAACCTGAAGCCACCCTCTGCTTTGGCTGCTATGGGAGTAGCTTAGGAACAGCCAGACCCGGTTAGTTCCTTGGCTGAGCAAAACTGCGTCCTCCTCTTCTGCTGCAGGTTTTGTTTGTTCGCTTGCTCGTTGGTTATAAATGACAGCAATATGCAGAGCCTGAGATAAGCAGCTTCTTTTCTAGTTCTTTAGAAAGAAAAGAAAGAAAAACACCAATATTTAAAAACCTTTTGGCTCATCCAAAATCTAATAAAAATCATTCCCTTCTTTTTTTCTTTTTTTTTTTCCCTATTCTTTCATTTATACCCTGAACTATCCATCACTGGCGATTTGTCAGATTCAGCTCTTTTGTCCATGCAAAAACTATCAATAAAATTGATCATTCTTTATAATTGTTTGAGTGTTTTAAATGACCATACCTAAAACCGTGGAGGCTGTGCAACTTTCTTTTTTGTAACTGCACATGACATTGCAGGTTGGATGTCAGTTCGTGTGAGTGGTCACTCAAGTCACTACGCAGCAACTGCTTGTCTTTAATGCTGGCAATGAGAGCCTGTCCCAGGCAGGTTGTGAGCTCCAGTCATCCTAGGGGTTGGGGAAGGAAGAATCAGGCCTGGGATTTTGGCCACAAAGAGAGCACTGGAAATCACTGCAACAAAGATATGGCATTTGGTAAAGGAGCAATTATTAGACTAATAAAAGGCAAAGATCCTTAAAGGATTCGGTATCATTTCACGTGTATACGTGTATTTTTCTTGATGATTATAATGACAAGCAGCTGCTTTAGCATGAAGCAGAGGAAATACCTATTTTCATGCTCCGTGGAAAAAAAGAATGCTATGATAAGATGAGAAAGGGCAGGGAGCTTGGGAAAATGGAGGGAAGGAAGTCAAAAGCAGAATGGGTGAGAAGAACAAACCTTGAGTAAAAGGAGGAGTTGGAGATATCTTCAAACAGTGAAAAAGAAACGGAGATAAAATTGAAGAGCCTGAAAAAAAAAAAAAAAAAAAAAGACAAAAAACCTGGGGGAACATCTGAAATAACTGCAACTCCAGATCTGCCTGTTCACAGCGATCTGGGTTGGAGGCAGCGATCTGTGGACCAGAAAAAGAGCCTTTGCAAATATTAATATTTGACATTTCCTTTCCAGTAACACCCAAACTCCAGTGAGGCAAATACTCTTTCTTACAAAATATATGAGAAAATTCAGGTCCTACCTACAGACCTTCCTTCTGCTCAGCTCCATTCCATGTGCAGGCTGAATGTCGTCATCTCCGCCAACAGAAGTCTGGTACCTACGCTGAGTCACAACTGCTTCTCCGTAAGTGACTTTTCCCAGATCCCTGCAGATTTGAAGAGACTGGAAGAGAAGGACCGAGTGATGCGGCAAAGCTGTTAAACTAAAAGAGAGATCCTGCCAGAGAGCCTGGAGGAGTTGTCCAAAGACATCCAGAAGCGTCCAGATGAGACATGAATGGCTACCAGTGTGGTTGAATGTGCTTTTGGACATCTCGCCATGGCGAGGTTTCCATCATCCTCTGGAGGTGCAGAGCAGCTCCCACTTACCAGGACTTCTTCAGGATCTGACCTTCCTGGATAGGCTCTCCTGGGGCAGCAGCCTGCAGCCACAGCTCCTGAGGGCTTCTGCTCTTATCCCTCCTGTTCTGGATGCCCTAGCACACAGGCAGCTTTCTTCTCTCCTCTGCCTTTGCAGTCCTCCTCCTCGCAGCCTGGGTTTGACAGCTCTGTTAGGAGGTAAAGGACAGAAGCCATAATTCAAACTGATGTCTTCTTTTTGATAGTGTGAGCCACTAAAGCAGATGCTGATAATCAAGATAATCAAATCAAGCTTCTGAGATCTGAGGGTTTCAGACATGCAGACACGTTGAACTGGGTGAGCAGCCCTGGCATTTACTTTGCTAACTTCAGGCTGGTTAGATGTTAAAGCCTTTTCCAGACAAGTTATTTTTGGGGCTAGGGAAAAACCTCCTGTGAACTAAGGCTGATCCTGAGCAGGGGTCTGAGCTACCCCTGAGCCCATTCAATTCATTGACGTTGTGCCATAGAGGCAGAGATTCATTCCAGTCCGTTCTTGGAAAAATGCTGGAAAAAATGATGCTCTTGATAGTGGCTAAAAGTGCAAGCTATGGTGAGTCCTGCAGTGCCCCAGCCCATACACAGCCATTTGAAAGGTTTTGCATTAAGGAAGAAATGCAGGCTTCTGCATTCCAGAACGCTGATAATGCAGAGCCATGCATGGGTGCTGCCCCACACTGCACAACACGTGGAGTCTGGGGGCTCAGAGATGTGCGGTCGCCTTCTTGTGAGCATGAGGAACAGAAAACTCTTGGATTTCATGCACTGAGACAGCACCTATTTGCAGTTTCTATCCAGAGCCTTAAACGCTCCTTGCTTGAATTACTGGCATGACATGAAAGAGCTGCTAGCCTTGCCATGCTGCAGAGCACACCTCCAGCCCCACTGGCAGATATGGCTCCTTCCAAGCCAGCGGGCTGCAGCCCAACCAAAACATGTGAAAAGTGTTCTCTGCGATCAGAAAAGATACATATTTTGGCTTCCCCAGGGAACTGAAGGTTGGACTCAATGATCTTGGAGGTCTTTTCCAATATAAATGGTTCCATGGTCTCTGAATTATGGCCAGTTCGCTTTGCCCATGTATCCATCAGAGATGTTTCTGTTCTCTGATGAAGTTACTGCCATAGTCCTACTCCAGTACAGGGCTGTCTGCCTCTGCATCCAAAGCAACACAGCACACTACACTTCAAAATCAAGATATCAGCCCCCAAAATTAATATCCTGAGTCCAGTAACCTTTGTCCCCGGGTTCCCTTCTTATACTCACACACACACAACAAGGTATGGGAGGAAATGAAATCTTGATTTGAGCAAGGTATTGACTCACGTCTCCATTCAGGTGCATCTCCAAGAATTGTTTTTCATCAGTAGTGTAATCTCGTTATTTCATGCTTTGTAAATTATACGTTGAAAATAATGAGTAGGTGGACATACAGTCTGCCTTGTTTACTTGTTCAGATATCCAGGGCAGACTGTGCACCGAAGGGAGGAATGTGTGGCATACAGAAATTGATGACCACAAGCAAACGTTCACTAATTTGCCAAGAATACTCTGGTGTAATTATTTATAGCAGTTCAGCATAGATTGGGAAATGTTCTTTTGTATGTTTTGATGAAATAATGAAGTTTTACTAATATGAGAACTTGCTGGAGGACTCTGCAATTAGCTCCTTGCTGAGAAGGGCCCAGGCAGCTGTGAGCTGTGCATCAGGATCTAAAAGCACAGGGCTCACCCCAGCAGCTCTTTCTGCACTTATATCAGTGGAGAGAGGCACAGAGGGCAGATGCTCTGCTGACACGGATGAGAACAATTCCTCCAATGCTCACTCAGCCAAAGAACTGCTACGGGTCTGCTTTGCATTTCACCACTTTCTGTTCTACCTATTGAGTCTATTCCCTCAGTAAGGCTTGACAGACACAGTGCTGTCCTATTAGTTGCACAACACATTGAATATAGAGGAAGTCATGATTTAGAACAGTTTGCTTGACCTATAAAACAAAATTCTCTAAGTCTATGAAGAATCTCAACTAATGAGAAGTAAGATGAAACCCAGCAATGATCTTCAGGCCCCCAGATGCTGTTCCCTCACCCCCAAGGTTAACTAATAAGGCAATCAGGTAGGCAATGAATTGCACCTGCTCTCATTGGCTGGGGAATAGCTTAGCACAGGGCAGTGCACCAGAGCTGCTTTTCCATCTGATGGGCAGCCAAGAGCACTATTAATGTTATAGGTGTGCTGTCCCGGGCACTCACAGTGGGATTATGCATCCTGGCTCCTCTCCTAGTGCTGGATGAAAGGTACTGCCTTGGTTTTGTTCCCATGGGGTGTGGGTGGCCATGGATGAGCTGATCTTTACCATATGAGCTTGTTAATATCACACCAAAGAGAGGCTTTTATGTGAGATGAGGTGTGCCCTTGGTGTTTAAGACCATATATTTGTGCTAGTTTAAAAGCAGAAAACAGAACTCGAATGCCTTAAAAAAAATTGTTTCTGAGCCTTGTTTTGTGAAATATTGCTTTGGTTTCAGCTCTGTCTGGAGACAGGTGTGTGTCAACATGGGCTGAAGGGCATCACCACAGGGCCCTTGAGAGAGCCAACAGCCAGAGTGCTGGTTCTTTCTCCTGGCGGTCCACAGCTTTGTTGTGTTTTCTTCCCACCAGCTGGATCCTAGATGAGGGGCAATGAAGGGGCTGCAGAGCAGTAATCTGTTATTCTTTTCTCACGTGTAGATGAGTAAAAGGTATTTCACAGTTTCCCAGTCTTGGCAAAAATAATAATAATAATAATAATTTGGTGGGCTAGGCTTGGTATTTAAAGGGCTTGGTGATGGCTTGTGAGACATTAGGCAAAAAAAAAAAAAAAAAAAAAAACTAAATTAAATCAACAGAACCAAAGCAGTGGAAAATGCCACACTTTTATTGAAGTTCAGTGACACAAAAGCTGACTAGATGCTGAGTGATTTGTCAAACAGCGTGTTCAGTTAGATAGGAGAAAGTATCAGTTACAATAATAAGTAGATTAATAATTATAAAAAGCTTTGATACTCCCCCAGAGCTAGCCTGATCCTACACAGAGTGATTTAAATAAAATAAGTGGGAGTTTCATTTGTTTCATTTGTATTTATTTATTTATTTTTAATCTTCATAATCCTTCCTTATATTGTGCTGGAGCCTGAGATGGTGAACGTAAAAGCACGCATCCAGCAGGCTTCACTGGGCTGCAGATAGCTCCCAGCTCCTCAGCTGAGCTATTGGAGCCAAGAGACGTCTGCTCCTTTTATCTTTATTGTAAGGCTTACCAACTTGGAATAAATTGGCAGGAGTGGCTTACTTAAAATAAATACATAAAACTCATGCTTTGGTCTGTAGACAGAGCGGGCTTTGCCCTGCAGTTGGTCGGGTTGTAAACATTGTGGGAAACACTCACTTGGAGATGATGGAATGTGCTTTGCAGGAATATATAATTTTTTAGGGGAAAATCTGAAGCTTGACAGCGATGAATCTTATGAGGTCATTGGAAAATTGAGTACCTTTGATTAGTGTTTATTGTTGTTAACAGTTCGTGTTGAAGTGCACAAGGTGGTCACCGCCCTCCTGTCCCCGCAGCCTGCTTGGTGCTGAGAAAAATGAGCACACAGCAAGCTGTGGCTTATGGGATTTGCTGGGAGAGGCATGGAAGGTGCACGTTTGGGGCGGTGGGCTGCCATGGGGTTATCAGTGAGCTGAGGTTGGTGTGAAAGCCTCTCCTCGCTCACCAGGCTTGGAATGGACCAGCTCAAAGGCTCGGCAGCGAGTCTGTAAGCCAAAAAGCTGTACAGCCATGAAGACTGACAGTCATCAAGGCTGCGTATTCTCAACTTGCAAGTTCATAAATATTTACACATCTGCATGATCACTCCTGGCTGCAGACTGCCTTTCTCAGCTTAGAAGAGGCTGATGCAGCTCAGCCACAAGGGTGTGAGCGGATGAGCGTGGCCATGCGTGAGGACAGCTGTGTTGGCCATTCCCTTCATCCTTGTGTAGCACCTCCTCTTCTTCTTTTTTTTCTCCTGAAGTGTAAAAGAGCTGGCTTCCTAATAATGGTAAGTCCTGGCGTGTCTGGGAGCCTCCTCCTCTGAACTGCATGTTTTGAAAATGGGCATTCCAGATGTATGGATCTGCGCCTGTATGGCTCGTGGTCTCATCTAGCTCAGCTCTTGGGAATCAGATAAAGAAAAGACAAGCTAGAGAATGTAACAGATGGAAAGGGAGAGGCTTGTACCACAACAAAAGCATCCTCTCTGCGATGCACCCGAGCTAGGTGGAGGCTCTGCTGGGTATGGTGCTCCCCGAAAGCACCTCTCATCCTCACTCATCATCTGCAAAGTCAGCAGTGTACAAGTTCTGGAAAGCATTTCAGTGTGTAGGAAGAAACCCACATCATGTTGAAATTTGCATTATGTCATTTTACATGTGGTTATGTCTTGTGCCTAGTGATGCAATGTAACCCGGCCTAACCTTGCTTGACTCTACGCAACGGGAACGACTCCAGTGCCAGTCAGTGTGCAGAGTTGAGCTGGGAAGGAGCTCAGTGGGGCTCAGGAAGGGATCCTTGGTGGGGGATTTTGGAGCACGTACCTGTTGTACCTGCTCTTTCAATGGAAAGGAAGGCAGTTTGACTTCTGGCATGCGTTTTTAAGTATAGGATTCTTAATGTCTTTCTACTGATGTATTCAGTGTGCAGAAGGAGCTCAGAACCTGCATTTTTTTCTGCTTTAACTCTGTATTTAATTTGTGTCTGGCTCAAGGAAGTGGTCAAAACAGCTAACATAAGTATACTGGTGCTGTTAACAAACATTACAGAGACGATACAACAATAAGGCAGTCTTGTTGTAATTTTTTTGTTGTTGTTTTGGCCTATCTGGTGCTGCTGCTCTCCATGATAACACCATCAGGTTTGGGCAGTTGGGAAGGAGAGCACACACTATCCTTGCATTCCCCCACTATATGTGCACTTCCAATGGAATGGAAGGTGCTCTTTGCCATCCCATGACGCTGACTCAGACAAAGTAGTGCTGCTGCCACAGTTGACAGTGGGTATTTTATTTTATTTTTTAAATGTGGTGTCCTCAAAATGAGCAAGAGCTGGGGCTGCACTCCCCATCAAGCCACTGCTCAATGAGAGAGGTGGTAGTGCCTGGTGGGAAGCACATTAAGCACCAGTGGCCTATAAATAAATAAATTAAAAATTAGAATAGCTCCTGATTGTAAGGGACAACTCCATGTGAATCTTAATTACAGTAATTGGTTCTCAGTTACTATGGTGATTGGTGGGCGCTCCAGAGATGCCTCTGATGGATGGGAGGTGTCTTCCATACACGTATCATTGCTGTGAGTGTGCAGCAGCCCCGCCAGAAAATCAGCATTTACCTGCAGCCTGTGCTGAGCACTGGAAAATGCACTGTGTGTTGACAAGAGCAGTAAGGGAATAAGTGGTGGAGCTGCATTTGCTGCTGCAGGTAGGAGCTCTGCTGTGGCTGCATGGGACAGCTATCACGCAGCAGAACTCTGTATTACTTTTCATAAAAGGAGATTTCTGCACACGATCCCTCATCCTTTCCTCTATGGCAGAGGAAGAGCCGGAGTGTTATTTTTAATCGGAATTAAGTTTCTGAAGAAAAGCAAACAGAGTGACAGAGCAGTACTGCTGCAATGACAGTTAAAATGATTCCCCGCACAGCTCAGCAGAGCTCAGGTCCGTATGTGGCTCCTCTTTTTCCACAGACCTTGACAAGGCTTGAAATAAAAATAAACGCCCTCAGAGTGCCTGAGCAAAAGTTTATCCTGAGATAAACAACGATTAATAAAGTGCCACCGAGTGAGGTTCCCTCTCTGCGTGGCAATGAAAACTCTGCTTTGCGGTGCATGGTGCTGAGCAGAGCATGCATGCGTGAGCTGCAGTCAGCTCCGTGCAGTGCCTGTGAACCACCGAAAATTAATGTGCACACATCCCCTCCTGCACCCCGAGCTCCTGCAGCAGCCACGGGGATTGCCTTAATAACAGCGCCCAAAGTTTGGGGAAGGCACTTGGGAGGGTTTGTTTGTCAGCAGCCTGGGTGGCTGTGTGCTGGCGGAGCGTGCAGCCCTTTGCTTAGCGTTTGGGGTTTGTTGTGATTCCATCAGCCTTCCGTTGACGCTCAGAGGGCGGTGAGGCACTGGAACAGGTTGCCCAAGGAGGTTGTGGGTGCCCCATCCCTGGAGGCATTCGGGGCCAGGCTGGATGTGGCTCTGGGCCACGAGCTCTATGTGAACACAACCAGCGTGGGTTTGGGCAGCAGTGCTCGCTCTCACTGCCCAGCATGGTGGGTGCAGGCAGTGCCTGCAAGCACCGTGGACCATCCTGCCTGGTGGGCTGGGCCCGTGGCTCTGCACTGAGTGTTGGAAGTGCGGATTAAAAGGCAGAAATTAATAACGCGCTTTGTTTTGAAATCTTCTGAACCTGGTTGAGGGGAATGGAAAGCCATTTGGGCTGGCCCAAAATCTGTGCTGGGAATCCCCAAGAATTTGGACCTTTGTTTCTTGCAATTATTAGAGAGGAGGCAGCCGTTGTTTTCAATCCCCTTCAAATTTGCTCTCTGATGACAAATTGCAGCCCTTACCCCTCCGTTCCCTCTTGTCCCCCCATGTACCAGCACTGGCCTGGCTCAAAGCATCAGCACTGACTTTGTGTGCCCCTACTGCAGGAGGAGGCATTGCTGGCCCCACATGGGTACAGCTCTGCTCTCAGCTAGAGGTAGTAGCAGAGCCCAGGGGTGCAGTGGAATCATGAAATCATTCCAATGTAATTAGGATTTTTTGTTTTGTTTTCTTGAATGAAATAACTGAACTCAGTCCCTGATTATTAGGGTAGGGCAGAAGGTGGTTACAGGCAGCACGAGAAAGCAGAGCTGCGGTTACACATTTAACCCACCTGATGCAAAGGGCTCTCAGCCCCGCTGCGCCGCTCTCGCTGCTCTTTTAGAAGGACTTGCTTTATTTTTTGTATTCTAAATAGCCACAGCAGTTAATTTGCTTTATAATATTGGGTATTAATGGAAAGGAATCATAAAGGCGCCCTGCACCGGGGCTGCACACGTCGTCACTTTAATTAGCAATCACATGCACTGACAGCTGGAAACCCGGCACACGTTGTCCTGCACAGCATCAGCATCCAAACAAAAGTTTGTTTAATACGGTCACTGACACGCAGAAAGAAAAAGAAAGAAAAAGAACCCTCTGCTTTTTCTTCCATCCCACCCCCTCCTCTCCCCTTCAAATTTTATTTTATTTCCAGAACAACGACTGCCAGAATATAGCGAGCAATGTTTTAAGGGGAAAAAAATCCTGGCTGTAAATGTGCACAATATTCCACATTATATACATGTCATTTCTGAGCACTGTTGGAACGAGGCAGTGTCAAATCTGTATGACAGATTGAGGTGAAAGCTGGGAAGAGCGAGCCTGCGAAGGAACAGCCCTGACTGAGGCAGGCACCCTATAGAATTTATCCTGCGGGCTATGAGGAACCGGCTTCATCACAGGAAGGGAGGAGTGGAAGAGGGATAATTGTCTACTAATTTGGGTCTCAGCACAGCGCCGGTGTAACAATGCCATCTAGTGCTCCGTGCCCCGTGGGGCCCTCGCCCACCAGGATGCCCCAAAGGGCCCCAAAATGTGCACCCCGCTCCACTGGGAGGAGTGGCTTTGGGGCGAGAGCCCCGCAGTGCAGAAATGCAGCCTCAAAGCTCGGACCAACATGTGGGGACGTGAGGCGATGCCCTAAAATTGGGGTCTGGAAGAAAGGCAAAGCCACGGTTTGAGTGCATGGTGCTCTCACCTCACCCTGCATGTGCAGTGCTGATGTTTGCTGAGAGAGAGGTTTGGGAATAGGGGAGAGGAATTACCATCAGGAATAGAGAAAAGGCAGGCAAGAAGCCTGGGAGCTGCATAGCAGTGTTTTTCTGTTTATTGTAATTCAAAACCATTTATTTTGTTTATAATTTCAATAATTTCTTAAATGTTACCTTTTAGAATTATTATTATTTTGATTCCCACTCTGTTCTGCTGTTCAGAAAACACAGCCCTCAGGCTTCTCAGCAGAAGGAGGGGGAAGCTCCTGCACCACAGGGGTGCTGCTGCCCTCACATCTCCAGCCCCGTGCGTGGCACTTCACTCACAGCAAGATGTGCATTTCCAGCCCTGGGGATGGAAAAAAAAATGCTGCACAGATGCAAGCATGGGCAGGAGAGAAGGCAGAAGCAGCAACAAGCAGTGCACACCCAAACCTGTGTCACTTTCCCTACTTTCATTTTTTAATGGTTGTTTATATGTATATATATAAGCATGGCTAGTTTTGTTGGTGGTTTTTTTTTGTTTGTTTTGTTTTGTTTTTGAAAGAGAAGTTATTACAATGTTTGGAAAATGTGAACAAATAGCATAGATTTTGTTTTTCGTTTCCCAAATCCTCAGCATCCAAAGCAGTCACTCTGGTAAGGCTGAAGTACATCATTCATCTCAGGAAGGCTCCTAGAGCCAAGCATTTCTCCCAGGTGCTTCTCAACACAGGGCAACCGAGGGCAGCGGATAGCTTTGTGTGGGGCCAGGTGCTGTGGGGGGGCACTGGGTATCCCCCCTCTTTCCCCATGATACGGGGCTGCCACCACGATGTGGTGTGCACAGAAGTGGGTTCCCCTGGGAAATACTTCAGAAGGAGGCAGGTCCCTACAAGGCGACTTGATTCCATACAGATGGCACTTTTCTTTTCTGCTGTGGGGAAAAAAAGTTCCATTAAGAAAGAAACAGAAACCCTGATTAGTCCCATAAATAATAACAGCACGGAAGCCCTTGTTCACGTGCTGCTCATCAGCACGTGAGTGAGTGTTGCACAGTCCCTCCTTGCCAAGGGAATATGAAGGGACCCAAGCATCCTCCTGCAAAGCTGCCCAACCCTGAGCTATCTAAAGGCAGATTCCCTGAGGGAATAAATGACTGCACTGTTAATCCCCACCGAGGTTGGGGTGAGGACAGAGCTGGTGGCTCCGGTGACTTCTGACGGTTCGGAGGAGCTGGGAACAGCCAAGAGTTTGTGCTGCTGTTATTTATTGTTTTACAAAGAACTCCAGATTTCTGCTTCCTCAGAGAGGTGGGTGGATAGAGCAGCGCTGAAAAGTGCCCTTAGATTAATTAATGTAGCTGTAACAACTTTATTACAGAAACAGCGAGTGAAAGGCTGGGATGTACCATTGCTTATCACAGAACACTTAAGCTACAGCTGTAATTGTTTATGTGAACATCAATCTTTACTACAGATTTGGACTTGGTTCAATTTTGCAGCTGCTTCTCAAACCAGAAACTTTTCTCTCCTACATTTTTTTTTTTTATTCCTGTCATTAACTCATTCAGAGAAGGCTGACAAAGCCCAGTGAGTCTTTGATCTCTGCAAAACCCCATGTGCTGCCTTCAGACCCGAACTGCACAGCCAAGTAGCTGCGAGTCTGCCATGCTATAAAATAACTGACAGTGTTTCTTCATCCACTCTTTCACATTAAACAGTTGTTGTCCTTTGAAACAACTGTCAGCAGAATGCATTTTCCTAGGAAATGGTTAATCATGAGCAAGAAATATAATTTTGAGTGATTCTGAAGTTTGAGTAGATGAACTTGTATAGATAGATGAGCAGAGATGTTAAGCCCACAGCAGGGGTTGGAACTGGGTGGTCTTTAAGGCCCCTTCCATCTCAACAATTCTGTGGTCTTTAAAGTCTCTTCCAACCCAACCAATCCATGGTTCTGTGGTCTTTAAGATCCCTTCCAGCCCCTCCATTCCACGGTTCTATGATCTTTAATGTCCATTCCAACCCAAGCCCTTCTTCTGTGATTCTGTGACTCTAAGCACAGATCTGGCACTGCAGACACCAGTCCAGCACAAACAACGCAGTGCACTGCAGGTACAACTACCCCAATGGTGGAGGTACTCCCTGCCTCCCTGGTTGTGCTGAGAGGGGCTGAGCACCTTGAAAGCTGGAAGTGGCTGGAGATAGTACTGTGGGTTTTTTTTTTTTTTAGAATATTTCATTAAGAGTCAGTATTTATAATCAGTGAGTGGCCCTTGCTCTTCCTCCTTGTCACTTCTTGCCCAACCATGTGTCAGTCCTAATTTACCAACATCTGCATGTATTCAGAGGATCACTTGCCCTCCCTACTCGCTGTTTGTGCTGGGAATCAAGCAGCTGACCCACTGCCTGGTGTCACCCAGTGTCCTGCAGCACCCTCTACTTCTGCCCTGTGTCCATCCCCATGTGCAATTACTGTCATTAATTGATGCCCTCATCTCTTCCTGAGAGCTGATGGAAGTTGTAGGAAAAAGAAGGCAACGAGACACCTCTGCTGTGTCACAGCCTTGGGCACTGGGACAAGCTGCCAGATGTTTTATCCCTAATGTCATCCATTTTAGGCCATTTTTTCAGATGGGAAAATCCATGACAAGCTTTTCTCCTCTCCATCAGAAACACCTGGGTGCTGAGGTATGGGCAGTCCTGCACAAACCATTACCACCAGTCTCTATCTGGTAGTTGTGTAATAAGGGCATTTAATCGACCACTGCAACCTCCACATGCAGCCATGTCCCAACCACAGCCATTGGGTTCTGCTGCAGAGAGGTGAGCACTGAGCCCCTGCCATGCTAGGAGAGGGTGGGGTTTCCCTCTCCCGCTCCCTGGATCTGGAGCTCTTTTGCTCATTAGAATAAACATGTAAACAATCTGCACTGTAAGGCTCAGTGAAACTTTCTATACGTTAAATAATGTAATTCAGTTTAAATATCAGTTCATTATCTGTTGCTTGGTAATATCTTTATCACTGGCAACTGATGGGAGCTGATTACGACGAGTTGCAGCTCACTCTTATTAATTGCAGTTGATTAACATAGCTGAATATTATGGTTACCCTTTCTCTGCCGCTGGATTTTGCTATTTTCAGCTGTGCTGAGCCCCTGGTATGTGGGGAAATGCTTCCCTCTAGTGCTGCTCTCTGTGCGGCCGGATGCACTGTGGAGACGCTTGGTCTTCTGGTGGAGTCTGGACTGGAAAATTCTGAGCTTTTTTGGGATGCTGTCTGCTCAGACTTGGCTCTTATGGCTCTTCCCAAAACAGGGAATGGTTTTAAACTGAGACAGGAGAGGTTTAGGTTGGATATTAGGAGGAAGTTTTTCAGCCAGAGGGTGGTGAGGCACTGGAACAGGCTGCCCAAGGAGGCTGTGGATGCCCCATCCCTGCAGGCAGTCAAGGCCAGGCTGGATGTGGCTCTGGGCAGCCTGGGCTGCTGGTTGGTGACCTGCACACAGCAGGGGGTTGGAACTGGATGAGCACTGTAGTCCTTTGCAACCCAGGCCATTCTATGATTCTATGGCTAGTGCTGCTTTGAAGCAAAATAACACATCCATAAAGGCCAAGGGCAGCGAAGGGAAGAGAGAAGAAGAAAGGGAGACTTAACTCAGATGAACACTACGTGTCAAGCTCTGAGAAATACAGGATACCAAGGCAGATCTGGAAGGAGGAAATTGCTGTTCTGCTTCAGGGGAGCCCAGTCACAGACAGAGGTTTCCTCAGCACAGCACAGTGCCGGGTGGCCAGGAGGAGCAGCTCCACGTGTGCATCGGCTCCGTTGTGTCCACAGAGCCACGCAAACACTGGAAGGGACCTTTAAAGGCCAACTGGTCCCATTGCCCTGTGATAAACGGGCACCTATGGCTCAGCCAGCTGCTCAGAGCCCAGAATGCAGACCTGAAGCCATGCAGTTGCCCAGGGCCCAGCTGGTGCAGTGCGCAAAGCCCCTGTGCTTAAACTGCTCCCAGTTCACCTATGGATGGATTTCTCAAAGACTTTGAGTGCATTCACAAGAAATGCTCTGATCCACGTGGGAGTCGGCGAACGAGGAGGGAATGGCTATAGATAGCTGCAGAGTGACTGTTTCCCCCATTCATTTCCCAAGTTATTTCTCATATGGTATGGAAATGCTTGGTATGTTAGCACTCTAAGTTAAGTGTCTCAAATGTGCATTTAATTTTGATTTAATAACACCATTTTTCCTTATGAAAACTCAGTCAATTATTGAAAGCATTTCTTGAGGTTTAGCAATTATTTAAGAGGTGCATTTACTGTAAAGTAATTAACTCAAATGGCGTTTTCATGGAAATGGTATATTTAAAACAAATTTAAATATTTGTTAGCGGGAGGAAATATTTTATACTACTGTAATTTGATCATCTTCATATTCATTGTCTCTGAAGATTTTTTTGTATTTACAACTCAATGGAGGATTTGCAGGAGCCTTGGGGATAAGATATGGTCCTTTCCAACCCAAGCCATGCCAGAATTCTATGAATAGTGCTTTTAAATTTGATACGATTTGATAAAGAATTAGGAAAAAGAAGTGACTGTCTCCAGTCATAATCAGTCTGTGATGCTCTTTTCCTTGCAGAAAAAAATATTTCTTAATGTGAAAAAGAAACTGACAAGAAAAGCTGGGGCACACCGGAAAGTTATGGATAGTTTATTTTCCAACTAATCTGACTCTCACAAACAGATGATTTTCTTCCTGAACGGTCATTTTCTTTTATCTTGGCTGAGAAGAGCTGTTCGTTTGGTTCCCTGAAATCTGTGTCGCACTCGTTCAGCTGAAGCCCCTTTGAGGGCCATCCATCCTCATGTTTTCCCATCCCACGCTGGCTGGGATGGGGGCACGGGAAGGAGAGCACCGAGGGAGGGTCCTCCTGGTCCTGCTCTGAGCTGAGGTGCAGGGGGAGCAGTGCTCCACCTCCGGGGGCACCTTTGGAAAACGGTGAATTGAATTTTGATCAGAAACTGAGATGGTCTTTGTGGTCTTTTCCAACCTTA
The DNA here is from genome assembly GCF_905368555.1 of Meleagris gallopavo. Classification (NCBI taxonomy): domain Eukaryota; kingdom Metazoa; phylum Chordata; class Aves; order Galliformes; family Phasianidae; genus Meleagris; species Meleagris gallopavo. The sequence continues at coordinate 35,461,494 of NC_139410.1, read as the reverse complement.
ATGATATCTATGGAGCGACGGGGTTTAGTGTGCATGGTGGTGATGGGGTGATGGTTGGGCTAGATGGTCTTAGTGGTCTTTTCCAACCTAGACAATTCTATGAACACTGTGATGAGTCCTCCTGAGTCTCCGGAATGGTTCAGGCTGCTCTATGGAGCTCCCTGCATGGAGTAGAAATGTTTCAAGAGTGATGTGGAGCTGGGGCAGCCATTAAGTGCAGTGGTTTCCCTCATCATTGCACTTTCTCATTCTTTCAGTGTTGTTTTTGACTGTGTGTTCCTTTTGCAGTGTTCACTGGCAGCTTCCTCTTCCTTCCCCTTTCCCCAGCACTGGGCTCACATGGGGACAAGGGCATTGCCTGCAGGGAGAGCTCATGGTGGGCAATGCCATGGGCAATGCTGGCTGTGTGCCTCTGCCAGGAAGGCAAGCACAATGCTATTATTTTTAATAATGCTCATAAATACATAGGGCTGAGGCACAGGAAGAGCCATTTGTAAGGACAGTGTGCTCTGAACGAGAGGGGAGGCTGGCTGTGGTAAAGCAGGCATGAAATGACCTATTAAGGAGATTAAAATAAACCCACTTCAGCACAATGGGTGTAGTTACATCATTACATTTATTGGGCTTTACATGTATTATTAACAGAGATATTTCTCATTACTGCCTGCAGTCCTCAATTAATTTTTCTTCTTTATCCTTTTAATTCTGTCATTCTCTTTCTTACGGCATCTTCTGCTAATTTAAAACAAAGAATCTCTGGCAGACAATAGAAATAGTTGCCTGGAAGTCGCCCCCAACTGCTGCCACCAGTGTGGGGAGGGATGCTGAGCATCTGATTGCACCTCTGCAGCTGCACCCAGCAGCAGGACCTGCATTAGGATTCCAACTGCAATGGGTGTGCAAGTGAGAGAAGCCTTGGGGATGAGACCCCGGGTGGCAGGAGCAGCCTTTAAAGCATGGGGTCCTATTCCCAGGAGCTATGAGACAAAGCAGCCAACAGCCCACGTAAAGCTCTGTTTTAGGAAATTCCCAAGGTTCTTAAATCAGCAGGGTCTTATGGTGCACCCCACCGAGCAGGAAACCCCGGGCACCAGGAGCACTGGAGACACAATGAGCAGCCATTGCCCCGAAGTGCCCACGGGTGGCTTTCTCCTGGCTAAAGGTAGAGCAGAAATAGAATGGAATAGGTTCAGCTTGAAGGGACATTCGGAGGTCATCGAGTCCCACTGCCTGACCTCCTCAGGACCAGCCAAAATGGATGCACGTTACCGAGAGCATCGTCCACATCCCTCTTGAATGCTCACAGGCATTTATCACCTCGCCAGGTGCAACCAAACCTCTTGTACTGCCTTTTCCTACGCTGTCTTCTTCAGTATTCATTTCTAATGTCTGCAGTGCAGATCAGAGTCCAGGTGAGCTCCTTCCCCTATTTGAGGGTTCACGGGAAGCATTATGTTGTTCACCCGGAGTGGAGAATCACGCTTAAAGTACCCAGCAATGCGATCCCAACGCGGGCTTCCCTTCTGCCGTGTCCTTTAACGTTCTGTTGTGTGGCCATGAGCTTCTTTCTGCACTTTTTTGATGCCGTGTTAGCACGGATCCATACCTGCTCATGGCCTTGTAGGTGGCTGCAGGGTCTGTCCGTCCTTCTGTCCGTCCCTCCATCCGTCCGGCCGGCCCAGGCTGTGCCCCCAGCGCCGCCCACTGAGGGGAGCTCCAACCCCAGCGATAACCCTGCCGGGAAGGGAAATTTCTTCTCGGCGGAAACCTAGAAATTCGTATTTCAGCCTCTAGAGGACTATCTCCGTATATTTGCGGAGCTAATTCCTCAAGAAAAAAAAAAATTGGTTTATTGGGCTTTTTTTTTTTTTTTTTTTTTTTTTCCCCCCTTCTTTCTTTTCGTTAAGGATCCAAAGGCGATGTTTGGGGATTCTGAGCTTTACAGCATCACAGAAACGTGTATTCTTCCAAAGCGATGACTTCTGTACGTACTGCATGTGCCACGGCAGACTGATACCGTCAAAGAGCACATCTGTATGGGTACAAAAGGCAGAAACAGAACAGATAAAACCTGGGTGTTTATACCCATTTATAACAGTGTTCAAGTGGTCATAGAATCACCAAGGTTGGAGAAAACCTCCAAGGCCATCCAGTCCAACCATCCATCTTTTTCTGGAACAGGTTGCCCAAGGAGGCTGTGGATGCCCCATCCCTGCAGGCATTCAAGGCCAGGCTGGATGTGGCTCTGGGCAGCCTGGGCTGCTGGTTGGTGACCTGCACACAGCAGGGGGTTGGAACTGGATGAGCACTGTAGTCCTTTGCAACCCAGGCCATTCTATGATTGAAATGTGTGTTGGAGTTGAGAGAGGTGAAAGGCACCATACTGATGCCAGCTCAGCCCCTGGGCTGCTGCCAGCACTTCTGTTGGGAAGTGAGCACAGGATTACCTGTAATATCATGGCTGGGCTCACGCTGATGCTCGACAGATCTGCTTTGGATGTCAGCAATTTGAGCTGACTGTGAAATTACACAATTTAATGTGCTTAGGAGAGATTTTAGAAAATTCTTGGAAAAGATAACTGAGTGAACATCCAGAGCACATTGCTGAGAAATGAGAATGGTTTAAGGCAACTAAAGTGCAGGTAGAACTGAAGTCACCAGCAGCAAGCAGTCAGGTTCCCAGCCCCTCTGAGCCTGGGTCTTTTTTTCATGTCTTATTGCCTTGGTGTCCAACAAACCCCTTTTCTGATCTCTTATATGCAAGTTTCAGCTCGTGACCAGTCTGTATCATATATTCACATATGTGTATATATATATATATATTTATACATATACATTGCAGCTCTTTGCTAGTGGCATAGTGTGGGTGGAGGTCATCCCCAGCAGCACACAGCTGATGTTGGGGATCTCTCAGCCTGTGGCTGGCAGCTGCTGGGGGACAGAACTGGGGGTCCCCAAGACCTCCTTTGTCCCATAAATATCTCTATGGTCAGAGCTGGGGAGTTAAGGTTGTTCTGGCTTAGGAATGCTGTGCAATCTGGGTCAGATTTCCCTGGCTGCAGTTGGGTTGGCCAAGCCAAGGAGCTCTGCTCCCACCGGGAACAGCTCAGTGACAGGAGCTGCACCCTTCCCTCACCCTAGGGAATGCCTTTCCTCTAGGGTTCTCTTTTAATTCTAAAGTTCTATGTAAGGTTTTACATTTCAAGGTGGCTGTTCTCATCAGTCAGCCAAACTTCTGGGGCTGCCTCCCATCCCTGAGTTCCACACTGCCAGGTGAAATTACTGCAGGTGAAACCCATCGTCCTCATCCATGAGCCCTAAAAATTCCTAACAGAAGTGCCCTGTATTGAAGGATGGGATTTGGCCCTAAAGCAGTTGAATCATCCCATGCTGAGGACAGGTTTCTATTTGTTACCTTTAATGGGAATTGCACCAGGCTCTCCAGAAGCCCGCATTGCCCTTTTGCATCTTCTTCATTATATGGTAACGCACTTGTAATTAAGTCTTATCTAAAACACTCGAGCAGTTCTCAGAATGATTTGAGGGCTATCACATGCTCCTCACAGGCTATATTTGTCATTGTTATCTGCGTGCAAGTGGTTTCCAGCTCTGCAGCTGGGGAGGCAGCGGGTGCCCAGCAGGCAGCGGTGACACGGTGACAGTGGCAGCAGTGACATGGGGACAGGCTGTGGTGGGCTCAGATGAAGCCTGGGGTGACAGAGAACAGCTGCCATCCAGTTCTGTCAATTCAGCCAAATTCACCCCAGGGTGTTCCCATATTGCTGCCGTTCCCAATGGGAAATTCAGAGCTTGGCATCCTAGGGACACCTGCAGTGCCTGGGGATGTGCATATTGGATATTAGCAGAAATCCCTTCTCCAAAGAGCAGTCAGGCAGTGGCACAGCTGCTCAGGAAGAGGGGGTCACCGTCCCTGGGGGTGTCCCAGAGCCATGGAGATGTGGCACTGAGGGATGTGGGCAGTAGGCATGGGGAGGTGCGTGGGGTTGGGGATCCTAGAGAGCTTCTCCAACCCTAAAGGTTCTGTGATATAGGATGTGGGGAGGGAGCCTCAGTATCACAGACACGGAGTCATCCCCATTCAGCCCAAAGTCTATATACATATAGACCCTCATGTGCAGTTACCAATGATGGCAGTGATTGCAAAGGACCTGCTGGAAGCAGGCTGGGCCTCAGCTGATGCCTGCATGCTGGTGCTCGTGTCCATGTCCCCACCAACTGCACACCAGGAGCTGGCCATGTGTTAGGAAATGCTCTGCACTTGCTTGGCCCATACTTGTGGAACCCAGCAGGAGGCAGCCTTTGTGATGGTATTAATGCAGATTTTTCCTGTGTGACCTACTCTTACCGTGCAACCTGCTGTAGGCATCCTGCTTCGAGGTTGGGTTGGAATAGGGGATTTCCAGAGGTCCCTTCCCACCATTACAGTGCTATGATTGTGGGGTCTGTACGGGAGCTGTGCTGCAGCCCCTGCACATTTAAACAAGAAGTTTTCTGCAAAGGACAAAAGGGGTAGCAGCACTTCATCTATATTTGTGCTGCCACAAACGCGAGGCAGATGGCAATGCTTTTGTGTCTTCGCACTTCCAGTGGTGTTTAATTACAGCTCTATAAATAGCTATTTTTATGACTTACGGTCATATGCTCTTTCATCACAGAGGGAAAATAAGTAACAAAAGGCACATGGAGAGAGCCGCTGTGTTTCCCCCTCCCTTCAGGCAGCCCCCTACCATGGAGGCAGAGGAGTTCCAGAGCCTGGGGTCTCTGCCAGGTTTCCTGTGTGCATTGGCTTTGCAAGAACCAGCTGCCTTTCCTCTTCGTGCAGATCTCTGTACAAAGAATCACAGACTCGTGATCACTGCCATGTGGAAAATACAGCTTATCTGGGAGGAAGACCTCGGGACAGGGAGGAGTCTGAAGGGCACACAGAGAGTGAGAGTCCCCAGAACAGGTTGTGCTCTGCTTTCACTCCTCCTGCATGCAGTGCTCTGCTGCATGAAGATCAACCTGCTGGCACCAGGGGAGCGGTGCTGGCATCACCGTGCCCTGCTCCCACAGCCTGGCACGGATCGGGTGGTGAGAGCAGGGATAGAGCTGCAGGGAGGAGATGTGCTGCTAATGAAAGAGTGCTCTCATCCATGAAAGGCAACACGTAATTTTTGAGATTATGTGGATGAGTCTGCACGTATTTATTAAAGTATTGAAACCTGAAATAAAAGTAATTGAATTACAGTTTCCAGGCAAGCTGTATTTTATTTTCTATGTTGCTCTGCATGTAGCCATGAGATGTTCCCAAATGGCCTTAAGTTGCACCAGGGTCAGGGTGGGTATGAGGGACAATTCCTTCTCCAAAGAGCAGTCAGGCAGTGGCACAGCTGCCCATGGAGTGGGGGTCACCATCCCTGGATGTGTCCCAGAGCTGTGGGGATGTGGCACTGTGTGAGCTAATTGGTGCCGTTAATTGCTTAGCAAAGCACAAGATAGTGGCTTAATTAGTTGGTCACTCCTAACCAGTGCTTAAGATGTAGATATCGACTGTAGGATCGTTAGGTTCAACCTTCATCAGCGGCACAAGGCTGCGAGGACAAGCTGTGGGGCACTGGCTCTGCCCTGGGAGCCCTGCACCAAGGGGGGATGCCCTCGTATCCCATATCCTGCAGCAGCCAGATTAAGGATCCATCAAACTGAGCATCTTCACAGCTCTGAGCAATCACAGCATTTAAGATTTCCTTCTTTTTTTTTTTTTTTTTTTTTTCCCTCCAGAAATACCTCAGAATGTCCTATATTTTATGTAGCTGCATCGTCAGCCATCACTTAGTGGTTAACTGACTTTGTGACCTTCACATTCTCATGGTAATGACACAAACCTGCCTGCAAGGACTCCTCAGGTCTCAGCTATTTAACAAGGGGGAAGGCTAGCAGTGATGTAATTAAGCACAATCACACCTGTTGGCAGCGAGATGCCAACTGTGAGCCCGTGGGGTGCTAAAATCAATCCCAGGCAGTGTCGGTGCTGTGCTCTGCGTGGTGCTCAGCCCCGATGACACAGCAGCAGGGCAGGAGGTGGGTTTCAGGCTGGCTCCCATCTGCCTCCCAGAGCAGATTTCTCCCATTCAGTTTACAGCAGGGCAGCGTTACCCACCAGCAAGGTCACGTTTGAGGAGGGGCTCAGAGGAGAACCGCAGCTCATGAATAATATTAGAAGCAGAAATAGCTGACAATGCCTGCAAGAGGGGAGAGCGAGCCCTGATTTGCAGCTTGACCACGTGGAGGTTCCTGCACGGAAGATTGGGACACGTAAAAATGAACCTCACCAGCCTCCCCAGGGCAGCTCTGAGAAGTCAGGAAAGAAAATCAGTGATGGACTCCCCAGAAGTGTGGTGAGCAGGCAGTGCAGTGGTGGGACTGCTGGTTGGTTGGGGCGCAGGGCTGATGCTCATCCAGACCCCTGTGTGCTTGGAGGGACCTGGAAACCGGGCAGTGATCTCCTGCTGATTGCATTGTGTGGGCCTCCAAGCTGCAATGCAAAGACTGGAAGCGTTGCAGATGGTGTTTGGAGCAGGAAGATCTGGATCTGAAGCCAAGCTGTAGTAAATACCAGTAAATAATGTATGGCAAACGTGTGATGGCCCGTGGAATGTGGATAGATGTGGTGTGACAAAAGGTTGGCTCTGGTGCCCCTGTGTGCTGGTTGAGGTGGCTGCTCAATGGATGCCCTGTGGAGGCCAGAAGCTGAGAACGCAATATGCAACCCCAAACACACACACCCCAAATAACAGCAGCTCCTATGTGCAAATCAGAATCATAGAATCACAGAATCACCAAGGTTGGAAAAGACCTACAAGATCATCCAACCATCCACCTATCACCAATAGTTCTCACTAAACCATGTCCCTCAACACAAAATCCAAAAGTTCCTTGAACACCAAAGCAATTCTTAGCGAGGAAAACCACAGACTTTGTACAGGGAAGAAAACTTTGTGTGGCATAACTGATAATAGACACTGAATGGAAAAGATGGTATTGATAGGATAAGTCAGTGGTCAGAAAGGATTTTGAATGGAGATTGTCTTATATTTTCTTTGTAAACTGATGACAGAATGCACCCTCTGCACTGGGGCTCTTCAATACCAAAAAGGAACTAAATCAAAATAGAATTCCTGCTATGCAGCAGAGCTCCCTCTCTCCCTGATTGCAGAAATTCTATTAATTGCCCTCTTAAAATAATTTGGAGTGGCAGTTGGTGACGTTTCCATGCTTTGGAAGAACAGCCCCAATCTTTGTGCTTTGCTGTCTGCCTGGCAGCATTTTGGGCAGGGTGTTCTGGTTAGGGACAAGCAGCACACCTCACCCTGTCCTAGAAAAGCCGCCGTCTAATTGCTCTCACACTAATTACGGTGCTGGGTTTATCAGAGCGGCCAGCTGACGTTCTTGCTATGGAGCTGGATCTCTGGCTTTGACATTAACGACATCTCATGGAAATGCTAATGTGTCGGTAGGAAAGGATCCTGCTTCCTAAATACATTGCACTGATTTGCAGAACGTGTTGCTGAAAACACATAAAGATAAATGCATTTATGTGCTTTATATGATGCTGCTGCTAATCTAAATTAATCAAGGCCTGCTCTTTGATGAGATGATCTTCTGATGGAGCTAAAATTAGACTGAAGGAGACACACCAGGTTTTAATATAGATATTAATTTTGCGTGGGCTTTATGAGGGTTACTCCCAATGAATACGGCTGGGTTGGACGCAGTTTATGTTAGCAGCAAGCCTGAAAGAGGCAGCAACTGGAATCTGCTGAGTGAGAGCTGGTGCACGTTACTGGGATGATGTCCCCATTGGTGGTGTCCCCATTGGTGGTGTCACCAGGGACAATGTCCCCACTGGTGGTGTCCCATTGATGGTGCTCCCACTGATGGTATCAACAGAGATGGTATCACCAGTGCTGGTCTCACCAGTGGTGATGTCACCAGAGACAATGTCCCCATTCGTGGTGTCACCAGGGATGGTGTCACTGGTGGTATTGTCCCCATTGCAAGGTGTCCCTTGCAATACAAACCCAGCAAATTGTTCCCACACCTTGGGATCCTCGCCGACACAAACCCAAGCGTAGCAGGAACAGCGTTTGCTGATTCCCAGCAGGATTTATTGGGTAAATCACCAAAATTCCTCACTTCGGAAGGCCAGATACTAAGTGCAGGAAACTAAAAATTTAAAAAGCATCTTAAGATAATGTAAGCTCAAGAAAGTGGTGAGAATTTGAGCAAAGCAACAAGTAAATTTTAATTACTAGTAGATCTTAATTACAAGTGGATTTTAATTACCAGTTTTTACTTTTAAATTAGCCTCAGAGGCAAATCCAATTGCGTGAACTACTGGGTTGTCTTTAAAGGATTGTGGTCAGGCCCGAGAGCAGGACTTTCTCTGAACCGTAGAACCACTGAATGGTTTGAGCTGGAAGGGACCCTTAAAGGCAGTCTGGTCCCACTCCCAGCAATGCACAGGGACAGCCACAGCTCCATCAGTGCTCAGATCCCAGCCTTGAATGTGGGCGTCTGCAGGGATGGGTAAACCCACACAGTTTACAAGAAGACATGGAAGGTGCAAATTTGTGAATATTCACATTAAATTGAGAAGGCAGCACGTCCCAAGTGATGGCACCCACCACGTTACACAGTGCATCACTGCGTAATTAATGATGGAATTTAGCAGAATTGCTCACGCAGTCTCTCTCTCTGTCCCACAGACCTGCAAATTCCAGCATGAGCCATTGACCCCAGCAATGCACACAGCCTGTGTCTGCAGCTGGGCACAGCACTGAGCTCTGCTCCCTGCAGGCACCTGGTGCAGATGAGGTGCAAGCTCTGTAGAACGTATTCAGTCATTTTCCTGGGTGAATTTTCACAAAAAGTATCTTAAATGGGCTACAAAATGCAAACAAGTGATTTTTTTTTAAATTATTTTTGAAGGACTGTTCTCCTCAAATGGAGGACTTGTGTACTCTCCTCCCACAGCCATCTCTGTCTGCGTGCCCCACAGTACAGCAGTGGTACAATGAAAGTACAAATTTCCTTAATTAATAAGATCTCAGCTATAAATGTTGCTTGGGATGAGTAGGGACGGTCATTTGATTTGTGTATCAGAACTAAAGGATTGAAAAGAGGGCAGTGATGCCTTAATAGCTAATTCACTCCAAGTCATTTTATAGAGCAGAATCAAGCTACGTCCTGTCATGAGAAAGATGTCAGGAAAGATGACAGAATGCTCAGCTGTCTAAATTCATGGCTGCCTGTAATTCATAAATCAGCTTCCCATAAGGAACGTGTCCCCATGGCCCACTTCCCCCATAGAATCACAGAACGGTCTGGGTTGCAAAGGACCACAATGCTCATCCAGTTCCAACCCCCTGCTATGCACAGGGTCACCAACCAGCAGCCCAGAGCCACATCCAGCCTGGCCTTGAATGCCTGCAGGGATAGGGCATCCGCAGCCTCCTTGGGCAACCTGTTCCAGTGCCTCACCACCCTCTGGGTGAAAAACTTTTGCCACTTCTGTCTGGTATGGATGGGGCTGCTGGTGAGCCCTGTGCAGCAAGCCTGGTCTTGGGGGGCTGCCTTAGTCCTTTGCTTTTGTTGATCATGTTATGTTTGAGGTCTGAAATCCACCTGAGCTCTCTGTTCTGTTGGGAAGAATGCTGCGTGCCTCCCTTGGAGGGGTTTTGTGTGTGTGAACCCTGTGTGGGAAGCTGGGTTGTGGTGAAGAGATTTGCAGCAGCTGAGTGGGAGCTTTCACTTTGACTTTGCAGACCTACTTCATAACCTCATTAGATGTATTTTCTGTAGCGTTTTGTATTGTCTTGAGCGTAATTGGAGCTCTGCTGCAAACGGAGTTAACCCAGCTAATGGAGCTCTGCTGCAGAGGGGTGGGTGGGTGGGATGGAGAGGGAAGCCCAGAGAGCAGAGCTGTGTAATGTGAGGAGCTGTGTGCCCAGGGAATGGGGGGTCACCATCCCTGAGGGTGGCCCAGAGCTCTGGGAATGTGGCACTGAGGGATGTGGGCAGGGTGGGTGGGCTTGGGTTTGGGAATCCAAGAGAGCTTCTCCAACCTTTATGGTTCTATGAGTCTTAACTTCACCTGAACTGCATTGCAAACTTGCTTAATTTTGCAAACAGGAATCCTCCTTAAAAAAAAAAAATAGAAAAAAAGAAACATTCTTTAGTTTGTAGCATATTTCTATTGAAATGAATCATTCCAATCAGAATAGCTCGCCTGGAATATTTGCTGAAATTTCCAGGTAAAAGTGGCAAATATAATTACTTCATGTGAGCTTCATGTGAGAAATGAAAACAGCATTTAGGCTAGAGGAAGTTCAATCTGTTGAGTACGTTTTGATCTCCACCTGATGCTAAATAGCCATCTGCATTGCAGATAGGGCTGTATTTGCATGCAGACCTGGATGTTGTCATCTCCCTTTCTGCAGCCCTTTTGATTTGGCATCCCTTGCACAGACTCATTAGGCACCAAGGACACGGCAGTGCATAGGTGTCTCTGTGGAGGCAGAACTCAAGATCTCTCGAGGGCCTCTGATTACTTTGCACAAGTGCTTTTCCTGCTCTGAAGGAGCCTGCCTGCTTGGTCACCTTGATTTCATCTAAGTCTGCTGCTTTGAAGGGGGGGCTGGACTCAATGTTCTCTAGAGGTCCCTTCCAGCCCCTGCAGTTCTGTGCTTCTGTAAAATGAATGCAGCTGATATAGAATCCTAGAATGGCCTGGGTTGCAAAGGATCACAGTGCTTATCCAGTTCCAATCCCCTGCTGTGTGCAGGTCACCAACCAGCAGCCCAGGCTGCCCAGAGCCACATCCAGCCTGGCCTTGAATGCCTGCAGGGATGGGGCATCCACAGCCTCCTTGGGCAACCTGTTCCAGTGCCTCACCACCCTCTGGCTGAAAAACTTCCTTCTAATATCCAACCTAAACCTCCCCTCTTCCAGGGAAGGAAAATTGTAGGCTTACCTTCTGGGGAATGCAAATACAGCTGAAAATACCCTGGGACTCTGAATAAAATTGCTTCGGACACTCTGTAGGGCCTTAAAATCAAACAGGAATCTTATTTCATCCCTACAGAAAATCACGAGCTTTTCAATCTGTGCTTCGCTGTTTGTTATTTCCCTTCTTGAAAAAAACAAACCAGTCTGGAATCCACTCGGGCTGCAATTACTTCTTCCCAGAAGGACACGAAGCCTTTACTGCTGAAGGACACTACTTCTTAAATACCAATAAAAGTGTGTGTGGAGCTTTATGAATTCTAAAATTGGATTATGGATTGACTTTCTTTCTGTAATAGTATTTGGCCTTTGGTTCCTTGATCTTAAGATGCACTCACAAGAACTAGAGAGGCTACTTCTTCCAAATCCGTGGCTTTGGTTGACATGACTTTTGAGAATATAATGGAAATCAAGTATGTAGTGGTCAAAAAAACTATTCTAACTACCTCTATGGTAAGTGTGAGGGGTATGACTTCTTGTTTTATTTCCCTTGTCCTCCCCATTGACAGCCCCTGGGCACTGTATGTTGCTGTAGGTGCTCATGCTTTGCTCCAGGTACTGAGCACAAAACATCAGTAAGCAGCTTTGCCTGGAAAATGCAGGAAGGCACTCCAACCATTTGCATGGCATCCCCTAGCTGAGTAATTAAAGAGCTTGTTTGTTAGATTCACCCTTTGATTCAGAGGACGAGGGCTCCTGGTCAACATCTCGTGTACAAATGGGAGCAGTGCTGGAGCAAACAGGATAGCTCGTTAATGCCAGAAGGGATTAAAGCAAGTGCTGGGGTTAATTGCGGTGTAATCCTTCTGTGGTGAACTCTGCATCAGTGAGAGGACTCCAGGACCAAGGATTCCCTGTGGGGTCTGGGGCTGGCTTTAAGGGAACTGTGCCTATAACCTGAGTTGGAATTAGCATTGCTAATGAGACACATTTTTAATAGCCAGGTGATGAGTGGATTTTATGTTCAGTATGTATGCGATCACATGAGATGATGTTGTGTGATGTTTTGACATGTTCCTATCAGACCCAGGAGCTCTTGGGATCTTAATTTAGTCCTGAGCAGGTGACTGATACCGCTAGTAAAAATCAGGTGGTTGACTGATGGAATGATAGTAAAATTAAAAGTAACAAACAAGCAAAGCCTCTTAGAACCACGCAGCCCTGGCAGGACGCTGGGGTGCTGTGTGACCCCTCCTGCAGCAGGACCAGGCTGCTCAGTGCCTCTCCCCAGCTGGGGATGCTGCAGCCTCTGCCCTGGCACTTGACATCCCTCTTGTTAAGAGGCTTTTCCTAACACCACAACTGCTGTCCCCTCTTCCTGCTTCCCCTCACCCATCTGTAGGTCCACTCTGCACTGCTGTGTTGTACTGAATGAAAGCCAGGCCCCAAAAGGGACTTGTGCACAACCACAGTCAGCACGGGCAGATGGAAGCAGCTTGGCACGTGTCTTCAGAAGAGCTTGGTGAAAGCACCAAGAAGTGTGATGCAGTCTGTTTACCCCGAGCATGGGCAGTTTGCCATCTACAGAATGAAGATAATGGGCTGGTAGTTATCAGCCGAAGTTAATGGACCTTGTAAGAGGGATGGGAATTTTTTGCTGAATGTAAAGGGCTATTATCCTTTAGATTAAGAGCAGCTAGTTGCAACTAATGAACTGTATCCTGGATGATGTGCGAGATGAACTCTTACAACTGCTATAGAGAGAGCTTTGGTTAATCTTCTAATTACTAAATGAGTAACATTATTTCTAATAGCTTATAATTTTGTGGTCAAGCACATGATTAGCTTTCTTGCATAAAACAGCAAAAATCATCTTTGGGGTAAATCAGTATGTATGCTAGCTGGCTTTCTCTGGCTCACAGCTTGTTTGTGGCACGGCTGCCCTCCCTCAGCCCGGCCCCAAGCTCTGTGGGTGGATTAGTTGGGCTTCTTCACAGCTACTGCTAATCTGGGTGATCCACCAAAGCCCCATCCCTTCTCTGTGCTGCCTGCTGTTCCCCACTGCCCTGCAGCCCTTCCTCCTGGACATCAGCCCTGAACAAGGAGGGGGTTCTCCAGTGCCATCCTCTCCTGCATGCAGGCTGACTGAGAGCCCTCAGTGCATCTCCTGTCCTCATTTCTTTGGGTTTTGTCAGGCCGTCGCTGCTTTCATCCTGGTTAAAATATCCCACTGCTTATAAATAAGGAAGGGGTTTCTAATAATAGTTACTTTCTTTGCTTAATTATATCCCCTTGATGGTTGCTGAGTGCTCCTCTGCCTCCTGGTTTGTTTTTTAGCACCTGAAGGACTGTAGAGCACACGTAGCCAACCCCCTCGCTGTGTTTTTGTAGCCCTGTTTTGTGTGTTCGAAGAAAAATGGTATTTTGGATCATTTAAGTTTTGCTACTTAACGCTCCATTGAGGGTCTACAGAGATTGACTTTATAGGAAGTAACAGTGCCTCATGTGGGGTTAGACCTAATGCTGGAGGTTGAACGCATATTTTTCCCCACAGAAGGACAATTCCGTTGTTTCCTATAAGGGTTAATGACCTCAGGTGGTTTGAGGGGAAAATAAACACATCTAGCATCTTGCTTTTCTACTGCAAAAACATTGCATCAGCTGAAATTCCACCTATGGAATGGCTGAAATCCATTCGGATGGCTTCAGGCTCATGGGCAGCAAGCGAGTTCTTCTCCCCCAGCACATCCCTGGCACTGATGCTGTTTCTGAGGCTTTTCCCTCAGTGTGAGTTAGATTTTCTTGTCTGAGTGCAGCCACCACCATGGGCAATGGTTTTCAGTTGCCAGCGTTGATGTAATATCCTTAGAAGCTTATTATTAAGAATGATCAAAGGTTAGGATTTTCTCAGAAAATACAAACGCCTGAACACTGTTTGTAATGCAAATGCTGAGTCACTGATTGAAGCAGTGATGGAGCACCTGGTGGAAGGCAGGGCCAACCCAGGAGAGCTCAGGTGCATGCAATATACCTGAGTGACCAGAAAGGTGGAGCCAGGGTCCAACCCTTCCTAGATAGACCTAATTTAAGGGTTGGTAGTGAAGGTGGGGGCATCTCATCTGGAGGTCTCTCCATATCAGAGGATCTGAGGGGTCTTCTAAAGGTAAGCGGTTATTTTCTTTCTGCCTACTGCATCTAAACAGATCCTAGTTTGCTGTAGCTTAAGATCTTGCTTCTCTGCTATCTTGTTGTGCTTTGTATTGCGTTGTGTTATTGCATCGTGTAGGGGAAATCTACTGAAGAATTGTTTCTTGCTCTGAGCTGGCCAGAGAGCATGCTGATGTTTGCGTTTGCTCCAATCTGAGATTTATTTTTTGCCTCTTGAAAGTTAACTGAATTATTTGTATCACGCTGTTATTTTCTATATGAAAAAATACTGCAAATAATGACTGTGCATGTGGGTGGAGTGCAGTACAGCATCGCATGATGTATGATAGAGCTGTGGTGTAGCTGGCAGTGAGCATTGCGTCTATGGTGTGCACTGTGTTGACAACCCTAGGGTGTGGGAGTCTTCTGCCTCTGTAAGCGTTGTGCCACAGGGCAATTGAGGCTTTCAGGTTCTTGCACTTAGTTCTGTATTCCCAAAGTGGTTTTCATGCATTGGCCTAATTCTGCCCCTCCTTGCTGGGACTTTGCAGCTAGCTCCAGCTGCTGGAAGCACCTTGGGTCCAAACAGTCCACAAAAATGCACCCGTGCCTTCATTGTGCTGCAGCCAGAGCTGCCAGTGGGATGGGTTGGAGCCTTGGCCAGGCTGGGGCTCTGTTTCTGTCCTCCCTGTGGGGTTGTGCTCAAGTGTCTGAGTTCCTCCACAGCTTGGAGTGAGTTGTTTGCTTCTGAGAGTCCTTTTGTAGGATTGCCAGGTGCTGTTGTGCTCATGGCAGTGGCAACCTGCTGTGGATCCTGATGCTTATTTTCACCCAGAGGGTGGTGAGGCACTGGAACAGGTTGCCCAAGGAGGCTGTGGGTGCCCCATCCCTGCAGGCATTCAAGGCCAGGCTGGATGTGGCTCTGGGCAGCCTGGGCTGCTGGTTGGTGACCTGCACACAGCAGGGGGTTGGAACTGGATGAGCACTGTGCTCCTTTGCAACCCAGGCCATTCTATGACTTATGGAATGCCATGTCCCCAGGAATGTGAAGCAGCAGTCCTTGGGCTTCTTAATGCAGGTGTGGAGCAGCTCTTCTACAGGAAAACACGAACGTATATTTTGTTTTGAAAATATAATTACAATAGTTAAATGATAAAATGAATAAAGAACTTGTTTCCAAGTCTGAGGTACTTAGGAACCTGGCCGTAACTCTCAGCACTGCATGGGGATGCCATCCAAACTGTATGAAGTAAAAATGACCTCAACGTTGACTGTTGCCTGGAGAAAAGAATCTTCAGGCTGTTGTGGGTAGCATGATCCACCAGGCTTGTTGGACCAACATCAAGACAGAGTCTTTTACTAGTAAATAAATTGATAGTGTTTCTATATTTGAAATGTTATTCTGACATCCTTTCCCCCTATCCAGTGTGTAAAAGACTACAGCAGTGATAATTGATGTCATATTTTTATCTAATTTGTGAGAGTATAAAGTGATTTCTGCAGGGAAAATTAAGTACAGTACAATTCTTCGGTGGAGAAAATGATAGGAAAGACACGTGAGATGTCTGAGCAGGATATATAAATGGACAGTGTCATGGGGAAGGCAATGATAAGAGAAATGAGTCACATTTGGGCTGTGGGGAACAAGACTTGAGGTGGTTTTATGGACAGGTGGAGGCAAAGCTGTGGCATTCGACTTGATTCTGCCTTTTCTTTGATTCTTTTAAAGGCCGAACTTTGGTTGGAAATATGTCCCGCAGTGCTTGAAGAGCTTTCAGCAGAGCAAATAACTGCTGTGCAAATAAAGCACGGGTAAACTTGGAGGTGTGGGGCGTCAGCAGCGTGCAGGTTGCTCACAGATATCCAGGGGGACAAGGAGCCGGGGTGAGCAGCACAGGGGCTGGAAGCTCCCTCTGATTTGTGTGTGCTCTGGTATCTCTTTCCTGCCTGGGACCTTCCTCCTGGGGAGCTCCTGCTGATGCTGCAGGTGATGTGGCCATTTGTGTTGGCCGTGTGCTACGAGGGGTGCCTGCCCGCACCGTAAGCCAGCTTCCAGTGAAGGGCACAAATGCAGGAATTACATTGTGAGAGAAATACACCCCTTTGTAAATGAGCATAATTCACTGCAGTGCTTTGTATTAACAGAACATTAAACACTGCCCCTTCTAGGCAAGGTTGTTTCTATGGCAACTGAAAACGATGGCTGGGATCAGCGGTGTCTCGGCTCCGTGCACCAGTTATAGGAATTGTGCTGTTTGTTTTCCTATAGCAGTAGGCAAGGGGATGGGGATGAGCTGGCAGCATAAAATCCCTTCTCATGTATGGGATGTCCCAGAGATGGCCATGCGTTGCTTCCAGGGGTGAGGCACAAACCCTTTGATCAGATTACTGAAGCGCTGGGTGTAGGATGCAGCACAACCATAAGGAGAAATGATGTCTGTGGAGTGGTGCTTTCTAAATCGGTGCTCCCCTCTCTAACGGCCTGTGGAATACACAGAGTACGTATCTAGCTGTTTTCCCTCGTAGCAGATGCTTTATAACCATGAAACAGTCTGCAAACTACTGGAAAAATCTCATGACCTGAGGCACCAAGGAAATGAATCTGTCCTGGAGCTGGATTTATGTGCCCCTGCAATGCTTGCTGTGACACAAGTGCAGAGCTGGGTGCCTGAGGTGGGGCTGGCCTTTGAGCCAGCAGCCTGGGAGGGATGCAGTCACAGCACTGCCCAAACACACCCCTCATAAAGCACTCCTCACTAATTGGGCTCCTCTGTGAGCTGAGGATCACAGTGGGACGGAGTTATCCAGCGCATCTGGGGCTGCCTGTTGTCTGATGTCCAGTCGTTTTTTGTCCCTTTTATAAACCTTTTATTGAATTGGGATAGATCTGTCTCTATAGAAACAGATTCTGTGGTTTTCTGAAGCGTTCCGTTTAATAAATGCTCTGATATTTAAAGGCAGGGGGATCAAATCTATAAGTGAAGGAAATGTTTTATCTTAATGGAGAGGAAAGGGGGGAAGAAAAATTAGGGTGGGCTATATATTTTTCATCAACAATTTAATATATGTGAAAGAGTAGAAGTACTCAAATAGCTTTTCAATTAACAAGATATTTGATATCTACAGCTTAGTGGAAAAAAAGTAAAATTTAAGAGAGAGAAATTGTCCTAAACAGCACCAGCCGCAGATCCATCACCCTTATCATAGAATCATAGAATGGCCTGGGTTGCAAAGGCCCACAGTGCTCATCTAGTTTCAACCCCCTGCTGTGTGCAGGTCGCCAACCAGCAGCCCAGGCTGCCCAGAGCCACATCCAGCCTGGCCTTGAATGCTGGCTGTGGGGTTGGGCTGGCCAGCATCCCAGGCTGGGCAGAGGGAGCTGGGGGGGAGGATGGCCCACCTGGCAGCTCAGAGACAGCTCAGTGCTCGTCCTCACAGGCATGCGTTAAAAGAGAGAGGAAGCGGTTAAAATCCAGATGGTGGAAACATGACAGCTGGTCGGTCACTGAGCTGTCCCCTGTGAGCAATGGAGCCTTTGGCTGCGGTGTGGCTCTGCTTCTGTTGGTCTGAGCATCGCAGCTCATCCCACGCTGCTTCTGGGCTCTGCTTCCATCTCACTATGGACCAAAAGCCTGGAGAGTGCCCAGGTGCATCCCTATATTGAGAGTCAGATGCCTCCTGTTCATCTCTGTGCCCTGGCACAACAGTGACTCTGTGTAGAAATTGCATACGTAGAACGGTTTGTGCTCGCATTGGAACAGGTTGCCCAAGGAGGCTGTGGATGCCCCAACCCTGCAGGCAGTCAAGGCCAGGCTGGATGTGGCTCTGGGCAGCTGGTTGGCGACCTGCACACAGCAGGGGGTTGGAACTGGATGAGCGTTGTGCTCTTTTGCAACCCAGGCCATTCTATCATTCTAATAAATGCCAAAGGGTCTATTCTTCCAAAATACCCTCCAAAAAAGAGGTGTGAATGCACGACTCCAGCTATGACATTAGCAGAGGCTGTGTGGGCAGTTGTTTTACAGCAACAGGAGCACTATCTTTAATAGTATGATGAAAAGTGAAATAAATGCAACATTTCTACTGCTGCAAATGAGTCATTTCAGAGTCTTTGTGCTGTCATCTGCAGAAAACCTGGGCTTCTCCTAGGACTTTGGTAACAATGGTATCTAAGAGAAACCAGGTGGTAAACACTGAAAGCTGTTTTTTGTCACTGTGGCCATGCAGGCCATGTGCCTGCTGTCTTGTCCTCATGCAGCTCTTGCTCACAATGCTTTTGGGCATATTAAATGAAGAGAAGAATCTGTGTGTTCACTGATAAGTAAGCAAAGTGGGAAAACAAATATTCCAGTGAGAAGGTGGGGGAGGGAGACAGACTAAAAGCAGTCTATTGCTTGAGTGCTTTTAGAGGTTTCTGGAAAAATCTGAAGGCAATTCAGAAAATAGCATCCCAGGGAGTGCTTCAAAGCCCTCCTGCCTTTGTAGGGCCCTGTGCTGTGTGCACAAAGTGCTGTTTCTGGCTCTGATCACTGTGATTACCCGGGAAGGTGGTGTTGTGGTCCCTGGGATGCTCTGTGGGTGATGTGGGGCTCCTGCCCAGGGCAGTGCTGCCCATTTGGGGCCACTGCACTTCTATCTGGCTTTGGGCACTCCACTCATTCCCCCTGTAGGCCATAATTTCTCTTTGATTACATGAGAGAAGGGAACATTTCAAGTTCTAATGGGAAACTGCTCTTGGAAAAGGCATGCTCCTAACCATCAAAGCAACTTACCGAGAGAAAATGAGCTTTGCCATCAGACCTGATCTGCGTTCAGTCCCAAAATCACCCAGCTTGAGCCAGCACGCCTTGTTTTTATCAGTAGGACCAAAGAGCTCATCCCCTCCATGAGTGCTTTGCAGCATCCCTGGGTGAGCACTGGGGTCTCACAACAGAGCAGGCTGTTCTAAACATGGCAGCAGCTCTGCTGGCTTCCTCCTGGCTCCTGCTCAGCTGCCTGCTGCTGTAAGCTGAGCCGTGGATCGCTGTTTTGCTTTACCAATATCCTTCTGTCTTTAATGAGTGCCTTAATCCTTCTGTTTTCTTGGTAACCTTTTTGAGGCTTGCTTAGATGTCGTGATGTAAGCCCACTGAGGCATGGCCTCTAATTGCTCCTGGTTGGCCTTGAACCTCTCCATTTTATTTATGTACTTATTTTTGTTGTATTCAAATAGAAAAATTAGTTGGTCACATTGCTCAGCAGGAGGAGGCTACCAAAGACAGCAGTGCCATCCGTGCAGTGTTGGCTATCAGGGATCAAGCTGCTCCTGGTGGGGTCACAAGTGCAGCCAATGCAGTTAAGGCCTCTTTGGAGAAGCCTTGTGCATCTGGCAGCTCTGCAGGGGCACATTTACCCCACTTAATATTGCTGTTTGACATCTGAAATTGCACCCTGTTCTTTCTGTTTTCCAACAGGCTGTGTGTACTTCATTACAGGTGCTGGGGTTGTGTCCTACATTCTCTATGAAGCTTTGCTGAGGATGATGATGATGATGATGATAATTCAAGGATGATGTAATGTAGTTTGTTAAATTGTCTTTGACTGCAGACTGGATTTTTCATTATAATTTCCAAGACACCAGCAGACATTCCACTCTGGATTTCCATGACATGGCATCTCATTCAAGTGCTGGTGACTCCACCATGAAGCAGCTCAGGTGCCTCTGGCTTGGATAGCCATGGGAGCATGGCTTGGCTTTTTGTTCTCCTTAAACACTTCTGTGCCATCTTCAGGGAATGAGGCTCTCCTCTGATATCCCTGTCCTTCCTGGGGAAGGTGCTGGTTTTCAGTTGCCTCCTCCCTCTTAAGAACAGTTTTGTTTTTCCTAAAACATATGTATCCACCCCCATAAAGACCACAGCAATGGCAGGTTCCCCCCCTGAGGTTACAGTGCACATCAGCAACACCAAGTTGCATGAGCTTTGCCTTGGAGCGTGTTCTTAATTAATTGCTGCAGTTCTGAGCTTTGCCCTTAATTGCAACCATGTAATCCTGATTGCTCAGAGGTGATATGCCAACTGTCAGAGCAAAAAGGTGACGGAGGGAAGTGCTGAGAGTTGCAGGCAGCAGTTGTATCCACTAATGGCTGTCCTCTTTGCTGCCTTCCCCATCGTCCCAATGGCCATTGCTGTTCCCATTCCCAGAGCATCCTGCAGCTTCCTCTGTGTCCTGTTTTCAGCAGAATGCTTCCAGCATTGCCACAGCCGGACTCACATCAGCTTTTCCACCCCAGCACCCAGATGGGGTGGTGGGGAGGGAGATGTCCCAGTTCCCATTGGGAGCCTCTGCTGCTGGAGCTGTGCATGAGTTGCCATCTGGGTTACTATGGTGGTGACTATGGTGGTGCCTCTGCATGGTGGTCATTGGACAAGTCTGGTCCAACATGTGCACTAGTGTCTCAGAGTGCTCTGATGAGTGATTTGGAAAATATTTTGTTTTCCCGGAGAAGTGCTGGTGCTGCACTCACAGCATTGTTGGAAGGTAATGAGCTCGTCAGTGGGGTGCTGGCTTTTGTCAGTTCAATCTATTGTCCTTCTGCAGAACTGGGGATAAAATGGGAAATAGCAGCCTAGGCTTATTTTGGGAGCAGTGGTCGTGTTTTGGCCTGCTGATGTGATTTGGACTCTTGCTGGAGGGCTGGCAAGAACCAACCACAGCTGTAGGCAGCTGGCACTGCCTCACCAGCACCAGTCAGTCATGGTGGGAGGGAAGGGAGCTGGGAGGCTCCTGGAGGGGACTTCCCAGGCACTGTGTCTCGTCCAGGGGTATGTAGCCATCCAGGAAGGGCTTCTTGGGATTTGGGGGGGGGATTAATCAGCTCTCCTTTATTGCCAAACTCATGCGCTGCAATTTGGGATGAAACATGCTGTAAGCTGAAATATAGCTTCTCCCTTCCTGTGCTAATCATTGGGAGCAATTAGCTGCTGTGCTGGTCAATCCTTGATCTGCTATGGTATTTCAAGTGACATAGCTGCTGTTGCAGCTGGACCTGGTGCTCCCTTCCACTGCTGAATCTTTATGGGGAAGTACTTTGTCTCAGTGTGTTGTTACATACAGCCATATAGATGGTTCTTGTTGTGGGGTTGTGTTTGATGTCGGTTATTTTCTTGTCCTTTCCTCAGGCTGAACTCAGCCTGACTGCCTGGGAATGTATTTTATATCGTTCTGAACCCTATTGAGTAAATAAGCACTAAACTTCCCAGGAAGGTTGCAGCACTGCTGGGGGCTGGAGCACCTCTTGATGGGGATGGGCTGTGTGCCCAAAAGAGAGAAGGCTGAGGGGTCTGAGTGGTGCTGACCCCACAGCTGAAGGGTGGGGGATGGGGCCAAATACACCTGGGGCAGATCCAGAGGCCCCTTTCTGCAACCACGCTGTGGGATTCTGTGACTAAATGATGGTGTGTCCAGAAATTATCAGTGTAAATGTGCACAGGTTATTGGGAGCAGCCCAAATATACGTGTGGGTGATAGGGAACATGCGTGCAATCAAATGCTAAGTAAGTTAACAGATATAAAAGAGGACTTTATAAATGATGGTGTTTGTGGGTATTAATAGTTTCCTCGCTATAAATACACAAATAATTCAGGAATAGTTTAGTAAAGCAAGGTAAACCACCAGCTGAAGCAACAGGGAGGGAGCTCTGTGGGGAGGAATGCCCACACCTCACCTCTGTCCCAGGGCCAGAGCAGCTTTGGCGTGCAGGAGCCCAGTGCCCTCAGAGCACCTGAGCCTCAGGTGGACAAACAGCATCCTCCAAATGGTGCCTCGGGATGCAAAGGATGGCTCTCCAGGCAGGACCCGTGTGGTGAGATGGGGCTGCAATTGAATCCGTGAGCATGCAATTCCCATGTGAATCCCCAGACAGAAATTTTCCTACTTCCTCTCCACGTGAGGGATGCTCTGTAGGCTCTTTGGCCATCCTGTGCTGGAAAACAGCCCAGCTACTGGGCAGCTTTGGTCGCTCTCTGCCCTGGACCTGTGGGGAGCCTGGCTGGATTCTGAGAGGGCGAGCACTTTCTCTTCCAGAGCCTGCCCTCCCAGCAGCACCAGCCCCACAGGTGTGGCTGTAGAGCTGGACACTGAGTTCCTTTATGCTGCTGTGACCAAGGTTGCTGTTGGGAAAGGAATTTTTGCTTCTCTGTGAAGGATGGATTTTATTTCTGCCAAAACATTTGCGGCTGGCTGAACAGAATGAATCTGTAATTTGGCAGTTAATGCGTCCGTGAAAGAAAAAAAACTTATTAAACTTAATCGAGTTTTAGGTTTTCATTATTTCTGCTCTAATAAACCCAGGAAAGTGCGCTGCATGAGCACAGTGCTGAGTGAGCTCTGCTGGGGAGGTCTGCAGCCTCAGGCTGTGCCAATGGGCAGCACTGGGTGCTCAGCTGCTCCCTGTGTGCCTGTGCACACCTGGGTGTGCAGAACAGGAATGTCTGCCAAGTGTGCTCACAAACATTGTGTGTAATGTAGCATCACGTTTCATGCATCTCATTTGTCTCTCTATAACTATATATATATATGTGTGTGTGTGTATTGAAATTGCAGTTTGGTAGCTTTGCTCCTTTCCCCGAGCAGCTGCTGATATTCAGGAGTTTGCTAGGGAGTTGCACAGTCAGAGCTGGAATTAATGATGCAGGCAGGTATAGAAGTTGTCTCTCTGTCTCCAATTCTTGTCTCTTTCGTGTCTGCTGCTGATGAAGGCAGGCTGGTTGTGGAGGGCAGTGCTCAGGAGGGACACGATGGCTCTGCTAAGGATCAAAGCCCTATCTAAAAATAAAGTAGAAAATCCATAGCACCAAACAATTCCTTGTCTTTAAAGTCAGCAGCAACAGCTGAGCAGTTTTACAGCCCGTCGTTCTCCACCGCATCTCTCCTCCATCTCTGGATTTTTGGTACCCGTGCCCGTTGCCATGGCAGCGCTCAGCATCCCTGGCCGTGTGTGGCTCCCTGCATCCAGGCTGGCAGCTGCTGCTCTCCTGCAGCTTGTTTGCTTTGCAGCAGCCACAACAGCAGCCCCGCGGTGTTGGGCTCCAAGTCATTACTTAATGCTAAAGGGGATTCTTGATTCTACATCCATACTTGTGAGTTGCTGTGGGGAATGCGTCCTTTAGGAATTCACTGGCTGATTTGAACTTGGTATCTGCAGATGATAGCAAGCAAGTCTAGAGAAAGCAAAGATGATGGAACTAATTGTGGCAAAAAGTTGCAGTTGTGCTTAAAAGTGGCTTTTCATACTTGAAAGAATGTACATAGAATTATTTGCAATCGTTTGCTGGCAGCCTGGCAGTGGAGTGGAGGAATTGAGTTGCAGCAGCAGCAGGGTGAAGGGAAATGGCCCTGAGTGACCTCATGGGGTGCTGCACCATGAGAAGTGATGGCCTATGAGTCCTGCTCTGACAGTGAGCCCTAGACAGTGATCAAATATCTGCGTGATCCCACTTTGTACCAATAGAATGACATAGATGTGGTAAATAGAACTTGTGGGATCACGGAGCCATTTAGGTTGGAGAAGACCTCTAGGATTCTATGATTCTTTACCTGTTTTGATGGGAATGTTATCAGTGCAGGTGTCCCCCTTACTTCCAAGGGGTCTGCTGTTTTGTGGCACTCCCAGAGATGGAGATAATTACATTTGCCTTTGACCATCAGTGACCCCTTAGAGGTCAGTGCCAACACAGGCACAGAGGACCTGCTGCAATTCATCCTTGTCCAACTTCCCATCCCAAGCAAATCCAGACTGTAGCGAGTACATGTGGAATACATGAGTAGAAGTCAGCAACATTAAAGGGGTTTTGCTCTCTTCCTCTGCACATATAGGTAAACTTGTGCAGCTATGCACCTATTGTGCACAGATAAAACAGATATGCGACGTATTAAATGAATGAATAAATATATTTCCAAGCTTTTGTGGTTCTTCCTGAGAAAATGCCACCCACTTCTAGATATAAAGCTTTCTAATCTTTAAATTTGCACACTTTTTTTTTTAATTTTAATTAATAGATTAAAAAGCAAGGTAATTAATGATGCCAAGGTAAAATAGTCTTAGATGAACATAGGTGTTGTAATTGTGCCGCTTCTAAGCCTTTAAGAAATGCATCTTTCAAAGCAATTAATGCTGCTCTTTTCATGTAGCTACAGCAATTATGCAAGCATTCCCTAATTGTGTAGTTTGCATTCCATGGGATGCATGGCCAGGGTTTGTAATAGCACTGTTCCCTGAAATACCCACTGCGTTATTCACACTTATCCCACCCACCCACAGTGTGAGTTTGCACAATGGGAATATTCAGGCTCATTTCCACAAAGCAGGTTCTGTTTCCTTTTGCCTTCTATCCCCCCAAAGGCTGAGCAGGGTGGGAGAGGGCTCAGTGACCCTTATGGGTCCCATCCAACCTGGGGTATCTTATGGTGCTCGGGAATTACCAGCAGGCAGTGCCCCTTGGAGGGCACAGATTGCGTCGGTAAATGAAAGCAAAGCGGTTTTTGTGGCTCCATCTCCTAAGATGTTTTTGGAAAGGCTGACGTGTTGGTTGCAGGGATGGGTTAAGTAATGGGAAGGTGAAAGGATTAAAAAAAAAAAAGACAGCCCAGCTCCTGTCCCCGTGCCTCCACCAACACACGGCACGTGCAGCTGGGATGCAGCAGGCAGGATGGTGTGATGCTGTACCAGAGTGTTTGGGTCAGGAGGGACGTACAGCTCGGTGACTTCTAGAGCTGTAGCAAATCCTTAAAGTGTGTCATTATGAAGATCTCTCTCAACTAAGTTCAGAGCATGGTAAATGACGGGCAGGCTAAGCACCCCCAGTCAGAGCTTTAAGAACCATTTGGCAAAGAGCTTTGCTTTGTGCCCCTACCCTTGGTCCCATGGGGAGCTCTTTCTTCATAGCTACCAATGGGGCCAAGGGAGATCTCCTTCCTGTACCCTGCACTATGCTGAAAGATTTCCAAGTGCAACCTTGGAAATGCTGGTGCAAAGGAAAGGACAGCTGTTGCCACGGCACTGGAACACGTTCCTGCTCCAGCGTCCTTTGCTGTGCTACTGGAGCTTCAGGGCTGGGTGCTGGCATAGCAGTGGGCAGGAGCAGGTGCACGGCCCCAAGGGCTCTGCTGCGTGATTCTCTCTTTGCAGTTCTCCCTACACCTTCAGTCAGGGTTGGTTCCTGGGATGGGATTTCATGCTGCACTGTGGGGCAGCACGGGACATCGGGGGCAGAACGCAGGAGCTGCGTGAGGATAAATCCCCATCCCAAAATACGGGTGGGTGCCAGAATCCTCTGCTATTAATACAGTGGATTATAGCAGTCTCCTAAATGCTGGGGTGTGTGGGCTGGGCATATATAGCTAACAACTCCTACTTCCCCACACGCACATGTACTGTGCTTATTGCTCCTTCAATGCGCCTTGAAGAAAAAAAAAACACCCATCTGATATATTAGCATTTCTTCTAATTGATGTCAGCTCTAATCACAACCACCTACATAAAAACAGCTCTACACCAAATACTGGAAAAAGCAACAACATTTCAGATTGGACTGGATGTGCGTGACAGTGCAGCTGCCAGAAGTTGTTATTGAGCAGGAAAACTGGAAAGTGAGAAAAGTGCTGCATTAAATGTGAGCTGTTTGGTGGTGCTTCACCCGTCGTGTAGTCTGGGATGAAAGTGAGAAACCTAGAGGGAGCTTTAGAAAGGCTAATAATGATGGGAGGAGAGATGAAGGCCTCAGGTTGCACCAGGGGAGGGTCAGGGTGGGTATGAGGAACAATTCCTTCTCCAAAGAGCAGTCAGGCAGTGGCACAGCTGCACAGGGAGGGGGGGGTCTCCATCCCTGGGGGTGTCCCAGAGCTGTGGGGATGTGGCACTGAGGGATGTGGGCATGGGGGAGTGAGCTGGAGGTCTTCTCCAACCCTCAGAATTCTAGGTGCCACTTCACTGCTCCACCAGGATGCCAACGTGACAAGTCACAAATAGGCCATAAAGCAGATAAAGTTGCTTGCTGGCCAGAGTAAGCAGGAAACCTGTGCCCTAACCCAGAACAGCTAGTCGTGTGTACGTATATGCACGTATATTCTACTCCCATAAGTTACTCCATCTTTTTGAATAGATGTAGCAGATTTTTCACGATGTTGCTTATGTTTGTTACGGACACCAAATCCTTCTGAAAGCCATTGGAACAGCTTGTTTGGATACAGTTCATATAAACATATCTAGAACTGCAGCAGATATGATGAAAAGCCCTGGTGCATGGCATGGCTCCTCCCGGGGTGCTGAGCACCTCTTGTCCCATGGGTTCTTTGGAGAGGCTCCTCCTGGGATCAGTGCTTCTTTGAGAATAAATACCTTCTTTATCCTAAGTCTTCAAGAGTAGAGGAATTTCACCAGCCTTTGGATCTCATCTTTGCAATAGGCTGCCTTCTAGAAGTCTTAAAGCTAAGGCACTTGCACAGTGTGCATGGAACCAGACTTCATTCTGCTGGGTACAAGCTGCAGTTTCACTTGTGTTAGCCAGAGAATAGAAATGTCAGGTGAATGGTATGGTATGAAGTATGGGGGTGTGTATCAAAATAGCACGGAAAAACGCATCAGATGCACCACTGGATGTGAAGATAATCCTCCAGCAGCACGCTGGGTTTGCTGCTTTGTTCTGGGTTTGGCTTTGCTGGATGGCTGTTGGAGACAGGGCTGGGGAACCTGTAGGAGAGTCATTTCCAAAGGAAGAGTGATGAGGCAGGGGGAGAAACGTGGCTAAATAGCTTTGCTCGCCCAAATACCATTTCTAATGCATGCTGTGTACTTACAGCAGGGTGAGTTTAGGAGCTGGTTTAAATGCAGTGTAAGATAATGGAAGTAACATGCAATTTTGTGGTATGGGATAATTCTGGCTCCTGTCTACAAAAGAATGGGAACTGGATGGAGACAGGGTCAGTTGGACTTCATCCTTGCAAACACTTGCAGGTTAAGTGGGCAATTATTTGAGGCTGGCCTTTCTGGCAACATGAATGCTTTCAGAGGGAGCTGTGTTTTTTCACCTCTAAATCTGTGTGCTTATTAAGATGCATTATTCATTTTTTGAATAATAAACAACATGATTAATTCCATTAATAATAATGGAATAATAAAATAATAATCGCTGTGTACTTTTAGTTAAATTATGCTCAGGGCTATCTGTGAGATTTGATAACTGCTTTCACAGAGGAAACTGTCTGAAGATGGCAGGGAATCCAAACGTACCATATTTCTGATGCTGCTGCTCTGGAGAAGAATCCCTGAAGGTTGCCCAAGGCCATGGATGGGCCCTGGGCAGACTGAACTATGGGAGGCGGCCAGCCCATGGCAGGGATGGGGCTGGGGGGACTATAGAGTCCTTCCAACCCAACCATTCTAGGGTTCTACGACCTTCAATGTCCCTTCCAACCCCACCATTCCAGGGTTCCGTGACCTTTAAGGCTCCTTCCAACCCAACATTCTGTAGCTCTATGATCTCTGCTGGGTTGAAGCTAGGCTCTCCCCTGCCACTCACGACCGTGCCCACAGGGTGAACTCTCCTGCCTATAAAACCACTATTTTTTCAGTCAATTGGCAACTTCAGTCCTGGGGGGAATGACAAGCACATGCTTCACTTTTCAATATTTTATTTTTTATTTTTACAAGAGAGGAGAGCAGTAAGCTGCCATTTGAAACTGTAGCACATATAAATATTTCAATTCTACCTCAATCCAAAGGGCAATCCTCCTGAGAGCTGCGCCGAGGCTTCTGATATCGGGAAAGGCGTTTTTTTAAATATTCATTTGAAATATTAAAGATTTAGGAGAGGCTCGATGATATTGCTTTGGCTGCGAGTCGTGATGTGAATCATAAGGAGACAGGAAGGTATTCATCATGTTTTTGCTCCAGCAAAGAAAGCGAGATTTAAAATAACATCCAGCACAACTTCAGTTCCCAGTGGTGTTTACCAGTGTGCAAGGCTTGGGCAGTGTTTGCATTTTAAAGCCCTGGAACTCTCGATGCAGAGCATCCTCCTCCAGGACCCACCCCATGCAGTTGCCACCATGTGGTGGAACTCCTCAAATTGCTCCAGCTCTGAGCATAGGAGGGGAATAATTTAGGGGACTAATGTCTATTTCTGTTACGCTCCACCAGCAATTATACACCACCTAAAATTCCTGTCTACATCCACCTCCTTTTGTATTACTGCATTGGGCAGCTATGGATTTTTCAATCAGATATTTCTGTCTCTGCAAGACCAAAATTGAAAAGCCTTTCTTTCTTTCTATCCTCTCTCAGTAATTCCTGTGTCCCTGCCTTATGGACAGTGGTTATTAACTGTGCTGGTGCAGCACATACCTTCCATATGCAGCTCTGCCAGAGTGATTTGCCACAGACTGAAGCCCGTGGCCATGCCCATAGGTCTCAGCTGATGATCTGCAGGAAATTAGATGCTGTATTTTTATTGTGGATAACCGAGACCTTGCAGAACACAGGGAGATGAAGACAGTCAGGCCCGCGATACGTTTATTCTGCTCTGTCACCATAGAAACAGATAATTCACCAAAGGTCCGTGTCAACAAAGCCAGGTTGCAAGATGGGGCAGAACGGGGCTTCACCTCATTCATAGAAGGCTGTGTCCAGGCCCTTGTGAGCAGCCTCCCTCCAAGCACTCAGTGCACAGCTGGGTGCAGACTGAGCACTGCCATCCTGCTCCTTGCATTGCTGTGAGCCCAGGGCAGTGCAGGGAGCAGGAGGAGCTGCACACCTCCATGCACTAAGGCAGGACTGGGGCTGACAGCTACATCAGCTTTTTTTTTTTTTTTTTTTTTTTTTGCTTACAAGATAAGATGTTGATGCCTGGATTTAACAAGACAATAACTTGTCTCCCCACCACCCAGACCTACCAGCACTTTAAAATGTTCCTCCACTGCTGCCTTTCTGCTTCATTACGTTTGGTGCTGAAGCATCAGAAAGGTAGCTGACATCTCTTACAGAGTGTGTCATTTCCTTTACACAGATTTCCTGAGGGCTGAGCAAACCACGTGTGTATGTACAGCAAGAAATACATACAAAAATACATAAATTATGCAATGGCATTCAGGTATCAGTATAGAGGGCTGGTGGGCTGGTGAATGGTGTGTGTGCGCAGCTGTGTGGGACTGCTGGTAGTGTTTGTACCATGCAGGGTCTGCAATGTGAGTGAGGCATATTACTCATGTGGCAGATTGGTTTGGAATATCATTAAAAATATATATATGTTGTTGAAACTGTCATTTCTTTCTGCTTTTTTTTTTTTTTTTTCTTCCTTTTTTTAAAGTATAGGTTACAGATGGGGGTGGGGGGGGAAAACCACTGGGTTTGCCTGGTCCTGCCCTACTGCATGCTATGAAGTCAGTAGAAGGGAAATTAATTCTCTTCACTCAGAGCTTTCTGTTCACTGATGCCACAGGGGATAGCTGAAGCAGAAGTGACTACATTCCTATATATTCCTAAATGACTATATTCCTAAATGACTCTATTCCCATCAACAGTAACAGCAATGTGCACTGATGTGCTCCTTGGCTGCATATTTCTATTTGACTCCATCATCTCGGTAAGATTCAAATATCAATTAGGGAGGCAGAAAAGACAGATGTGTTTATGGGATTGCTTTCTGACTCTGTTCCTCCTGCTCTGCCCTCAGCACAGGGTGCTGCTGTGCTCTGTGTCACACTGCTGCCACTCTGCCCTCGGAGCTGCCTCTGCTAAGGGAGCAAAGTATTAACAGGCAATAGATTTGGGAAGATACAGTGAGGGGGTTTCTGCATTTTGCATATAATGAAATACAGATAAAAGTGTAATGTGCTGATGAAAAAGAACAAAATACTTTGCTTTATAGTCTTAAATGTGTATGTTACAATTTTTTAAAATAAAAAATTGTTATGCCTTATCAATACTATTACCAGCTGGTATCCTATAGTTTTGTATCATTCATTCTCACAATGTGAATTGGGGAATGATGAGAACATGGGCTGATGTGAATTGGGGATGTTGTCAGTTGGTGACGGTGTGAACTGGGGATGATACAAATTGAGGACAGCATGAATTGGGGATGACGTGAATTGAGGATGTAGTGAATTGATGGCAATGTGAATTGGAGATGATGGGAAGTGGACTGGGGATGTTGCAACTTGGGGATGATGTGAATTGAGGACAACATAAATTGGGGATGTTCTGAATTGGTGACAATGGGAACTGAGGCTGCTGTGAATTTGTGACCATGTGAATTGGGGACGATGTGAACTGGGGACATGAGCAATCACATAGTGATCGACAGCCTTGGGCGTTGTAGGTGTGATGTGGGGAACCAATAAGGCAAGGAAACCAGCCCAGCTGAGGGCATAATTTTTTTCCCCACCTTGAGCTATGCCTTTTTTGCTTTTTATTTCCTCTGCGACTGCCAGAGGGCTCCAAGAATGCCCAAGGAAGGGATGGCTGGAACCTTCCCAGGGAGCTGCTGCAGGATGCCAAGAGACAGCTCTCCCTGGTTATTCACTCAGCAGAGATGCTGCTCTGCTCGGTGCTGTCTCAGCCCTGCACGCTCATCCATCTGCCATGAGCACTCTGGCTCAAGCCATTGGTGTGGAATGAGTCCAGCCCTTTGGTTCTCAAGGCAGTGCCCAAAAAGCTGCTTATGAAAAACGACAAACATTTTGGACAGAAATAAACATAAGCAGTTGGAAAGCGGGAGTACATCTGAAGTAGCAAGAAGTTATCTTGCTGTTTGCTATGCATTATAAATACACAGCCATCTCAAGTCAGACATTTTCAGGGGGATTTATGCATATATATTATGTGAGCACATGTATTTCCCTACACAAATGGTGCCATAGCTGGGCACACACCCAAGGAAGCTCCACTGAGCGCACAGTTTGCAGCTACCAGCTCAGCCCATCCTCCCTCCCCTCTCGTGCTGCTTCTCAGCCCTTCCTCAGCTTTGATGCCCAGCACTGGGCTGAGCAGGGCAGGTCCTGGTGGGCCTGAACTGCTGGGGCTGGAGCAAAGACAAATCCCACACCTGCATCCCTTGGAAGGAAAGAAGGGATCTGTGCATCCCCAGCCCGCATCCTGCAGGGGAGGAGGCACAGATGTTTGTTTTGGGAATAATAACTCAAGTGCACTTCTGCAGCACTCAGAGGAGGGCTGTAAACAGGTAAACAAAAATGGTGCTGCATTCGTGCTAAATAGTGCTTATAGCCACATGGAAATTAGGCTGATAGAAATGATAGGCTCTCTATCCATCCCTCTCTCTTTCCCCATTCTCCATCTCTTTCCCAGTCTTTTTGAGTGCTCTCCTGGCAGCCCTGCTGGCTGGCTCCAAGTGGCACACATTCAGGAGCAATGCACCACTGCCATCCAACATTTTTAAGGACTCTGTGGATGCAGTTGAGCTCCAGCCATCAGCCACCACCAGTCCTGCACTGGTGGGGTTCCCTTGCTCCTGCAGGCAGAATAAAGCTCTTAGATCTCATTCAAAAAGCAATCATATTCTTCTCTGCCCCAACACATGATGAGCATGAATTTGTTTCAAGCTGTTATTACACTGGGGCACTTCTCTTTCTTTCTTGCTCCTCTTCCCCAGCCATCTTATTCCAAGTATTTAAACAATTCCAGTCCCATTTCTCCCAGTAAGCACCAAAAATTCACTCTCTTACAACACAGCTGAGGAAATAAATTCAAATGTATTCTGCGTCTGGCAGCACGGCGTGATTGATGCAGCTCCGTGTTGCCATGTCTTTTTGTTCTGCCACACTCAGTAATTCAATTATGCTAAACAGAGCTTCAATTCCCCGCATTGTGGCATGCCTAGCACCAGCAGCAGGGCTGATTCCCAGTAACTCTGTGTAATTCTTCCTAAGAAAGCAGAGAGGAAGGGCTGCTATAAGCAAGGAGAGACCTGACAACCACTACGAATCTGAGGGATTCATATAACAGTTAACTATGGAAATACCATATACCAATATAACAGCCCACACACTGACTGGTAAGCAGCTAGGACACACAGCCCTTCATGAAGGTAATAAAGAAAGGGACTGGCTACAGACAAACACCCAGAGCATCACCAAACTGAACAATTCCGAAAGTTTAATATAGCTGTAGATAAAACTGAGCTTGCAGTATTAATGAATACAAGAGTCTGTTGTTTTGTATTATTCAAATAAACTTGTACATTTATACAGTTATAGAGTGCATGCCAGAAAATGCATTTAGCTTATTCTAATTCAAATATGTACAATTTACAATATAATTCAAGCATAAATTCAGCAGTAGAGAACACAGACCGGCTGTGCAGTCGAACAAACAGATACACTTCTCTTAGCACAAGCATTAGGGCTGGGTGAAAACGTTCAGGAAAAACACAAAAGGGGCCACATCATTAAAAATGAAGTGTTAACCAGGATTAACTTCCTGAACCCAATAACCAGAGACAGTTACCAACCATCCATGTTTTTACTTTCACTCTCAGTAACAGAAGACGCGTATATTTTAGCCTTAACGTACATCATACATTGCAATACAAGCCACAAGCCTCAGAAAACTTGTGTACAACAAGGACAGGAGAATTATTTAAAATGTTGAATCAACTGTCACTTTCAGTATTTTATATGGCATCAGTTCAACAAACACGAGACCGCTGTCCCAGTGTTGGTGCACAGGCACCCAGCACCTCACCACCGCTCGCGCTCAGCCCCTTACATTCATTGTGTGCAGCACATGGCTGGGGACACTCCACTGCTCTTAGCATGGAGGCATGCTGGCTGTCCGTATGGAAGCCTGGGTGCAGGGGGCTGCCCCAAGACCTGCTGTGTCAGGAGGGGCTGCAGGGAGGTAGGCTGCCCTGAGCACGATGGGTGCCCCATCCCTGGAGATGCCAAAGCCATGGATAGGGCTCTGGGCAGTCTGAGCAGATGAGGGACAGCCAACCCGTGGCACAAAGTGGAACTGGGTGATCTTTAAGGTTCCCTCCAACCTAAGCCATCCTATGTTTCTACGACTCATCAGCCATCATGACGCTGGTTCAATGTCCTTAGCTTTCTGCTTTGGACTGGAGGTGGCATATTTAATGTGGATGCCTGACCTTCGTATGTGGCCATTTTCACTCGGCCAAGGTCGTGTGGAAGAGTTACAAATGGCACAAAACTCTGTTTATAAAATGGCCTGAATAAGTGTTAGCAAATAGGGGAAAAACATTCAGCTCTTACCTTGCAACGTTGGAATTCTGCTCATCACTTGAGTGTACAGCATCAGCACGCAGGGAGCCACACACACACACAGTTCCCTTAAACAACAGGCAAAGTATTACAGTATGGCCAAAGGTGTAAAAAGCATGCAGTGCCACTCAGAAATCATCACAAACAGTGGAAAAAACCTTTAGTTAATATAAAGTCCATGAGTGCACAGCTGATGGAGCACTGGGCAACTTCCAGGCCAAGCACTGAGCCCCAGTGGACGCTCAGCCAACCCTTCCAGCAATATTGCATTTCTCAGTTCTCATCCCATGCCACCATTTCTATCCAAACCAAACTACTGTTTCCCAATGAAGAGCAGATCCATCCTTATTGAGCAAGCGTAAGCATGCACACCCAGTGGCCCAGAGCTCTCAAGCCAGAACTGCCCTACACGACTGCCATTGCACTTGTACATCTCCAAGACCACACAGCTGTGCTTTGCCTCCAACACCTTGATGCCATGCTGCCAGTGCTGCCCCATGGTCTGCCTCACCCAGACCTCCCACTGAAGCAAGACAGAGAGCCTTGTCACTGCCCAGCTCCAAAATAGCCACCCTGTTTTGGGTCCTTCAGCACAGCCCAGGCACTGCAACAGCCTGGTGTTAGGCAGGGTTAAGCACAGGTGTTGGGGCACAACAGCAGAGAGGGAATAAAACAGGATAAAAACCCCAAAACCACACAGAGCCACAGGAGGATACCAGACCGAACATTTACACAAAGTATTACTCATTTCAAAACCCACAGGGTCAATCTTGGTTAACGTCTTTGCATGTGTTCTCACCACAGAGAAAGCAGTACAGGGATCACCATGGGACACAGCAGCTCTCACAGCTCTGGCTGCAAGATGTGGGCTCACAGAACCACCGCTGGGACCTGGGTTTGCAGGATGGGTTTGCAGAGTAAGGGAGAGCAAAGCCCTGGCACACAGGGGCTGAGAGGAGCCCAGCTCTGCTCCTGGGGCAGAGCATCCACAACAGAAGCCTGGCTGACTTCAGGAACAACTGAATAACAACTGTTGTCATGTTCAGCTGTCCTGAGAAACCAAGCATGTTGTCTTACAGGGATAAATGATGGAAGGATTCTAATTTTTTTTTTTTTTCTAATTTTATCTGAAGCGCCAATTTCACTTAGTTCTTTACAGTTTTTCCTAGCCTTATCAATAGAAGCTTCTTTTCTCAACAGCGTCTCGTAAAATACACTAACTTTTTTTCCAGCAGTCTAGAGGCAGGAAAAGAAAACCCAAGAAGAACTTAAAGCAAAATGTAAACCAACAGTTAGTTTAAGGCCAGCAGGTTTGGTGTGAGGAATTAATGAATACAATTCCTTTTAGGATAAAAATAAAATAAAACGAAAATCACATGCATTGTAACTACTTTGTTGAACAAAATAGAATCATAAAATAGCCTGGCTTGAAAAGGACCTCAATGCTCATCCAGTCCCAACCCCCTGCTATGTGCAGGGTCACCAACCAGCAGCCCAGGCTGCCCAGAGCCACATCCAGCCTGGCCTTGAATGCCTGCAGGGATGGGGCATCCACAGCCTCCTTGGGCAACCTGTTCCAGTGTGTAACATCACAACCCTCGTCAGAAAAAAAGAAAACGAACTCAAATTATAACCTACCCTGAAAGTTACCCACTCACACGTTTTACCTGCTACTGACTCTTAAGAAATACGCAGGGAACGGAACACCCCTGGATGCATTTTTCAGAATATACAGTAATAAATATAGTAGGAGCCATGCCAGAAAAATCAGATGCAGGAATTGCACACTATTATTGCATGCGCATCGTGGTTCTACATGCCGGGGGCAGACGGCTCTGCTGGCCCCGGGCAGCCTGCTGGTGTACCCACAGCCCTGCCAGCACAGGGCATGGAGCCACGTGGAGCTCTGGTAGGCCATCCTCCTGCTGGGGCAGTCCGGCCTTGGTAGCTGGGTTATGTGAAGCGATCCGAATTCATTTTTCTCAGTTTTGGAGGAAGGTTCCCTTCCATCCGCCCGCCGCCCGACAGTTTCTGGAGCTTGGGCGGCAAGTCGGCCACAGACTGGCTCATGGGATCCGACATCATCTTGGTGGCTTTGGACACCAGTTTCTCTTCTGAATTCCCAGGGACTGAGCTGATCCGCTGCAGTTTCATGGGCAAATCGCCCATGCTGTAGGCCTTCTCTGAGGTGGTGGAGCTCATCCTGAGGAGTTTTTTAGGGAAGTCGTCCCTTCCAGTTATTTTCTGCAGTTTGGAAGGTAGTTTTATGCCAACCTCATCCAGACCATCCAGGCACTCCACCGAGTTATTCCTCTCCTTGCTGTTGCTGACAGCGGGTGCTATCAGGGGCGAGGACATGAGCAGCATCTCCTCCTGCTCCTTCACGCTGTACGGCGGCGTGGGGACCTCAAACGTCGCGTGGAACTGCGAGTAGTCGACTTTGAAGAACCCTTCTTCCAAGGAAATAACCGGGAAGAAGCGGTGGCCCCACAGCACCTCATCCTCGGTGTAGGATGTCCTGGCCTGGCACGTCATCCCTGCAAGCAGCAAGGGACAAAAGTGCATCTGTTAGACACAATTTAGGAACCGCACAAACCTTGGAGGTTTTTGAATGTTTTAAAGGAAAAGAGTTGATGTTTTTAAACATATGAAAGAAAAGGCATTGGCACGTCTACCACTTTCACATAGTTACTATTAAATTGTCATTCTCGATGGGAGAGGTGCCAAAAAAAAAAAAAATAGAGAAAGGGATGTGCCTGTATGAATAATTCATGTCTGTTCTTATGGCCACTTCTGAAGGCTCTGCTGATGAAGGCAAAACACAAGCTATCTTGATAGCCTCAGCACTGAGCTAGCAGGAGCTGCTAACTTGAACGTGAACTTGGACTTGTTGCGACCTTAAAGGATGGCCTGGCTGCTCCACATACTCATCATATTCACCAAAATACATAAAGCATGAGGGCTGGTTTTGTGTATCGCTTGACTGAACCAAGCCCATCCTGGTGCACTGTGCTCCATTGGAACGCAGTGAGCACGGGCTGGGAAATGCATTTATTTCTCTTTAAGTGCTTTGCTGGCAACCTGCCCACAGATCACAGATATATAGCGACCTGGCCGAGATCAAAGGTTCCAACTGTTAGCACAGACAAAGAAATACGACCAAAGGGCCCAACACAGCCCTTGTCTTCCCTTCTGCTCCTGCCTCTTGCCTGCACATGCTGCTCCTCCTCTGGGCCATTGGCCCTGGCTGCCTGCCTGACCTCAAGAACCAGATGGAAGCAGTGACTGGGGCAGCTGGAGGTTTCCAGAGTATGTGTGTTGGGTTTTCTTGTCTTTATTCCCCAGATGGCATCTACAGCAATCTAGAAATATGGCTACACAGCCATTTCATCCTATGATCATAGAATCATAAAATATCCCAAATTGGAAGGGACCTGTAAGGATCATCAAGTCTAACTCCTGATGTAACAAACTGACAAAAGGACATTTTATTCTCAAATCTTAAATCTGCCTGGACAATCACACGCTCTGCCTGGTTGGCAGCAATGCCTTTAAGTCAGGAGCAAGTGAAAGGAAACTTTGGAAAGCACATGAAAAACGCTACCAGGGCTGTAGGAAAGGGGAGCAGGGCATGAATATGCATCTGATGACACACAGCCAGAGAAGTAAAACATTATTATGCTTCATGTTACCGCTATCGGGATGAAAGTTTCAGCTTCGTGTAGAAATTTTGATTGCTAATACTCCACAGGACACAAACCTCACAATTTTATCCCTTAAAGGAAAAGTGTGAACATGGGAAGGTTTTGCCCTGGCTGCACCCCTCACTGCCCACAGTGCTTATAAATACCACTGCTAGTGCAGCTTTCAAACCCAGCCCATCCCTGCTGTCACCAACAGAGCAATACTTTACACCTCATGATGCATTTTCACCCTGTGTTTCCATTTTCTTTATGAAGCGGAAGCAAACGCGTGCCTAATGGGTTTAGAAAAAAAATCCACAGTTTTCACCAAAAAAAAAGGTAATTACAGTGAGTACTTCTGCCATCTGCAGCCTTTATCCTGCAGCAGTTCATTAGCTGAATTTTCAGAGGGAAAGCACGACCCTTTCCCTGCTGCTCCCCTAGACCTGACCCCAAGGGAGCCTTCATTAGGACAGAGAGCTTCCAGCAATGCGTGCACGTGGCAAAGCAGCACTCAGAGCTGCCCACAGAGCAAGGGCTGCTCGACTCCATGACCTGTGCTTTAGATGGCAAATGAACTTCAAATGCAGAGCTCTCCTTCTAGGACAGCTGGAGAAGGACTATGTAACCATGCTGATGGTACACAAAGTTGGACCTGTGCTGCAGGGCTGCCTCACAGGATCATAGAATCACAGGACCATGGAATTACTGAGGTTGGAAAAGACCTCTGAGACACCCCACCCCCCAAGTCCAACCCTCACCCACCCCCCCCCCCCCCTCCTTCCCACATCCCTCAGTGCCACATCCCCACAGCTCTGGGACACCCTTAGGGATGGTGCTCCCCCACTCCCTGTCAACTGTGTCACTGCCTGACTGCTCTTTGGAGAAGAAAACGTTCCCTAACACCCAACCTGACCCTCCATGCTCCAGGCTGCCTCATGCTGTAGGACTGCCCATGCCGCACTGTGCTCCAGGCTGCCTCACACTGCAGGGCTCTTCTGCAAGAAAATCCATCTTTTATTGTATCAATGTAACCCTATGGAAGCTCATCTGAGAGAGGAATATTTGCAGGTGTATCATTTTTTCTTCAAGTTCAATGCATTCTATTCACTAACAAACCCAAGGTTGCAAATTACTCAGCAGTCCCCCAGAGGAGCTGCAGCTACTGACACACTTGTCGGCACCAGGAATAATTGTCAAGCTAAGCAGAAGATGCTAGGAGGTGCTGAACGTGCTCTGTTAAGGCACTGGGCAAGAAATCAGTTCAGATTTTCCTTCAGCTCCACTGCATTGCTCTGCTCTCCCTCCCCTTGCCGTGCCCTCAAACTCCTCATGGCAGAATCCTACGAGCGTGGCAGTGCCTCTCTGCAAGCAGTCAGCCCATACTCAATACATGCCAGGTATGGAAAGGCTATTTCTCTGCCACCAACAGCAAGAGTCAAACTCCAACAGCAAGAGATGGGAGGGCATGGCACCGAGCAGAGCACAGCAGGGCAGGGAACCTCGCCTTCCTCCTGGCTTCATGATGAACTTCAGCTCAAACACATCCAAATGGGAGAACACCAAAACTCAAAGCAATATTATTTCCAGGCTTTCCCATAGGCTGTCATCTGCAGCAGTGCTCCTATCTGAACAGCCACCACTGTACTACTTTCTATGTCTCCATACTTAATCTATGCTCTGCTACGAGCAGCCCTGCCATCTTACAGCAGGTGCAGCTCCTCCTGCTCCCACCAAATCAACCAGGTCCCAGACCAAGCTCATGGGTTCTGCTCTGCCTCTGTTCATAGAGCCACCACTGTTGAAAAAGACTTCTA
The DNA here is from genome assembly GCF_905368555.1 of Meleagris gallopavo. Lineage (NCBI taxonomy): Eukaryota > Metazoa > Chordata > Aves > Galliformes > Phasianidae > Meleagris > Meleagris gallopavo. The sequence goes on along the minus strand of NC_139410.1, from coordinate 35,422,564 downwards.
AAAATCAACTAGTCTGTCATTACAGATTCTTCTTTTCCCCAAGGAGTTATCCATCAGCAGGTACGATACTGACACTTCTTTCCATGCCTTCATCATGTTAATGGGCTGCTTACATTTCTACCAGCTTGTCTATTATTAATATTCATTTGCGGTATAAAATTTAAACTCTCCTTTGGAATAAACTCTCCGAATGCTGCGCAGCCATCCATTTGTCAAAGGAAAAGGCTGAGATGAGCATTGTTTATCACTCCAAACATAGGCTTCCACCACAAAGTGCTCTTCAGGGCTGACTGCAATGCACATTAACAAAGCTCTAGCTGAATAAAAAAATCACAATAATGTACCTGAAAAGTAGGAACAACTGTCCAATAAGAAAACCTCTATTATTTCAAAAAACACAGGATGCAATAACATTGTTCACAGTGCCAGAGGGAAGAGATTTCCAAACAGAAGCTGCTCTTCTGCTAGCAAAACATGTTATTTTGGCTGAATACACTGCATGCTCACAACTCCAAATCCTGAGCATTTTGGACCACTTCACCTAAGACTGTCCTGCAGTGCTTCCACAAGAAGCTGGAGCTGCCATTCCTCCTCCTGCCCATGCTGACGATGCCACACGTGTACATAGAATCATCACAGAATGGCCTGGGTTAAAGAGTACCACAATTCTCATCCAGTTCCAACCCCCTGCTGTTTGCAGGTCACCAACCAGCAGCCCAGGCTGCCCAGAGCCACATCCAACCTGGCCTTGAATGCCTGCAGGGATGGGGCATCCACAGCCTCCTTGGGCAACCTGTTCCAGTGCCTCACCACCCTCTGGCTGAAAAACTTCCTCCTATAAGAACTTCCTCCTGTTCCACCCCAGAAGCCATGCAGTGAGGCACAGCACCCAGCCTCCTGCCCCTCCACCACTGCAGATGCCAGGTGCTGCAGAGCTGAACCCCATGGGATGCAGTTGAGAACGGAGCTGCTTGGGGCAGCCCCCCCATGTACGTGCTCCATGCTCATCTGGTCACACTGGGACAGCCCAGCCATGCACGTCTCAGAACATTTTCCATCGCTGCCCTTGAATAAAGTAGAGCAGAGCTGCTGTCCAGGCCAAGCATGGGTTAAATTGGTGAACCTTGAGATTTATCTGAAGGCATTTTTTTAATAACCATGCCTTTGCCTTTCATCATTCGCACTGTCTGAAGCAAGCGCTATCACCGCAGCAAAAGGCATCTATCTGCCATATTATAAGTTATTAACTACAAGTTATTATTTCTAATGAGGTAGAACATTTGCTGTTAGAGCCCCGGCCGGGCTGAAGAAGTGAACGCAATTAGCTCAGCTCAGCCAGGCGGCAGCTCTGCCAGCTTTTGTTTTCCTGTCCGTGGCTCCAGCAGCTCAGCTCCCCATCCCAGCAAGCACAGCTGGCAGGAGGGGAGCTCCCAGCACAGCTCCCAGCCACCCAGCGAGAGGACAGGATCCCTCAGCATCCCAAACCCCAGTCATTAAGATCATTAGCGCGATTGCTTCAAGCTTTGCTACAGGATCAGGCTCGTTCCACAACAGAGCAAGACCGTTCCAAAGGATGGCAGTTGTTGACAAAAGCCCTGCAGAAACCTAATTCTATCTGCAATAACCCTCAAGTTATGTCTAAATTTCTAAAGGACCTGTATGGGGATGGCTGTATCCAGGCAACTCCTGGAACTCACAATGTGCAGCCTTGCAGACCTGGCAGACACGCTGCCACTTCTCTTTTTCTTGTTTCTCGGGCCCTGTGCATTAAGACTAATTTAGCACTGCCATCTGAGGCCATGAAAGCAATGCAAGGAGAGAACTTTGGTGTGAACTTGGCATAATGATACACCGTGCTGCACTACCATGGGACCAAGGGAAGATCAGCAGCTCCAGCAGGACAGAGGTGGCACGACTGCCACAGAAATCCATTTCTCTTGGGCTTCCAGGATGGTAGAAAAGAGAAACAGTGGCTTTTGGAAACCAAGGGAACAACAAGCTGGTTGGCAGCACATTCAGCACAGTATCCCAATGGGAGCACCTGGCTGCCGAGCCTCTCTCTGCCTGAAATGAAAGTAAATGACTGAATTCTGCAATAAGACAGAAAATGGGCACCTGAAATGCGAGGGCAGAAACAATTCAGCCAAACCCAGAGTGATGGATGCTCTCAGGCTTTTCCTCCCAATGTTTGCTGCAGCATTATTTTTTAATACAACTTAAAATGACAAGCTGTGCCACGCACAGCTGAGAAACACAGCCCAATTTCTACCCTGACAGCAGGCACGGTGCCTAAGCCTTAATAGTTGCCATCTATTTTGAAGGAGCAGCTATTCTTAGCACCAGCGTTCTTCCACCATAATTCCAGGATACATTTTTTATTAGGTGGACAATCGTTGGAAGTGCCATAAAACTTTGTCAATTTGCAGCTGCCAGCCCCGGCTGCTGCCCAGCCTAATGCCTGATTTATGGCACAGCACTTCTGCAATCCCATGTTCCTTAACAGAGGAGAGGCAGGCAGACACTGTGCCACCTTCACATGCTTAATGGCTTTGATTATTTTTAAATAACATTCCAATTAAATAATCGCTTCTAAAGATGAAAAAGTGGCGTTTTATCAAATCGTGGAATTGTTAAGGTTGGAGAAGCCCTGTTGGATTCCCAAGCCCACCCCCCCATGCCCACATCCCTCAGTGTGGCATCCTCACAGTTCTGGCACACCCCTAGGGATGGTGACCCCGACTCCATGGGCAGCTGTGCCACTGCCTGACTGCTCTTTGGAGAAGGAATTGTTCTTCATATCCAACATATTTCCTCACAGGCAATGCTGCAGAATGGCAGCCATCAGCTGCTCCTTATCTGCACCCAAAGGCCCAGCATCCACGTGCCAAGGAGCCAGGGGCAGACAGCAGAGGGGTGAGGCTGCAGCTACAAAGAAAAGAAAACATTTGGATTCTGATAGCTCTGCACATGATTTTTTTCCTTCCATAGCAGGGAAGCAGAGAGGCTGCCCATTTCGTCCTTTTAGATCCACTCTGCTTTCTCTGATGACAGCACAAGAGGGATGCAGTGACAGGACGGGGTGCTGGCATGCCCCCCATGGCACAGCATGCTCTGCCTTGTGGGTTGGAATTCCAGACAGCTTTTCACAGAACACTTAATGCTTAACCACCATCTATCATTGAAATCTATAAACCACGCCAGCGAAAGGAGGTCAGAGATCAAACGAAGGAAGGATGTATGCAAAGAGGGAACAACGGGAGCGAGGGGGATTGAGTAACAAAACGCACGCATTTATGCAACAGTCAGACATCACTCTTGTGCTGAACATTGTAATTTCTCACCGCACTGAATAGCAAAGGCAGGCTGCTGCCTTGCTGCCCGATTTAGATGCGTTGTTTGTGCTCCGGTGCTATAAATACCTCCCAGCTCGTTCAGGCTGTGCTCTTCTCCCAGCAGCTATCTATCTATCTGCACGCTTAAAAAGCCAGGGTATTTTTCTATCAGCTGCTCCTCCTAGGGCAGTTTTTAATCAGCGAGGCACACAGCTCTCTGGCACCTTGCAGACAGCTCGCCTCGATGTCTAGCAGGATTGCAGCCAGCGTGTGCTGTATGGGGCACTGAGTATCACAGAACCTGTGTGACAATGCCCAGCCCTGCTGCACACAGCCACACTGCCCCTGCCTAACAGCTGAATGCACAGTTAATGCAGTGGCAGCAATACATACTATCTAGCCTGGTATTTTTCATATATCATTTTTTTTTAACATAAAAAAAAAAAAAGAACCATGTTATTTTGGAAGAGCAACCTGTTCCCTCCCTTCTCCGTGCAACAGTGAGTCAGGGCTGATTTCAGCCCTCCAGCCCCTCTCTTGGAGCAGCTCTCCCTGCAGAGCCATCTGCTGCATGCTGCTCCCCACCTACCAGCACCGAGATGGCAGCTCTCACTGCCCTGCACCACACACAGCAAAGTGCTCTGCAGAGCCCCTTCCAGCCTGAATGCTCAGTGCTCCCTGCCCCTGGGCAGCTCTCCTCATGCTCATAGCTGCTAATCTTTCCCAAAGAAGCACAGAGCCAACAGCAGACCCCAGGCCAAGAGGAAAGGTGATGCTGCATTGCTCTCCTCCAGGCCCAGGCAAACCACAATAGTTTTGTTTGCAGCACAGTGTAACTGGACAAGCCACGGAGAAAGGACTGCTTTGTGAAATCTGAACAAAACTGTTGGTGGGCAGAGGATGCAGCGGGAATATACAGCTTAAAGGAAACGTAGGAGCAGTCTGCCAATTCACCACAAAAGGAAAGAAAAAGAAATTGAAAAGATCTTGAAAAATTATTATTCCCCTTGAATGAGAGCATTTTAGTTATGAGATCAGCAACACAAACATGAGTCCCAGTTCCCTTGGAATACACAAATCCATCAGTGGTCCCATGCTCCTCCAACACCCACCAGACCATATGCTGCTCAGCACCAAAATAGGGCTCATCCATCTTCAGGGCTGTAGCAAGTCTGAAGGAGTATCATACGTCACAGACTGCCTTCCTGGGATGGAGAACTGCATCTTCACATGGAAAAGCACTGGCGCTATGCAGTGCCTCTGAGCTGCTGTGTGCAGGCGGGAGATGCAGGGACCCAGCAGGACAGCAGCTCCTGGGGATGCTGGGGGCTCACTCACCTACACACACGTCCAACATAGCAAGCGGTCTGTAAGCAATGCTGCTGAAAGCAGCATGCCATACTGAATGGCAGCAACACAAGGAAAATAAAATACAACACAGCACTGTGTTTGAAAGTCAGTGTTCCCTATTTAGTGTTGTTGGTCTGACATGTGTAATAATTAAGCGAGTATCTTCACAACACTCAACACTGAAGGGCAACCCATTCATCCCCAGAGGCGCTTCAAATGAAGCTGCAGTGCTGCTGTAACTTGTCCTTCTGATCTGCATCCCCCTGGCTGCCTCCAACAGGACACTCAGCATGAGGCACCAGAATGACTGTCAGCCTCCCACAAAAGAGTGGAAGTCTGGTTTGCTATCCCCTCTTGATGTACTAGTATTTACAGTTATGATTAAGACTGGTCGCCCCACTACTCATGCACAGCTTACACATATCTTAGGGCTTAGGCTGAAGGATGGGGTCTCAGCTGCTGGAAGCCAAATACAGGCAAAAAAAGGAACAAATAGCCTCTGGCATCAGGCAAGAGGCTGCCTGCTGCAAATGGATGGCAAATTCCTGGGGAATGGGATTGCTAAAGGGCATCCCCTCCTTGACCCACAGCCATAATCCTCCCTTGGAGGTGATCATGGGCATCCTCCACGGGCATCCGGGATGGGAAGCAGAGATACCCAGCTCCTGCCATGCCCTCAGCACCACCAGCAGTGTTCAGGGGCATCTCTAGTCTGGTAAGCCCAGCAGCTTGGGGAACACACTGAATCTTCCTGCTGCACAGATAGCTGCTGGCATTACGCTCAGAGCAGCTCTTCTGTCTGCAGCAACTTCACCACGGCTGCCCACTGCGAGAGTGCCTGCTTTGCACTTGAAACGCAGCTCCATCACCAGCATCTCCTCGTGTGTACAGCTCATGTCATGTATTTAAAATTAATTCACAGTGCTTAACACAAAATCCCTTGAACTAAACATAGCATTTGCCGCAGCGTCTTCAGTTTTAGCTGACAAACATTTCTTGCAAACACGTCAGGCACACAGAGCTTCCCAAGAAATAGATGCTTTAACGTTGTCAGTTCTGGGTGAAATGAGTATTTTGATCATCTCTTTGATAATCCTGGGGCTATAAAAGTATCTTCAGGAAATCAGGCTCTCCCCAGTGTGTGTATATATATAAAAATATATACATACGTAGCACACGTGTGTAGCAAACAACTTATGGGATGAGGGGTAGAAAGCTCCCATAGGGTCCGTGTGGCTCCTGCCAGACCACAGCCTTTCATCAGACACAGAATCATAGAATCACCAAGGTTGGAAAAGACCTCCAAGATCATCCAAGTTCAATCTATCACCAATAGTTCTCACTGTGCCATGTCCCCCAACACAATATCTAAACATCCATGCTTCATTTCATTGCATCAAGCATAAGGCTGTGTTTGCCTACACTTTTATTACTAGACACAGTGAAGAAAACTCTGTCTTGTTGCTGAAATAACGGGGTGAGAAGGTGAAGTGTTGCTCACATTCCTGAGCCCATGCATTGGTGAGCAATGCCCTGCCCACAGACACAGAGCTCCAAGCCAACACAGCCTTACAGATCGCTGTGGGGACATGAGTGCCAGCAGGAACTGCCTGTGCTGCTCTGTAATGAGAAGAATTACACCTAAATGACAGCAAAGCCACAAGAGCACTATCAGTCACTCATTTCCAGAAGCAGTCAGTGGGAAAAGCATCGGATGCCCCAGTAGCAATGGCTATAGCACAGCATCCCCACAGTCTCCCTGTCCACCCTGCTCCCTCTGCTAAACCCAAACTCTTAAGAAGCCTCATCACGCATTCAGTAGCTTTGCATTATGTTATCCCTTTGGTAATACATCTGCCTGGTCTCTCCTTACTCTTACTTCTTACTACCAGATGCAATGCAGAGCTGTCCCTTCATTCACAGCATCACCAAACCTCTCCCATATTCAAGCAAACAAAAATCTCACACTAAAAACAGGCCCAACAATTCCTGGTGGGAAGGCCAGGCAGGCAGATAAGACCCCAAGTTATTGAATCCTGCTTTCTTCATATGGCCCATCTGCCACTACACCTTACATACAAAGCATCTTGAAGATAATATAGCAGAAAATAATTTCCTGTAGTGTGCACAGGAGAGAGACTATTACAGCAGTCAGCAAAGGTTAATTAGCAACAATATATATTGCACTGTGACGTCACGCAGCATACTTGTTATTCCCATGCATTCCCTCAGAGAATAAATAAGACAACTCAAAGCTGTGCTGTACAAATTGCTATATGCAATTGCTATATGCCCACGAGGAGCTTCTAATTTTATATACAAACCCATTCCCCTACATGCAAATTGAACCAATGCTCTCACCCCAAGCCTGCAAACTCAAAGGCAGGTTTAAAAATCTTGTAACTGGGGGACCTTTCTGACATTTGGGGGGGAAAAAAAAAAATAAATATGAATTTCAGGACGCAGACCATATTTTTGACAATTCCTTGTGAATGCTGTATGGCATTCCTTATAGTTTCCAATCCTGTATTGCAGCTGGGCTGCAGAGGTGCCTCCATGCAGCACATGCAGAAGGAGCAAACCTGAAGTTGTTCAGGCTGCAGTTGCCACCAGTACCTCTGCTCAAAGCCAAAAAGAGCAGGCATCAGTTTCATCACTTCTTAATCTGTAGGGTAAATATTAAATATAAGATAAATCCAAGAAACTACTGAGAAGAGTTTATCCAAGCTATATTCTCCAAGTCAAGGACTTGTTAATTATTTCCCTAAATATCTGATTTTATGCTGACACATCAAGAAAAAGGTGCTGGGAAAGTCTCTCCATTAACTTCTTGCCTCATTGTCAGGGTGGGAGATCCCTCACTGTAACAAAAAATACAACCTGAATGTACATGGAAACTGCTTCCATCCATCAGAAGGCCCATCTCAGGTCATGGGATGTCATGCTCAGCAAGAGTTCAAGAAGCACCTGGACACCACTCTCAGACACACGGTCTGACTTTTGGGTGGTTGTGTGTAGAGCCAGGAGTTGGACTCAATGGTCCTTGTGGGTCCCATCTGGCTCAGAATATCCTATGATTCTAAATCCCACAGCAAGAGCTATGCCACTACACTGCTGATGGGCACTAACCCTCACCCCACGTTTCTGAGCAGGATTAAGCAACACTGCTTAGCAGGGAGGGCATGAAGTGTGGTTTTCCTCCACAAACACAAGCCCTGCCCATACCACACCACACGGAACAAGGAACATAACACAAGTCCCTGCTCATCACATGCAGTGCATCATTTCAGCATCTTTCTTACCTCCTGTTTCCAGGAGCACCCCTACAGCCTCCAGGCAGCCACCCCGAGCCATACCTGGACCAGTCCCTGCTCTGTGCTCACCAGCAGCCAAGCAGCACCAGGATGCTGTGCTATACTACCTGAACACCATTAATTATTTTGTTTGTGTTTACTGATGTTCTCAGGTTGATCTGTTCAGTGCTAATGAGGCATTTATTCTCAATTAGAAGCCTCTTGCAGAAGTGAGCTGTAATTCCAGTGAGTTTTGCAGATGAATTAATCACAATGCGAGCGCTCAGCCTTCTGCTGGTGCCTCTGCTCTGTGCAACAAGCTCCTATGCTCAACAACAGCCTTTTGAGGATAAATGGGTCCACCTTTTACTCTGTGCACAAGGTACACAGTATAAGGCATTGCATGAATTCCCTCCAGCTTTAAAATCTACCCAGCCTTGGCTGCTGAGCGACACTGCAAGAAGCAGCCGTGAGCAGAGAATTCCTGCACTGCAATGCCTGCTCAAAAAGAAATATTAAATATAAATCTGTGCTATTTCATCACACAACATTAAGTCAGCAATGTTCCACTGTGGGAAATTTCATCCCCATTACTGCGTGCTGCGTGAATTTAAAGCATCTGCAGTATAATGAGAAGATGAAACAAGCTACAGAGAAACACTGGGAATATGCTTAGCACTACAATTTGTGCCCGTTAGATGATTGCATCTAATAGATGTGAGGCGTCATGCTAAAAAATAAAAGGGCAAAAAAGAATGAATTATTGATAGAGCTCCGAGGGGAAGTTTGAAGATATCTATATTTAGGGAGGAAGCCTCCAGGGCCTGCTTTCTCTCTGCTCCTTGTGCTCTGGGTGCCCGCAGCTGGAATGGGTGCAAGCAGGGGCGAGCCATGCAGGTACCCTCCCTGCCACATCTCCCAGGGCTGCCAGCAAAGCACAGTGCTGACGACAAGCAATGTGCAATCTCCTTCTCTTTCTGCCAGAGCCCTGCTCCTCGGCAAGCTCCCAAGCACCCTAAGGCAAGGAGAAGATGTTCAGCTAGCCCCAGAGGACACTGTCAGCTCCAGCTTTTTTCCAGCCAAGTTTTTGTGGTGTAGACACTGACAGTTCCAAGAGCTCCACGTCCCATTCTGAACTGAGAAAGAATCATACAACCACAGAATGGCTGGGTTGGAAGGGATAATCCAGTTCCAACCCCTGCAAAGAAGCAAACTGTTACAGTGAAGATGAGAACCTAGAGACAAGAAACCAAGAAGAAAATGTACCTAATTACTGTGCTTCAGATGCTGGTGAAGAGGCAAAACCCATGAGATATCCTTGGCTTTGTCATGTCACAAAGCAAAGTACATGCAAAACATTGGGAAGCACTTAATAATTTAAACAAGACAAAATGTTCAGCTGCTCTGGCACAGAGGGAGCTGCCAAGGAAGCCTGATGGCCCAGAGATGGGGACATAGGCTCTGCAAAACCTGCCATTGACACCCATCCTGCCATCCACCAGATGTGAGCTTTGGGTGAGGATAGAAAAACCAAAACCTCAGAGCACACCCAATTTGCTTTTTTATTCTCCTGCTCTCACAGTGTGCTTAAGCTCCCTCTGGAAACTCTTAAAAAAACATTGAGAAGAAACATCCCTGCCTCAATCTCAACATGGCTCTTTCATCAACCCCATAAAATAAGTGAGGCAGCCCTGGAACTCAGGTAAACATGGACATAAACTGAAGGGTAGAAAAGCACAAATATTTCAAAGAACAACTAGTTGGTGCACATGAATCGTCTCGGACCAGTTCAAAAGCAGCACATTACACAGTTTCACAGAATCCATCAAGGTTGTAGACAGCCTCGAGGACCATTGAGTCCAACCAGCTTGTTGAAAAAGGACAGCAATGTTGCATGTTCATCTTCTAAAGTACAAAGAGCTACAACTGCATCTGCACCGACCTGCCCTGCAAAACCCTCCTGCAGAACCTTAACGTTACATTGCAGGGCACAGATCTTCACTGTTAGACAGCATTGCTGTCTCAGATGCACTTCCAAAAGGGAACATCAATAGCACCACTTGGAGTTGTCATTTCCCATTAGGAGTAACTGTAATAACGTGAGCTGAACAATAAATCTTAAGGCTAGAGCAAGCCACTTTAGAACCACAGCAATCTACGTCTGCTTCTTTTCCAGCATCACAATTGAGCTGATAGACATCAAAGAAAATAATTCCTGCAATTTACTTCAGTTATCTATTATTCTCACTATTCCTTTTGGTTTCAATATTCTTCCAGTTCTTTTACTGCTTATTATTTCCTTGCATCACCAAAGCATACCTATTGGCACACTCAAGCTCGACCTGGCAGCTGATGATGCCAGCTAACTAACTGGTCAGTTAATCTAATCAACCAGTGCATCACCAGCTGCTGCACAGCCTCAGCTTTCTGAGCACCCCCAGCCTCCTGCACTTAAACACAGATCTGACCACCGGGAGCAGACAGAGCACATTGCAGCCACATTACTTCCTGGACCAATTTTGGCCTCTTTACTGCCTGTCATCTAGGGTAATGATTTCTAAATTAGAGATGTTGCATTTTGGATGTGGTTACAAGCTGGGCAGAAATGTGGTTTTTAATGTGGAAAGTAAAATTACAGTTGAGAAGTGCAAGTGGCACAGGGATTAGCAGCAGACAGAGCCCGACTGGTTGATGGAGGGGGAAAATGAGTCTGCAGCTCTCTGTGCTTAAAGGCAACCCAATCCAGCACTGGAACAAGGATAGCATTGATTCACAGCTCTGTCCAGGCATCATCTTTATTACCCCTGCGCTTCTCTATACTCTGTGGTTGTAATTTTAACTTTAAAGTTGTTCCAACTTCTAGTTATTCTGGTCTCAGAAGCCCTCTGGAAGCCAAAATCAGCCAGAAACCCACAGCTACCCAACGCTGAAAACAACACAGAAGGGAGCAAAGCATCATTGCTCTGATAGAGAAGCTGCTTTGCAATGCAGAACCATGAAATGGCAAATAGCCATCGACAGAAGAGTCACAGAGCACACTGTGGAGCAAACTGACATGGTGGGGACACATGTCCTTAATCGTGGACAATTAGTCACGCCATGTCCTTCGTTATTTACTCAGGGGATGGGAGCTCTCGGCTTCATCCTGAGTTATCAGGCCACAGACACAGATCAATATCATAACAAGGAGCAGAGAAAACCTCGTTAGAAAAATTGCTGCTTGAGGAAACCACCTTGTTTTCGTCTACCTCTGCATCTCTTTGCTATCACTCCCTAGATAAACTAACACAGATAAAAGAGGGACCACTCCTGATGTGACAGGCACCTGAGCAGCAATAGGATCCCACAGATATCCCAGAAACATCACTTCCAGGTGGCATTAGGATTCCTTCTGTAGGCACAGACTGATTTTCCCTCTTTCCCAGGAGGACTCTGTGCTGTATTTTGGTCAAAAGCATTCAAGATTCAAGAAACCCCTGCATGCCAATGATGCTAAGACCTCTTCAATGCATTGTGTATTTATACTGCCGTAGCACTCCCAGACAAGCAGAACACTATTAATGTGTCTGGTTGCTCAGTGCTGTAATGCTATAATGTGATGGAAAATACAGCGATAATAGCAGGGCGGCAAAATCTTTTGCTTCAGCAAATGAGAACCCAAATGAAGCAGCTGCAGGGGCAGAAATAACTGAAAGAAGCTGCTTACCTTCAGAAGGCCTCAGATATGCAGGAATCTCCAACAAGATACCCTTATCTCCACTGCCAACCCTTAAATGAGGTCTGGAAGGGGTTGATCCTGGCTCCAGCCCCTCCTGACACTCAAGAACATTGCATGCACCTGAGCTCCGCTGGGTTGGCCCTGCCTTCCCACCAGGTGCTCAATCACTGCTTCAAGTCATGAATTAGCATTGTTACTACAGGTGCCCAAGCTTTTAAGCCAAGCATTAAGCCCAGGCACTCACTGTAAGCAGCACTAATCCCAAGGCTTCAAAGTGCTGATCTGGAAGAGGAGTTTGAGACAACGACATTGGTCAGGGTTGATACGAAATGCATGGAAATAAGCACATCCCTAAACAATGTGCAAAAGAAAAAAAATCCCAACGTGTTGAATTTTCTGTATTTTGCAGTATTCTGGTGCTGATTCGTGGGATGTCCCAAGATGAAAGGGACCTAAAGAGATCACTGAGCCCAAGTCCAAGCTCCATGCAGACCCTACCCAAAAAACAGACAATACATCTGAGATCATTGTCCAGATGCATCTTGAATTCTGGCACACTTGGTGCCATCACCACTGCCACTGTTCCAATGCCTGACCACCCCCTCAGATAGAACCTTCTCCTGATAGCCAATGGCCAGCAGTGCTCCTGGGTCCATCCATACGGCTGGGATGGTGAAGAAGTGTCTTTCAACATGCAGAAACTCTTAACACCCAGATGAACTCCTGGATATTTTACTTCCACATCGTAGGCAGATGGGAGATAGCAACTCTCCCAGCACCCTTACCTAGCTGCAGAAATCAGAGCAGGCTCCCAAGCACACACTGGTCACTTGGCTGCTGTGTCCATTGGGGGTTGAACTCAATGATTTCTTGAGGTCCCTCCCAACCCCTGCAATTTTGTGATTCTGTGATTCCAATCAGTGCTGTAAGCATAGCAGCAGTCACGGTGCTGTGATCACTTATTCTGCCCCTACGGTCATGCCTTGCCTTGGCAGTGACTTAGCACACAGCATATCTCTGAAAAATCAATGGTTTTTCAATATAAACCACCTCTTGGCAGCTGGAAAGGGCCACGAGGAGCTGCTGTGTGATTTGCTGCATAAGCTGTGCAGTAAAACAAAAGCTGACGTTTGTAATTTGTTTAAAAGTGATCAGAAACAATAAATCCTATCAAAACGCCGTGGATGCTGATAATCAAACCGCAATCAAGGCATTCACTACGAAAGTAATCATTTCACATCAGGCAGGTTTTTCCAAGAACTGGAAACTTTCTGGAAATTCTGAGGCTGAGCCTCAAACCTGTGAGTTCCTGAAGGCCTTCCCACTGAAATACCGTGAAACTACCTTTGTGATATGGAGCCTTTTGGAGGAGCATTTAGGGATCAACTCTTGGGCAACCGAGGAGCTCTCTGACAAGTCGTATGTGACAGGAGATGGGAATCGGGTCAAACAAGAAAGCATTATTTTAGCAATGTTAATTCTACCTCTTTTTGCATTTACTCCCTGTGCTACCAACAAAGCTGTCGATACAAGTCAGAGAACGTGCAGCTGTGTGCCACGAACGCCTCATCCACAAAGCGTGACTGTTTCACAGAATCATGGATGTTCTTGGCTGGAAAAGAGCTCTAAGATCATCACATCCAGCCCCAACCCATCCCCACCACATCGAATGCTATTTGTTTTCAAATGAGCAAAGATCAGGTGTGAAAAAACCCAGTCTTAGAAGCCAACTAACTGGAAAGCTCCATGTGAAGCAGCCAGAATGCACACACCACACCAAATGGGTTTAAAACAGTCAGGTTGAGTTTGCTATGCAATACGTTTTGTGTTTTCTTTAACTAACAGGAGTACTGTGGTGCAGATCTCCAGGGAGTTAATAGGCAAGAAAAAAAAACAAGGTCCATAATGTGATAAATAACGCTGCTTGAGCAGGAAGCTGTTCCAGGACCCGCAGCATCCTCAGCCTCTGATGACACACCCAGATAACACAACCATTTGTAGTCAGAAATCCAACCCACTCACAGCAGTTTGCCCATCACTGGCAAGCTCAGAATGCACTCAGTTCTGCCATTGCCACCTGCTCCCTGCTAATGCCCATCAGCACCATCGGTTCATAACCTCCAAGAGAAAAAAAGAGACAAAACAGCTAATGGAGAAGAAGTCTGGGTTATGTGCCAACACAGCCTCTTTCAGAAAAAGTACATCAGGCACTGCTACTCAGTTATTACAATAATTGCACAGCGAAGGCCCTCTGAGGCATTCTGGAAATGCAGTGCTGCACCCAACATGCCAGTAAGTGAGGAACCTCCTGAAGATGCTTCATAGACAGTCCCACAGCCATAGAGCCATGGAATGGTTGGGTTGGAAGGAGTCTTAAAGACCACAGAACCACGGAATGGTTGGGTTGGGAGGAGTCTTAAAGACCATAGAACCATGGAATGGTTGGGTTGGGAGGAGTCTTAAAGACCATAGAACCATGGAATGGTTGGGTTGGAAGGAGTCTTAAAGACCACAGAACCATAGAATGGTTGGGTTGGAAGGGACCCCAAAGTCCCCCCAGCCCCACTCCTGCCATGAGCTGGCTGACCCCATTAGCTCAGGCTGCCTATGGCCCCATCCATGGCCTCGAACACCTCCAGGGAATCACAGAATCACTAAGGTTGGAGAAGACTTGCAGCAAAGGATGCAGCTCCAGCACCAGACACACCATGCTCCATCTCTCCTCCCTCCCAGCTAAATTGCACTGCAAATCAAGAGGCCACATGGGTGTTTATAAATGCAAAGAACATAATGCTTGCTAAGTTTTAACTATCACCAAAGGGCTCTGCTCTCAGTCAAGCGTGAAGGCCCATTTCGGGAGGGCTGCAAATACATTTCTGCAGAGCAGGAAGCTCGCTTTGCCTGCTTTAATCTGTTTCTTCCTCCAGGTCTGAAGGTGAAAACACACTTAATGATACTTAAACTACAGTGAAGAATCACCCAGTACTGAGACGTGTCCCCTAGGGAGTATCTAAAAATATGAGTAAATAGCTCACAACAACATTAAAATATTCAGCAGCGTGCAGAAAGTGACCTCAGCCCCAATCTGAAGCACTGACTTTGCTCATGATGTTCCCTGAGCCCTATGAATTAAATTGTCCCCGTCTCTTTAATCAAATTGCCCTTGCAAATATGAAACCGCACTGAGATCCATATGTGCTCCAATAGGGCACAGAGCCACTGCAGGGCCTCAGCACACTCAACACCGTGCTACTGTGACAGGCTGCAGCCCAGGAGATGGGATACGTGCTGGGAAATCACGTAAAACATTCACGTGGCTTCCATATGCCAGCTTGGCATGCCACATATGGGCCAGCCCAGCCATCACAGGTTGCACACAAAAACCCAGAGCTGCTCTGCTATCCAAGAAACGTTTAGCTAAAAATCTTCAGTTAGGTTTATGCTTTATATCATTTCGGTGATGGGCAGGATGGCTCCCAGCACCCCGAGTGGTGAGGAAGGACAGACGCCACAGACTGAGCATCCCGAGAGTGGTGATGGCATGGAAGTCAGCAATTAATATGACACAGAGCAGCAAGAAACAGACTCAGCAGACAATTCTTTGCCCTAATGACGATTAATATCTTTAATTTCATTTCACCTGCTTGCCATCCTCCCTTGTCCCCAAGGACCATTCCTCCTTCCAGCAGCCCTTGGTGTGAGCACAACCCAAAACAGCACCCAGGAACCCAGCTGGGGGAGCTCAGACTGCACTTAGGAAGGGTGAAATGCACCTTGCATTACTTGTCCTACTCGACTGATTTCTGCCCCTAGAGCAAAACAAATTCCAGATTTCAGCCATGTATTTTCCCACCAATATCTCCACCTACAACAGACAACGAGATGCATTCACTGAGCGTATCTCCAAGTGTTTTGTGCAACACCACTGATGGCTGGAGATCATCCTAGCGCCCATACCTCAGCAACAGCCTTGCAGGGGCTGTAGAACACTCACACTTTGTTCATTTCAGTTTGATGCAGTGCAAACAAGTATCCTTCCAAAGGCATGACTTTTGATGAATCACTGCTTGTTTAAATTATATACGATGAAAGCAAAGCTTCTGCAGAACTCCAGATTAGAATGACTACCATTTGTCTCTTCTGTATCTCAGAAGACATCTAAGGAAGAAAAGGGAAGAGCCGTGGAGGCTTCAGGCAGTGAAGCTGGGAGCTTTGGGGGTTGTGCTGTGAGCAGGAGGCACACAGCACCTGCTGTGCTTCTCCCGAGCAGCTCTCATGTGATGCTAGCACTGGAAAAAGATGTGCTGAACTGCCCCGACCACAGAATCATATCACAACATTCTAGTGCCTGCTGTACCCCAGCACTGGGTTGGGATTGTCCAGAGCACCCGAGCAGTCTTTTCTCTCCTGCCTTCTGCCCACAGTATGTTTCCTCCTTGCATCCCATCCCCCCCAAGCCAACACAAGATATAAATGGCACAATAAAAGGAAAACAGAGAACAAACACATTTTTCACTCCACCTCCAACTTTGCTCAATGCAAGCGGTGGTTTCCTTACATCTATGCGACCTTGAGAACCACACATAGGAACAATGTTTTAAGAAGCTCTAGAAATTACCCAAACCTATTACCCAAAGACAAAGGTTCGTATTGCTGCTATTGGTTCCCTCGAGTCGCCCCAGTTCTGCAATCATTCACAAGTGGCTGCTCCTGAGATAAACCTTTCCACGGAGACCGCATCTCCGCCATTCATGCTATTCATGCTTCTAAAAGTTAAAAACAGTGGAATGTGCCTTTGATTCCCACTTTCTGCTCGTTCAATTAAAGAACCTGGCAGGCTGTTTGATTTCTTTCATCGGAAAACGGTGTTAAGAGGTTTTCAAAATAACATTTCATGAGTTCTGAGGACACGATGCACGTCCCTGCTGGGCTCATGCCTATTTCAGGCTCATACTACCAGCTCCTCATCCAGCAATGGCAGCTATTTGGAGGCCTCTGTGCTCCCAAAAGCAGGCAGAGGGCTGGGGGGTTCCCAGCCCCTCCAGCTTCACCTGCAAGTTGGGCAGTCCCAGTGCTGGCAGTGGGGCTGGGATGCTCCATCACAACAGCGTGAAACCGGGACAATGGGATGTGAAAATAAACGCTCCCAGCGCTCTCCCAAATTACATGCTATCATAATAATGGAGGGGTTGGTGATATATCAAAAATAATCCAAAATGATTAGCAATTACCCTCGTGAATCATAACCGTCTTTGAATGCTGAAAAGCCATTTGAGCACTTCAGCTGTGAGGCTCCTCCATCGTAGCCAACGCTCCAAAAACCCGAAATAAACAGAGCCTGGAGAACATCCCGAGCATCCCCAGGCGTTCCCATGCAGCCCCCGGGTGGGCACAGAAGGAGCCCGGCCCCACGTCCCCCCTCCTCCTCCACCACAGCAAAGCTCAGAAAGCCCCAAAAATGCACCACGTGTTGGTATCTAAACAACCCGAAGCTGTAATTAAGGAGGGTATGGAAAGCGTAAAGCAATGTTTATATTCCCAGAAATTAAAATGTCAGCGACGAGGCAGTGAAATAATTTAATCAAGTTGGGAGGCATCTATGAGAAATCACTTTTACATGATTTAATGAGAGAGGCATAGGAAATGGTGATTTTAATCAGCCAAGTGGGGCTCGTGAGCAAGAACCGCCCGCTTAGGGAACGCAGCTCGCTTCTCCCAGAGACTGCTCTGTCCCTGCTGACACTCAGCACAAAATTTATTGTACATATTTACCACTTCCCCAAGCCCTGGGTAACGCCGCTCATCGGAAGTTTGAAGCAGAAAACAAAGGCAAAGAAAAACATCAACAAAATCTTGTAATTCAAACTGTGATTTGCAGGAGAGTCAAATGCTGGAGGGTCTCAAAGCAGGCGGGGAGCCCTGATGGTGCCATGGAGCCAAGCCCCAAACCCTGCGGTGGCTCTGCTCTTGGAAAGGATAGATAACAGCAGGACAAGGGGAAATGGTTTGAAGTTGAGGGAGAGAAGATTGAGGTTGGATGTCAGGGGGAAGTTCTTTGCTATGAGAGTGGTGAGGTGCTGGAACAGCTGCCCAGAGAGGCTGTGGATGCCCAGTCCATCCCTGGAGGTGTTCAAGGCCAGGTTGGATGGGGCCCTGGGCAGCCTGGGCTGCTATAAATGTGGAGGTTGGTGATCCTGCATGTGGTGGGGGTTGGAGCTTCGTGATCCTTGAGGTCCCTTCCAACCCAAGCCATTGTATGGCTTTATGATTCTATGATTCTCCTTCATCACGCTCACTTTGCCTTGCTCTGCTTCAGACCAAAGGCAGCTCCTGCCACAGCAATGCAAACAGGAGCAGCACTAAGAGCAGAGCAGGAAACAGATGCTTTTGGCTCTCCTCTCTGATCTGCTGGCTGCCCAGCTCTTGGCTTTGGCACCAGCAGATATCTGAAGACGCAGTGCCCTGTTAACCACAAGGGATGCTGTGGGTCTGAGCACAGCTCTGCAGTACTTTATGGGCACACACAGAAAATAATTTACTTGGAAAACAAAGCAGGAGCATGGGCAGAAAGCACTAGATCTCCTCTTAAACTCCAGAAGCTGAAGAGGTGATGAATACCAAAGGCTCTTCTTTAAATATGCAGCCCTACAATGCATAGCAATTCGTGCTGCCATCAGCCACCGGCCACCCAACCAGCCACCAACACTGCAAAATGACTCAAACTCACCCATTCTCACAGCACAAATGCAGTCTTTTGGGTTTTTAAATCCAATTTCATATTGTTTAAAAATGAATGATGTGGAATAAGGGTGATGGTTTCCCTGCAGGAGGTGATAGAAGGGCAGGGAGTGACTGCCAGGTGGGCAGCTCTGCATTCAGCTCAGCACCTCCTGATTCTGGGATGGGGGAGGAAACACCACTGGAAGGGGACACAGCAGACCACCCTATAAGGTCCCCTCACCATTAAAGCCAACCATAATTCCAGCAAAGCAAGGAACGTGTTCCAACCAAACACCACGCAGTGGGCACTGAGATGGTGACGCAATCTGAATTAATGGCAAAAAGAAGCAACTTCTCACATTTCTCATTCTCCCAGGCAAACTGAAAAGCAGTCAACATTTGTACACAGAACCAAAAATAGGAGCCCAGCTTCTGAACAACTGCGAGTTATTTCTGGCCCCTCCGTCCCACCGCTCTATCCACACCAGCAGAAGGCATTTCAACCCTCTGCTGTGTGCCTGACACCACCAGACCGCCCCGCAGGGCCTTCCTCCTCTACTCACAATATTAAAGATTCTTTAAAACCCTTTCATCCCTCCACGTTTCATCGAGATAGAACTCACTGTGCTCGATTTTACCCAATATTCATCTCATCTCACAAAACTAGGTCACAACATTTGCAAGCTTACATGAGTTAGGCTTTATAAAT
Organism: Meleagris gallopavo; assembly: GCF_905368555.1. Classification (NCBI taxonomy): domain Eukaryota; kingdom Metazoa; phylum Chordata; class Aves; order Galliformes; family Phasianidae; genus Meleagris; species Meleagris gallopavo. The sequence continues at coordinate 35,403,442 of NC_139410.1, read as the reverse complement.
CCAGAAAACACCTCCTGTTTTTCTTGTTCTGTGTATGTCTACGTTGAAAAATAAAACATCTGTGGATTATAGCAACACACGGCTTCCTGTTCCAAATTCTGATGGGCTATTTACAAAATCCCTTTTCTTCGGGCAGCAGTATTTTGAGACCGTCCTGCTGAACAGTCCTGGAGCTCCCTGGGCAGCATCAGCCTGGCAGCCCCAACATGAGGCAGCTGAGCAATGCACTGCAGTTTTCTTGAAAAGCAGCGAGGATTCTTAGCTGCTGCTATGGCCTCGCTGGTGCTGAAGGCTGACGTTACTGAAATGCTGTAGCCTGACTTTCTGTGGGATTGCCACCCATGTGAGCAAAGCTGTGCAGCACAGAAATGCTGGAAAAATGGTAAAGACATTCAGAGTATCCCCACTAAGCATCCTTCTGATGAAGCCAGAGAGCAGAAAGTAAAGCAGGGCATGGCAGCAGCTCCCAGCCCCGGCCTGACCACAGCTCCAGTACCCAGGTGCTGCTGTAGGACACACAACCGTACCACTGAGCAGTGCTGCAGGACACTCAGCCATACCATTGGGTGATGTCAAAAAACACCCAACTGTACCATGGGTGATGCCACAGAACACCAAACCGTACCACTGAGCAATGCTGCAGGACATCCAACTGTACCATGGGGTGATGTCAAAAATCACCCAACTGTACCATGGGGTGATGCCAAAAATCACCCAACTGTACCATGGGGTGATGCCAAAAATCACCCAACTGTACCATGGGGTGATGCCAAAAATCACCCAACTGTACCATGGGGTGATGCCACAGAACACCAAACCGTACCACTGAGCAATGCTGCAGGACATCCAACTGTACCATGGGGTGATGCCAAAAATCACCCAACTGTACCATGGGGTGATGCCAAAAAACACCCAACTGTACCATGGGGTGATGCCAAAAAACACCCAACCATACCACTGAGCAATGCTGCAGGACATCCAACCCTACCATGGGGTGATGCCAAAAATCACCCAACCATACCATGGGGTGATGCCAAAAAACACCCAACTGTACCATGGGATGATGCCAAAAAACACCAAACCATACCACTGAGCAATGCTGCAGGACATCCAACTGTACCATGGGGTGATGTCAAAAATCACCCAACTGTACCATGGGGTGATGCCAAAAATCACCCAACTGTACCATGGGGTGATGCCAAAAAACACCCAACTGTACCATGGGGTGATGCCAAAAAACACCCAACCATACCACTGAGCAATGCTGCAGGACATCCAACCCTACCATGGGGTGATGCCAAAAATCACCCAACCATACCATGGGGTGATGCCAAAAAACACCCAACTGTACCATGGGATGATGCCAAAAAACACCAAACCGTACCACTGAGCAATGCTGCAGGACATCCAACTGTACCACGGGATGATGCCAAAAATCACCCAAGCATACCATGGGGTGATGCCAAAAAACACCCAACTGTACCATGGGGTGATGCCAAAGGACACCCAACTGTACCACTGAGCAATGCTGCAGGACACTCAGCCACACTATTGGGTGATGCCAAGACACCCAACCGTACCATGATGTCAAAGGATACTCAGCCACACCAAAGGCAATGCTGCAGGATCTAATGGTGTCGTGTTTTGTCCTCCAGGAAATCCTACCCGAGCACAAGCAGTGACACTGAGAAAGGAAACAGGGATTTTGCCACCTCACACAGAGCATTGCTTTGGTAACAAATACATTTCCAAAAAAATCAGTCGAATATTTTCACTTTGAATGTAATAAATACATTTCCAAAAAAAAAAAAAGAAAAATCACTGAATTATTTTTACTTTCAATGAAAATAAGACTTTGGCCGTCTGGAAATATTCACATTTTAATCAAGCATGGCCTTCAGCAGGCAGCCTGAGCAGCAGCAAGCCCTGCAGGGCGACATCTGCACGGCGGAGCATCTGCTCCACGACTCACCCGTGGTTTCCACGATGCCCTCCAGGATGACGACGATCTCGAACTGCTCCGTCTGCATGCTGCGCTGGGACAGGTCGTAGAAGGGGCTCTTGGCATCGATGACGTGGCAGATGGTGAGCGGTGAGACGAGGAAGAGCTGGTCGGCACCTGTGCTGAAGCCCACGTCCAGCTCCAGCTGGTCCAGCGGCAGGAACTCACCCTCGGGTGTCTGGCGGGACTGGGGGAGAGCAGAGGGACAGGGGTCAGGGTGGGAGGAAGGCCCCGAGCCCCAAATCAAGGCATGAGCTCACACAGCACCCACAGACCATACCGAGGGCTCCCTGCCTCTCTACTCCTCACTCTATTTCTCTTCACGGCGCTGTGAATAGGAAGGAACAGAACATCACACCCCTTCCCAAGCATTATTTTTATTACAGTTTCTCATTAGTCTCTATTTGGGTTTAAGAAAAGCTTTGTGAATTTGTGTTTGCCATACGTAGAGCCCCAAAATAACAGGCAGCACTGCCTGAAATGCATTTCCACCATTGCCCACAGCGTGCCCCGTGGAGCCCCACGGCCGGGTGGGAGCTACAGAGAGACTGCAGGAAAAGGGAGAGAGCAGAACAGAAAGGGATTAAGCGCCTCGCTGGGATTTGGTTTCTATTTTTAAAATATTCACAGAACGTGGCTGGATTGGAAGATGTAATCCCAGCGAAACAATGATGTCTCCCAGTGCCCCGGAGTTCCAGCTGAGAGATGGGCTTTCATCCGTGCATGTGAGCACTGCGACCCATTGCACCCACATCGCCCTGCCCAGCACCACGGCTTCACGCACAGAGCCAAGGAACACATAGAGCACATCTGCACAAACATCTGCCCGGCTCCCGAAGGCTCCTTCCCTCCTGAGAAGTCTGCTGCTTTTCAGCCAGAAGGCAGAAGCTGGGCAAGGCAGCCAGCACAGCATGCAGACAGGGTGAGGAGCAGCACGGTGCCAGCAGGATGCCAGGGAGCTGCCCAAAATGTGGGTGCAGGGCAGGAACCTGAGGACAGGAGGTGGTGAAGGCTGAGGTGCTGATTGCAAGGAGACGTTGCCTTACTACAGACATCGTAACCGAGAGAGGATCAATAAAAATGGGTGTTAAAGAGAATGCGGTACTTTAAGGACACTGGAAAAGGAAATGTATCCAATTTGATGTGCTGACAGAGGAAGAAAATGATGGGGGAAAGGTTAAAAACAGGCAAATTGCTGTGCCCTACTGCAGCTCCTCTGGGGCCCCAGGAAACCCATCCCAGGCACCGTCACAGCTGCTCCGGAGCGCCAGGCAGGATTGAGCTCAGGGCATAACCACCCCCATCATGCACCATTTTGCTGCTCTGGTCAATACACTTGTGGAGAAAAAAGCCCTTGGGGGACTGTTCTGACCCAGCATCACATGGGCACCAAAGCACAGCACTGCCAGCGTTCCTCTCAGCTCTTCACAACCACGGAGATCCATTCTGCAAAAGGAGCTCCGCCACGAGCGAGGCTTTGCAGTAATTCTGTGCTAGCATTTCCATTACGGCTTGCTTGTTTCCCTACACCATCTTCTTAGCAGGGAGAAAAAAATAACAACAAAGCAATTCGCAGGCTTTCCAACTGTCCATAGCATCTACCAGCAGGACAACGTGGAAAGCAGCAGGGCAGCAGCAAGCAGGCACAGCTCTGCACTGCTCTCCACTGAGCGCACATTGCGGTGCCCATGGACAGAACTCCCAGAGGAGCACTTTCACAGCACAGCTTCTGCCCCGGGCAACCATCACCACTTTGTCTGAAAAGCCACTGAGGCACCATTCACTTTTAGAAGAAAAAACGAACAAACAAAGAAACAAAAAACAGCAGCAAAGCTTTCTGCTCTTGGGTCCTTCCAGCATTATCACAGAGCAGGACTTCTGTGGAGGCAGCACAGTTTGCATGGAGCCACACCAAGTGCTAAGCACCAACTTTCAAAATTCCACTGGAATTGTTCCATTCGGACATAAACAGAGCTGTTTGGTTTTTTTTTTTACATCTGTGATAGAAAGGACCCTCTCAGCCTCTCCAAAGCCATATGGACACGGCTCATTCCATGTGCAGAGCAGGGCGGTCGCCGCAGTGCGCTCCAAGAAGCGGGGCTGCTCCCGGAGCTCAGTGCACACTGTGCCACCATCCAACTTCTGACATGAGCCAGTAACAGGGGTTCACTCCTATCAGCACAAGAGAGCCACAGCCCCAGCCGACTGCTCAGAAAGAAAGGACCAAGAACGGATGTATCCGCTCAGAGCATCCCCAGCACCATCCCAGCCCCGTTATTTGGGATGCAGTGAGGGCCCTGCTTGGTGCAAGCAGCAGCAATGCTGCCCAAAAACCCCACCAGCAATACCCATTGGGGTCAAAGCACTGCACCTTCTGATGCCTCCAAGCAAAAGGCAGCTGCGCATTGCTGGGGCCAGGTGCAGCAGATGGAACAAGAGCATCCCTCACATGCAGAGGGGGCTGCCTCAGAGAGGGGCCCCCAGAACACCCAGCACCACATCCCCCACAGCTAGGAAATGTGCAGGGTGCTCTGTGTGTGCCAAACATCACCTAAGCCATCCCCTTCCACCCACTGCACATTTATTTCAGCTCATCTATATATAAAACCATAATAATGAGTCTCAAATAGATATTCAATTTTCCTTGGTAATGCCTCACACTTATTTTTCCTTAGACACGCAGGGCCATTAGCGTGGCTTTTGCACATCTAACCCTGACATTCAGCTGTCTGTGAAGTTCATGCACCACAGAAATGAAGTTCTCTCTAGCTGGAGCCTCCAGGAGCACAGAAATGTGCCAGAAAGGCAAACAGGTTCCTTTGAAAATACACACCAAGCAATTCCAGCTAACAAGCAGTTACCTCTCAGAGAAAGAATCTAGTATCCGATAGGCATTTACATGTGAAACAGTGTGGAATGTAAACATTATTATATGGGGATGATGCTTCAGGAAGAAATCCTTTACCCAGAGGCAATGAGGACGTGGCACTGCCCAGAGCTGTGGTGCCCCATCCCTGGAGGTACCCAAGGCCGTGGATGGGCCCTGGGCAGCCTGAGCTGGGGGGCAGCCAGCCCACGGCAGGGCTGGGGCCGGGGGCTGCGAGGTCTCTTCCAAGCCAACCACACCATCGTTCTATGACCTTTAAGGACCCTTCCAGGCCAACCATTCTGTGATCGTATGATGTCTGAGGTCCCTTCCAGCCCTGGGAGACACAGACGGGGTGTCCCGTGGCTCTGTGATACGAGCCTACGGCAGTGCCTTACCTTGAGCAGCTTGCAGCGGATCTGCGCCGAGACCATATGGCTGTTGCGGAGGTTCCCCACGCGGAACATGAGGGTGAGCTTGCCGTCCCGCATGGAGATGGCCGCGTGCTCGCTGAACATCAGGGTCTCAGCCCTCTTCTTGGGCTGGGACATCTTGATGAACATGCAGCCGATGAGGAAGGCGTCCACGATGGAGCCCAGGATGGACTGGAAGAGGAAGAGGATGATGCCCTCGGGGCATTTGTCCGTGATGTAGCGGTAGCCGTAGCCGATGGTGGCCTCGGTCTCGATGAAGAAGAGGAAGGCGGAGGGGAAGTTGTAGACGTTGGCCACGCAGGGGGTGTAGCTGTCGTCGTGAGCCTTGTTCAGGTCGCCCCGCATGTAGGCGATCACCCACCACATGGAGGCCATGAAGAGCCAGGCCACGGTGTATGTGAGAACGAAGATGAAGAGGTTCCAGCGCCACTTGAGGTCCACCAGCGTGGTGAAAAGGTCGGACAGGTACCGGCTGGTCTCACCGCCCAGGTTCCCGTGCTGCACGTTGCACCGTCCGTTCTTATCCACGAAGCGCTGCCGCTTCCCCCGCGGGGCCGCCCGGGGCGGAGGCAGCCCCCCTCCGCTGGCCGAGGTGCTCACCACCTGGTACTCATCGCCCAGCTTCCTCCTCAGCGCCGACATGCTCCGCTCCGCTCCGCGCGGCACCGCACCGCACCGCGCCCCGGCGCCGCCGCTCTGCGGGCGCGGAGGCACCGCTTTGCGCGGCCGCCACCCACGCGGAGCCGCCGGCAGAGGCGGTGCGGGGCGGCCCCGGGCGGTGCGGGTACCGCCTCTCCCAGCACCGCCCATCAGAGCATCCTCCCCGCCTCCTCCTCCGCAGTGCCCCGCGGAGCAGCGGGCTGCGCTCCGGGACGCGCGGGTACCAAGAGGTGCAAAGCTAGCGGGAGGGATGGGGAGCTCGCAGCCGCTGTGCGCTCGAGCTGCCGGCAATAAGGCACGCTGAGCGATGCGGCCGGGAGAGCCCCGATGAGCGGTGGCCGCGCTGACCTTCTCTCGCTGACCTTCTCTCCGTGCCCGACCCCGGGGGCAGAGGCGGTACCCGGAGCGCACTGAGGGGGGACACGTCAGAACGAACGTCGCACCACCACACATCGCACGTTTTCAAACCGGGAGCAAAAACAGAACTTCCAGTCACATTTCCAATCACGTCTGGGTACGGGGGACATTTCGGGGATTTCATTAGAGCTTTACGACAGCTTATGCAAACTTCATTTCCCCTTCGCTTCCCCTTCCCAGTGTCTGACTGCTCGACGGAGAACTGCCTCCTAAACCCAGCCCTACCCTCCCCGGCACAAAGTGAGGCCGTCACCTCCCGTCCTATCGCTGGTTACATCATTAACCCCAACGCTGCGGCTGCAGGAGCCACGTCAGTGCAAAGGAAACTATTTTCTCCTAATTGCTGCAATTCAATTCACCCAATTCTTCTTGCTCCTGGAGAGACTCGCAGACTGAGAACATCTGTCTCCTGTCGCGTGCGATGAGGTAAGGAAACAATGTGAGCGGGGAAGAGAATGACAGATGCTCAGCAATGTCCTTCAGCACAGGAATGCTGCTGGAGAGAAGCTGGAGAAAAGGCTGCCCTGGAATCCACGGCCCCGCTCGGTGCTGCCAGGAGCTCCACAGTGCCACTGCAACTGTAAGAGAAGGTCAAGGCACCATGGAACTGCCTCGTTCTCATTCCCTCTGCACCACACGGTGCCATACCCGGCTTCCCAACTGAGCCCAGATCCCAGCAGTGATGCCATTAGGAAAAGCCCAGAACCCTTTTCCCATCCAAACCACAAACGGATTATTTCTCAGCAATTAGGTGTGCTGCTGATACAAACAGTGATGCTGGCAGCAGAAGGAAACACTCATTGGGATGCAAAGCCACTCAGGAAACCCATGTGGGGGTTTCCAATTCAAATTCAAATCGAGTTCCTAAATGTTCTTAGGTTGCAGAACAGAAAATTCCACCGTGAATCATCAGATTGGTTCATAAGCAAATACAAGCTCAAATCAGGGGATAAAGGCAGCTAAGGAAGTGCAAAGCTGAGAGAGACATCCCAAAGTTCAAACCAGCTCCACCACTTCCCTTCTTGAAAATCTGTCCCGACTACCTGCCCTACCATTTACATTTCTGCCCCAACCTTTTATCCCTTTGCTCTCCCATGGCTTAACGTGTTATGAATGGAAGTGAGGAGCTGTGCCAGCACAGCACAGATTTGGCACATCAGCCCTGAGCTGTACGGAACCAGCAGGCAGCACTGCTCCATTTCTGATTCTGTCTGCATTTGTTGCTTGTTTGCTTTCAGGACCGGATGGATATGAATAGTGATAGGACAAGGGGGAACGGTTTTAAACTGAGACAGGGAGGTTTAGGTTGGATATTAGGAGGAAGTTTTTCACCCAGAGGGTGGTGAGGCACTGGAACAGGTTGCCCAAGGAGGCTGTGGATGCCCCATCCCTGCAGGCATTCAAGGCCAGGCTGGATGTGGCTCTGGGCAGCCTGGGCTGCTGGTTGGTGACCTGCACACAGCAGGGGGTTGGAACTGGATGAGCATTGTGGGCCTCTGCAACCCAGGCCATTCTATGATTCTGTGAAATGCAGTTCAGTAATGCAAAGGGCACAGCACTGACCCATAGTGCACACAAGTTAAGCATGGTAGAGGCAGCCAATTACAGAAGTCCAGCAGTGTGCTCAGAAAACAAAATCAATCTTCTTTTCAGATAAACAGTTACAGCAGAAATGCAGCAAACATCCTTTTCTACAGACAATAAATGGTTGTTAGCTGAAGACAGGCATCCAAATGATCTTTACATTTCCCATCGGTGCTATTAACAAACACACATTTTCCAATAAAACGAGCGTAAATCACAGCCATAAATCACTGCAGCGGGGCTGGGGAGCATTGCACAGGGAGTGGGGGGGGGTCCAGCCCCACCTGGAGCCAGCACAGCACCCAGCTGTGGGCACAGCACCCAGTGTAGGTGGTGCAGCTCTGGGATCTGCTCCCAATTCACCACGGGCCGTGGTGAATTGTGAATTGCATGAGCAGTGTCCTCACCTCTGCCATAGAATCACAGTCATTAGGACTGGAGAAGCCCTCCAGCCTGCAGCACAGCTGACACAGCACATGGGATCACAAAAAGGTGAAACTTTTGGTTTGATCTGTATGGATCTGTGTCCTCTACCTGCTCAGTACGCACCAGTGCTGCACCAGCAGCTCATTTTCTGTTTGCCAACCGCAGGCACTCAGCTCCTGCCATGTCCTCCCATGGGCAGCACCAAGCCTGAAGTCTGCACGGCACAGCGCTGACATTTGATGGAAGAAAAAGATTCACAGGAGCTACAAAACCAGAAAGAAGCGTCTGCTCTTCCAGCACTCCGGCTTCCCTTAGAAATGTATTTTCAAAGCTACAGTGCCGGAGAGCTGACCTGGGGTCATTTGTAGGCTTTTATGAGCTTCTTATTTGAAGTCTCAAACCATGAATTCTTCCCTAAATAAACTCACACCTCACAAAAATGTGCAGTTAGTGCTCCGGAACGTGGGCAGCTAAAAATACACCCAATTATCTCTGCTTGAAATGTCAGCACAGACAGGTCTGCAAACGAGTCCTTTCCCATCACATCTTAAATAACGGAGCAGAGACGAAAGTTGGATCTGCTTCTGGCACTTGGGAGAGCAGCGAGTGATGCTGGATGTGGCCGGGCTTCTTGGAAGAGCTTAAAGGAAGGAAGAAAAAAGTAATAAATAGAGAAAAGTGTGTCTTTGTGGAGGGCTTCCTGCTGGCTTTGGGTGCCAGGAGCTTTGCAACCCTCTCGACCCCGAGGAGCTCAACGTGCAATACTCTGCTGGGATGCGGGCAGCACTGCAAACACTGTGGGGAGTAAAAGAATAAAAGAAAAGCTTATTTAGCCCATCTCTAGGTAAAACATAATAAAGCTGGGTATGCTGAGACAGAGCTTTTCCAGAGAGATGCTCAGAAGGATGCTATTGAAATGAGCTCACCTGCAAGACCAAGGGAGATGTGTTACTGAGGCAGGTGTTAGCATGGAGCACCAGGATGCAAAATGGAATCATTGGCAATGGAAGTCATCCCCAGGGATGTCTGCATGCAGAATTCATAAAGCACTGCTCTCTCAATTCGCTCACAGCAAAGCGAAACATCTGCAGCAGTTACACTGATATCCAAGCTGTCTTTGCTGAGCAGATCCAAGAAATGGCCCCAAGCTGTTGTGGAGGGGCAGGAACGAAGGATGCCCGAGCAAACCAGGTGAGGGGATGAGTCTGATGTGAAATATTGGCACAAGGCAGAATTTCTGCCTGATGTGCTGGCAACAAATAGAAGTGGGCAACTGGAAACGGGCAAGGAGGAGGTGGGTGAGGCCTTACCCTGCACGACCTGCTGGTAATGTTACATATACTTCAGCTGCCTCCGTGCATTTCCTTCCTGACTTTGTCATTAATGACCATCAGCACTGAAGGAAGGGCTCACACTGCAAGGCTTCTCTTTCCCTTGTAGTGCGAAATTAGGACAGACAATACGTGCTTTGTTCACTCATTCCTTACTCCTAACCTCAGGGCTCTCAAAAACGTAGTTTTGTATGTATGGAATATAAATCCTTCCTTTCTTTCTGCCTTTGCACCTAGGAAATGCCAAAGAAAGCTTTGCTACGCTTCAAAACTGTGTGATTTAAAATACATTTTCCTCACATCTCAGATGTATTTCAGAAACACGCAGCTCCCACTGCAGTTCCTGGGATGTCAGAACCTCAATACATTTCCATCCCTCACTACTCAGTTTTGATTAAAAGCAAGCCCTGCTATTTCTAGTGCTTGCACGCAAGCCAGTTGATCTTAAGAAAATAAAATGTTCCAGAAGAGGGAATAACGAGCCCTCCAGGAGCACCTCCCTGCACCCCAAGGAAGGGGATTCTCACCAGCAGCCCAATTTACATCCACCAAAACCCCCCCTCATTGCCACCAGAGCACAGGAAATGTGCCCACGGAATCACAGAACCATTCAGGTTGGAGACCTTTAGGATCCCCAACCCAACCCAACCCAACCCCACCAAGCCCCCTGGGCAGACTGTGCCAGTGCCCAACTGATCTTTAGAGAAGTTCTTCCTCAATCCCAGCCTACCCTTAAGGCAAGCCTGGAGCAAACTGCAATGAAAAATTAAGATATGCTGAAAAACAGCAACATTCATATATATATATACATGTATGTATATACATACAGCTATACAGAATGTAGCTGTATCTACGGATTTAGTATATTAGAGACAAAAAGCTCTATGAAGGTCTCACTTCATCTGCTTTGCAAATGCAGGAGCTCCTTACAGTATATTCTTCCAACCCAGTTCTCACAGCCCTCCCATACATTTTGCTGGAAGATAATTCCATTTGACAAATTTTGAAATGTTAAATACTACAAAGCATTTACCAACCTTAGCGCTTCCTTAGCACGTTTCCTCCCTTCTCTCCCCATTCTTTCCGAACATATCTGGCTGTTTAGGTGCGCCCAGCCAGCACAACGCACTGGCTGAATCACTTCTCTACAAATGGGTTTTTTGGGTTCCTTGGAGGCCTTCTGACCCACCATGTCCTTTCCAGCCTACTGCTTCCATTAGGTTCATTCTACTCAGTAAACTCTCCTTTAAGGAATTTTCCTTCGGCTTCTCGTTGCAATGGAAAGTAAGACCTACATCCGCAGAATTGCCTGGTGAGGTCCCAGAGAGCTGCCTCCAGGGAGTGTCAACACAGACCAGCATGGCTGTTTCTTCTTTCTTTTTTTTTTTTTTAATTCCTGTGTGGTAAAAAGGTATTTCAGAATTAGAAAAATGGTAAATAAAGCAAAACGTGTTCTCACATGCAGACCATACAAGAAGTTATCTTCACAGCTTTGGCTAGAGATCACTTATGCAGAGATGGATAAAATACGGGGTTGCAGCTTGGTGGTTTCTGAGCATCCTGCTCTGGCACGTGAAGACCACGAGGTTCACCTCCAATATAATGCAGAGCCAGATACCGATTTTCTCTCAATCTCCCTGACCTCAGGAGGTGCAGACAGAGGACAGGGGGGCTGAGGCATTGGGGTGAGCAGCGAGCAGCCCCTGGCACGTGGCCCTGCCACCAACCCGTCCTGCAGTGAGTGCAGCACCCAGACAGAGCCGTGCAGGGAAAGGAGAAGCCGGCTGCGTCGCTGAGGGTTGAATTAAGGAGTACCAATTTAATCACTTCCAGGCATGACTCATTCCCTATGTCACCTGGCAGACGACGAGGGCGTATCAAACAATGAATGGAATCGCCCCACTCAGATGGCTGGGGCTCTGAGCAGAGGAGTTGTGCTGGCTGTGCAGACTGAACCCACGGCTCACGTATCCCATTGAGCACAGCCTTATTAGTAGTGATGGTGGGTGATACCAGGCAGGGCTGGGACAGCTCTTGCAGCCTTGGCATGTCCCCAACCATGAATTAAATGCCAACGCATTTCATGGTGATTTTCTTAAGGGCTTGACCCTCAGGAATTTTTATCTCCATGTAACTCCCAAATGTACCTCAAAAGAAGAGAGAGAAACACACACAGTTTGGTTTTGTTTTTTTTTTTTCCTCTTTCTAATGAAAAATGAGATGCTGGTTGTTTCCCTCGCTGTAATTATAGCCCCATTACCAATCCTAACTATTAACGCTTCTGCAAAATGCAAAAAGAAACATACCTCTGCCTGCACTCATTACTCACAAATAGATTATTTTATGATTCATCTAAATGATTCACATACTATAATTAACATGAGCTCTACAGTTAATTGCATCTCTGTGAAATAGTTTAATAATCAGAGTAGTAACTTGACGGGCTTTTTTTTAATGGCATCTGTGCGATGGATGTTTTATATAAACTGCAGCTTATTAGAAGCAAACACACAAATACATTTTTCTCTGCAGACAGTCTGGATCGTTTTAGGCTTAGAAAACAGAGAAGCAGGTAGGCTTTGAGAGAAAAGATTTATCTGCTTTTTCTCTTTATTTGCACAAGTGCCTTTGCCAGTCCCTGTGATGCACTGCAGATGAAGGCCACATTGCCTCCCCTGACTCTTTTAACACCATGACTTCATTTTCACAAGGTTAATACCAAAAAGATTTGATTTAGACAAGAATTGGAATTAAAGTAAAAGCTGACATAACCGTGTTAGTGGTCTGCTAGCACTTGGGATTGGGTTTCTCTGGAGCCCCTTCCATGGAGCCAATGCCACAACCCAGCCCCAGCCTCCCCACCTGCCACGGATTCTTTGGCACTGATGCTTACAATCCTTTATTTTTAAAGCAAACTCCTCTACCCTCACCAGAACCAACCAGCTCACAATTCAAGATGTGACTTAAAGAAAGAAAATCCTCCAACTGCCAAAATTAGCCTAAAACACCGTTATTGGCACCGTGTGTTCAACATCACTGCTCTGCTACGCTGCACGCAGCTCTGCAACCATTGGCACTGTTGCCAGGAGGGCTGAGCAGCATCAGCAGCAGCCACAGTTCTCATCCTTTGGCCCTCCTGTGCCCCACTCCAGAGAGAAATCAAATTTATAGGAAAGCTGTACCGTTCCCATTGGTATTTTCCCGCAAAGCACAGCTGTTTGATGGAGCATTTGAAGAATGCTTACCCCAGGAGGTGACGTTTTGGGTTTTGCATGCTGGAACATTCAGCCCTAAGTGCAACCCAAGGAGAAACCAAAGGCAACGACAGCAACCACCCCACCTCCCATCTCTCTGCCATTTGCAAACCGTGCATGTAAACAAGGGCTGGGCAAACAGATGGGTTGTGCTGCAAAGCCAACCTTTCAGCACATAGCACCACTTAAGCAGAAACAGACAGAAGCACCAGAAGAAAACTAAACCAGTATATTTTAATTCTACAAAAATGTATAAATATTTAAATGTACAGCAAAGAGTACCGGGATGCCATTTAATAACTGTTACAACATTTAAAATGTGCAATTCTTTATCCACAATCTGCCTTTGTAAATTGAAGTTAACCCTCGCCCTCATCCAGGAGCGCTGCTAAGCAAGGCTGCAGGCTGCCATGCCTTGTGCCATCCCCCACTTCACCAAAGCCCCCACAATCCCAATGCTCCCCCCAGGAACTATCAGGTGTTCATCAGTGCACACTTACCAAGCTGGCCTGAATGTGGAGAAGAGAAAATAAACAGGGCTGGTAACCTGTTGGGGCAGTGGTTCTTGATGGAAGTGATCAAGTGTTGAAGAAGCAGCGCTGACACAAAGCCATGGAAGTTGCTGGTGCCCACTCAGCACCACCAGCCCAGCTCAGCTCCTGCTGCTGGGACAGACTGGGGCTCACCAACTCCTTTTGTCTCCCCAAGTCGTTCCACATGGGGAATGCAAGGACTTTTAGACAGCACAGAACCCCAGGGAGCATGGAGGCTCAGCCCAGCACCCACAGCAGACACAACCAGAAGGTGCAGATACAAAGTCAGAACGCACAGCTTTGCAGCAAAGCACACAGCTCTCCTTCAAAACGCTCTTCAAAGAAACAAATCCTTCTAGTGACTGGGAAATATGTGTGCAGAGAAACTCATCTAGCTGGGCAGATCACAACACCTCAATGCTTCAGGTCCCACTTGTGCCTGGATTCTCCTGTCTCCTTGGGCTCGCAGGGTGCTGATGACCCCTTGCGCTATGGCTGGCCCTCACTTCATCAGTGCAATTCTTAACACAAGGTCTAGAAGCAATTCTCTGGTGAAAATGATAAAATAATTATATTTAGTATTCATAGAGTTCTCTTTATTTTAAACACATTGTGCAAATAGAAGCCAGTCCTCCCAATACCCTTCAGAGGTATTTTGTAAACGGGGAACCAAACAGAACCATGCTTATCAGATGTGTTCTGTGACTCTGAGTGCTGCTCTTTGTGAGAACACAACCGAAGGAGAGATTTCAAATTATTTGCCAAGGAAACACAGAAATTTAGGAGACGGAGGAAAGACCGGGGTCCAAGCACTCAGAAACTTACATTCATTTCCTACATCACAATTTGTTACCCTTGATGTTGTATCAGCATTTAAGGTGCCCCTCACCACTTCCGCCTCATTCTACACGTGAGGTTTATGTGAAATTCTTCTGGAAGGACTTAGGGGTTTTCCACATTCTCACAAAGGATGCAGATCCAGGATCTGACCCTTCATCAAGGAGGTAGGTCTGGGATTCGAGCCAACAGAAACACCCACTGTGCCTGAGGCTAAATTCAGTGCTTTTTTTCTAAGTCAGAATGTAATTTCTCAGCCTCAGCCACTCTGAGACTGCACCTCAAGCCTAGCCAATTGCAAACTGCTTGCACCTCTCACCACCACCTTCAAGCAACGATGCCAGGAGAACGTCCCAGTGCAAACACAGCCTCTAAGAGGTGCAGCAGCCACCACCTCAGCACTGGGGATGCTCTGTCACACAGTGACACAGTCACACTGGAGGTAGCCATCAGCTGGCACCATGAGCACGCACTCCTAACGCTCATGGATGCTGTAGGACCTCCCATAACTTTTACTTTTGCAACGACAAGCAAAAGCCACGCATCTGGATATATCACCCACCAGCCTAAGTGGCTGTGCATCCGGAACAGCCCTTGGAAAGGAGATAAAGAAATAATTTAAAAAAAGAAAATCTGCATGGAGATTGGTGTTTACGTTTGTGATGTTTGTATGCTGTTCCTGCAAAGAAAGATTACAGCCGTCTTCTGTTTTGCTGGCTTTTAAGCCGTACTCAACAGTTCTGGGGGGATTTTAAGGTGAGACTGGAAGTGCCTGAGACTGCTCTGAGCAGGGCTGTCGGGATGGACGTGCCAGCTGCTGTGACACGGCAGCTCCCATGCACACGCAGCAAACACTTCTCAAATTGAACAGGCTTCTAGATTTCACGTAATGATATGTATCTAGAAAATATAACTGGCCTACGAATTTTTACTATCTACATATGAGAATACTAGCCCATAATAATGTGAATCTCTGCTGTGATGGCCAACGGAAATGATACTGACATGGACAGGTCACCTTCCCATACCCAGCCACAGGCTGACACATTAGCTCCTGCGATGCCTCCGACATGACCACGTGTCATCAGTGCTTCTTTAATAACCATGCTAACAAAGCAAAATGATTAAGCCACAAAATTATTAAAAATATAAATAAGCATCTGCCATCTCTACTGGAGCTGGACCCGACCCACAGTTGTACCCACTGTGACAGGGGATCCCTGGAGGAACGCTCCTGACTGCGTTTCACACAGGATGCAGGGACACAGTGATGCTCAAAAGCAGCAGCTGCAGGTTGGGTCCAGCCTGACACCTGGCCTCTGTTTCTCACAGAGGACCAATTGAGTGGAAGCAGCAAAAACCCTTTAAGTCTGCCAGGTGTGAGGTTGCAGGCCCTAACCCTAACCCAGTCTTCCTACTGCAGATTTCAACGCGTGTCACTCCTTCTTAGCATTGTTCCAATGTCTCTTTTGTTGTTCCATTCAATTTCAGTTTACGAACGTGCCCCATTTTGTTGCTGTTTCAAACACACACGTGGGTATGCCGCTGTCTCTCGACATGAGAAACTCTGCACGCCGCCTCACTGGCCTGTCGACTGCAGGGCTTCCCCACTGCCAACATCCCATCGCCCTGCCAGGAAAGCCAGGTACCAACACGTGGAGGCTGCAGAACCACTGGCCGTCGTTCCCAGTGCCATCAGCTCCGTAAGGCATTTCGTGCCGTGTCACTGCTCTGCAGCACCATGTACCACACACACACCAACACACTCCACCCAACCTCTCCCACCAAATTTCACAAAGGTTTCTCCTGAAACAGTCACCGAGGACATTCGCGTTGCTAACGGCGCAGATTTTGATATTTATAAGCTCCGATGCACTTCTTTTGAGCAGTCACAGGTTTCAAGGGGGCACGTGGAGCCCTGCTGGAGAACAACACAGCACGGCTCTGTTGGTCGGCGGGCCACCTGCGGGCACGAGGCCTCCAACAGGGCTGTGGTTTCCAGCGGGGCCGCGGCCTCCTGGGGGTGAGAGGTTTCCAGCAGGCCCGAGGGCTGCGTGTCGGCAGGAGCCGCGGGGCCGGGCCATCAGGCCCCCAGCGTCATGTTGCGCAGCAGCCACTGCTGGGACCGGCCGCCCGCACACTCCTTCATGCTGGGGACCAGCTTGTCCTCCTCCGACGGCCCGTCCAGGCACTGGTTGCTGTTGACGTGCCTCAGGGTGAGCTTCTGCAAAGAGAAGTGGAAGAGCTGAAGCAACAAGACAATCACAGCTGGAAATGCTCTGTGGGTGGTTTTAGCTCTACCCGAGGCCCAGCTCTGTGCCACCCCAATCACTGCCTGGAGACCGAGGGGTCCTGCTGCTGAGCCAGGCACAGCAGGTGGAACACAAAGCACAGCAGTGAGCACGTGTGAACATCACCACTAGCAGCAGTGCTCTGGTTTAAGGAGGACACTGAGACGATCAGAGGGCTGGAGCACCTCTCCTACAAAGAAAAGTTGAGGGAACTGGGCTTGTTTAGCTTGGAGAAGAGAAGGCTGTAGAGAGACCTCATTGTGGCCTTCCAACAACTTGAAGGGAGTGTATAAACAGGAGGGGGAATGGATGTTTGTTGAGGATGGATGGTGATAGGACAAGGGGGAATGGTTTTAAACTGAGACAGGAGAGGTTTAGGTTGGATATGAGGAGGAAGTTTTTCAGCCAGAGGGTGGTGAGGCACTGGAACAGGTTGCCCAAGGAGGCTGTGGATGCCCCATCCCTGCAGGCATTCAAGGCCAGGCTGGATGTGGCTCTGGGCAGCCTGGGCTGCTGGTTGGTGACCTGCACACAGCAGGGGGTTGGAATTGGATGAGCATTATGCTCCTTTTCAACCCAGGTCATTCTATGATTCTATAACAATTCCATGATTAAGGAATTCAGACTCCAACAACCCAAACAGATATGCATTTCAGGCCACTTGGTGTTAGTTCAGAAATAATTGCTAATGAAAAACCTATGCTTCAAAAGCAAACTTCAAGCTGTTATGTATTACATGAACAACATCATCATACAGGTGATAATCTTTCTCTTTTCAACATATTTTTTCTTCTCTGGGACACCTGTCCCTTTCATTACTTGACTACACTGCACTATTTCTGGGGAATGGGGGAGTCAGAAGGAGACAGAAGGAAGCTGAACATTCTTTACCTGAAATCATCTGCTCAAAAGCACTGGGAACGCACATACATAAAGAGACTGAGGGAAGGTGAACGTACCACTGAGGACTAAGTCTGAGCTCTGTACAGCAGCTCCATGCAGGTTCTAACCCTGCCCTAGCCAGAACAGCCAAGGGAACAGATTTCATTAACAACTGCAACACATTCTGCTTGGTTTTATATGCAGACACATACCTGGGCTACTACACCATGTAATTTTACACTGCAGTCCATCCTGGATCGACACATCACATACTAACACTCTTCGTTTCTATTACGATTCTTATTTCACTGGCTCATTCCTAGAGGTTGGCTCCTTGGTTTAAAACGAACTATTACACACTTCTCAAAGAAAATCCTACAGATATTGTAAGAAATCACTGGGAGGACCATCTGACATGCATTCAGTGATGAATATAAGCAATTCTTCTCTAATTACTGGAGGAAAGAGTTAGCAATGCGAACAGAAGTAGCTTGTTTACTAAACAGCACAGCTCAAAGCACCACTGATTCTTCACTCACATTGTTTTTTGAGCAATTAACCAGCTATCATTTTCTGCTATAACCAGAAATGCAAAGAAGTCTAAAAAAGCTGCCGTCGCCTTCATCAGCTGTTCCCTTCTTTTCAGCGTATAATTTAGTGCTAGACTGACATATTATTGGGATTTTCAACCGTCTCATAGATTTTTTTTCTGTGTTCTATCATTATTTATGCCATTACAAAAAAAAGGCCTCATTTGCTTGGGAAACAATTAATTACTAGGCAATACAATACTCATACAAGGCAGCCTAAAATTTCTATTTCACTCAAAGCTGAGAACACACGGATGGGTGCAGAGCGAGCTGCACACACATTCAGATGCACAAGAGCTATGTTGTTTTATACTTAGCAATGTATGCAAATGATAGCTCTGAGGGGAAATCCCTCAGCTCATCAGAGCTCTGGGGGTCTGCACTAATGAGAGCAGTGCTCAACTTCAGAGCGGTGCACTTGGACATGGAGGGAACAGTTTGCTGCATGAAAATTTAAGAAATGAGAGCAACCCCTGCTTGTGCCACTGAACTTATGTGATCCCACTGTCTTCCACTACACATACACATCTGTGAAACTATCTGGGCAAGAAAGGCAGTGGTCAGCACAATATTTTTGATTCCTTCACTGGTTAATGCTTCATGATTGTCTGCTATAATTAACAACTAACACTAAACACACGTACTATTATATATACCAAGAGTTAGGAAAGGAATTCTCTTGAGGTAAACAGGCAGAGAACAGAAAAGCATTTTCCTGCAAGGAGCTTAACTGTGACATTTGCTTTCGATGCTGTGTTTGGATGAACTTGCATTAGATGTTTTCAGATACTAACCTCCAACAGCTTGTTAAAGGAAATAATCAGTGGGGCTGTAAAAAATGTTTCTAAAGACTTCCAGCCTGGTGTAGTTCCTTAGCATCCACGTTTGCAAGGGGCTACCATTGCAAGCCTCCACGGTGGGACCATGGGTGCCATCCTCTATCCTGCTGAGTGTCAGGCACGACTGGGTGATTATGTGTAGAAACGTGTGGGTCTGCATGACAAAAAAGTGGTGAAAATAAAGAAAACCAGCAAAGTTGGGAGGAGAAGCAAAGGAGAAAGCCACAGCCTTTGACTAGACATCCACAGCAGTAAGGCAGGTCAATCTAACAGCAGTGCTGATAGAGGGAGGGAAGGGACTTGACTGTGATACCCTGGAGTCAGATGGCACTGTGACCACACACAGGGCCAGCTCACATGCACAGAGCACACATACAGACAGGCATGCCCATGGACTAAGGTCCAGTCCTGTCATTGTGGCTTTCCAATACTTGAAGGAAGCAGATAAACAGCAGGGGGTTTACAAGGGTGACTGTTTACAAGGGTGGATGGTGATAGGACAAGGGGGAATGGTTTTAAACTGAGACAGGGGTGGTTTAGGATCCCCACTGGATATGAGGAGGAAGTTTTTCACCTAAAGGGTGGTGAGGCACTGGAACAGGTTGCCCAAGGAGGCTGTGGATGCCCCATCC
The DNA here is from genome assembly GCF_905368555.1 of Meleagris gallopavo. Classification (NCBI taxonomy): domain Eukaryota; kingdom Metazoa; phylum Chordata; class Aves; order Galliformes; family Phasianidae; genus Meleagris; species Meleagris gallopavo. The sequence continues at coordinate 35,383,864 of NC_139410.1, read as the reverse complement.
CTGCAGGCATTCAAGGCCAGGCTGGATGTGGCTCTGGGCAGCCTGGGCTGCTGGTTGGCGACCTGCACACAGCAGGGGGTTGGAACTGGATGAGCATTGTGCTCCTTTTCAACCCAGGCCATTCTATGATACTATGATACTATGAAATCAGCTCCAAAGATGCCAAGCCATAAATATTCCTGAGTTCCCAGTGTGTCCCGATGAACACCTGTATTCCAGGTGCAGCACTGGCAGCCTGACCCCAGTGAATTGCTACCTGAACAGACAAAGCTCTGGGGCACCTGCAAGGAAAGGACTGTGCTGCTGGGGGAGGAGGTGATGCACTATTCTAGGGTTTGGCACAGGGGCTGCAGCTGTTTCCAAACTTACCTCAAAGCTATACTCCCATTTACCAACATACTGACAGGAGGAAAAAGAAAAGAAGGAAATGAGAGTCAGTGACTCAAGGCACATTTTTTGTGAAGATCTTCATCTTTCAGGGAATGTAAATTCCACCGCTTTGTGCAGATGTCACATTTAGTGACAAATTTAAGAGTAATTATGCACGATCAAATCCTGACATCGTTATTCATGCATGAAGAAATGAAGCCTTTTTCTATCAAACATGACTAGTATTTTTTCTTCCTTGAGACCATTTGCATTTACCGTACATCCTAAGATTTCACCATCCTACACAGTCTAAAACTTGCTTGGGTGTTGTGGGGACACACAATGGGATCCACCAGCCCATCCCTTCCCAAGGCAAGCACCATGTGTGCATTATAAAACCATTACACAATGCATGCTGATGGGAAGCCATCAAAAGCTGAGAAAGTCCACCTTGGCACATGCCATTGACAGAACTGATTTATACAGCCGCCCTTGCAGTGAAGTAGGCAGCTTGAAAATGGGCCAGGAATCCTAATGGGCTGTTAAGGAGTAGGAAATGAAAGCATTACCAATCAATAACAGAAGGCAATGGATTTAGAAGGAAAAAAATCGAACAAAATGAATTTCCTGCCGAGATGTAAATGCATTCACACACAAAAAAAACCCTCGGTTTAGAAATGCTGCAAACTGCTGTGGCTTGAACTGCCCAGCGGTAGTCTGCACTGGAAACAGAAAGAGCTGCCTGGGCTGCTTGAGCTTTCTTATAGGGCTCCCACACTGAGTTTCTTCACCACGCATTCCCATGAAGCCACATTCCATCCACCAATTCGTGGTGCACACAACTTTCTGTTGGATTAAGCTCAGGGAAAACCAGCAGGCAGGAAGCAGTGGCAGAATGCAGGTCCAGCAGTGCTGCCCAGCACGGCAGCCCAGAGCTGCAGGCAGCATGCGCTGTGCTCAGCCATGGGGAACAGCAGAACCATGGAAAATCTACCTGAAAACTAAAAAAATACACCCGCATCTTGATTGAAAGCAAGTTTGTTTCAACACGGACTTTCATTTCTTTGCAGACGTTAAACAAAACGTGCTTTATTTGCAGGAGGAACCTGCAGGAGGAGGTGCACAGCCGTGCTGTGAGCCACAGAGACAGCGTGGCACTGAGAGCAAGGCAAATGCCCCACACCTCTAACAGCAGCATCTTTGCCTCAAAAAGTTATTACATCTCTAGTTCACATTAACATGTATTAGTGATTTATGTTTCAAAAGCATTTTGCACAAATGTGGACACTTTCTGGTTTGGGAAAATGAAAGGAGGGGCATTTTAAACACCCTGCTTCAAGCTGATTCCATCCGATACCTTCACAAATATGTATGGAATGGCTGAGATTTACTTTTCCTATCCCATTTCCTTGTTTATTTTTTAAAAGAATATAAATGCCAGGCACATCTAGGGGAATTTTAACACCAGGAACACCTGAGATTTATCCACAAATGAACCTAAATAATGAACACCTACACTGTTCCATAAGAAAAGCTCACAAGCTGAGTCTGAATGTTTGCAGAGTAAAAGTATTTTCTCAAACAAATAACTCCTGCGAATAAGAAGGTGTGTGATGCAATGGACTGTTCTGTGCACAGAGCAGTCAGCAAAGCAGCCGTCTGCGAGATCCCTTATGTAAGGTCTGAGCACAAAACGCAGAGTATTTCTTTTTTATGAGCTCCATCTAATGGCTGATGGCGTTTTTACACAGCTACAATCTGCTGAGGATCTATTATGCTGAAAGTAAGAAGATAGTTTGTCTCTAATGCTAAAAGTAAAGGGAAACGTAATGGGATGGAAGAAATGGACCTATTCAGACAGAATGCTGAAAGCAGCAGCTGCTATGTGATGCTGGAGAGGGCTGCAAATGACTGTGCTGTTATAAGGCAGTACCTTCCAAGCTCTGCAGCACTTTCCCAGCTTTGCTGCCAAGGAAATAGGCCAAAGCTAAGGTGGCATTTTTAAGCCTAGAACAGCGTAACCGTGCAACTGCAACCATCAGGCACTCAGTGTCACAACTCCACGTGGGATTCATTTGCTGCAGCTTGTGCCTGAAATATCCAAAGAAAAGCAACCAGCATTCTGATTTTTTTATCAGGAAAGATCACTCTCTGTGCTGGCAGCAGAGGAAAAAGCGTTTGGTGAGAAGCCTGGTCTTGAGCTCTATGCACACCTACCGACCAGTGCTACAATCTGCTTATGGAATAAAATGAGGGGAGATGAAAGGTCTTAAATCCCCAACATTAATTGCTGGCACGAGCACTTAACACCACCCAAATGCATTTTGTGAAGAAGAAAATCACCTTCGCTAAAGAGCACACTGGTTTAAATTCAGATGGTAAAGTCAAAAATGAATCAAAACCTGGCAAACACACTGGGGTTAACTGCTGTTTTCCTACTTGGCAGCTCAGTGCTGTGCAATGGTAGGCTTGCATGCTTTTTACCAGAGGCTAGTAGAAAAAATGCCAATACCTTTGTGTGGACTTCACTGTGCAAAACTCACATCCACATTTCAAAGCAAAAGCTCAGAACTAAGGCCTTCAACCTGCTGTTCCCTGTTGCATTTAAAGAGAGGTACTAATTCAGCCCTAAAATACTGAGATTCTTACATGCATTCGGTATTAATGCAGCAACTTATCTGTAAGTCACTGCATCTGTAGAAACTGCTCTTCCTTTCACAACCCAGGGAAAGCCCTGTCCCATCCCAGCAGCTAAGAAAGCAGGTGACTGGCACAAGGAAAATAACTAAACAGTTCAAATCCAGTCTAAAAGCTTCAAGAACCAGCAGAAACAAACTACTAAAACTCTAACTTAGACAAATACATATTGTTTTCCATTTCATTTATATAAATCAAGCAGAATGCTTCTTCAGTTTTTTAAGGATATCCAAGACAGCCAGCTCACTGAGCCCAGCACGTGGCTGACTTGCTGTATACAGGGATGGTCACCAACACGCTGCCCCAGGAGCACACAGGGAACCCAGTACCTCAGCATCGTACTCCCAGAGCTGGTTCCCCCGCATGTGGTGGCACTTGAGCATGGTCACCGGGCCGTTGAGCCGCGACACGTCCAGGCACAGATCATCCGTGCGGATCTCCTTGTCTGCCGTGTAGGAAAACACCTGCCAAGAGAAAGTGCCTGCAGTGACAAAGCAGTTGGCAAAACGCAGCAATAGATAACATTTCTGGTCTTGAAGTGAGACAGGGGAGGTTTAGGTTGGATATGAGGAGGAAGTTTTTCAGCCAGAGGGTGGTGAGGCACTGGAACAGGTTGCCCAAGGAGGCTGTGGATGCCCCATCCCTGCAGGCATTCAAGGCCAGGCTGGATGTGGCTCTGGGCAGCCTGGGCTGCTGGTTGGTGACCTGCACACAGCAGGGGGTTGGGACTGGATGAGCACTGTGGGCCTTTGCAACCCAGGCCATTCTGTGATTCTATAATTTCCACTCCAGTGAAGTACCACACCTTTCTTCTCCCAACAACATGTGGCATCATGGACTTCATAAGCATTTCATGCAAGGTTCTCTAATTGTGGAAGTCCATAGTACATGAGAAAAGGAATACCACATTTAAGAAAATAAATTTTATGCACTGAAAGCCATCAGCCACTCAGCTTTACCTCCTGGGAACAACACACTGGAGACACAGAACAGAGACTGCAGCATAATGCAAGTGTGAGCGCCGAGCTCAGAGGCAGTCCCACAGACCTTTGGATTGCATGGGTGACACTCTGAGTCCCCATCTGAAGAACCTGGGCCTCCTTTACACCACGCTGGGAAGAAGTGTTGATCTGCCTGGGGGTCAGAAGGTCCTACAGAGGGATCTGGACAGGGTAATCACTGCGCTGAGGTCAGCTGGATGAAGTGCAACAAGACCAAGTGCTGTGTCATGAGCTTCAGTCCCAGCAACCCTGTGCACTGCTACGTGGTGTTCAAGAAATGTGTAGAAATGTGGCACTGAGGGACATGCTGGGATGGGCTGGGGTTGGACTTGGGGATCCTAGAGATCTTTTTCAACCTCAATGATTCCATAATTCCTTAAATGAATCACTCCCCTGAGTACCTACCTTAACTGCTGGCACCAAGGATTATCCATGTTAAAGGCTGATGTGTGCAAGAATTACACAACTTGCAGATCTCTTAATAAAATTAGGAAATAAATGAAGACACAGCAGCCATCTGCCAACAAAATTCTATCAAACTAGGTATAAGCTTCAGAGAGATTCTTTAACAGAATGCCTTCAGCGATGCATTCACCCCTTGGAGACAGAAAGGAGGTGGAGAAAAATGTGGAGACCATAAGAGGACGAAATGGAGGATGATGGCAGGACTGTAAGGCCCTGATTTACTCAAAGCATCTCAAAGCATTCCCAGCCCACTGTTCAAAGCCTTGATGGTGCTGCTGGCCCCAGCACAAGGCAACGTTAGGTTAAGTAAAGGTAATGCTCCGTAAAAACTTGCAAAATCTATAAATTGCATACAGCTGTCTAGGGAAGAGAGGCAAGTATTGTGAAGTTGAGGTTCATATAAGTCATTTAGAGCAACCATGGAAAATGAAACAGCATGCAAAGACAGCAGAGGAGCTGCCAGGTCCCAGTCTGAGCAGTAAGACAGATATGGGAAAGTGCAGATTGCAAGGATCAGTGGGCTCTGCATTTCTCTCACTCCTTATTCACTGCTCAGCAGCCACTTGTCCGGATGAAAATCAAGGCTCCACAGGCATGGTAAAGTACCAGCCACCACCTGTTACATTTATTCATCTTGTGATAAATCTCTGCAATCAATCTGAGGCTCTCCAAGTGCTGCTTTCACTTAAGAACACATCAGACACAGTTAACACTCAGATGGGCTTTTCTCAAGAGGAAAGGCACTTTTAAATACTGAGCCAGGAGTGTTCTGCTGAGATCACACTCTGAAGTACACTGTCTTGTTGGAAAGGGGTGAGATGAGCCCACATCAAAGATCTGTTAATGCTCATATGCTGTAAGTATACATATTCCTACTTTTCTGTGTACAAAGCACATTCTATGGCCTTTAAAAACACCGTGTAACCTCTATTTTGCAAACATTAGCCTTGTCAGTGCTTGCTGACATGCAGAAAGCTAAGTATCCACAGTGCCCACCTCATTCTCTTACTTTTCAGAAGGATTTAAAAAAGAAAATTTATAGCTGAGGGCTAACCCAGGAAGCCAGATGGGTATCACTTCGAGAGGTTTCCTCAGACGAGCTACAAGTGCAGCATTTGCTCTGGACATAACCAGAACAAAAAAAAAAGCCCCACTTTCTGTTAATGCAAAGCTCAGTGACATTTGTAGCACCAAGTACTGCTCACTGCAAGTAGCAGAATTCGGCTGCAGGAATCACTCATACATTCCCATGTACACACTGTACAGATAGTTTATCTCCTGCCATGCTCATTACTGAGAGATTTATCCATTATTATTTATCCCGAAGCAACTTCTACTTAAAATTTTAACTTATTTGTGTTGGTTTTCCTAGAGTAAACAAGTTTACATCAGACATCTTCTAGCCTCAGAGACATAGCAGCTGTTTTTTGCTGTGCTTTACGGAAAGCAAATACTCAGATTTTGTAATGTATTTTCATTTGCATCTTTCTTTTTCCTCTCTTCTTTGATAACTGCAATACTCCATTACATCCTCTGAAAGAATAAGCGATGTCTGACTTAACAATTACAGAAGATGGATTTGAAAAACAGGCAGTCTTCAGGAAGAAAAATGAATGTTAATTAAGACAACGTAAAATTATCAAGCTACCATTTTACTAACATCCATATTAATTACATACATAATCCTATTAACGTCACTGTATAAAAAGAGAGGGTGAGGAACAACAGGTTGCATCTCAGAGCTAATTAAATAGCGTATGCCACGCAATGTGGTGCAGTGCACGACAGCAGCACTCCTCCTGCCCATGGCAGGGACATGCCTACACCCCAGAATGGCCCTCCAGCCCCACGTGCCCCCACCAGCTCCTTGGACTCATCCCCACAGTCAGGAGAACTTTTGGTCATGATGCACAACAGACCACAGCTACAACTGTGCCCCCGTTACCTCCCCAGTTACTAACAAAATTTGCGTGCAGGATAAGGGACAGACATTGGAGTAAAATTTCTTTTTTCTTTTTTGAGATATATTGGCTTGGGAAGGCTGAGGAAGCACAGTGCTCTTTACTAGTCGTTGGGAATCTTTAGATACATCAAACACCCAAGGTGCAAACAGAACCTTGGCTGCATGAAGCCTTACCAAAAACGAGAACCCTTCCATCTCCTAAGTCAAATTAACAATGAGAGAAGTTTGGGATTATTATGATGACTTCTGAAAGGAAAGTGGAAGATTTTGCTCTGAGGTCCTTCATCTTCTCTCATTTGTTTGTAGCAGACGTGACACTGGAGAAAGCCACTCATGAAAAAATGGCTTTATCACAGAATCAGAATCACAGAATGGCCAGGTTTGGAAGGGACCTCAAGGATCACGAAGCTCCAAGCCCCTGCCACATGCAGGGCCACCAACCTCCACATTTAACACCAGCCCAGGCTGCCCAGGGCCCCATCCAACCTGGCCTTGAACACCTCCAGGGACAGGGCAGAGTATGCATAACTTAAAGCTCAAAATCTCAGTTTAGAACCTTTATTACTACATTTACCGATTGCTGCAGGTTTTTTTGCAGTGATCCAACACGTCTGCTGCAGTGAGCCAATTCTCACCAGGTTTTCCAGATCACCATTTGGCCCATGGGACATCTACACCCTTGCTGACATTCCTACCTGGTTCCCTCCCATGCCATGGCAGTTGAAGATGCCCACTTTCTCGTTTTCCTTGCGGCCCATGTTGTCCAAACACTGGTTGGTGTCAACGTTCCTGATCTGAAGAAAGAAAAAGATGAAAGGTGCCTTAGAACAGTACGCCTGTAATGTCATGTTTGTGCAGAGAAAAATTACACCATGTATTTTCTCCTGCAGCCTACAGTTATCTATGCATTCGGCTACAGGAATGTGTTTTAACTTGCAATTTGTAAACGTCACACTCCCTGGAGCATTCCCATCAGCACAGAAACCACCAGTACTTTTCAGCAGATGTTCCCTCAGAACCCACCCTATGCAGAGCAGACAAATGCAGTGACCACGTCTGCTGACCCAAACCATCCCTCTGCCATCTTTGCACAACACAGCTGTGCAGGACCCAGCATTACAGACACGCTGTCAGCAGTACAATGCATTACAAGACCACTTCCAGCGGTGCTCAGCTCATGCATCTGTCAGAAAAGATCACCAGACCCAGAAGCAATGTGGAGCATCATGGTGACAGCAAGGTGTTGCTCCTCCAAACACTTCTGAGCTGCACTGAACTCACAGAACAGCAGAGTACAGCACAGGGGTGAGCTCTGGGAACTGGGAATTTTTCCAGCCCTGACCAGTGGGGAAATGGAAACATGGCCTAAGCACCATTTTTATTTAGGGAAAAATGCTGGTTTCATGTCCTTCTTTGACCTTCCCCAACTCATTATCATGAAAAACTCCATTTGAGCCTTTTTGTCTCACATCACCTTCCTGCAGAATAGAACTGCAAGTGTTTCTATGAGAAAGGCAGTCCCTGGGCTTGTTCACTCAGAGGACTAAAATGAAAAGTGACTCCAAAGCTCATCTGCAATGTTTATGTCTCAGCTTTACAAAACAATCCTTGCCTTGCCTTTGCTTTGCATTCAAATGATCAAAATGCAAAAAGGAGTTTTCAGCATTCACCACATTTTGCCAACAGCTTATGCGCTTTCTGACGCCTCTTTCTGTTTACCCAGGAAATAATCCAGTGCAGCATCCACCTATCAGTTCTATTCTAACTGCAGGGAAAATTCAGCTGCAAATAAAATCCCAGTGACTGCCAGGACCTGCCTGTGAAGGCCCAGCTCTGGTGCTCTCCCACCTGCCCCTTGCTGCTGCTGGTGGAACTCAGGCTTCAGGCACAGTCAGCATCTGTGACACTCAGGCATAGGTTTTAATTCGTAGGTACCGAATTCCTGTTTCCATAGAAACTGAGGCACTGTTGTTAAAAATAAAGTGTTTTAATAACTATTGTACGACTTCCTCGTACTTTTATTTTCCAGTCTGACAATATCGCACAAAACGCTCTCATTTGACACTTGTTAGATGAGTTCTCTGCTTGCTGTAAAACCACGTTACACTTTATTCAGTCGTAGTTAAACCTGAAGCCCTACAGTGGCTTTTATTTCCCACTCCAATGGCAAGTTTCAATAGCAAATTGCTTTCCCAGCTGCAATAAAGCCATTTGCGCCTTTGATTGCTATTCCAACAGTACCTTTAAATCAAAGCATTCAAGAGCTTTCAAAAGTCAGCTGAGATACGACTCAATAGAAGCCTTTTAACAGCAAATTATCTGAGTTTTAAAGAGCCTTCCACGCTCAGTGGTACTTGAACCACAGGGTTACGAGGGATGGTGGTGACACAGCGCTGGACAGCCAGGCTGACTACTGTGCTGTGCCAATGGGCGAGCACACTTCATTAGAAACAGGGGCAGAGGGAGAAACAAAAACAACCCTATTCTACTCCACATGATAAACAGTGCTGCACTTGGAGGTTTTTTTTCAAATGCTGTGTATTATTTAATCATTTTCACACATCAGTCACAAACCCCCACTTTTTTCGACGCGCGGCTCCGTTTCAAAGACAAATCCCTAACGGCGAATGCTTTCCCAACAGCAACAAGCACGTTAAAAAGGCTTAGTGCAAATATCACCTGCTCAAAGCAAGAGAGGAAGATCTGAGGATGAAGTGAGGCAAGGAAGTGCACTGTACCTCTCCCAGGGAGTAGTAGCGCCGCGGGATCTGCGAGTCAGGGTAGATGTTCTCCAGGTACCACGAGAAGGGTTTGCACTTCAAGGCTTCTCTCAGCGCTTTCCTGGCTGACACATCGCCATAATCCACCTTCACAACACCTGAAATCATTTCATTAAGAGAAACAGAGGGTCAAAGAGCAGCTGTCACAAAGGAAGACATCACCAATCGGCCAATTCCCTCCCACCCGGGCCCACCTGCTGACACACTGCTACACCACAGCTATCTACCAGCACTAAGCAACTCCTTCAGCTAAATGGAACCCTTGATAAAAGTGCCTTTTCTTCTTTTCCGATGATTTACCAATTCAGATAGGTGGGGCCACTGAATTCCTCCATTACTTCATACCCTAAAATGTTCATTTAATAATTGAGGACCAAAGTCCAATTGCACAGAATCCAAGGATTTCAGACCAAATAACGATGAATCCCAGTTCCCTCTTTGAAAAAGGTGATGTAGCATTAAGTTACTTTGATACTGGCAGAAAGAAAGCCACCTCCATCGCACACTACTGAATGGGAAATGGGCCATAAATAGAAAATACGGATCACAACGGGAAAAAATGCAGATAAGTATTCAATGAGAGAGGAAATCAGACAGAAATCCCTCAGGGACAGAAGAAGAGATGATGCTCCCAAGCCAAGAGCTTGCCATGTTCACAAATTTGTGTACTGATGGCAGAAGTCAGGGCAACCTGATCTAGCTGTGGAGCCCCTGCTCAGTGCGGGGCAGCTGGACTACATGACCTTCACAGCTCCCTTCCAACTCTAAGGATTCCATGATTCTGTGGTTCTATGATTTTAAGTCTGTGTCAGAGAGAGAGGACCACAACAAGAGGATGCAGGAGGCAGAGCCTTGTGGTGAGCACACAACTCAGGCACTTCTGCTGAGCTAGATGAAGAAGGCCAACAGGCAAACCCCATACCTGCTGTCCCACCAAGCAGATTGGCCTGCACATGGCTCTGGGCTAAAGGCAGACCTGCAGCAGCAGCTCGCAGTGCCCTGCTTGAGACCAACACAACTTAGACAGAGCTGTGCATCCTACTAGGCCTTCCTCTGAGAGACAGTAAGCAGGAGACAACGGGATCTCATTCTATTTCTGTTCTAAGCTGCAGTGCATGCAGATTCACAGCTCCATTGTTTTGGTGACAGGCGACTCTTACTGCTTCTCAGTGGCAGTGCTGTACTTCAACAGCTCCAGGTCGCAGCTTGAAAGGCACCACCAGATCTGCATCTGAAATCCACGCTGCGTTCCATCACCTGCATTCCATCAACCATGGGATCTCATTTTGAAACTATTACATAGGTGAACCCCCAAGGATGCCCCATCCTAACACAAGGTGATATCCACTCCTAATGAAATCCAGCACGTGACAACTGGGAAACTACTCATCCCTACTGCCAAAAATTGAACCCTTACTCATGCTCCCAAATATCTACCAGCTGTCTTTGACAAATTAGTTCTACGTACCATCATGCAATCGTAGGATGCGATATAACTCTAGATAATTAACTAAAATATGGGATACCCACCAATTAGTGCCACTGGTTAAATCAGCACTGGTTGATCAGCACTGTACCACCAAAACCTCTGAAGAAATGGAACGTGCTTGCCTGGTGCCAAGAAGCTCAGAGGCATTTAGGCAGGTGTTAGGCACACAGGCACTGGGCCCTATGTTTAATGATGCTCAGCAGCAAGGCTTGGAGGCCTGGCTGCTCTCGGGGTGCCCACCGCAGCCTTAACCTCAGACCCAGGGATCCCACAGGAGGAGCAAAGCCCCAAGCCCTGCAGCAGGAACACCAGCAGGATCAGCAGAACACCTTCCAAATCAAGTCTCTTTCCTTCCTCTGCGTGTTCCCACATATTGAAACTGAGTCAGCACACCTCGGATATTTTCCCCCATACTGACACAGAGGTGCATTTTCAGTCTGTCTGTGAGGTGATTGGAGCCACAGGACCATTAAGGCTGGAGGAGACCTCTAGGATCCCCAACCCCACCCACCCCCCATGCCCACATCCCTCAGTGCCACATCCCCACAGCTCTGGGACACCCCCAGGGATGGTGACCCCCACTCCATGGGCAGCTGTGCCACTGCCTGACTGCTCTGTGGAAAAGGAATTGTTCTTCATACCCATCCTGACCCTCTCCTGGCACAACCTAAGGCCATTCTCCCTCATCCTATCACTAAATAATCAATGGGACTCAGAAGAAAGAAACAAACAAACCAAAAATGGTTAGTGACTAATAAGCCTTCTTGCATTCCACTAAGAAAATGGAAGTGAAATGTCCTTGAATGCAAAACACGATGAAACATCGCAGGAAGGCAAAGAAAGGGCTGTGTGCAAAGGCAAATGTCCCAGGGAAAAAGGCAGATGATAATAACAGAGCAGCAGATGCGCTGCCAGTGGAACAAATTGAATAGCTGCAGAATTGCATTACACCTGCATTTTTTCTAATGGGCACGTCCTGGAAATTGGTATACAAGGACACAGCTTCAAAACTGGCTAAATGTACCATTTCTGTGTAAGAAGATATTTATTCACTATGATAAAGATGGAAACTATTCACTGGAGTGTAAGATGAAGTTGCAGAACTGGGAATGACTGTCTTTATGCAAAGATAACCCTGAGAAAACTTGTTCCAAATTAGGCTTTTGCCATCATTTGCTCCTTGAGAAGTCAAAGAGGAAGGTGTCCCGTGGTACACTGGTGCATTCCCAACCTGAGCAATTGTATGATTCTGTGATTCAGAGGCAGAGAAGTGGGAGCAGAGCAGCACGTGGGCAGCATGGCTAACTGCTCCCAGTGGCACCTGATCTAAATGTCCCCAATGTCCCCAAATCTAAACGTCCCTAAGGAGGTTTGAGGGCCACCAGAAGGGACAGTGGACACCACTTATGGTCATCCAACGTTGAAGGTCACTCAATAGGTCAAGAAACCATTTATAGGGCAGGAAATAATGGGAGCATCCCAATATGAAGCCAAAAGAGGACAATGGATGGGGCCAGCAGGAGGGACAAGGGACAATGTTGAGGGACATCCAACAGCCTCTGCTTCCCAGGCTTCTGAGAGCCCCATTCCGAAAGTAACACACAATCATGCACAATTCCAAAACCCAGGGAGCTCCACTTTACATCTCTATCAAAAGTAGATGCATTAATTGCTAATGTGTGCGTTTTCTAATTAGCTAAAACATCAACAAAGTTGGCAGTGGGACTCCTTGGAATCCTATTTACACCGCCACAGAAAGATGTGTAACAAAAAAGCACATCTGAGGAGGTCTCACATCACTGCAGAAGTGATGCAAGAGAAATTTATGCAGCTGTTTCTTAACAGAAAATACATTATGGAATGAAGATTCTGAGCTTTGCATGGGAAAACGTCACCATCTGGGGAAAATACATTTGGGGTGTCCACCACAAAAGATACTATTCATCAAGAGAATGAGTCAATATTGCCAATACCTCCACAAGCACGGCCTCTTCTGTTGAAAAAGACTTTGAATTACATTTACCCCAGAAACACACTTGCAGTGTATGTTATTTATATATGGATATTGTAGAGAGAAAAGCAGAGGCTTACTGAGACTGAATCCTACATCACCAGGTTGGTCCTGACAGTAAAACAAGCAGAGGATCAGTTCTACAACAACAGTCATCAATGGAACACCATTAGGGCTAACAATAGTGATGCATTAAGATGCTCCTGCAGTGCACATCTCAGGAAAGCTTTCGAAAGAAGGCAGAGTTCAAAACAAACCCTCGAGTTTTGTTTCAAACATCCAAAACTAAAGAGTAAAAATTAAATAGTAGGACCATTGCAGGAGAAGAAAACAGACAGTCCTATTCCTATAGAGGCCTTAAGCCCTTGGTTATGTTACACAACTTCTTTGTAATAAAAAACAGAGAAAACCAGGCGTCCCTAGGAGGTGTTGTGTCTGCTGCTAAAACACCTTTAAGTCCTTTAAGGGAAACCCCCACTGTAGAGACCATAGCAAGGCAAGAGCTGATCTTCATTGTAAATGCAAGTCAAAAAAACTGTTTTTGTGGCTGGAAAAAGTGCTGAACACTTCATAAAGTACTGCTATATTATGCTCTTCCCAAACCAACTGTTTGCTAATTGGCATTTATTGTATTGATATTTTAAGTCTAGACATGTAGGTCTACCATCAGTCTCCATTTTACAGCATCTTCTATGAGTTTCATTCTGAACATCCACACAAGCCTATGAAGTAAGATGCTTTCCCAAAGGAGAGCAGTAACACCAGGGATGAACAAACATGCCAGCCTCCCTCCTCCACACATTCCCACCATGTTTTACGTGACTCGGCACTTCAATATTGGGCACCATATTCCACACCACTGACGAGTGCATTGTTTTCTCATTCTGCTTTTATCACATGAAAAGTAATAAAGCAAAGGTTCCTTCTGCTCTTCCCCACCAGCTGAAAAGCTTGCTGAAGAGTGGAAATGTTTACCGAGAGCTCTTACTTGCAAGATTGATACAGTCATTATCAACCTAATTATATAATTACACTCGACAGGAGGATTGCACATCATCTGCTGAGTAAACACAAGCACTTATCTTGCAACCTGAAATTAAAACTTTAAAGTGCTATATTTAAATCCTCGGAAATGTTTTAAACAAGGAGCCTGAAAAACCTTGTGGTATTCTGCATTTTAGCCTTGCTTGACCAGCCTAGCTGGTGCAGGAGAACTGACCCCGAGCTGATGGGTGAGGCACAGACACGTGGCTTAGCGATGCAGTGGGCGTACAGAGAACCAAGCGAGGATGGGCATGAGCTTTTCAGCTGACTCTGCAAATGCAGGCTATTCTGAGCTGTAATTATTTCCGTGCAGTGATTAGCTACAGTATTTTAATGCACAGATTGACAAAGCTGCCTATATTTAGGAATGCACCGAGTGGAATGAGATATGCTGGAAGAGCCAGAGAAAGAAGTGGATTATGCTGCTGGAAATGCCACACCAGGTAAGTGGAGCAAGCTGGGAAGGTATGGGTGTGCAAATCCACCCAGATAGACACATAAATATTTAGGTGTCTCAGAATAATAAACTAAGATGCATATTTTGCAAATGATAAAGATGTTGGCATTAGCAAAGCACCACCTGGAGTGTAATCCTGTGCTATTGGTGTACATCAATTACACTGATAACAATGCCCAGCAGTGAAAATAACAGAAAACTGACTGCTAAATAGACTAACAGTGAGGAGTTACTATTAAGCAATTAGTTTTTTCATTAGTAAAGCCAAGGAAAGATAAGACACAGAGCATGAGTGAACTGGTGCAAAGGAAAGCATAGCAAGTGGTGTCACAGAGTGGGGCTCACTTTGCCCCAAAGGGATGAGGTCGGCCATCCCAATTTTGGGTACTCTGCATTGCAAAGGAGCTGGGAAAGGGCCTTTTTTTTGCATTTGGAACACTGCAAGGACCTACTGACTTACCACAAGTGAAACAGGCCTCAGAGCACCACTGACATCAATGTGGGACATACACACAGAGCAGCTCTGCTGTTTTCAGAATAACTTAATGCATTTTTTTCTTTTGTAAGAAAGGGATTTCCTTTAATCCTATTTGAAGTGTGCCCGGTATTTCTGACATTCTCTAGACTCTCCCGAGTTACCGGGCAGGATCTTGTGGTTTTAGGCTGCAATCACACACTACAGGCTGTAGCTCCTGCCAAGTAAAATTCAAAGCTCCTTGTCAAACACTGCACTGCATTGGTTTGAAGTTGAGGGAGGGAAGATTGAGGTTGGATGTCAGGGGGAAGCTCTTTCCTATGAGAGAGGTGAGGTGCTGGAACAGCTGCCCAGAGAGGCTGTGGATGCCCCGTCCATCCCTGGAGGTGTTCAAGGCCAGGTTGGATGGGGCCCTGGGCAGCCTGGGCTGCTGTGAAATGTGGAGGTTGGTGGCCCTGCGTGTGGTGGGGGGTTGGAGCTTCGTGATCCTTGAGGTCCCTTCCAACCCTGGCCATTCTGTGATTGCCACCAAACCCAAAAGGTAAGCACTCCTTACTGTAGTTACATTCCGTGATCCCACCGACAGCTACGGACCCACGGCAGCCTCAGCAAACAGCACCTTCAGGGCCCACTCAGGACAGAAAGCAAAACCAGTGCCTCAGAACCAGCAGGGAGCACAGACAGCCTCCAGAAAGCAATCCCTAACTTGATTAATGAAGACTTTCACCTCCAACTATAATTGCGAGGTGTGCGCCCTAATTATGCTGAGAGAGACTGAAGGCAATGCTGCTGTGAGCAGCCACGGGTTCCTCTCAGGACATCATCTGAGACACAGAGTGAAGCAGAGCCCAGAGGAGAGCGGGGAAGATGAGTGTTGCTGATAGATAATAGCTTCAGAGACCTAATTACTGAAATGCATCTTGCTTTGTTCTCCAACAGAATTATCTGGAGATCTGTACGTTTCACATTAATAACCTGAAGGAGATGTGTGCCAGACAGAAGGATAAAAAAAGGAGTTCAGTGATATTGGGAACAATTTCTGACATTTTGCAATGTTCTATAAAAAAATCAATTATTTCCTATGGATTTTTGTTAAGATTTTTTTGTTGCTGTTAAAATATTAACTTCAATCAATCTTTCTAGAATACGTAAGCACCTTTCTCCTGCCTTTACTTCTGAGTCCCACAGAGCACTGTGATTGCATTTTAGTTGGCAGTTTACATAGCATATCCTTAAATAACTGCCAGCAACAGGAATAGCACCGGGCATTGGGGCTGGAATTAAACACACCCGGTCCTGCCAACACCACTGTTATCACTGACCTGCTTTCACTCTTCCACATTAATACGGTGTTGTAGGTTCTCCATCCAAACCTGCTGCAAATAGGCAAACACGCAGCTGTGTGCAGAAGAGAGACGATGCTCAGCAGCATTCAATCCTGCCAGTTTGTGCTCACTTTGGAAGCAAAAGGCAATTTTCTTCACAGAAAGAGAAGCCTCCATCTAACAATACACAGAGTTAAGTGCATTGGTATTTTAATCTAACTTTTCTTTGAAGAAACAGCCTCTCTGAGAACTGGGAGTTGGAGTGGATGATCCTTACGTGTTCCTTCCAACTCGGGATATTCTACGCCCCTACAAAAACTGCTCTGAGGAAAACCAAAGGTTTTTATCATGCACTGGCTCTACCTTCACACCTACAAGTGTGAATTGCCAGCAATGCAGCAAGCAGTGCCAGCAGCTGCAGTGCCCAAGTGGGACGTGTGTCCCCCAGGCACACTTAGCAGTGAGGAACACGCAGACACCGAGGTGATGACAAAGCAGATGGAATGGGAGCTGAAATGCTGAGGGATTTTTTTCATTTGCTGGCTTACTACTTTCCATTACTTCCAATGGAGAGAGCACCTTTAGAGCCACCTCGGCACCCTACAGGCATAAAAGAAAGGGCAAAGCACTGTGCCAGCCCTGGGGAAATGCTGCTAGGGAAACTGATGGAGAAATGTCCTTCTCGGTGTGAGGAGGACAGCGATGCCTCCTCCAACTGCCTTCTTCCCCAGGCAATGACTGCAGAAAGCAGCAATGCACGTGTCCTGCTGGATGACAGGCTGCTGCAAAACGGTTTGTTAAAGATAGCCTTGCATTTATAGCTGTGCTTGGGAGCCTAAATTAAAATGGCCCGCGGCGAGAACTGGGCTTTTCAATGGAAGAAGGGATGTCTCTTCCCTTCCAATGCAGCTGATGAAATGCTGGCTAGGAAGCCTAAGATTGGACATCCAGGTTAAAAAATATTGCTGACAAACATTGCCTGTTGAAACCCTGGAAACTGTAAAGGTATTTTCCAAAGTGACTGCAGAAACTCCTCGCTAGTGTAACAGAAAATAACCTGTTATTCCTGTCCAAGATACATGTTGTAATGGAGAAACTTCCAGACACATCTTCATCTGACCCTGTGCACAGCAGACGTGGTTCAGGACAGAGCTGCACGATGGCTGCTGCCCCCAGAAATGCCAGCTTTGTGTCTAGACCTTCTAACCAGGCACTTTCTCCCCAGCTGAACAGAGAAATAAAGGCAACTTCAGACAATGACCCAGCACTGTTCCCTGCTCCCCAGCCCAGGGAGCACCCCTTCAGCACCATGGCAAAAGACTGCTTGGCCAAGCCATGCCTGCAGTGCTCCAGAGGAACCAGCAGCTGGGAGGAATGCTGCCTTCCCTCACACCTCCCAAAATGCTCTCATATCCACTTACACAACTAAATCCCAACCCAAAGAACACATTAAGCTACTGCACTGGAGCACTGACACATCAAACCAAAGGAGCAGACCAGGAGAAGTCAGGAGCAGAGGGGACTGCTCCAGTTTTTCAGATGTTGCTTAGAAATAGTCTAGCCTGCCACTGGTAGGCTCATATCAGACTTATTATTTCATGTCCTTTTCATTGTAACTGTTAACGCCCAAACCTAACCTTTTATTCAGACTGAATTCCCCATTCAACTCACAATACTGCGGTGAGAACGCATTAAAAAGTCAAGGAGGACTAGGGCAGTCCTGCTGTAATTAAATGGACTGCTGATTAGAAGACCCTAAAACCAAAGAAATGAAAAGGAGGAAAAAGAAAACACTTTTTCTTTTAAAAAAATAAACTACACAGCACGAATTTCACCTTGCATTCTTGAAACTGGAACTCTTAAATTATTTTCCCATATGCATCATTATTCTAGTCACATTTACATGTATTTTACTAAAATCTCATTTTAAATGTACTGTATTTTAAATAGCCCTTAGTTAGGTATTTTTGGAGCTGCAGCTTAGCTGAAGGCATTAAAGCAGCAAGCTCCTCATCAGCCCAGCAAAGACTGGCAGAGTGCACAGTGCCAGCCCCAAAGTGGAATGAATGGGCAGTATCTGCATGTCTTATCCTCACCAGCAAATGCACACTTTCTGGGTCAATTATTAAAAAAGCATTTACAGTTCAAGAAAAATGCAACAGGAATCTGGTAGTATGGGACTGCACAAAAGCTGAACTTAATAAAGGAGGTGTGCATAAAAGAATGGCTTATCTGATGGGAGAACTTTATGACTTGAACTCTACTGCAGCTTATATCAGGTTTTGAGTTCACTCTTATGCCATCACAGACATCCATTTCTCAGTGGGACTTTTTGTGTTGACTTTTTTCCCTCCTCTTACAGGAGAATAGAAACCAATTACATTTGTAACAGCCAAATTTTCCATCACATACTGTATTCCTTTTCTTTCAATTGGGTAGATATAATTATCAATTATAAAGGGACACAATCCTGCCTATTTCACACAGCTCACTTCCCATATTTAAGAGGATTCTGTTAATACTGCTGCTTTTCACTCACATTATGTGAACTCTCTGCATGCTGCTAAATCCAGAAGGAGGAACATCCAAGGGCACTTCCCTACAGTTTGTGTGAGACCCCCTGTTTTTTGGCTCAAAGCTTGCTTCCTGAGGTATTTCTTGTGATAAGACTCTAACTGATTTATTGAGGAGGCAAGTGATGGGTGCTACCGTGTGACAATCAACATCACTTTATGGACATTTGAAAGCATCTTCTTTCAGAGCTGCTTGCCTCTGGAATAGAGTGCTCAGGAGTGTCTACTGGCAGAAGATCTGGCCTGTGACTAAATAACCCCAGCTTGATATGGGAAAATTGGGGAATGATACCATCGTGTCCTGTGAAAATCAGGATGCAGGTGGGCATCCCTGCTCCCTCTTATCTGCTGGCAAGGCCTGGAAGACGGGAACAAAGGAGTTTCTGCTGAGACCCCAGAGCCAGGAGCTGCCACTCCAAAGACAGCTGACTCCACCACTTTGGACTTATAAATAATTTGGTACTACCATTGAAAAGTTGTTGTCATCAACGGAACAACGCCTGACGACCCACCGCTACTGAAGATCAATGACTGAACTACAAACCACGTTGGATCCATGGTGGTGACTATCTTCCTCTTCTACAAAGACTCCTTGCTTCTATTTCCTGTCTTTTCTATCGCCCTTCTCCCCCATCTCCCTGATTAAGATTTGTAATAAGCTGGTTGGACCAACATTTGAACTGTCGTTTCTTAATCTCCCATCAGGTATACATATATCAAAGAACCTCCTCTCCCTCCTATAAATTGGAGCGAGACAGTGTGGCACACAAATGCCTGTTTATCCAGCTCTAGGATTGAAGACAAAATACCAGTGGCTTTAAAAAGCAGGGCTTTCACAAAGGAAGTGGGGAATCCCCATCCCTGGGGGTTGTGGCACTCAGGGACATGGTCAGTGGGCACGGTGGGATGGGTTGGGTTGGGAATCCTAGAGGGTTTTTCCAACCTTCATGCTTCTGTGGTTCTAAGTATATTGGCCAGGAAAGGGCAATTAAAAAAAATGTACAATCCCAAACCAACAAATAAATCAGCAGAACGAGTAACAGCTGCCAAGGAGAAGGCTGAAATTTAGTATTAAATTTAACAGCTCTGAATTTGAAAATGAGCTCAAAGAAGAACACATTAAACATCTGTGACTGTAGTACTCAACTCTCCACTCAAGTCATGTTAAACATCACCCCAAGGAGGGGAAGAGAGAAGGGTAGGATGCAAGGGCAAGTAAGCACTCTTGGTGAGGAATACCCAGGATAGCATTTATTTTGCTACCACTAACATCACATATCAGCACTATTGCAACTATTATCAATGGCAATCTTAAATCTGTTATATCTGGTGCTTCAATAAATCATTATAAGTATTTATTTTTCAGTGTTTGTGAAACTGTACTAGTGAAAGTCTTTAGGTGGACTGGAAGGCAAGCACTGAAACTCTGATAACTACCAGAAAGCAAACCTACATCTGTGTGCCTTGGGATATCACAGAGAGTCACTGCCATCCCACGACCTCAGAACAGAGATCAGCACAGGGCTGGATGGGGCCCTGGGCAGCCTGAGCAGGTGAGGGGCAGCCAGCACAAGGCAGGAGTGGGGCTGGGGGCTGTGAGGTCCCTAACAATGCAACCATGCTGTGGTTCTACGACCGTTAAGGTCCCTTCCAATCCAACCATTCTGCAATTCTATGTTTAGTACATATACATGCATACATGTTTAGACTTACCTGTATGTATCTCACGTTTGCATCTTCCTTTTTTCAGACAGCTTTACATATCATTACACGTTCAGAAACTAATTTCTTACCTGGGGATATTATATAGAAGAAGTCTTTAAACTCATCCATCCAGACCTCTGCCAGCCTCCTGTTGTTCTTGTTGATGACATGTCCTGTGCCACCAGGGAAGGTGTAAGGGGTTGCTTTACGGAAGACATGGCCAACGTGTGAGCATGTGACAATCTCAAGGGAGCCACCACACTGCCAAACCTGAAACGAAAACATGCAGAAAGGGTTGACTAAAGCCAGCACAAAACATGAAAAGCTTACAGCAGGAAGAACTCTGATAGGTTAGCAGCTATCTCCTCATTTATTTCCCCAGGTCACAATTCAACTGGGAATTTCAAACTCAAGTTTAAGGGGAACAGTAGGGACGTAATTCCTGAGAGCAATGAAGCCACACAGACCTTAACCACAAAGCGAAAACTTGTGTGAATGGCACAACTGGTTGTGTGGTCTTATGATATAAATACGTACAAACCACTGCCTCAGAAAGGAGTAACCCTGTACTATGTTTCCAAGCATAGGGTTTGAATGCTAACCATGTATTTGAGTTTTGAAGGAATACATAATATTTAAAGAAACAGAGAAGAACTTTTACAACCTATCTACCCACATCTGTAGTTTTTAAAGCAGAATCGAGTCCATGACCACACTAGTGAAGGCACAGCAGACTATGGTTAATATCGAACAAGAAACACTGGCGCCTTGAACCTCACAGACAGATGTCCCAAATCTACACCCTGAGCAAGCTTAGTGCCTTCAATGTGTCTGCACCAGTATAAACAATCCTTTAATCCTGAGCTAGGCATCCTGCTGGTAAACGAGGTACTGTTCTTCTGGCAGCTCAGTAGTCTTGGTGTGATGTACATCAGCTGCTGCGCTCCCTGCAATCTGCTCTGCAGCCTGCTGCCTCTCTGGGTGCTGGGAAGAACTAGAAAAGGAACCAGCAGAGGTTCCAGGTCCAACTGGACAGAACTAGAGACAGCTGACTCCAGATGTGTACAGAAATGAAGGATTCCCAAGGGATGCTTATAGGGCTACTCAACATGGCTGTTTGACAGTGGTGATTCCTTGAAGCTCCCCCCACACCGAGGCTCACTGACAAGTTTTGGCACCAACAAAGGTACCACCAGCTGCCCAGCTCGTTACCCAGACTCATCCCCAATATGCATTGGTCTCCTGCTAAGCAGAGAGCAGGGCTAAAACTCACAATACCTCTTCCTAATAAGAAGCAGGGCTTAAGAATCGTTTGGTGTCTTAAGATCACTGGTACAGCCTTGTAATTAGAGCTCCTCGACACAGACATAACAGTTACCATAGAAACTTAATGCAGATCTTATTTAATTAGGACTAGATCCTTTTATATGATTTCATTAGTATGCTAAGTGATGTACTCTGTTGGGATGAGCAACGACAACATCAAAATATTCTGGCGTTTAACATCTTGTGTTTTGCAGCTCAGTGACAACCAGTCAGCTCAGGTGAAACTTCAGGTCGGTGGGTGCACCAAGAAGAGAACACTTATTAAACCCAAAATATGCACTGCTGATGTATTTACACAGCAGAACAGCAGCAATCCCCTACACAGGATAGCAGTGAGCACAAACAGTTTGAGGGGTATTTTAACCTCTGTCAGTGCTGAGATCAGTGCTCTCACAGCTTCACCCCAACCCTCCTTCTTGGCAGGAGGTTCCTCCCATGCTATCACTTTTATATGTGTGTTTTGTACATTTTTAAGTGTATTTTTGGCTGCCTTGTTACAAGCTGCTAGCTATTGCAGTTGTCATAGGAATGCAGATAAACCTGCATGCTGCTCAGAAGGGCTTTAACTTTTTCATTCCAAAAAACAAACAAACAAAAAAAAACAACCAGAAAAGCCCACAGCAAAACCAAGTTTCCTGAATACTCACTGCTAAAATGACTCCTTTCCCCAGGTTCATAGTGGCTAGAGCTTGCAGGATCACATTGGTTTGGCATAGACAAGATATACAACAGCATACAATTAATCACTCTTCACTGCAAGCTCCTATATGCCAAGATAATTTATCCCATTTTAAATACAGGCATTAATTATTTAAAACTACCTTTCGATCTCAGACTTTTGGCAGTCACTCCCATTACTGCACAAAAGGAGTGCATTAAACTCCATCCCATTTCTGCACAGCCCACCTCTGAGATCCTTTGCCCCTTCTGTCATTTTTGTACGCTCAGGTAAAGCCACTTCCCACCCGCCCATCAGAAATGCAGAAGGTTAATAATGATCAATTTGCATGCAGATAAAAATAACACATTAAAATGAGCAGAAAAAATACTCCTGCAGGTTAGCTGATGGGTCGTTTTGGGTGGCTCTGCACTTGTGGTTATTGCAAGGAAACGGCCCTCCCAGGAGCCAGGCAATCTCCTTTTGTGACAGGATATGTAAAACTAAGTCCAAATGAGATAGACAACTTCTTAGAGCTTGCATTAAAATAAAACTAAAGTTTCAGCCTGGAGAGATTTAAGGCATTTGGTTTTGCTGTTTATATGCTAATGACTTTGTTGACAGCATTTTAGAAATATTTACTTCCATAAAAGGTTGTTTCTTTTAGTATTCACTACCTAACGTGTGTTTATGGATGGCGGCATTAGATCAAAGCTCTCTTGCATTCCCACAGGTTGAAGCTGTGCTGGAATATCCCCAGTGACTGCTGCAACCAGAAAGTTAACACTTCAGCCTGAGTATGTTAAATGAGTTGAAGTTGCTGGCTGCTGTGCAGTGGTGCATGAGGAAGAGTTAAGAAATACCTCTCATGTCAACCCACAAGACCTCCACACCGAAACTGAGTCGGCACACCTCGGATATTTTCCCCCATACTGACACAGAGGTGCATTTTCAGTCTGGCTGTGAGGTGATTGGAGCCACAGGACCATTAAGGCTGGAGGAGACCTCTAGGATCCCCAACCCCACCCACCCCCCATGCCCACATCCCTCAGTGCCACGTCCCCACAGCTCTGGGACACCCCAGGGATGGTGACCCCCACTCCATGGGCAGCTGTGCCACTGCCTGACTGCTCTGTGGAGAAGAGATTTCTGCTACTACTATCCAACAGGAACCTCTCCTGGTGCAACTCGAGGCCATTCCCTCTCATCCCATCACTGGTTACTCAGGGCTTTATACACCCCAACAGCACTCAGACCAGAAAAACCCACTTCCAATGTCACTGCACTGTCAAAGATAAGACAATCCTACATGCATGTGACCCCTCCACCCTACAGTGTCACATCCCATTGTGCCCATAACAACACAGCACCAGTCTCCCTGCCATCCAAACCAACAAACATGCTAAGCTTGCTTACCGAACCACAGCCAAACATGCTCCCATCCCTGTAATTCTGCAGTCAGAAGAAGAGCCCTCCCATACATCAGGCTGAACACTGGCTGCTGCTGGTCCCTTGTCAGGCTCAGAGGAGACCTCATTGTGGCCTTCCAGTACTTGAAGGGAGCGGATAAACAGCAGGGGGAACGGCTGTTTGTGAGGGTGGGTGGTGATAGGACAAGGGGAATGGGAGACAGGGGAGGCTTAGGTTGGATATGAGGAAGTTTTTCACTCAGAGGGTGGTGAGGCACTGGAACAGGTTGCCCAAGGAGGCTGTGGATGCCCCATCCCTGCAGGCATTCAAGGCCAGGCTGGATGTGGCTCTGGGCAGCCTGGGCTGCTGGTTGGTGACCTGCACACAGCAGGGGGTTGGGACTGGATGAGCATTGAGGTCCTTTTCAACCCAGGCCATTCTGTGATTCTATGAGAGATAGTGGCCTTAGAATTAAAAATTCAAAAATGAACAATTAAAAATCTGATGTAAAGCATCTGCAGCAGATGGGTACTGAAGCATGCCATGCTGCAGTCACCAGGGCACTGCCCCAGCTTCTCCAGTGTCTCCGAAGTGAGGGGAGCACTGAAACTAACTCTTAGTTCAAGGACATTGCTAGGGAGCCAGCCCTGAGTGCATACAGCTCTGGATCTGGTCACAGCACTGCCCTAATACTGCTCTTAATATTGCTTCCATCCTGGAGAGGCAGGCGCCCCATTCCATTAGAACTTCCTGGCACTGAGCACTGCTGCACAGAGTTCCCTTCTTTCAGGGTAAATCGATATCTCCTCTGTTAGCAGAGCTGCTGCTCAGCTGTCCTTCGTGATCCGCTCTGCAGGATGGCAGCAGTTTACAAAAAAAAAAAAATAATAATAATAAAAAATCCTGGCAGGAATCTCTCGCAGCTGCAGATAGGAAATCTGCTAATGAAAACAGCACTTATTCTTGAATGTTTGCCATAATTTTTTTATTGTATGGAACTCTTTAAACATTTTTCATCTGCTTTTAAATTTTATGTTTTTTTCCAGACCAGAGAATGCTCTGAAAACTCAGTAGTCAAAAAGGAGTTTCTATAACTTAGGACAGCATATTGAAAATAACTGGGTAAAAAACATATTATATTCTTAAAAAATATTCAAATAGAACAAAATTGGCCGAAACAAGGCTAGAAAGTGCAAATGTGTGCTTTGAAAGGAATAAGGTGCAGTTTGCTTTTGCTTGCTCATGGATGTTAGAGATGCAGAAGGGCTGCAGCTGTGTGCTGATGGCCAGGCTGTATGTGCTGTCTGAAATGTATGAAGCTCTGACTGATGTAGGAGTTCTCACGGTAAGGGAAGAAGGAGCAGGGCTGTATCACAGAATCACAGAATGGCCTGGGTTGTAAAAGGACCACAACGATTATCTAATTTCAACCTCCCTGCTAACCATCTAACCAACCTCCCTCATCGATCAAGCCCAGCTGATGCACTGGGTTGGCTTTCTTTAAAGAGAAAGGCTCTAGCCATATATCTCCATACCACTAGTTTTAGGTTTTTGTTGACTTTTTTTTTTTTTTAAATGACATATATTTATAAAAAGAAGTTTTGTTATGTGTATACATTAACTATATTAAATATTTCCCATGCAGCTCAGCAGGCTGGACACCCACACATGCTCCAAGCACAGCTGGCCTCCACTCCAATCCTACACAACCTCCCAGCTCTGCAAACACGTTTGTCCTCCTCTCTGAGTGCTTTCCCAGCCCTAATGCTCCCTGAGCTCAGTGGGAACCCTCCTGCAGAAGCAGGATGGTGCTCTCCAGCACAGTGCACACGGAGCTGCGTGGGGCAGCCGTGCCATCAGGGCTCAATGTTTTACACTGGAATTGTGCTGCTCTTCCTCAGAACGCAGTGACATATTTCAGACTGTCTGCTAAGAGAATGCAACAGCCCCAAGCTGGTTCTGGGAAGGGTTTTTTCTATGCACCAAGGAAATGAAGTGACAGCAAATTGCTGCGGGATTCCTCTGGTCAGGGCTGAATGCACATCTCTGCCCTTCACCATCCCAGTGAACAAGGTGAGCTTCACAATGATGCTCAGCAAAAAGGGCAGCAGCACCAGCCCACAGCTTTAACCCAGGAGAGGCACGTGGCCGATGCCCTAAGGCTGTGCTATTCCCTGCTGCAGGGATCTCTTCTAAAAAGACAAGAAGCAAACGTGCTGCCTTAAAGGCTTCTGCTGAACATACGCTCCTACACACGCCTGCATCCCGTGTGCATCCAAGGAACACTTTGGAAGGCTGTGCACCAAGAAAGCTGAAATGTGATTTAAAACATCAACACTCAGAGTAAGTCTCTCTACCTCTCCATTTTACCGGAAAGTGAATGATGTGTAGTTAATAGAAAATGGCCTGAAGATGCTTTCAGGTTCTCAGCTGATCTCCTCTAGAAATATCTGCTTGACAGAACCCTTCAAAGCCTGCTCTGTCAACAGAAAACATTCCACCAACCAACCGTCCCTGAAAACAAGAGAGAGGAAAAAATGGAAGAAGAATCTACCTGTGCAGTTCTGCGGGTATAGGGCAGCTGTGGCAGGTTTTATTTTGCATACTTACTTCAAGTGCCAAAACTGTGATCCATCACAGGCATTAAAAACCATTTCCAATATCGTTCCTACAGGCTATTCATTGAAGACTCAGTGTTTCAATTTTCCTTTATGCCTAAAGGACAATCACTAAATGCATTTCACTCCATCACATTCTGCTCCTGTCCCAGGCAATGTACCAACCCTCTCCTGCAGGCAGTGCCATCCCATGCAGTGTAAGCATCACGGCCACAACTCCCAAGTTCAAGCCAAAATACGCTTTCAGAAGCACAGACATCAGTTCTTTTTTAACCTAGATACATTCATACCTTGTTTATGTCAGTTAGCATTTGCACCATCTCGCAGAAAGCCTCACTTTTCCATACAAAGATATATTATTCTAATATATAGACATCATCTCAGAAGTGCAAGGTCAAAGTTTCCAAACAGTTACAAAACGTTTCATGCAGTAAAAAGGACCAAATACTGTATTGAGACATCCCCAAATAGCTGCAGCATTACAATTAACCCACGACTTGCATGGCAGCTAAAACACAGCAGCCCTAACCCCAATGTAGGAACTGTTACAGCAAAAGTGTTTGTTGACAGAAAATGAAGGAAAACGGCAATTACCCTAAAAGACATTTCAAGATTCTCTCCACCCCAGATATCCATTCCTGCATCGTAAGATCCTATCTCTTCAAAGTAGTTTCTGTCAATAGAAAATAGGCCACCAGCCATAGTAGGGGTCCTAGTTGAAAACAAACAGAAAAAAAAAAAAAAAAAAAAAAAAAAAGAGGAAAAAGAAAAGAAAAAATACCTTTTGAAAGACACTGTGGAATTCATCGCGTGATACTACAGCACACATCTCCTCAGACATTCTGACTATCAATACATTCTACGCACAGCAACTTCAATACAAAACACCACGCGGTTCCCCGGCTCGCTGCCATGAGTTCAGGAGCACTGCAATGGTAAAGTGGATGGAATTTTGGCACTGCATCCAGAACAGCACTTAAATCCAATCTGAGATGCTTAGAGAAGGGAGTTCAATGCCTCAGCTTTGCCTTAGAGGGAGACTGAATGTGCGTAACATTACCGGGCGTAATCTCACCCAACAGAATTACAGATCCTTACAACAGGCAAATCCCAGCAGCGTGCAGCTCGTCCTGTAAAGCTGCCCTGCTTCCCCACACCGATGCCTGCTCCAGGCTTTGCAGACCCAACGCCTACACCAGGGCCAGCAGCACAGCCCTGTGCTCCCGCCCAGCCCTGCACACCCAGGCTGGGAGCTGCTGGGACACGGCCATGCCACGCAGCACTGGGCGCCCACAGGGCAGCACGGCCCAGGGCACCGCTTTGAGCACTCTGTGCCCTGAACCCGCACACACCACCACCATGCAGCGCTGCAGCTGTGGGGCAGGGACTGAAGGCTGCGTGGCAGAAAAGGATCTGAGGATGCCAGCCGACAGCCACTGACCATGAGCCAGCAGTGTGCCAGGTGGCCAAGAAGGCCAACGGCGTCCTGGTTGTGTCAGCAGTAGTGTGGTCAGCAGGAGGTGACTGTCCCTCTGGTGAGGCTGCACCTCAGTGCTGCGTTCAGATTTTGGGCCCCAAAAAGACGTGGAGGTGCTGGAGCCGAGACCACCAAGACATGGAGGGCAGCAGAGCTGTGTAAGGTCTGAGCACAGTCCAATGGAGGTGCCTGTGGGAGCTGGGATGGGTCAGTGTGGAGAAGAAGAGGCTCAGAGGAGACCTCACTGCTCTCTACAAACCCTGAAAGGAGGTTGGACTGTGAGGGAGGGGAGGACTCAGCCTCTACTCCCAGGTAGCAGTGACAGGACAAGAGGACTTCACACTGCACCAGGGGAGGGTCAGAGTGGGTATGAGAAAGAATTCCAGAGCAGCTGGGCACTGGTAGAGCTGCCCATGGAGTGTGGGGGGGGTCGCCATCCCTGGAGGTGTCCCAGAGTCATGGGGATGTGGTACTGAGGTACACGGGCAGTGGGCACGGTGGGGGTGGGCAGGGGATCCCAGAGGTCTTTTCCAACCTTAATGGTTCTGTGATTCTACCACAAGACAGCACCAGCACCTCCGCCCATCTGAAGTGCAGCTTCCACACTTAATGTGTTTGGTGACATCCTTAAGCAAACACTGCTATCAATCATGCTTCCAGGATTTTTTTTGCAGAACAACATGTCAATAAGAATGGTTAACGTGCAATTCAGGAAAACTAATTTAACAGAGCTGGAAACCTGCCTGCAGTCAGTTGCTACGTGAGCAGGGGCAGCCTGCAGCCCCAAGCTTACCAACATTTCCTATTTTCCCCGTGTCCCCAGCTCAGCTCAGACTGCCCAAGGAGGCTGTGGATGCTCCATCCCTGCAGGCATTCAAGGCCAGGCTGGATGTGGCTTTGGGCAGCCTGGGCTGCTGGTTGGCGACCTGCACACAGCAGGGAGTTGGAATGAAATGAGCACTGTGGGCCTTTGCAGCCAGGCCTTTCTATGATTCTATGGTTCATTCCTGCCTGTTCCACCTGGGCCCAGCACAACCTTGCCCCAGAGCTGAGATGCTACCACTGTAAAATGAGAGAGCTGAAAGAAATGTCTATGATTGGTTACTTAGTGTATACGTCTACGCAAAACTTATTTAAAATGAAACCAAAAGCAGAGTCAGCACTTGGTTTACTCATAGACTGAAATGTCTATCATGGGTTAGAAGTCGCTGTAAAAGCAAAGGAACCACAGTGTTAAATAACTGAGGTGCAGCAGGCAGAGCTCGTCTCTGCTAAGTAAATTTTATGTTGCATAAACAGAACTGCAGAGCTCTCACTGTAAAAACAGCTGAAACAGTAATTTCAGCAAGGAGGAGCATCTCTGCAGTTTTTCTCAGTTTTGTGCTTATTAGTTCTGTTTTGCCTACTTGGAGTCAGACTAGCAATACGGTGCTATGATTAATGCTAGCCATCATTCCAACCCACTTCTCATTTTCTTTTGGAGACAGGTCTGCTTTTCCTTTCTGCGACTGTGAGCAGCAAGCAGGATTCCTATTCCCATGCTCGCCCCATTGCCTTCCCATAGGGAAGAGCACAGCAGACAGATGTTTAAGCCCCACTCTGCTGCATCCCAATGCTCCCAGCACCAGTTCCCAGTGCTGCCCAGCACCAGCCCACATTACTCGCCCAAGGTAACCCCCTGCAAAAACCTCAGCCCACTGCTGCCCAAAGCACTCACCTCAGCACCTACAGCACCAGCCAGAGCCTAAGAGGACAAATAAAATGAGGTCCTCACATTTCATCTTGTATTCTTTCCTCTTCCTAACTCATTTAATTGACATTTTCTGGAAATATACACGTATATTTAAGTATTTTTAAGTACAAGTTTCATCTGTCTTCTGTTCCAAAACAATTAAAGGCAAATATGGCAATATCCGTAGAGAAGTGCAGTGAGAAGTGCTTTCTGGTTGGGATCCTGCAGCTGTAGGACAAGATGGTTGCACAGTGATCTCAGCACAGAGCTCACCTGGAGGCACGGGACGTGTGAGTACTGTTTTGCAGTGGGGAAAGAAGAGCACACCAGTGAGAGACTGAATGAGACCATTGGGTTTAGCACTCCATGGGCATTTACCACTAAACCTGAGAGACCTGCGGCCGAGCTGCACTGCCCAGAGCCCTGTTCCAGTGTCCTCAGCTCTACCTGTGCAGCCACATGGATTCTGCCCCAGGCAGCCCAATGAAACAGGAGCTTTGCACTTCAAGTGACATGTTTTGCAAAGCCATGTACCAAGTGCACAAACCAGGTGTTACTCCAGTGACAGCAGAAGTGACAGCATTTAGAGAATAAGAACAAGACAAAGTCTTTGAGGAACTTTAGAACAGCAGTGAGCGACAGCAGTGCTCCTTTACAGCTGGTGCTGAAGCATTACAAGTAAAAAGTAAGGGGAAAAGTGCTAGGGACTGAGGTGTGATGGCCAGCAAAGGAATAGTGTACGTGGGAGCAGCCACATCAGAACCCGTTCTGTCTGAGGCAGGCGTTGCTCATCGGTATGGGAGGCACCTATGAATTCTCACTGTTCTTTTTGCTAGAAATATGACAAACAATCCAACTTTTCTAATAGATTCCATTAAGAAAGTGCTTTTACTGCATGATAGGGAGATGTAGGATGTCAGAGTCACTGCATTAATTAACCTTTTCCCATCAATTCCAGAGATTCCCACAAGGATGGATATTTCAGTGGGCTGAAATACCTGATTTGTGAATGTAAGAGTTTCTTTAATTCCTTAAGCAAATAAACAAGCTATGCTGCACATCCACTAATTAGAAAGGATCGTGTGCCTTCCCCTGAGGATAACACACAGTCTGTACTTAACTCCCCCTTGGGATTAATGGTCCCAGTGATGGCCGAAACCCATTCATGCCAACCAGTGATCTCTTAGCAGTGAACTACTCTGATCTTTCCATTAGAAAATGTATATACAGTAACAATATATACACCAACAATACATTTTATTTAAAATAATTAAAAGAATCACAGCACGGTTGGGTTGGAAGGGACCCCTCAGCCCCAGCCCTGCCGTGGGCTGGCTGCCCCCCAGCTCAGGCTGCCCAGGACCCATCCATGGCCTGGGGCACCTCCAGGGATGGGGCACCACAGCTCTGAGCAGTGCCACGGCCTCACTGCACTCGCAGGTTGATAATGCCTAATCTGCATGATGGTATTAAACGTAAAAAGTCACAGTAGGAATTTGTCATTGTTATTACGACAGGTAAGAATTTGAGTAAAACACTTTTTCTGATTACACGGCTTTTTAGTGTAATAAAACTCAGGATTTGAGTGCAATGATTCCATTACACATACAAGCACATTAGTCACTGATCTTTACGTATTCTGTGCTTATTCCATTGATTGCAAAGAGAAAAAGATGAATGCACCCATATTCAATCTTCATGAGACTGAAATGATGTTGCAGAACGGGGAAGGCAATGCAAAAAAAATGAAGTCAGCAGCTTGTTCCCAAACGGTTGGTGTGGGTTTGGCTTTGGCTTATTTTTGGCCTCTCATCTTTAGAACTGACAAGGAGCAGCATTTGCCAAAAGCCTTCTGAACTCAACTGAAATATTCCACTTTTTCTCGTTGGATGCAAGTTCACTTTTGTGATTCTGACACCTCAAGACTGATTTACTGCCACAATCTCTCGGATTGCTTTTGATAAGCATTTCCAGATAGTGGCCAGCACTGAAAGCAGCCGATGACTTATTAAATGTTATTTCCCATATGAAGACTGTTACACCTCTTCTCGGTGTTCACCAGCTGCCAGTGTTTCCAGGAGAAATCTCACATGCTGTTTTTGATCAAAAAGTCTCCACTGCTTGTTCAGAAAGGGCACCTGTGCCTAAAAGCTAACAGCTTGCATCCCAAGCAGCCCAATTACACCACCTTTGGAACCACCACCTCCCTCTCAAATACTTGTTACAGGGCTAATTAGAGGATGTGCTGCATCGTTCATTAAGTCCTGACCCTCCACTAACACCCATCTTCACCTGGAGGGCTCCCAGAACACCAGGCAATCACCAGCTATAAGCCAGCGAGGAAAGGATGAAAAGCTGCTTTGCTTTAATAACTCTAGGAGTCAGTTACGTGCATGATTCTGGATTAACCTTAAGTACTGCTTCCCTTCTGCCCGTCTTTCAAAGCTTCCTGTGTCGGCACAGAAGGGCTGGAGCAAAGCCAAGGGTGTTGGAGGAGCAGCCAGCAGTGCCAGCCAGCACAGCGTGAGGCTGTGCAGCTCGTTACAACAATTAACACTATGAACCTAACACACACTTCAGGCTTAACTGGGTAAGGAACTGGAAAGCAAGTTGGTTCCAGAGATGGTCTGATGAGAAAGAGATGTAAAACATTCAGCACTTCTCTGATCCCAGGCTTTGAAATAATTAAAGTGACAGATTTTGGCCACTGTCATCAGTCAGTGTATCAGCAGATCCAAAAAGCTTTTCTGTGCCCACCCTCTGCCTCACCTGGAAACTTTGCAAAGCTTTGCTGGGAACTGCCATCCCCTGAGCTGCCTCTCTCCTAATCTGCCTGTCACCCACAGTCAGGGGTTTGAAGGACTGGAATTCTTTCTATTTCATGACGTCTCTTTAGACAGGTTTGAAAGCATTACATCCACTTATTACAACTTAAAGTTAGTTTTTTTCTTTTTTTTTCTTTTTTTTCTTTTTTAATTTTTCTTTCAGTTCTCATGAAGATGACAGAAGCTATTGGAGCTGAGCAAATAACCCATGGCAAGTAACGTATTCAATCTGCTTGGTTTCAACTTCATTTATAACTTTTCTCGAGGTTTTGTTACAGACTTTGGTTTCAGCAATTAGAAACAGGAGGTTGGGAAGGCTCAGAGGAACTCAGGATATATTCTTAGATTAGTTTTGACTGGGTATGCACTGTCATTATTGTTATTTTATAGGCAGTATGCATTTTAAGAAGTGCAGACCATAACCAAATGCTTGGATTAAATGTCCAAAATTTTCCATTTCAGCAATATGTTCTAATATTTGTTTTAAGTCATGAGAACAGCAATGTCTGCAAACAAGTTCAACAAGGCTACTTGCTGATAACAAACACAGAAGGAAGCTCAATACTTAGAAAGCAAGTATTATTTTGAATTATTGAACGTTCTAAAGGAAATATTGACAGAGTTTTCTCAGCTCTGATAGTTATCTGATAGTTACATTACAGCATTAAGGACGGGGCAGATGTTGGTGCTTTCTGCCAAAGCTATCTGGTGTGTATTCTCTAATACTGCAGCAAAACTTCAGTATTATCATCTACCTACAGCAAAGCCAAACACCCCAGAACTCCATTTCCCCTCCTTACCTTACAGGCAAGGTCCTGTCCCCCTTCCTCCTGTCCATCTCCCTCTGGGGCACGGGATACCAGCGGAAGTTCAGCTTCCAGTTGAAGCCTCCGTAAGTCATATCTGACCCAGCCATGTACTCAAACGTGTCATCACTGATCACGTCGATGATTGGGCACACAACAGTCCTCCTGTGAGGAAAAAAATAAAAGGCATTTGGAAATGAAACTGTTGTTTGAATCCCCCCACTGTTTTATTCCGTGGCTCCTCTGCAGGAAAGCTCTGTTCAGCAGTGCCCTGCAACAGGACGTGGCATAAACCAGAACCCAGGAAGTTCCATCTGAACAGGAAGAAAAACTTCTTAACCTGGATGGTGGCAGAGCCCTGCCACATCTGCTCAGATTGGTGAGGAGTCTCCCTCTCTGGAGATATTTGTACCCCCCTGGATTGTGTGCAGTGCACTGCAGTAGGGAACTCCTGCAGGGGTTGGGCTATGGGGCTCCAGAGGTCCCTTCCACCCACTAAGGTTCAGTATGTTAGATATAAATTTTATAGAATCCTCTACCTTCCTGCAAAATAAATCTTAAAAAAAAAATCTTCTTTTTCAGATCAATGAACCTTTTTTGCACTTTTATTGCTTTAGCAGCACAGTGCTCGAGGGATGGCCCAGAGCCCCAGCTGATGTTGCAAGGATCTGCTGTCCCCCACTCTCGTCTCACCTGTCCTCCCGGATCCTGGCCAGCAATGGCTCCAGCCAGCCACGGGTGCACTCACAGTGTGCATCCAGGAA
Organism: Meleagris gallopavo; assembly: GCF_905368555.1. NCBI lineage: Eukaryota > Metazoa > Chordata > Aves > Galliformes > Phasianidae > Meleagris > Meleagris gallopavo. The sequence continues at coordinate 35,349,895 of NC_139410.1, read as the reverse complement.
GGTGACCACCTGCCCCCGGGCAGCCGCTGCCCCTCGCAGTCTTGCACGGATCAGCCCTGACCGCTGCTCCATCCGGAGGATCTTCACTGGGACCTCCAGCTTCTTCACATAGTTCTCCAAGGAGGCCTTCAGAAATTCTGCCAAAGGCAATAGAAAAAATAATAATAATAATAATAATAGAGAAACATTATTTGAGGGTGCCGAGGTCCTGGCACTGCTGCCCTGAGCTGAGGTGCCCCAGGCCATGGATGGGCTCTGGGCAACCTGAGCTGGGAAGCAGCCAGTCCACACCTGGGCTGTGACATCCCTTCCAACCCAACCCAACCTTTCTATGGTTCTATGGCCTTTAAGGTCTCTTCCAAGCCTTCTATGGCTCTGTGACCTTTAAGGTCCCTTCCAACCCTTCTATGGTTCTGTGAACTTTAAGGTCCCTTCCAACCCAACCATTCTATTGTTTGATTATCTTCAAGGTCCCTTCCAACCCAACCATTCCATGGTTTGAATATCTTTAAGGTCCCTTCCAATCCAACCATTCTATGGTTTGATTATCTTTAAGGTCCCTTCCAACCCAACTGTTCTATTGCTCTGTTACAGCTAGGTTCAGCAACTCCTAAGGGCTCCAAATGCAGCTGCAGAACATATGTGTTATGCTCTGCCCTGCCAGGGACCAACACTGGCACAGCGCAGGAAACTCCTCCTGACACATGTAAAGCTTTTTGAAGAGCAAGAGCAGAGCTACAGAGGCTCATGCTGGAACTTAGCTCTGTGAAGCCACAAAGCACACATCCATGAGTGCACACATCGACCTGAGCACCTCATGAGAACATCACAGAGATAAAAGGATCTTCAACTAAGTCACAGTCTGTTTCCCAGTAATAAATCAGCAATCAGTATTGGGTGTAAGAAGATTGTACTTCTGCTCATTTGTATATGGCTTAATATGACTACAGCTATTTTTGATAAAGTGCACCATTTGGGCCCTCTAGGACTAGCCTTTGGGCACAGAGAAGTAACAAGCCTGTATGTTTTCAGAAGCAGGGAAATCCAGGGCAGTGACTACAGTGAAGTTAGTGCTCCATGGAGCAGAAGTAAAGGATGGCTTGGCTTGCACCCTCCTTGCACTGAATGGTTGCAAATGAACGTTGCATTTGCCTGCACCAAGGAAAACCGCTCATCGCCCCATCCATCCCACTGATGGGATGCGATCCCATTTGGGAATGCAGCAAAAGAGAGACCAAAAGAGAGACGGGGGAAGGGATTCTGCCTTCTGCAGCGACAAAGCACAGCACAAAGGGTTGCCAACAGTTTCCTGCAGCACCCACCCCTCTCGCTGGCATCGTCCACCAGGATGATCTCGGCGAGCAGGCGGCGCGGGGAGCGGGCGAGCACGCTGTGCACGGTGCGCAGCAGGGTGCTCCAGGCCTCGTTGTGGAACACGATGACCACACTGGTGTTTGGGAGCTCCTCAGGGTACACTTTGGTCTTGCACCTGCCAAAAAAAAAAAACAACACAGGAGAAAGAAAAAAAAGTGAATCCAGAGATCCCTAGTGAGCTCTACCGACAGGAAGGCCAGAAGGAATCTTCATATGCATGAATTCTTTAGGAGGAGCTCCTCCAGTATCAAATCTCTCTGCTAAGAGCCAGGAAAACAAACGATCCAGGTGCCTGCAGCGAAGCCAGCTTGTCCATACGGTTTCTTTCATAAACATCACCTACTATAACAAAACTCAGTTTAATCTCTTCTTCCAGATCGCTGCCATTAAAAAAGTACGTGAAATCGTGATCACAGCCTTCAAAACGCGAGGTGAGGTTTTAATACAGAACACTGAACATCACTGCATTCTGCAGAACAGACAAAAGGTTCACGAGATAGTCACTGAACACCAGATCTGACTGCAGAAGGTACGGTGTTAACAGAAACCAAACATACACGTGTGTACGAACACATATACAAATACACACACAGAGAGCTAAGTAATGGCCTTCACATCATTTGGATAGAGACCACCATTCAGGTCTGCTGGTCACCATCCCACCTTTCCAACTTCAGCAATCTTTTTACATCTAGACATCGTGATTTAGATTCAGAGTTCACATAGAAAAAGTTCATCACTTGTTATCAGAGTCTGTTGTGATAGAACAAGGGGAAGTGGCTTCAAGCTGAAAGAAGGTAGATTTGGGTTAGATAAAAGGAAAAAGTCTTTTACAGTGAGGGTGGTGAGGCACTGGAACAGGTTGCTCAGAGATGTGGTGGATGCCCCATCCCTAGAGACTTTCAAGGTAAGGCTGGACCAGGACCTGGGCAACCTGACCTAGCTGTGCATTGCAGGGGAGCTGGACTAGGTGACCTTTACAGGTCTCTTCCAATTCTAAGGATTCTATGATTCGGTGATCATCCATGACAACAGAGGTGCCTAAAAGAGCCAAAGCTCAGCAGAACAGTGTGTCCAAAATCAGACATTCTGAACTGATTTAATTCCAAGGCACACTGAATGGGTATATACAAAGCTGGCATAAATTCTGCTTGTCCCACAGTTCACAGCAATCACTTGAATTATATTTACAAGAGACTCAATTTTGAAAACTGGGAGAGAGCTGCTCCATGGGATTGTTTACAGATGTCCAGACACGTGCATTAGCAGCTAAAGGCCAGCACACAAAGAGGCAGGTATCTCCTTTCTTGCAGCTTTTCACTAGCTTTGATCACAGAATCATCCAATCTCCAGAGTTGGAAGGGACCCATAATTTGTCAAGTCCTTCTCTGGCAGCCCTGGCTCCATTCACAGCAACAGACCCTGCTGCTCATCCCCTCCTTAGCATCCCAGACACTTCCAGGCTGGGATTATCCCCTCTGGGGGAGGATTATTCAATTTCCAAATGACTTCATTCTGCTGCTTGGCTATGTGTAGTTTCTCGGGTACATCAAGCGATGAACTGGGATTTGTTGATATCTGGTCCGCTCATCAGAGACTAAATTAAATCTATTCACTTTGCTTAATTTGGGTCATTTGATTTCAGTAGAAAATGTAAATGCATGTACTTTGTCTATATGATGGTATTAAATCCATATTTCAGTAGATTACTGCAGCGCTCAGCCCACCCAGAGGAGCATTTAGTCTGCTCCGGGTGGCAACCTGGGCCCCACACTGATTTCCACCCCACAGCACGCAGTCATCAAATCTGAAAGGTGCTCCCAGAGGAGCAGTTCTACAAGCAACTCAACTTTCTTCAGCTTTCTGGGAGATTCTGGAAACGCCTGCAAAAGTAAAGGGCTGGCTGTGCAAAGGGGAGGCCAAGAGCAAGGCATCACCTAAGCAGCAACTCTGTGAACAAAGATAAAACTGGAGATCGTCTCCGTTTGTGCTTTAGCTATCACTAATGTTTTGGTATGCTTTTTGAGCTCAAGGGATAGCTCATGTTGCATTTTGTTTTATTTCTTACAGAATATTCACAGAAACTTGGAATAGTTTGGGATGGCGAGGACCTTAAAGACCACAGAACCACTGAATGGTTGGGTTGGAAGGGAGCTTAAAGATCACAGAACTATAGAATGGTTGGGCTGGAAGGGGCCTTAACCATCACAGGACCATAGAATGGTTGGGTTGGAAGGGGCCTTAACCATCACAGGACCATAGAATGGTTGGGTTGGAAGGGGCCTTAACCATCACAGGACCATGCAATGGCTGGGCTGGAAGGAGCCCACCCCTGCTGTAGGCTGGCTGCCCCTACAAGCTCAGGCTGCCCACAGCCCCTCTCCTTGGAAAGAAGTGACCTAAGGATCAAATTTTAAATAAGCAGCTGCTCTGGAGCAGACAAACTGCACAGACACAAAGTCATCAGTGCTTGCTAACTGATGAGTGTAACAGAGGTGATTCCTGTACTGGCTGCTGGGATGACCTCAGTCCACAAGCACCGGTCCCATGGTGAGAACATCCATTGCTTGGATTCAATAACTCCATGAGCACGTTGACCTGCTGGCTACCTAACACTTGCAAGCTGCTCACGCATCTCCCATGGAGGCAATGTGCTGCTCCCTGGGTCCTGTGCCAGCACTCAGCTCTGGAAGCTAAACAAGACGTGCCAGTACTGCTACAGCCATGCATCGTGTGTGTAATCTCCATCACAGCACCGTCACCTGGAGGTGTTTGTAACCATACAGAAGATAACATCTTCCCTTCACTGCAACCACTGCACTGACACACACTGCACTTTTTCTGCTTCAGGAACACACAGCTCGCTGAAGGAGAGATAAAGGTAAGCCATGCACTGCATGCTATGCACAGATCCAAGGACTGCCACTCCACCACCCCCAAAACTCCTTACGATGCACACGAGTTGTTAACACACACTGATGCTGGCAAGACTTCCCCAGAAACATGGGTTTTCCTTCTGCACTCATCAGATGTTACTTTATAAATACACATGAAGTAAATACAGCTGTTTAAATGCAGGAAAAACACATTTTCCAAGATCAGTAATATGGAAACAGTGAGACTATTTACCATCCTTCCCGTTGGCTGTGTGCAAATTGCACGAACATGAAGGGCTGTGCTGTGATTTTTCTCTTCCAGAATTATATTGAGGCACTCAGGAAAGAAAATCAAGGCAGAAAATCATGCAGGAAAGCAAAACACTTGGAGGGAAAATGAGAACGTAACCAGTAAGTAGAATTTATTATGCAGTATTTGTGATACGGTGCATTAGGGAACATAAAGAACTGTGTTAAATAGATGTAGTTTATACGAGCTGGGGGATTTTGATGATTATTTAGTCATTACCCACTATTACCTTGCATTACTGAGAATATAAAGATGGAAACGCATAGAAAAGGCTGGATGTTGGTGCAATCCTTTCTAGAAGTTGCACTTTGGAGCTCCACCAGGCTACCTGCAGTCAGCAGTGCTTCGTTTCTACTTAAGTGATTGTGCTCAGAGAATCCTGCTGTCTGAAACACACTTCTCTCCTGTATACTGTATATAAGACCTGTGAGGAAATTTAAACTGCTGTAAGGAAATGCATGGTACGACACTTGAGCAGGAGAAAAGCTCATTGGAGCAGGTGCATAAAAAAAGACTTGGTTTAGGACTAATTTGTCACCTCTCCCTACTGCAAACCCTACCGCTGCCACCTGCCCCATCACTTCAGCACACACCTGTTGGAGCTCTGCTTCAATACATTCACTTGAACTGCACCAGTTCCTGTTTTAAGACTGAAATTAATGCAAATGAAAGGTAAATAGAAAATAATTGAAAAGGAATTTATTTCCCTTAGAGTGCCAGGACTGCAGCCGTGCTGTCTCACTGAATTTTATTGTATCAATAAATCCCAGCGCCAATCAATTTTTATAGCCAGCAGATGAAGGATGTGAAGATGCATGAAAATTGTTTTCTGGTGTTTCATTACAGAGTACAAGCAGGTTTGCACTTGGTAGGAGCAACCCTTCACTCATCCCTCCAGCTATCAGTGTTCATAAAGCTCCAGGTATAGCCCTGAATATCAAATATTCCTCCGGGATTTTCCACCCAAACTCTGCTTTGAGATCTTAAAAATCACTTCCCAAGTTGTTTACTGAATGCTCAAAGTTATTTTCATGTTGAGGAAGGCCACAATTGCACAACACAGCATTATTAAAAGCAAAGAACCCGCAGTCAATACTGCAGATCCGCCATCCTGAGCCTTCCAGCAGACAGCTCAGGGGATTTTCACCTTAACTCCAAGTGAAAGCATCAATACCCCCACAAACCTGAACACAGCAGCCTTAATTCAGGACAAACCTGTAACAGCGCTCACAACTCATCAGATAAGGCTTTCCTGGACAGCTTTTCATCATTAGTTTTGCTCCATTTACAGCGCTGCTTTTTATGACAGCGTTGCTGAATCTTTCCCACTTTACAATACCAGGCTAACCTTAACCTTCCACTACTTTCTGATGTATTCTTCAAAATATTTTAGCAAGTAGTAACTCTGGATCCCCAAATCTCTTGCTCACACGTGCAGTAGAGGAAACAAGACACCACTGCGTCCATCCCAAAATGCCTGGCGGAGCAGACATACCCTGATGCTAACGCTCTCTATAAGGCTCTCCTGGAGCTCTCAGTAACAAAGGGAACTCTTTCTGATGCCATCAGCAATATCAAAGCACAGGAGTCAATGGGGTGGGACAGCAGCCCACAGAGGCATGGCTGAACCTCACACCTGCCCTTAACAGATGGACACAGCCCCACTGCGGCTGGATGCTCGTTGGGATGCAGCTGCAGCTTCTGCCACCTGCCCAAGGCAGAGCCTTTAGTTCTGGTTGCAGTTAGTATGAGATTTATGCTGCTCTAGTCCTACAGCAACCCCTTTTCATGGACAAGCAGTTATTAAGGAAGCATATATAAAGAAGCCAGGACAGCCATCCCCACACAGCCAAGAGGTGGCACAGGGAGCACAGCCCTGCTCTTGGCCACCAGCGAGCACCAAAACCTGGCCAGCAGCCGCAGGCACTTAGCCAAGCCCAGGGTACTTTCCCTTCTCTCCAGCAGCACTTCTGCCCCTTTGGCACAGAGAAGTTTCCCCCATTTCCAGAGGAACAACAGTAAGCCACTTGGATTTAACCCTGCAGTACAAACACAGCCCTGCTGAGCACTCACACTTTCTTCTTCTCCTCCTGCACATGGGTGTTTTGCTGCTGGTGCCTGACCCGGATTGCCTCCCCTTGTGCCTGTGTTCTGTCACACAGAGCAGGCTCTGTTTGGCACACATGTAACGTCCTCATCTCTGCACTGCTCACTCCGTGCCAAGACCACAAATAACTGACTGTCACTGTGATAAAGTAATTGGAGGAGCAGCATTTTCCACTGAGCAATAACAATGCAAAGCCAAACAAAGCAAAGCTCTGGTCTTACATGGCTTTAGGAACAACCCAAAGCCCACCTGTGAGAAGTGCTCCAGCAGCCTGAGCACACCTGGCAGAGCTCAGAGGTCCCCTGCATCCCTCGCCCCCTATCAGAGCTATGGCATCTTTAAATTCAGCAGCAATCCCACACATAAGGACCTCACTGAGGCCAGAGCTGCTTTGGCAGCATTGGGGGCTGTGAGCTCAGCAATTTGGAAGAAGCTGATGGGACTGCAGGGGCTGTAGGCACCTCCTGAGGCACTGCTGCTATCTGACATCAGGAACTCCCTTCCACGTTGTGCAGATTACCCATGGGCACCTTTCCTCCCTGCAGGCTGTCATCCCAGGAAATTCTCCCTCCACATACACAAGGCAAAATAATTCCTTATGTGTCACTCACAAACATTTTCTAGCTGAAAGCGCTGATTAATTTCTCTCTGACCTTCCTTGTTTAGGGACGGTTTAGAATTTCTCTATGCATAACTTTATAAGCACAGTAAAATATTTAAAAACAAGGTAGCTTTTACTGATAGGAAGCTGTAAGCAGGTAAAACCTGAACACACTTCAGTGACCACTTTGAGCTGGAAGAAGAAATAAGGCAACACTTCATGGCATGAGACAAATGGACTAGATGAGACCACCAGAAATCAAAATAATTGGCTCTCCCTTCTCAGGGCTGAACTGGACGCTCCCTGCCCAGGCACAGGGCTGGAGGCACTGAAGGATTTCAGGCAGCGATGGCTGCTCCTTCTGTCCAGAGTCCCTTCCCTGCTCTGAGCACACAGAGCCATACAACAGCCAAGGCTTTGGACTTGAAGAAAGCAGCACAAAACCACAGCTTTGCACTCAAGCCAGAGTTACAATTAAGAAAAAGCTGAAGCTAAGCAAGATGACAGTGAAAGCACTGCTTCTGCTTCTCATGTTTTCTACCAAGTCTTTCTAAGAGGCCTCCCAGACATGCAATGACCACGTCTAGACCACGATCGGACAAACCCACCACCAAGTGACCACCAGACCTGCACTGTAATGAGTGCCAGAGCAGCAGCTGATCACCTTCAGTCCTTCAGAAGTGTGCTAACTGCTTATTATGACTACTGCCTGAAATTTTATAACGGATTCTCTTACCTTCACCTGAAGTGGCATTGCTGGGGTAAGTCCCTTAATATTCCCAGGTATCCATAAGTCGCAGGCAACAAGGCCAGCCAGATCCGAGCATGGCTGTCAAGGATAACCCCCAGAAGGGCTTCTGACAGCATAAACATTACTCATGCAGGTATCTGACAGCTCACAGCCCTGCCCAGTCTGCTGGCTTCTATGCAGCACCTCTGCCACTGTGGTTACTGATAATGGGCACAAATTCTGCGCACCCAGGACTGCTGCTTTTATAAAAGGTTCCCCAGAGCAGAAAAATAAAAGCCTTTTTCTTATGTGAGCTGTATGCATGCTTGGAAGCAGAGACACAGCACAACAGCTGACTTCAACCTAAATTTCCATAATAAGGAAATCTGATACTAAAGGCTTAACAATTTGCAGAATAGCACTGGCAACTTATTCTTTCAGAAAAGACTGAAGATAGATTTCCCTTCAGAGAAAGAGAGAACATGCTTAGAAACAAAATTACACATTTCTACGTTGAATTTGACTGTTCATAATTAGACCTGACGTTGATTAACACCTTCAGGCTGGCCATTACCAGCACAACTCAGGCCACGGGCTGAGATCCCCTGGCACAGTGGGAAGCCAGAGACACAGCCTGAGTGCCATGAGCTCATCAGCACCAGGCAGCAGGGCAAGTCCTGCCAGAAAACTCCCTGGTTCCGAAAGAAAAGTTTGCACTTATAACAAGGCTCAGCCATCCCACATATCTGCAGCACATCTCCAACCCCTGGCAGGTTGTTGCCCCACTGCACCCACTGCAGGTGTTGCTGTTGCATACTAAATGCATTAGCCATAAAACTCATAGAATCATAGGGTTGCAAAGGCCCACGATGCTCATCCAGTCCCAACCCCCTGCTGTGTGCAGGTCGCCAACCAGCAGCCCAGGCTGCCCAGAGCCACATCCAGCCTGGCCTTGAAAAACTGTATTCTTCCCTAAGAGCAAAGCATCGTAAGTAGGCATTTGGAACAGTTTAATCCTCCTTAAAGACAGGACACGTAATGAAAGCATCTCAGAAGAGAAAAACAAAAAGATGCTTTTTTTTTTTTTGAAATCCCCAAATACTTTGTCTTTTCAATGCAGATAGAGTGTGAAAGCTTTTCTCACAAAAGAAACGCACGCAGGCAGATTTATCTCAGCACTACATAGCTCATCTCCCTTACACCAAGCACAGCCATTCACTGATATGAAAACTTTACCTATTTGCTCATTATTCCTTTTCTTTTCAACTATCACTCACAGGGGGAGGACGGAGCTTTTGAAGCTGACCAAGCAGTGCCTTCTTGGCTCCTTCTTCCTGCACAGGGAAGCGCAGGCAACAGGGAGCAAAGCAGCGATAAGCAGTAAAGCTTTCCTGGTGCTTCTGCTGCACAGAGTGCATCTCTGCTGGCAGTAACATTAGGTGCTGTTCTACTGAAAACGAGCATCACCAGATTACAAATGGTCATGCACTGGAGAAGCATCGCTCACGTTGCTTGTGAACTAGGTGTGGTTTTTAAGGAACAATTATGCTATTTACAGACACAAATAAAATGCATGGGAGGGAGGTAGTGTTTATTTGATTTAAAATTTCATAGGGACCTGAAGAATCTAATTGGAAAGAAATCTTAGCAAGATTTCAGCTAAGTGACAACTCTGTTTAAAAAGTAAAAGAAATGGGAAATTTTAGAATATCTGGCAACTTGCCTACATTTAGATCAGCTCACATTTTTCTACATTTGCATTTCTTGCAAGCTGCAGCAATTATAATGCTAGGATACAAAATCATCCTTGGAGCCCTGGGCAGCCTGGTTTGGTATTAAATGTGGAAGTTGGTGGCCCTGCTTGTGGCAGGGGGTTGGAGCTTCATGATCCTTGAGGTCCCTTCCAACCCTGGCCATTCTGTGATTCTGTGACCCTTAAAGTGCTGTGCAAAAACGGGAAACATTTGGGGTTTTTCTGATCTATAGCTCTGCCTTACAGTTCTCCTAAATCTGCCGACGCTCAGGTGCATCAATCCATTGCTGAGCCCACCCTAAGGAACTCTGAGTGCAGGCAGAACCTCACCAGCACTGCAGAGCTGGGAGATGAGAGGAGGGCAGCACAGTCAGTGCCCACCCAGCTGCCAGCACAGGTGCCTGACGACAGATCACTATTCACTGCCTTGCTCACCTGCTCAGAGAGCAGCTGCTGTGTGGAGCCTCTGATTTTTCCATTCCCATCACACTGAAAACACATCAGTGCCTTTAGCAGCTGGGTTTCTGCATATTGCTGCTATCAAGCCTAGTCAAAAGAAGGTATGGTATGGATGTCAGCAATTCAGCAACAGGCATCAGTATTCAGTGCCACAGCCTGTAACTGCACCAAACCACTCTGGTTTAAGTAGCTGTGCAACCAGGCAGGGCAGAACTGCCAAAAATGGGAGTTATGTGGAGAGGTCACCTCCGAGCATCCCTCCAGGAATGGCAGATGCCCAGAAGGTGGGGAGCCAGCAGCAGTCACGTAACAGGCTATCAGAAGTTATCAGATTTAAATGAATAAACAGACTTTAAAGTCTTCAGATTTAAACAAGTGCAAAGTGTTCTGAAAAAGATTCTTTAAAATAGGATTATCCCAGAAAAGCCTACAGGTGGAACCAATAGGAGGTTACACTGTGCAGGACAACTTCTGGCACTGGTAGTGCTGTCTTCCTGTCAGAATTAACACGTCAACTTTTCAATGCCAATAACTTAATTACAAAAAGCTATGAAGTCAACAACGGTGGGAGTTTTTTTAATCACTTTAAAAGCTTAAAGTTTTCCAGGAGAAAAAAAGTAATAACAAAGTAGTGCAGGCAACATGACAAACCAGACAGCATTGCGTTACGTGCCACAGTGCAACATACTGAAAGTTGGAAATTTTCATCAGTTCACAAAATAAACTGCACATCTGTGATGCACTAACTCTTTGCCTCAGCGTGTGTTACAAGAAGCCAAATCTAGAGCTGGTAAGCTCCAGATAAGCAGGCTGCACCCAGAGCCCAGCAACGCACCCGGAGCCAAGGAGGATTTGCCCGCAGCCAGCCCACGATGCACTGCAGCCACAGCCCCATTCACCTGCAGCAGAGCCCCGAGTACCACTCACCCATCCAGCCTCACGTCTGGCAAGCTTCTGTTCAGAGCAATCAGGTCACTGGCCATAAGGTTAAACTGGTTGATTTTAAACAGCTCTTTCATCTTCTCCTGGTCGTCTTTTGGGATGAGCACCGCCTTCCCCATCTCACCGGGTCCTTCCTGGTTTCTGGAAATGACAGCTGCAACACAAGACAGCAAGAGGGCAACTTTGAACACTGGGGTGTCTTTGAGCATTTGCAGCTTTCAGCTGGAATCACAGTGACAGTGCATGAATCCTCCTGAGAGACTCACATAAGGATTAAAACCCAGCACCAGGTTCTCAGGGAGATCCTGCAAGCACAAGGTCTGGGCAACATTTGTACAGCTGCTGAAAGTATTTGAAGAGCACATGAATTAAATCACTCTGACCTATTTCTTTTGCTGTTAATTTATTCCCAACTGAATGGCACATGCCATTATAAACCTGTCCTTTAAAAAACAAACACCCCTTCAACCCTGCAAAAGGCAGTCATCCTCAGAAACACAGTCTAGACACACTTGCTAGAAGAATATCAGAAATTTACCCAGGAGGTTTCTGCCTGCAGTTTAGTGTATGCTTCACTGAGCAGCAAACACCTTCCCAGTGATATATTTCTATGACTTGCTCTGCTCAGAAGCACTGCTGGATGCTGCACCCACAGCGCACTGCTTTCACTACGACTGTGCGTGAAGCTGCATTTCCAGTTGCACGCTGTCCACACAACTCAATTCCCCTTGGAGTGTTTCATAAGGGATATTAATGCAATGCATAATGCAGACATAAAGTACTCGGAACTAACGGTTGGTAATTAAACTCTGTTCTGCCATCACTTTTTGGAGAGTCTGCACACTGGAATTTGAAGAGATGGTCCTTCAAGCTGCAAATTCTGGCTATGGAAGCAAATTCTGCCTCTTTTTGGCTGGAGAAGGCTGAGGGCTGCATCCTTCCCCTGGCAGTTCTGCAGGAGCAGCTCCCTGCTTCCCAAGGGCCCGTGCTCAATGAGAGCCCAGCAGGGAGCAAGCAGCCATGCTGAGACACTGCTGAGGCAGTAAGACAGCAGGAAATGGGCTCGTTTCGGGATGCTGACGTACTCTGGGTTTGGCTGAAAGTATCTTAGTGACAGTTTTCTTCCGTAGAAATCAGAAGCTTTCCATTAAAGCAAACAGACATGAGAAAAAAATCTGTCGGTGTATTATTAGAACAGTCATCATTATAACTGGAAGTTTGCTGCCTCTCCGAGCAAACCATCTAACAGAACCGTATCTCTTGAAATTGTGTGGGGTACCATCCAAACACCACAAGGATGCTGTGCTGCAGCAGGATGCTGTGCTGTGCTGCTGCAGGAATCACTGCCAGCTCAGCAATACATGGGCAGTGCCCCATAACACTGCCTCACACTCATCTCAGCTGAAAACTTACAGTGACTCTTCCTGAAGGCAGCGGTTATTTATACACCCTGCAGTAAAACTGAGTTTTCAGTAAGAGATTCCATGCGCTTCTGCTGCTTGCTAAGGTTCATCGAGACAAAGCTCAGGACAGCAGCAGCTCTGTGAAGCTTTACAACAAAACTAATTGGGAATTTCCTGATCAGCCTTCCCACTCTCACGGCTTTACTCAAAGCAAAGTGATACCTGACTACATTTCAATCAGACTACATGCAACGCTGCGACCAAGAAATACGTTTAATTTTGCTAATTGCAGCAACATCAGCTTGTCAAGCCTGCAGAGAAGACACACATGGGTTGCAGGTTATGTCACCCAAGCTTTCAAAAGGCACAAAGTCACAACAGTGCTGCAAGGAAGGCTACAGTGCCATGGAATGGGAATACTAACATCAAAGAGGAAAACAGTGATGCCTTCATTAGAAGCTTCTTTTTTACCTTGAGAAAGGTGAGTCACTCCTCATCAGCCTCTTCCTGCTGCTGCTGTGTTTGTGCAGCATCATGCTAAGCCATGTTTTACAAGGAGGCTGTGGATGCCCCATCCCTGCAGGCATTCAAGGCCAGGCTGGATGTGGCTCTGGGCAGCCTGGGCTGCTGGTTGGTGACCTGCACACAGCAGGGGGTTGGGACTGGATGAGCACTGTGGGGCTTTGCAACCCAGGCCATTCTGTGATTCTATGATCTTCAATGATAAATACAGAGAAGGATGGCTGAATGTATGTGCTGCCACGTTAACCCACTGACTGCTGCCAGGTAAGTGCACTCCTCATACCTTTCTTTCTGCAAAGACTGCAACAAGCTCTGTCCTTCAACACCAACAACTCAATTCTGTCAAAACCTTGCAAAAGCAGAGATCTGTCCTCCTCCTCCTCTCTGGAAATCACGATGGTTAATAAACGTGGAGTCTTCTTGCTACTGTCTACACACAGGATGGAAGGAAATGACACAAACAGATGGATGCAGATCTCAGAAGGTCACCAAAGCTTCCCCCCCCCACACAGAGTTAACTGGACTTAAGACACTCACAGCACAAATTTAGTATCTACCTTGATGGATATTTTACAGCCTTCCAAGAAATCCAAGCAATGCAGTAAGTGGATTATACTCTTGCCTTGACCCAGCTGAGGAAACAGAATTTTCACGAGCTAAAGACATAAAAACTGGAGAACTGGGGCTCCTTAGGAATACTGTCACACCCATGGTTTCAACAAGGAGCTGTATACACTGACCACCATTCCAGAAGGCATCCACACGTGTCTCACCATGCTTTAGCTAATTCTGTTTAAAGGCTGCAAGCGAGGAGCAGTGATTCAGCACTTCTGTTTGTTAACTCACTGAAGCAGATTTCAGAGGTTGTGCTTTTTAATAAAAAGTGCTTTTTAAAAAAAAGTGTCCATCAGAAATAGCTTCGCTTCTGAGCACAAGAATTAACTCTCATCTCCTCAGTGACCATCTTGGTGCATGCAGGCATAATGGAACTGACACGAAGCATGCCCACAAAGAATAAAAATGCTATTTATCCAGCATTCTGCCTGCAGACATTTGTCATCATCTGTCAGAGGAAACAGGCCTGCTTTGGAAATGAACACAGCCTCCTCACAAGGGCTTACCAGAAGCACTGAGGTCTTTGGTGGAGTACAGAATTCGAAGCACAAAATTCAAGATAAGAAAAGGAAAAATAAAGCTGACCTCAATAGATTTGAAAGCATTTAATTTATTTAAGGATTCAGTAAGGACTCTGCACATGGACTGCTGCTGTGTTGACACACAGGGGATATAAGGACTCATCACCCATGCATTCTCTCCAAAGGTTTCTTTGCCTTGCACATACCTTGGCTTAAGCCCCTGTACCTCCACAGCAGTGCTTTGGAACGATGTTGTTTTGCAGATGGAGAGGCAGTAGGGTCCCTGTACGCCCATCCCTATCCCGTCTCCCTTTCCCAGCACAGCCCTGGGCAGCCCTATCTGGTGGGGCACATCGAGGGCTGTGGGGGCTCTGAGGTCCCTTCCAACCCAAACTATTCCGTCATCCCGTCATTCTTCATATATTATTGATCAGTTGAAATCACTAAGGAGAAAGCTGGAAATAGCACTGATGCCCAGCACAGCTATGATACAGCCTTCATGCTCCCCAACAGCAGCAGTCAGAAGGCTTCAAAACAGGCAGAGTGCTGCAGGGAGGGACTTCGGCCCAAATCTCCATTCTGCAGCTGCCAGAAATGTGCGGTGTGAATAGAAAACCTCCCAGCTTTCTAAGAAATCAATGGAATGCTGGCATTGTAGTTTGGAAAGTTAAAAATAACTAGGTGAGGATAAAATCAATCTTCGGATAGCGATAGGGAAGAAAGTAGCTTAAGGGCTGTAAGCCATGAGCAGCTGCCGTCTGCCCAATTTGCTGTGCTCACAGACATCTCCGAAACACAATGGCTAGAAGATAAGATGTGAATGGCTCACTGGTAAGAACACCCCAGTAAACGACAGTGTCTCTCTACTCATGCTGAGGATGTTGAGAGAACATGACTTATGTTCATTTTTCAGAGCAGAAAGGCTGAGGTTGGCAGGGACCATCTGGTCCTAGCCTGCTCCACTGAGTAGGGCCACTCAGATCCAGGTGCCAAGGACCACATCCATGTAGCTGCTAGAGATGCCCAAGGGAGACAGTTTTGAGTAGAACTGCAATTGGAAGAATTAATAAATAAATAAAACATAAATAAAACCAGTGGTAACTTAAATGTGATCTGAGAGAGGCAGAGCTGCCTGCCCTGCTGCCTCTGCCAGCAAAGGCCCTTCCCAAGCAGTCCTGCATTATGCAGTTCCTCATCATATCTTACCAGAAGGCATGAAATCAATCCCCCAGAATCCTGAACAAGTAATTCTTTCTTCATTGCACCTCCACAGTGGCTCTAACACTCAATATTATTCTGCTGGTTTATGCCCAAGTAATTTGTTATAAACTCCATACAGAATCCAATAAACTAAAGGCTCAATTTGCAGTCCTTTGCCATTTGGATGATATATCTTTTGCTGCTCAGAACTGTGCTCAGACTCATCTTAATCCGGAACATAAAGAATTCTAACTTTAATTATACAGTAGTAACAAATCCCACAAAGTTGTCATAAACATCATTATATAGGTCATTTGCTTTACGATGTCTTCTAAGACAAGAGCTCCACAAATTTGAAAAAAAAAAAAGTTGCATTTGAATAATAATAATAGAAGCATCAGAATTCATTGCAATTTCTGCCATAAATATCTTTTATAGCATTTCCACACGTGCTGTCCAGAGACACAGCAGACCACACTGCTCCTGCCAGCCCCACACGAGCAGTGCAAACAAAGCGTACATCAGATTTAAGCAGCACTAGGAAGGACATGAGCTCTGCTTATAGCTGGTTGCTGCCTTAAGAGAGCTGATGGAAGGCACTGATGCTCCTCACGAGTTCCTAAGGAACCTGCACACACGTTGCAATCTCGTAAAGCTAAAGGTCTCCACCATTACTGGCCTTGTTTGCACCATGCTAACAGCTGTGATACTGACAGAAATTCAAAGCCTAATGAGATATCATCTAGAACATCTAGTTATTTCTTTCTTCTTTGTGGTTTCACACTCAGGAGAGAGAGAAGCAAAGCTGCATAAAGCAAGACAAAAAGTGACGACTCCTAATTTAAATAAGCTATTCAGATACTTCAAACAGGGCTGTAAGATCAAGCTCACAAGAATAGTAGCAAAAGTTTGGTCTACTCATCTCACTCCTTCATTGTAGCAAGTAAATAAATAAAAATAAGTCCTGGAGCAAAATCCAAGAGAAGGATTGTCAAGGCCTGCACCCGTTCTGAAGTGCATTGCAGCATCCCACCACTCACACAGCACTGCTGCCCATAGGAGAGGCTGCAGTGAGCAGACACAACCCCCTTCCCTTGAAGGAAAACATGGCATCCCAGTAAGTCAGATGCTCATCTGTCACCTTTATGGCTGTTATTAATGAATTCTGGGCTTGTGCATACAACCAGGTATGAGCTACCTCCCTCCAAATAATAATTAAAGAGCAATAGCTCAGGAAAGATACGTTAACATATCAATATTAATCAAGATGTAATGGAAACCCCAATGCTAGCTGCTAGGCAAGCAAAAGCCAGCAGATTGCACCTGCTGCTGCTGGAGCTGGTCCCATCAGCATGGAGGAGCTCCATGGTGGCACGACGGCACGCTGATGAGTCTGCCACAAAGCAGCCCTCAAACAAGTCTGCACACAGAACATCATGCCGTGTTGGTCGACAGCAGCAGCAGTTATTCTGAGAAATTCACCTTACAAATGAAGCAAAAAACACTGAGGGTAGAGCAGCGAATGCATGATTTATGGCAGCAGGAAAAGCAATCTTCCACAAGGTAACACTAAGCTGGCAGTAACTGAATGGAATAAAGGCAAAAGGACTTGCATTTATTTTTTAAAGCATTCCTGACCTCCTTGGCTGGCAGTCCAGTGTTTCAGAGGGTCTTATAACGTCCAATCATTACAGATATACAGCTTCCCTGTTTCAGGGTCTTGTGAACTGCTTTCATCAACAGGCTTTGTGTTGAAAAAGGAAGCGTCTGCTAGCTACCTGGATTTATCTACACGTATCTTCAGAGCAAGATTCTTCTTTGTGGTTGTCCCACAAACAGTTCCATGTTCATTCAACACCTGCCTCTCTGTTCTGCTCACGAGGAGCTGTGGGTTACCACGAGGAGCAGTGGTGCCACGAGGTCCCCTTTCAGCCTCCTTTGCTCTGTGCTGAACAAACCAAGGGACCTCAGCCACTCCTCACGTCCTGTCCTCTGGGCCCTTCCCCATCTCCGCAGCTCTCCTCTGGATGCTCTCCAATAGCTGTATGTCCTTCTACTGCAGTGCCCAAAGCCCTGCCAGCTGCCAGCCCCAGCAGCCCCACCGCAGCCCAAGTGATTCCTCTCCCAAATCCCATTTATTTACCTACCTGTGCTGGACTTAACTGCTTTCAGGACAGCTGTCACTTGAAGCAACACGTGCATCTGCAGATAGGGATCTATGGCCGTGCTCCTGCAGATGGTCACCCCACATCACAGGGCAGCACCCATCACTGTTCCCTTCCAATTGTGGAATGCTGTTCTACAGCAAAAACACTTCTAACGACCTATTTAATTATTGCAATAAGACCTGCTAGATTTGGCACTGTTTTAAAAACGCACGTGCTCTCTTAACAAACACTGATTTCCACTTCTCACAGACACAATATGACACAGGTCTATCAAGTTAGGCCTTCTGAATGTTGTAAGTGTATCCATCAGTTCTAGACTTAACCCCCATAATTGAGAAAAATAATTAAGTTATGAATAAAACAAACCCTTACCTGTGATTCTTCATATTAAGGTCAGTGACTGTTCATCTAACTGACTGCCTTATAGTAAAGGATATTTTCCAAAGCAAACCATGCTTAACAAAGGAGTAAGCAAGCAAAGAGACAGAAAACCATCCATCTCCTTGGGGAGAAGAGCTGTGCATGCACTGACTGAAGCAGTGAGCAGTGTAAGTGCACTGCTGCAGATGCCTAATGACAAACCACACATGCAAAAGGGGAAGAGTTCCTATTTCTGTAACACATCTGTTGGAAAGCACCAGCAAGTGCTAACGCTGTGGGCAGGGTTATACATCAGGCTTGCTGACTGCTCCTCAGCAAGAGGTGATGCAACAGTGTACCAGGATTCCATAAGCAACACCTGGAGCCTGAAAACAACCATGAGTCAAAAGCCTCATCTCTAATTACAGACAAGGAGAAAGGAAATCAGTTTGGGGCTGTGTTACAGCTTTTTTTAACTAGCTTAAAAAAACAACAACAACAACAAAAAAAACCAACCTGCAGACATTCAATACTGCAGATATTTCTGTCTCACTTGCATCAAATGTGTAACATCCTTCTCTTGTCAGAAGAAACTGTCCAAGGGTGAAGAAAGGACCTCATGACTGTTTTCATAATGATAACATATCCCACCACTGCTTACTTAATCAGTAACTTCCCATCTCCATACGCAGCCAACCGAGCAGCCTATGCAGTAAGCAACAAGTCAAATGATGCCAAAAGAGTTTACACCTTAAGATGCACAGAAAAAAAAACAACGAAGAAACATAACATAAATAATCTGAGCTTAAGCTGGAGAGTCTTCCAACAGTTAAAGAGGCAGAAAATTTAAACTTGCACTTAACCACGAGCACAAGCTGGCTTTCCAAACCCAGAGCAGCCTTCACTCTGCCTCCTTTACAACTTAGAAGAACTTTCACTCTTCTTAATGAGAAAGCACAGAGTGCACACCCACATGTTCTGCTCCATTCCCTGGTGCTGAGCAGCAGTGTGGTATCTGCCTGCAGACACAGCCAATGGTTCTTTGCACACACACACAGCTGATCACTCTTCAAGAAACTCCACCCTGTATGCACACGTCTTAATTGAAGTGCATTTTTAATTGCTGAAATAGATGAAGGGGAATCAAAGGTGCTGTCTAGACAGACAGGTTGACAGCATGTATGTAAGGCACTGGTGCTGATCAACACAGCACTGCACCCTTGATAAGAGCAAACTACACAGTAAGACGTAACTCACAGGCACGTTCCTTTCTCTTAGAGAGCTGATAAAAGAAAAAATGCCTAAAATTATATAAAAACTAATTTGCCATTAGCAATGCATGCTAACAACAGACTTTTGTGCATCTTAAAAGTCTATGGTTTACAATGAAAGCTTTATTTCCTGAAAGATGTTCCTGGAAGAGAACACAGAGCAGTTCCAAACACAGAGCTACAAACATAGGATGGCTTTTCATTTAAATACAAGTACTGAGAAAGAAAAACAATCAAATAATTGGATCCAATTAAATTAAAGCACTACCTTAGCTAATGTCTTCCAGCCTGCTCCTTGTTTCAGTGGAAAACCAGAACTGTAAAATGGAACAGGTTGCCCAAGGAGGCTGTGGATGCCCCATCCCTGCAGGCATTCAAGGCCAGGCTGGATGTGGCTCTGGGCAGCCTGGGCTGCTGGTTGGTGACCTGCACACAGCAGGGGGTTGGAACTGGGTGAGCATTGAGGTCCTTTGCAACCCAGGCCATTCTGTGATTCTGTGATATAATTAAATTATGCAGCTTTTCTTTTGTCAGTTTCCCAGCTGAACCACATGAATTTTTGAGAAGAATCTCTTATTTGCCTGACAAGATTCACCTCCTCACAAATCCTGCCACATATTAATTGTTCTTATGTAACCTGCGCTCAACCTGCACCACAGAACTGGGAAATCCATTACACTAAGCAAGGGTGAGGATGAACGCACCCACATGAGGAACAAAGCATTTCTAATACTCACTTAAATTTGGCTCCCTCTCCCTCTGTAGGAAGAGCAAAACCGAGGCAGGAATTGCCTTATTTTCCATCTATAATAGTTTGAGAGCAGTTTACTGCTGAAAACTTCCAGCAAGGGTACAGGCTGATGTAATTGTGCCCTCCTTCATTAATTTTCCTTTCTATTGCAACATGCCAGCTGTTCCACTAATGCCATTAATTCCAATCAATGCGGCAATTAAGGAAGCCGAGGCAGGTGATGAGGCAGGAGTGCACTGAGGCAGCTGGTGCAGGCAGGATGGTGAAAGAAACCACGGAGAGGTGGCACCAGATGGAGGGAACTGAAAACACCACTGCACAGAGCTCCATCTCCCACAGCCATAACGCTCCTGGGGAGGAAAACCTTCATGTCTTAACCTTAATTCCTTTCAAGAAGAGCAAAGAGAAAAACGTGAAGATGATGTGAGCCACAAAACCTTTCTCACTTTGATACCAGATCATGTTTTTTTGTGTTGTTTTTTTTTTTTTTTTTAGTTTTTCTATATTGATGATAAAACACCTTCCAATACTCTACTGAAACAAGCTAAGCTTGAAATTATGCCCTTTATTTGACCTGTTTTCTATTTTGAAATGCAATCAGGGTTGCTATTTTGGAAGAGAGTAATGTGGATCACCTGCTCCTGAGGCTGAAGGAAAGCACCCAACCGCCTCCTACATCACTCATCTGGAGGTCTACTTTCTCTTCCTTGTTTTATATCCTACCAGGGAAACAGCATCCACGCACCACTGAGTGCCTGTGGTTTCATTAAACAGCTCAACGTTAGCTCCAGCACGCTCAAAGACAGGCGTTTGTCTACATCTTGGGAAGAAAAAATCATTCATTAGGGGACTCAACTGGAGGTTGGTGGCCCTGCCTGTGGCGGGGGGGTTGGAGCTTCATGATCCTTGAGGTCCCTTCTGACCTGGGCCATTCTGTGATTCTTAGGGGACCAGATGGTGCTACCTGGATCTCATTAACATTAGACAGGCAAACAATGTTGGATTAAGCTAATTTAAGTTTACCTATCAGTGGTTGATAAAGCCTTCCTCCAGCTGCTGGAGAGGAAAAAGCACTTCCAGAGGGCACCCAGTTCTCTCCAGCAGCTCTGCATTGGGCAGTAGACCCTCTCTGATTTATTACAGCCCTTACATGAGGCAGCGCTGAGCTGCAGGTTAGTTTGTGCCACCTTCCAAGGATGCTGCCCCCACGAGCATCGCTGCCTGCCCCACAGCAAGGGCCCAGACCCACGGCAGCAGTCTTCTGGGTGCGATCAGCTCAGCAACCCAGCAGTCTGCCAGCCAGGTACAAATTGAGAGCAATTCTTCATCCTGAACACAATCTCACTTAGTGAGAATGGAGCAGCTGCTGAGAAGTACCAAGGAGATACCCTCATCAATTGGTTCTGCTTCCAATAAACTCATCACAACAACAATTGGAGCAAGAGGGAAGAGCTGTCATGAGAGGTGGGGACCTCTGTGGGGTCAGGTCGTTGTGCCTCTTCCTTCCTCAGCCGAGCAGTAACACACACATTATCCCTCCTTATGTGCTTATCTCCCACTTAGAGGCTTTCTGCCCGTCAGGCTGCAATCCCAGGGATTAGCAGCAGGCACTTAGCTCCTGTCCTCACTGCTGCCCATGTCAGAAACACAGAGCTGCTGGGGCTCGAGCTGCAAAAATAGCATTTTCTATTCCCTTATCACCAGTCGGGGCTGTAGAATGTAGAAAGAACCACAGCAGGGCTTGGGCCTTCAGTTGGTACAAGACTGCCAGCTCTACAGAACAGTCATTGATGTGTTACTTATTTTGTCAGATTTTTCGCTTGTTGGTTCATAGAATCATTTCCAGCTGGAAAAGACCTCCAAGGCCACCAAGTCCAACCATGTGCCCAATGCACCACTAAGAGCCACTGCCCACTGCACCAACACCTGCCATGGAACTGCATGAACATACATCAGATCACACAGATCAGATTTAAAAATAAAAATGAGTCTCTTATGAGAGGCAGTGAGATGACAAAGTCCAAACACTAAGCAGAGCACTAACCTAATTTAGGAAAAAAAAAATACATATATGAAGAATAGGCTAAAAAGTCTGAAAATTGCAGTGACAAAAATTAATTTGGAAAGATAGCAAAAGGACAGGAAGTGTGCTGTCAACAAAATCTTGTAAAATGCAGAAATAGAAACCTAGCAGTCAAAGATGATCACATCTCAGACAAAATGAACCCAAAAGCAGACTCACAGCCAAGCAAACAGCGTGCGTCTGAGCACACGTGGGGGTGAGCAGGAAAAAAAGAAGTAATTTCTATGCAAACTCACTTTAATTATGTTTTAAACGTGTACCTCTAAAACTGAGTAAAACCTATTTCCAGCACAGCACGAAGCCTGCAGGAAAACAGACAGCATGCGTTTAGAGGGGACATAAATATGTTTATTCTTCTGGAGAGGTTCTGTGGGGGTGTGACATCTTGTGCGTGTTTCAGCAGCTTTGTACGGCTGCAACAGATGAGACAACTGTAAATTTGGTGAAGCATTAGCTAAATTAATGGATGTGTTAGTATCATCATTATGGTAGCACACAGTGCAGGGTCTAAAGATTAAAAGACTTCAAACAAATTCTAAAGCAACAGCTCCACAGACTGCAGTAACAGGTAGCAAACACAAAAGCAGGAGAGTAATTACTTGTGCTCCCTGAACAGAGCCCATTTAGGAGCACACATTTTCAGCACAAGCAGCGCTGACTGAAGCTGTGACATCCAGGGGAATTTCTCATAAAGAGAGACAGCAAAGTCAAGCACACAAAGCCTCGAGCTCTTCCTGCGGTGCGAAGGAGCTGTGCAGGCTGACTGCAGAATAATTCAGAACAAGGAAGAGAATAACAGCAAGCTTTAAAAGGAAACTAAAATTAATTTTGATACTGTTTAATAAATGGGTTAATATGTCTCGCCTCTTAAGAGCCAGCAACATTTCCAAGCACTAATAAGGCTCACACTGCTCCTGTCCCAGTGACATCCCATCACTGCCATTCACCAGCTGGCACAGACGAGGCAGCCATAAATCCAGCCCTGCCTGCACCACAGGCAGCAGCCATGCTTGAGCAGGGCTAAAGCTATCCTGAATGTGATGCTTCCATGGCAGGAAACTGGAGAAAAAATTAGGAATAATCCTACTGAAACACACCCGACTGTCTCTCATGTTTGTTCATTATTCCCAAGCTGATGAGGCAGGCAAATCCTTACTTCTTTCCCTTTTCTTTATTTCCCATTAGTTTCACAGCTCTCGAACTACTTACACCAATACTTGCAAACATACAGAGCTGTTCTCATTGCTGTGAACAC
Source organism: Meleagris gallopavo (assembly GCF_905368555.1). Taxonomy (NCBI): domain Eukaryota; kingdom Metazoa; phylum Chordata; class Aves; order Galliformes; family Phasianidae; genus Meleagris; species Meleagris gallopavo. Next base: position 35,326,594 of record NC_139410.1, on the reverse strand, counting down.
CTCAACCCCAGAAGTTAATTCTGAAGATTATGTATGTGGAGAAGGATAGCACTGAGCCCAGAAAAATACACCTTCTCAAAATGATTTTGGTGCCAATGCGGGAAATAACTTCAGAATGTACACTTAGGGCAATGAGGGCCTGGCAGTGCTGCCCAGAGCTCTGGGTGCTCCATCCTAGAGGTGCCCAAGGCTGTGAGTGGATTCTGGGCAGCCTGAGCTGGGGGGCAGCCAGCCCACAGCAAGGCACTGGAACTCACTGATTCTTGAGGTCCCTTCCAACATAAGCCATTCTATGAAGAACTTGACCTAAGGAAGGAAGGCTCTCCCAGAACAGATGCACGGCACCCACCTGTCCCCTCCTTCCCACACCCAGCCACACTCCTGCTCTCCCCACCTGCCGTGAGCACAGATGCCCAGCAGCAACCAGACACCGTGTGTGGCCGACAGCAGTCTGCACTAATGTGGAATTAATGATGAGCTTACCAGTGGGCAATTCCCAGAGGTTCTTAGGTAAATCCCATTAGCTGCCTCTCAGTCTGCTGGACAACACACAAGTTTTGTTTACAACGCAGCGTTTTCAAGAGAGCAAACACTGTGTTCTCCATGACCACAGCTCCAACCCAGTAGTTTTGTGCATAACCTGGTATACCCTCAGGTGAGGCTTGTAACCTGCTGCTAAGCCACTTGAACGATCCACTGAGCAGGTTCTGCCATTACTGGGGACTCTCATCCACAAGTTCACTGCTTCCAAACGCTCAATGGACGGAGAGCCTCCTTTGAGATTTTCTCCCTTCTTAGCAGAGGGCTTTGGAGCATCATGCACCTGCACGAAGAATGACTTCTGATGCCTGAATCAATACCAGCCAACTGAGATTACAGCCAAGCAAATCCCATGAACGTCCCTCAGAGGTAGAGGTCACAATGCAGGAGGCCTGGGAATAAAGTCAGAGTCATTATGTGGGTCAGCTTGCCTCATTCCCACACCAGCAGCCTCCCTAATCTGCTGCTAGCAGCTTTAGGCCATTTGAAATATTAACACTTCTTACCTCCACAAATATTGACCATCATGCTGAACTGTAAAGATTTCCTTTTCATTTTCTCCCTTCACTCCAACTAAAATTTCACCTTTGGTTACAAGAGTTTCAACTCCTAGCAAGCAATCACAGGAAATCCTAAATGTCATCATCACAAGCATTCCAAAGCTTGGAGTGTGCCCACAGGAGACTGGGCAGGGTAGAACAACATAAAGCATGTAGATCTGGTACTAACTTATAATTTCTGCTGTAACTGCAAGGATTTCATGGAATCCAGCCTGGATATCAATTCCACCCTAAATTATAGAAACCTCAAAGCAAAAGGTATTTTTAATTAAAAATGCCTGCACAGGCCTTTGCAAGCTAAAATTAAGGCTTACAATGGCACCATTATCTACAGACTGTTTCAAGAACTGGCTTTAACTGTACCCACTGTGATAGTTTAGGAAAGTTCTTTTTCTTCTTTTTCCATGCTTACAGGATAACAATTCTGACCATAAAAGCAGCAGGAATCTGAAAATACAGAGATGGGAGCTCCAAACTGCCACTGAATGCCCAACACTTTCCCTTGTTGGAGGTCTCCTCGGTACAGTAATCGACATTAGCAATTACACTTCCATTCTGGCAGCATGTTTTAATTATACTTTATCATATTGCAAGAGAAACAGACTATTACAGGCTGTTTTGTTGATTTTTTCTTTAATATATAAAAAAGAACCAGCTATCTCTTAATTGTTTGATAACAACACCTGAAACAGAATCATAAAGTCCTGAATGCATCATTATTTTCTCATCATTCTATTTTCATGCACAGTTAACCTATAACCATTCCCCCCACCTGCAGCCCCAGAAGGGCTCACCCAGAGCAGATGAGAGCAGCAAAGCCGACTATTTAATTCCTCTGAAAACCCAAAAACCAGGCAGGTTACCTTCCCTCGTGGTTCCAGATGTCTGCCTGGAGACACGAGAGGCATATGGCCTCAGATAAATGAATGACAAAGTTATGCATCTACAGCCAAAGTTCATTCCATAGTATTTACCTACAAGATTCATTTTCTACAGTACCAGAAAGGATAATGACTGAAATAATATATATTCATCACACTGAGTAATTTTAATACATTTAAATGATTTATTTATTCACTCCTTGTACCTTGGGCCACTGATGGTCAGTACACAAACCAAGGCTGGTTTAGTGGCTAAATTTGAGGTGCGTGACCTATTCATGGGGAAGCAGTTCTTTCCTCTCACTTTATTCTTCATGCTGCCATAAAATACACACCAGATGAACAACATTTCTGTGAAGCATGTGCCCTGTCTCATTTGTGACACCTGGCTCTTTTTCAAAGTAGTGTCAGAGCAACTTCTACACCTACAGAAAGTCACAAACAGTCCCATAAGAAAATCACTTCAAGCACAGCAGTTTAATTAAAGCTGGCTTTAAAGCTAGCAGTAAGAAGACAGTGCAAGAAATCTGCACCACAGAAACAGCAAAACATTTTTCTTGAATATTAGCACCTTTAAAACAAAGCAGCAAGGGATATACACAACAACTATGTGCACACAACTCTTTGCTGAGAGCGGTGAGGTGCTGGAACAGCTGCCCAGAGAGGCTGTGGATGCCCCGTCCATCCCTGGAGGTGTTCAAGGCCAGGTTGGATGGGGCCCTGGGCAGCCTGGGCTGCTATGAAATGTGGAGGTTGGTGGCCTTGCTTACAGCAAGGAGGGTTGGAGCTCCATGATCCTTGAGTTCCCTTCCAACCCAGGCCATTCTGTGATCCCGTGATCCTCCCATACCCACCAAGAGATGCTGATCTTCTTCTCTGCTCAGCAATAGATATGAAGGAACTGAGCTCTCTCTGCTCAGCATCCACACCAGAACCATCTAACAATCATTCTTAAAGCGAAATGATTCAAGTATTCATTATATTTAAATATAAATGCTCTTTCACACAGCGTATGTTCCCATTTTCCTTGTCTTGTCATGTCACATAAGGATTAAAGTACCTAACACGGAGGGCTAAGCAGAGACATAAATAATTACGACAGTAAATAGAGGATCCTTGAGGAAATCAAATGAAATGCTTAAAGGAAATATTTATCAGCGATACAAATCTTTAATCTTCAAAACAGCGACAGACCTTAGAGGAGACAAACCAGAAAGAAAACAAACAAGGCCCAACCAATACCTCTTCCTACCCCGCCTGGGCTCACTTCTGCACTTCTCCTCTAAGGAAACAACACCCATATCTTATTCTGAGGCACCCAAAGGCCTCGAACACGGCCCAGCATCACTGATGTGTCACGCAGACCTCATCCCACTGCAATGGGTCGGTCCTGGTGACAGAGGAGGTCACAATCCCAGGGACAGTTACACAAACACAACCATACATGTTGTCAAGCAGACAGCACCAAGCCATCCCACAGACCAGCACGCTGCCTATGTTAATGCTACGATACATTCAATCCAAAATCATCATTTCCACCCAGTAGAAGAATGAGGCAAATCGACGTTTTATGAAGTTTAAAACGGGGCAATTTCATGCAGTTAAATTTTAAGACTATCAAAAGTGGAACCAACTGCTGAACCCATCAGCAGTAAGGTCCCTATATGCTGTATTTAAACTTCCGAGTAGCAAGTAGGAGAAATTGCCATTACATAAAGCCTAAATCGAGGGAATTTAACGTGGTTAAATTATTCCTAAACCATGGAAGACTGACAAGTTCTTTTATTACAAAGCGCTCTTATCGCTTAATGGAGAAAGTCTTTTATGATTAAAGTTTTATTTGGTTTTCAGATACCAACATCACTCAAGCAATATTGCTCCTGCAATTCAAGGCACTCCGGAGTGCAGAATTATCTCCGTGCAGCAGCAAGGAACACACAGCTGAACTCACTGCACTAATCGCACAGCATACCACACTGCGGAGGTTGATACCACTGTGAGGATCATTTTGGTTTGGTTTTAGATGTTCTTTGTCACAGTCCCTCTGCACTTACACTGAGTGCAGTGATGCCGAGGTCCCAAGGCCAGAGCCTGGCGTTCCATCTGCCTCTGCAACAAAACTTGGACAAACACAGCTTTATCACTCTTGCCTTGCAGATGTGGGAATGTGAAGTTACCAAGAACATGGCAGCTCTAGCTTCGAGGCTTCGTGACTGGACAATGTCCTCTACTAACCCTCCACTAAACAAAGCCAAGACTGGCCAAGGCACTGGGCACAAGACACAGGCACACGTTTACATACAACCACCTTTAAGAGCTAATGAGAAATGGGCACTCAAGATAGGTTTTCAACTCTTTGATAACAGCAGGACAAGGGGAAATGGTTTTATGTTGAAGGAGGGAAGATTTAGGTTGGGTATCAGGGGGAAGTTCTTTGCTATGAGAGCAATGAGGTGCTGGAACAGCTGCCCAGAGAGGCTGTGGATGCCCCGTCCATCCCTGGAGGTGTTCAAGGCCAGGTTGGATGGGGTCCTGGGCAGCCTGGGCTGGAATTAAACGGGGAGGCTGGTGGTCCTGCATGCAGTGGGGGGTTGGAGCTCCATGATCCTTGAGGTCCCTTCCAACCCAACCATTCTGTGATTCTGTTTTTAACCACATCATCACTGAGCAGTGCCAAAGTGTTAAAAATTGCTTTTTATAGAGCCTATACCAAGCATCAGTGCACTTTTACAGACAGACAGCTTCTTTACAAAATAAACACCCTTTAACTAAAAAATAGCTTATTTGTACTTGAAAATATTTCATAACTCAACACAGCAAACGTAACCCTTCCGCACAGTATCGGTGTGCTGCTGACCACTGTACTTTCAGAACATAATTTGACAAAGCACTGCTTAAATTACCACAAAATACCATTTTCCACATATTTTTTTCTTGGACTGCAGCACTGTGAGACACAAAGCATACAAACAGGCATTCTGCATATAAAAATGCTTTCCAGCTGCTTAGATTTGAAATTATCTTAACATTTAAGAGCAAGCTGTGCAAAGCACAATAATGGGTATTATAATAAACCACACCAGATTCTCCAGGAGTGTGTAAACCCAGGAATCAGGCAGCACAGGGACAGCATCATACCCATCCCTGTTCCCACGGAGGAGAGGAGGAAAGCACTGCAGTGTGCACCTTCCTTGGCACAGAAATGCATGCAACACTCGAGTTTAAGAAGGGCCAAAAGCCAATTAAGCGATCAGTGCTATACTTACTCCTACAAGCCTAGAAATAAGGCCTTACTGACCAAGTGATAATTGAATTCCAGTTCTTAATTTGTGCATTTAAGAAGCAGCCCCCTCTACCAAATGTTTATCGGAATTCCTCTTAAAAGGCCTGTTTGCCAGCCAAGTTTTTGTCATCTCAATAGCAACTGCTGTTTTCTCTCAATGAAAGGAAAGCAAGATTACATCTTGTGTGGTATCGGTGAAAGAAGCAACGGGGAATGGAGGGAGCGAAGACATCGAGGTGTACATTCACACTCCGTCCGCATGGCTTTGCAGAATGGCTCCTCAGGAAGCACACAGCACACATGCAGCTTTCCTCTCTCCCTTATCCCACCCCAAAGTTCCAATTTTTAAAGCACTGCTACAGGTTTTCTGCACGTAGAACAGCCATGGAGTGTGTAATTAATGATGATCCTCGGGAGGAAAGGGCTATTTCTGCCACAGCTAAGCCCCGGCACGGTGACAAACTATTAAGAGATTTAGGGGCTAAATGTTTCCAGGCTGCTTCCGACCTTAACAGAGCCCTGACAGGAGCTCTGCAGCATAATGCCAAAAGGAATCACTCATGGACCTCCAGAGATCATCAAGTCCAATTCCCAAAAGGAAGAAACTCCACATAATGTACACACAAGCATTAGTTATATGACCCCATCAACCATTTGAACAAAAATATATTTATGTGTTTGATTTTGCTGCTCAGCCTCAGAAAAGCTTGTAACAAGACAAAGGTGTAAGAAGTTACACCGGTTTGATGCAGAAATTCATACCATAGAATCATAGAGTGGCTTGGGTTGGAAAGGACCTCAAAGATCACCAAGCTCCAACCTCCACATTTAACACCAGCCCAGGTTGCCCAGGGCCCCATCCAACCTGCCTCGAACACCTCCAGGGATGGGGCATCCACAGCCTCTGCACTGCACTGTTATAACACCGCCACGTAACGTGGGAACTGGGAGGCACCCAGAGCTCTCATTAATCACAGGCCTTCCTACCCCAACAAGAAGGTGAACAGCACCTCTCTGTAGCTGGGATATCACAGAGGGCACAAAATACCCAATGGTATTCACTCACCTCGCTCATTTTTCTGCATGGTAAGAGCCTGGGGTTCTTGTTTTGGCTTCGTTTTCTTATTAATTGATTTTTAATACAGACTAGGCTCCCAAGGACAAGAAGGACGACATTGGAATAAATTCCACTCTGATTCTTCACTCTTTATTATGCAGATAAATGCACACTTCAGCTTGTCAGGTTTGGCAATCAAGGCTCCTGAGAACGTCTGCAGCTGAAAACTTTCATTACAGATAGAGAAGTACTCTGCACGACAGCTACAGAAAACAGTCTCCAGGAGCAGCCCTCAGATACACAAACAACCAGGGCTTCACACAGACATCATGATCTGTAATTGTTATTCAAGTCTCATACTGCACTACTACAGAGAAACATAATTGAGAAGCGTTTCTCAGTGATAACACCAATTAGTGTTTCTTGCAAAAGTTGCCCCCCAATTCCACATCACTGATACTTCACAAAGGGAAAAAAAAGCACAGTGGTAATCACAAGAACCACGGCTTAAAGCCAGTATTATAAAAACCTTTCTGTCCCTTTGCAAAACAGAAGAATTGCAGCACAGAGCCACCCAACCTGTTGTGCCACCTTCCAGTGCTCTATGACCTCTCCGCAGATCTCACTGCTCCAATGTCTTCTTGCACTTCATAACACCTACACAGAGCTCACTAGGATGGAAACCTGCTCTTCCGTGCTCAGCTACATTGTTATTTTCAGAACAAGTTAAGGATTGTTTAACAGTGGGTTAAAAGAGGCCGATGGCAAATCAAGCTTCATTTTTAAGCCTCAGCTCTTGCAACCGGGCTTGAGCACGCAGACTATGTTTGCAGAGCTTTCCTGAATCAATGAAGCTTCATTCAAGGCCTAAAGCATGGCATCAATAACAAAAAGGAGCCATAATTCATCGACAATATCCATTATTAAAGCAGATGCTGGAAGCACACAGCTTCCAAGAATCACTTATTACTTCCCACAAAACTAAGGGATGTGCAAGCAAGCGGGTCTAAAAGGTGACAGGTACTCCAAAAAAAAGGAAAGCTGCTGGCTGGAAAGAATTTCCAGTAATTTTATGAATCATCTGAACATAAAAAGGAAACCTAAAAACCCACCCATCAGCTGGAAATCACATCCTGCCATCGCCAAAGCAAAGCTGACCTACAACACCTCATCCTCCATCACTGCAGTGAGAAGCATCCTGCCATTGGGCCTCCACAGCCTGCTGGAAAATGTGGCTCCTCCGCAGCCTGCTTGCTCCGATCAGGGGGCACCAGATCTCTGAGGAAAGCTTTCTTCTCTTTGCTTCTTTCTATATGCTTGCAACCAGACAAAAGCATCTGCTGTGCTCTAGTTTTCCCCTCGATCTTTAGAAACTGATCTAGAAATTAGCCTACCGTCCCATCACAATACCCAAGTCAGCACTTCAAGTTTTATTTGTCAACAAATTTGTGGCAAGACTTGAGCGCAATGTACACATTCATCCCTCCAGCCATTAAATCTTTATGGCATGCTATTAAAAAATATCTGCTCCCATTGTGAATGCAGACAGCCCAATGCATACAGTAATTTGACAGATAAACACGTTACTATGGAAACTACCAAAATGAATGCCTTCTTTTCTAAACTTGGCCATAACCCCAAACTTTTCATATCGCAGCCCAATGTTTCATTCACTTGCTTTACATGATCACAACAGACCTTTTCTCTCTTGAAACACAAATACATTACAGGGTTGGAATAAATGAACCTTTCCTTTACACCGAGTTGTCCTCAAAATAGCAATTTAATAACTAGTACCAATTTTATGAAAGCCCTTTTGTACTACTTCAGAATACAGTTCATAATACAGGAACAGAAATCTGCATTAAAACATTAGACAAAAGTATTAAGGATTTGACACTACTTTATGGAAGTCTAAAGCATACGGCACACTACAAAAACATGAGTCATGTTGCAAAGACAAGCATTCAAAAATACAATTCCATCTCATCACTCTCGCTCATTTTAATTAAAATAATCACACTCCCTAACAATTACTATTTCAGTCAATGCACATGATCCCTGCTTTATTGCTTGGAGACTTTGACTTCCTCAAGTTCAACATGTATTTTTTTCCAAAAGCTTCTAAACAAGTATCTCCTAAGACAGCTTTTGTAACAGAAAATATTGTCTTTAATTAACAATTTTGATTCTGAAATTAAGAGATCCGAGTATTTTTCTGCAGGAAAGTATTTCTCCATTCCAAATCCACAGCACCTTTCTCTGTCCCCCAGACACATCCTAAGCTTTCAGTCCCCCCACAGCACACAACCCAAAGGGATGCTGGCCTTCACTTGGTCTCCCAGACACCGCTGTTGGAAGGATGGAGCTACAGGAACCAAAGCACGAGCCTCTCGAGTCCCTCAGAACTATTCCAATTAATGGAAAACAAAAATAAAGCTGAACTGATAAAGCTCCAGGCCACTGGACTACCTTGGCATAAACAGCATTTCCTTTGTTGGAAGCTCAGCGTGCTGAGCAAACTGACCTCCAGTCCACACATAAGCACTCCTGCTTTAAATACTAGAAGGATTATTTCTTCAGCCAGACCTGAAGGCACCCTGCCTTGCCTTTTGCAAGCCTTGCATGTTTCAGAAGAACCATCTGCTAGAAATATTAGATTAAATGCAATTAGTTCACAACATAAGATTTCATTTCCAACCTCTTCCCTTGGGCCAGCAACTTCTGCATTCATCTCTGTCATTTCACCCATTTAAAAAAAAACTACCAAAAAAACCCACAGAAGTTCAGAACCGAGCTGTCCTTATATCTTTTAAAAAGCATTTGAAACAGAACTGTCATCAATACTAACACTGTATTTCACAGACCGTTTTGCAAACTTGCCAACTTTCTCTTCCCCCCGGAGCCCTGGCTCGAGCAGCACACCTTGGCTCTGGATGCTCCAGATACATCAACAGCTGTGGTCCCTGCTCCTGCAGGAAGGAGTAGAGGGGAGCAGCCCTGCATGCAAGCCAAGAGATGCCCTCTGAGACCCCTCTCACTGGCTGCCTCAGTGTGCTTCAGTCCAGAGATAGGCCAGACCCAGCCCCCACTTCATGCGATGCTCTCCATAAAACTTACCTCTCTTACAGCTTTTCTGTAAGAGAAATCGAGATAAAACTTGAGCTTCCAGAGAAATCTCTGCTTTTGTGCAGCTTGCTACAAGACACGAGGTGCCTCTGAGGAAAGGAAGGACTGCAAACCTTTTCTGACTCTACTGACTGCTTTTGGAAGAGCATCCCCACACCCTGTCTGGTCCACGTCCTGGGAAGTTACTCCTCTGTCACCTTGAGATTTGTCAGGCATCCTGCAGTATCAGTATGGGGAAAGCAGCAAGAGCAGAACACAACCCTACAGATGAAGAGCCCATGGTAAAAGGATGCAGAATGCTGACATTTTCACAAAATTTCTGCATACGTCATTGATAAGCAGGGACTGCTAAATACTGACCAGTATTAATTTTCTTCTAGGGCAGAAAACAGGTATAAGAAATAAGCATATTTTTCTTCAATCGTGGTACAAAAATAGATACAAGTAAAGACGGCTTGACTGGAAGCCAGCTCTGTGTTAATTGGGATAACACTTGCACGTTGTTAAGCAATGTCACTACCCAGCACAGCTCACTGTTACAGCACCCAGCTTTTGTACTTGTCACTTGTATGCTTCAAGATGCAACACACATCAGAGGGGGACTTCTGACAGCTGTGTTCAGTCTGTGAACTGTCACCACTTACACTGTGCACCTACTGCAAAGTTGTCTTCATGAATCATTTACAGAGCAATAATTATGACTAAAAAGGCATGGAAAGCTTACTTTCCTCTTACTTACCTCTTACTTCTATGTACATTCTACACAAACAGAATCTTTCCTCTCTAATCGTAAGAATGACTTCAAATACTGGATTACCAAATAATAATTATTTTGGTTTTTTTCCTCTTCAATGCACCAGACATTTTATATTGCTTTTGCAGAAAAAAAAAATGCACAAGGCTCAGGCTTCAATATGGTAAAAGGTCAGACACTAAGATATCTGCAATTCTGAAACCAGCGAAATAAAACAGAGTACTTCAGATCTTGGTATTCTGTCTGTTTGAATTGTAAAAATAATTTAGGAAGCACAGAGAAAGGTATGAGAAAGATAATTTAAAAAATAATAATAAATCTGTGGCCACGAGAGATGGCTCAGACTTGGCACTCACCCCTCAGAGCAGGCAGCAGGGACCTCTCCTTCTTGTCATCACATTTATTACATTCACTGAAGTACAGAAGTAAGAAGACATCCACAAGCACCCACATGAGAGAAGTGGCCAGCACCACCTTGCAGTAAACAAATCTCCTCATCGCTTTGCTTCCTCTCCAGCTAAAGTGCTAAAGAAAGAACGCTGCTGCCGAGATGCACCAAACTCCCACAGCTAAAATCCAACATGGAAGCAAAGGCACGCATCCCACTGCGATTAAAAGAAGAAAAGGGCTCAATTAGCTAACAAATATAGTCTGAATTGAAAAAAGTGAACATCTCAACACTGTACTTCCACGTGAAGCATGCTGGCACTTTTCACGTTTCAGCCCAAGCCCTTTCCACCCTCGTCCATGAATACCAACTATTTAAATTTACAGATTTCATAGGTAGTCTCCACTGTGCTTTTATTTAGAAGCACACCATGTATACCTCAATCATTCTAATGGTATTCTAATACAATGTAATATATTTTAGTAAAGAACATGCAAAAGGTCAAAGCAGTGCTAACAGACAGTTCTAACCCGTACTGCAACCACTTCTTGACTCCAAGAAAAAACACACAGCAACTTTTTTGAACATTAGACATTAACACAAAGAAGTTTTCTTTTGCCTCAAATACTGTGTTTATAGTGCTGCTTTAAATATGTCCTGCAAGGACTAGAAGCAATTTACTTTTTTTCTTTTTTTTAATTAATCCTGAAGGAAAAAAATTGAGTACTGTCATAGAGCACCAAAGACACCTGCAAAAGAACACAGCAGTTACCCACCCACCTCTTTAGGCTCTTCCTTGCAACAATACATTTGAATCAGAGAATCACCAAGATTGGAAAAGACCCACAGGATCACCCAGTCCAACCATCCACTCATCACCACTAGTTCTCACTAATAGTTTTAAGTTCTTTCCTATGAGAGTGGTGAGTGCTGAACAGCTACCCAGAGAGGCTGTGGATGCCCCGTCCATCCCTGGAGGTGTTCAAGGCCAGGTTGGATGGGGCCCTGGGCAGCCTGGGCTGGTGTGAAATGTGGAGGTTGGTGGCCCTGCGTGTGGTGGGAGGTTGGAGCTTCGTGATCCTTGAGGTCCCTTCCAACCCAACCATTCTGTGATTCTGTGATAGTATCTAACCTAAACCTCCCCTGTCTCAGCACACAGCTGCCCCTCAGCAGCCTTCTGAAAAATTCACTTTAAAAGTGCTTGTAGCCATGGCTGTTCCATCCCAGCCTCCAGCTGAGCTCCGTGCCAGCAGCCAACACCTCCCAGGACCTGTCGGGTCCTACGTGCAAAGAGTCACACCTTCATCCCCCTCCATTTCTTTTATACAAAGTGCAAAAACTGGTAATAACTGCAGGGTTTGATTCCATTCACAGCATGGATGGTGCAAAAGGGAGTGTGAAGAAATCGAGCAGAACTAGTGCCAGATTGATGCAACTGGGTGTGTGCTTTATCCATGGGGTCTGAAATCATCAGTGTGCAGAAAGGCAAATGCAGCTGTGGTTGGCTCCTAATGCATGCATCTCTGCTACCAGCACCCCTGCTTTGTGCATCCATGCTTTGTGCATCCCAACGGGATGTGAGAAAGAACTTGAGTGCTATGAGGGAGCAGAGCCCTGGCACAGCTGCCCAGGGAGGTGGGGGAGCCTCTTTTGCCTGGGCACCGTGTGCAGCTGCTGTAGGGAACTGCTGTGGGGTTGGTCTGGAGGAGCTCCAGAGGTCCCTTCCAGCCCCCAGAGCTCTGGGATTGTCTGCTAGGCCAGATGACCACATGTGGACACCTCACTCGTACCGTTACACGCTGCGTTCCACGCCAGCACTGGGAGTTGTGCTTCAGCCACGTCCCCACGCACAGCCTTGGAGCCGAACCACAGGATGGCAGTCCCAGCACCTGCAAAACAAAACACAGGACAGGCCTTACTGCTCCACTGCCTTTCCTAGGATGGGAATAAGAAACTCACAGAGTATTTGCTACCAGGCTGAGCTGGCTGTGGGGTGGATGGAAAGGAATCAGTGCTGCCTGCTGCTGTCTCTGCGCAGCCTCCAGCTCCTAGGGGTGCCCCAAGTGTGCTGGGGCACAGTAGGAAGGGAAAGGGGACACAGCCAAGGGACTTTTAGGATTGGAAGTGGATGATCTTGGAGGTTCTTTCCAACCCAAGACATTCTGTGATTCTCAGAAAGAACATTCTCATAAATTGTGTCCTCATTTTAACCCACTTATCTTAGTTTCAACACATTTTATAAATAAACTTACGTTTAAGTTTCACTTCATTTGAACAAATGAGACGGAGGAGACAGAACAATTTAAATGAGCTTTTTAGAAATCTGCTTGAAGTGCTATTTTACTACATAATAATCAATAAAGCTCTTCATCTGCCATGTAAACACAGCCAGCAGCTCCTTTTCTCACCAGAGCGACGCAGGGCCAGTTGATTTAAAATTGTATGGGCTCTGGAACACTTGCTTCCAGTTAGCACAATTTATTTTCATGCTAGTCAACAGGAACGGTTTAGTGATAGGAAGAAAATTACAAAGAAAAAAAAAAACAACAGAAAAATGACATAGATCTTTATTAGGGAAAAAAACCAGAAGAACAAGCAGAGGCCTTCACCCCCCCACGCAGCCCATCACCACAGCAGCTGTCATTGGCTTCTGTAGCCTTGAGTAGCACAGTTATTTGCTCAGCACCAGCTGACACAAAAGCACGTCCTCCCTGAGCACTTCATCACACAGAGGAATTCTTTTCCTCATCAATTCTTGGTTTAATACAACCCAGTGAACCTCAGCAGTGTAGCAGTCGGAGGGATGAGTGGGAAAATCTCCTATTCCCAAACCTGTGCAGTTTCTAAACCGACTGTGCAGGAACCACCGCCTCTGTAACACTGTGGCCAGGAGCTATGCAGTTTGCAGGGGTTAAAATAAAGACAGCCAGACAAGCAATTACAAAGTCAATGGCAATTATAGTTTGGCTTTGCTTTTTTAATAATTAACATTTCAATTAAATACTCATCCCACTACTTTAAAAGAAAAATAAATAAATAAATAAATAAAAATCAGACCTGCTTTAGCACTTGAAGCCCAACTAATGCTGGGCCACCGAGTTCCTATGCAGCAATACACACCAGCTGCCAAGTGCCCTGGCCCCAAGCTCTCCCCATTACTCCGGCCCTAAATTGCTTCGATTTGGGATTTTACTAAAATCTGGAGTATCGAGGCTTTAGGGGAGGATGGGGAAGAGAAATATGCCAGGTCTCCCAGCTACCACTGCAAAGAACAAAGCTAATCTGAAACAGTAGGCAGCAGCAACAAAGCAGGGAAATCCCTGCCCCAAAACACTGCAGTTTCGCAGCGCTGGAAGCAATAAAGGCAGGGTTTTATAATAGAAAACAGGATGCAAATTTAGAATTCAGCTGCATTGCCAGGCTTTCCTAAAACTGCCACAGCAAAACGCAGCGCTAAGAGGATCTTACAAAGGTTATAAATTCAAGCTCTGTACAACTGGCAGAGTTAAAAGCTCACATCACCTTTATCTGGTACTGAAACAGTCCCCTGCAGAGCTTGCTTCCACCCAGCACTGGGGACATGAAGCACATGCTCAGCATTGCTCCCTGCAGCCCGCCTCAGTTCCTCAGGGACTCGACACCGTGGCATTCAGCACTCATCTGTCCAGTTGCCTAAAAAGCTTTTAATTTAATTTCATGCCATCTCTCTGAGATTGCAGACCAAAAGAATCGCCCTTTCATTAAAAATAATGGCAGCATCAATTGGGGTCAGGGCTCAGAGGAGCATCCAGCACCGGCAGCGCTCCTTGGTTATATCCACACAGCCCCGCCAGTGCACTGATCCCACCACAAACCACAGACCTCAGTGCCAGCATCTTCCTGCCAGCGCTGTTTGCAACACACCTGTTGATTATCCCAAGCCATGCTCCTCTCTGAAGCATCCATCCATTTCACAGCCCAGCGCTTTCCTCTCACTGCTTTTTGCTCTCAGCCTTTGTCAGCGTGGCTCAGCTGCGGATGCAAGACAGCAATTTCAGCAACATGGGAGTGAGGGTAAGAGCAAGGTACAGCAGCAGCACCTGGGACTGCAAGCAAAAACTGCATCCAGAAAAATGTATGGAGCTTTATCTCTGCATATTTCCAAATGGCCAGTGTCTGCAATCTGTGTGAGCACGCCCTCGATAGGCCCCTTAATCTACTGCCACTTTTAGAACTGAGTATGCGTTAAGTTTTCTAAGCCTTGGGCAAGACTCAAATAAACTCAGTACAGAAGATCCTCCAAAGAAAATCAGAAGTATCACCTAGAGCCCACTAAGCACCTTCACTGATTTAATAGGAAAAGCACCATGAGAGTCCTAGAGTGCACCTACATGCTAGGTGTACTCCTGGAACTGGGGCCACATCTTCCACAGAGACTATTCTCCAGCAGCATCACACAACAAGAAGAACACCTCCTATTCTTCTCCTACACCCCTCTGAACTATGAACACTGAGGGAAAAGCATGCTGTTAGGAGCTGGGGGGCAGAAAACTGCTTCCACTGACCTTCAGAGCTACGTTTCAATTATCACATGTAGACTGCAGATAACAGGTGCTTTAGGAAGAAGAGTAAGTGGATGGAATTGCATTACTGTTATGACTCCAGAGGTAATTTCCTGCCTTTTCATTATTCAACCAAGATATGCTGCCTTCTCCAGTGAATCTATCACACGGGCTGTGCTTTTGAGGCATGCAACTTCACCACCTCAGTCGGGGCTGCAACTCACCCTGCTTGACATCTCTGTATTTTCACAAGCCATCTCCACGCACAGCCTTCAGCTCTCCTCTTGCATTCCAGCACATTCGGGCTAGAGGCTAAGAACCAGAAACCTCAGGATGGCCGCAGATACCACTGTGATCCTGACCACAGGAGTACAGTATACAAAAAACCCAGCTCATTTACAACATTTAAGTACTGCTAAGAGAATGGTTTGGTGTTACTATTTTTGCCAATCTCTGCTGCAGAAGCAGAATGCAACACGGGCAGCACCGCACCGAATGGCAGCTGGCCAGCAGGAAGTGACAGAGTACATAAACACAACTGCACCCACGTGTGCCAGGGCCAGCACATCACAAAACGAGATCTCACAAACCAAAGCCCTTGTTTTGGTGCAGTATGTGCTACCCTGCGTTATAAATAAAAATCCATTAGAGTTGCTTCCAGAGAAATAATCATTAAAAAGCTGAGGAAGCAAACTTGCTTAGAAAACTACTAAGGATTGCAATCCTATTTTCTGTGACATATTAAATACGTTTAAAACACATTTTGCCTCCCAAGAGTTAACACTCGTTTAATCAAACCTAAATATATACTATTATCTCCAAAAAAATGCATGAATCATCACCAAATACCGCGAGCAGTTTATTAATTCATGTACAGTTTCCTGAAGAACTCAGAATGCTCAGACTGCCAATCTCAGGGATTAATACAGGAAGCTTTCACTTTCAATAAGAAAATCAGGTGTATCAGGTTAGAGCTACCCAGTGCTTTGTGTCTTAAGATTGAGTTGCTCCCCCTCTTTCCTTTCCTGAAATAGACAACTTGACATTTAAAAGTCAACCTATTCTTCATTTTAAAAAGCGGTTCCATGACTCTGAAATTAAAGTAGAAAAGGCTTATTAATTCACCTAATCAAACT
Organism: Meleagris gallopavo; assembly: GCF_905368555.1. Classification (NCBI taxonomy): domain Eukaryota; kingdom Metazoa; phylum Chordata; class Aves; order Galliformes; family Phasianidae; genus Meleagris; species Meleagris gallopavo. Next base: position 35,310,325 of record NC_139410.1, on the reverse strand, counting down.
TATTTGTTAGTCTATCCTCTATTTTCTGTTGCTTTGTTCAGACTAGAGGCAAGCAATATGCCTAGCACCAGCTTCTCCCAGAATCAATACCTCAATGCAGTGAACCTCCCAGGTTCCCAACATCCAGATAAGAAAAGCTTTTTGTGCTCAGAGCAAACTCGCTGTACACCGCTGAGCTTGCAAGTGATGGCAAAATGGTAAAGGATTCCTTTGCCTTTAGTCCACACCTTCACATTCTTGCACCAAGACGTGCTGTTTGCACAGATCTGTTGGCCCAAAGCGCTAAAACTGTAAACCCAATTAAAATGCTGACCTAAAGGAAGACAGGCACCAACTCAGCCAGGTGGTGCCTCCCCAAACCTGCACCCTCCCCAGCAGGAAACAGGCAGGGATCCCCCTGCAAGCTGCTGGAGCCTCCCTGCAGCTAATTAACAGAGAAACCTGACTGCATGTGCTGTGCTTTCAGATGGTGGGTGTTCTCCCACACAGACCACTGAAATTAAGAAGTAACAAGTACTCGAGTGGTACTGACAAACTGACAGATAGCACCCAGAACCAGTTTTCCAGCCCTTCAAAAGCTGATGAAATGGTACAACAAGCCAGGCAACAGCCAGGGGAAAAGCAAAGGGACGAGCACCCGAGGAATGGTACAAGCAGCACAACCATGTACCAAAGGATTTCCTCTGGCAATGCCAGCGCAGTGCCAGGCATCCCACAGAGATGTGGAACCAGCTGCGACAGCCTCCACCAATGTGCTCAACAGCAGCGTTCCTCTGACACCAAAACAAGGGCTGCTGAATGCAATCGGTTTTCTGCTAGGTGCTGTGCCCACGTGAAGCTGGGGAGCTCACTGAAAGGAACAACGGCAGCTGCATCACCTGGAAGCACGTAGTCTGCCCACCTAGTGAACTGAATGGCCTCTTCATTCATTTTCCTACATGCCAAAGAAACCCATTTCCAGTGCTGAGAAATCAGAGCTCTCTCACTGCCAATCGCACAAAACAAGCCCCTCAAAAAGCAATGTTTGTGAATACTGAAAAGGCCATTGCTGACAATCCAAATTTTTATTTCACATCATAGTCGCTCTAACTTAAAAGCGAACCACCAAGAGATAGTAGAATATACAGAAAGAAAGAGTATATAATCTCAGTGTTTTTGAAGAAAAATAGATCTGCCAGAAGACCACACGCCTCACTACACTGAACAAAAACACTGGATACCATGCTTTCCTATGTTGATAAAAACGACTCTCCCATATTTTCAGTGCAAGCACTCTGTCAAATTCATCCACCAATGTCACACATGCAAAAAAATAAAAATAAAAAATAATATTAAGAAAAAGCAAAGCAAAACAAAACAAACAAACAAAAAAAACACCCAAGGCAATCAGATCTAGTACTTGACCCAGCAGTGGGCAGCCCTGCCTGCAGCAGGGGGCGTCGGGTGATGATCCTTGTGGTCCCTTCTATACTAACAGTAGACCAGGGCAGCCTGTGGTGATATTAAATGTGGAGGTTGGTGGCCCTGCCTGTGGCAGGGGGGTTAGAGCTTCAAGATCCTTGGGGTCCCTTCCAACCCAGGCCATTCTGTGATTCTGTGATATGATTCTATGAATTGTAGGCAGCTTCCAGGTTTCTAAGTTTCTTATTTCCTTCTTTGGCCTTAGTTTTCCCATCACTGGACACAGGTAGCGCTGTGCTGTACGCTGCCTCAACCCAAAGCAGCAGCACTTTGCATTATGAGGAAAGCAGCGCGCTCTGATTCTGCAAGCAATGCTCAAAACATAAAATGGTAGTAAGCTTTTGCTGTAGACCGTAAAGAATGGTTCTACAACTCACTTACCCCTACAATAGGGTTCTCGGGGCACGGAGAGTGGGAACAGATACGCTACCTCTCCCCTTCCGAAACGCTTCGGGAGAATCAGACTTCTCTTGCTGGGGGAGGCAGGAGCTAACAACACAGCCTGGAGCCACGCAGGGTTGCATTCACACAGACCTTCATTCGTGCCTGAGAAGCAAAGCTGGTCACAGTCCTTCCTTAACACTCACCTACAGGCAGAGGAGGCTGCCAGCCTGCTTCCCTCTGCCGTACCGGCACCAGCTCTCACCGTAACGCACACTCATCCTCCGCAACCTGCACACACTGAGCTCTCACACACCAACGCAGCCACAGGCACAGATCCGGGTTCTTCGAGCACCGCTCCGGTGAAGAAATCACTCCTCAACCTCGCACAGCTGATCCCAGGGGAACCCAAACGCATGCCACATTACGCTCCTGCTTTGCAGCAACAGGCCAAGCGAGAGCACCGCCTGCAAAGGGAGCAGCAGTTCGGGAGCTGAGCGCAGCTCCTGCGGCAGCCCTGCACAGCTCCAGCAGCACGCACTGCACGGCCAACGGAGGGATTTACACAGCCTGCTTCCACAGCAGCCCGAGACCGAAGGCCCATTCCCTCCCCACGAGACACGGTGCCCAACACCCAGCGGCAGAAGCCCTCCTGCTTTCTTCTGCATCATCCCAAGCGCGCCTTACCCATTCGCCTTTCCTCTCGCTGCTTCCAGAAGCGCCCAAACAAATCACTCAGCCCACTCTCGCTCCACAGCGAAGATACCCAACTCCACAGTGCTCCGCAAAGCACAGAGCCACAGCGCCGTGCGGGCAGAAAGGGACCTCCGGAGCGCCTTCAGCCCAAGCCCCGCAGCGGGACACGGCTCACAGCAGCGGCTCTCCGGCCGACGCCGCGCCCGGTGCTGCCGGCTCAGCGCCCGGGGCGGCCGCCCAGGAGGCGGCAGCGCGCAGCCCAAGCCGTCACCCCGCAGCCCAAGCCGTCACCCCGCACCCGCCGCACACAGCGCGCTCCCCGGGGACGCCCGCACGTCCTCTCCCAGCCTATTTCCGAAAGCTGAGACACCGGCGGCTCACGAGGGGGAAACCCGCGACGGGATTGAGCCGCGGTGCATCCGTACCTGGGGAAGCGTTGAGCCGGCGGCAGCCGCCACGCACCGAAAGTTGTCAAACGCCCGACCCGGCTCCGGGCAGCGCTCACCCGCGGCGGAGCGTCTCTCGGAGGAGCGCCTCTCAGCGCCGCCCCCCAGCGCCGCCCCCGCCCGGGGCGCAGCGCGGCGCCGCCGCCCGCCTCCTCCTCATGGCCGCCGGGAACGGGACGGGGACTCGGCCGCTCGGTGGCCGCCTCTCCTCCGCCCAATGGCTGCGGCAGCGCCTGGCTCCCGCGATACTTGCGGCCCGGCACGGCGGACCCGGCGAGCGGCGAGTCCGCGGAGCGAGGGATGGGCGGGCGGGTGCGGGGCGGCGCCTCGCCGATAGCGGCGGGCGGGATGGCGGGGAGAGGCTTCGGCCCGCCCCGCAGTGCCGCCGTGCGCGCGCTGTGAGGGTCTGTTCTGAGCGGTGCGCTGAAGGGAGAGTAAACGTGTCACGGTCGGAGAAGACCGCTAGGATCCCCCGCTCCGCCATGCCTGCTGCCCGCGTCCCTCAGTGCCACATCCACGGCTCTGGGACATCCCCAGGGACGGTGATCCCCCATTCCATGGGCAGCTGTGCCACTGCCTGACTGCTCTTTGGAGAAAACGCCTCCGCAGAGGTGCAAAGGCAGTTCAGTGTGTGCGACGTAAATTAAAGTATTAAATTATTCCCAATACAGACTTAGTATGGACGAAGGAGAGAACTTAGTCTGGTGCGTAGAGCCCAGGACATGAAATCCATCTTGTGTTTCTCTCAGGCTGAGCAAGTCAATTCCTCTGCATTGCAGCGCTCTTATCTCCAGCCTCACATGGGTGTTGTAAGCATTAATTGCTTTCCATACAGTGCGTGGAGATGCAGAAGTGAACGTTGCCTACAGAAGAGCCAAGTGGTCTCTGTTCACCTTTAATAATGACATTAGGTATTAGAGCTCTTGAAAGTTTAGAAAGCTGTTTCCCAAGGGAGTGTCCCATCCCTGCAGGCATTCAAGGCCAGGCCGGATGCGGCTCTGGGCAGCCTGGGCTGCTGGTTGGTGACCTGCACACAGCAGGGGGTTGGAACTGGATGAGCTCCTTTTCAACCCAGGCCAGGCCATTCCAGGATTCTATGATTCAAACTGTTGCATGTAGCATCTATTTTTTGGAAGTGTATAAATTTCTTTCTTTTAACGTCTTAAGAGTTTTGATCTCTTTTAACTTTTAGTTTCAATACCAGCTTGAGCCACAAGAGTTCCAAGAATAATTGTACCTTTTGTATGAAAGCACTTCAGCTTCATATTTGCTTTATCCTTGCTGCTTAGTATTCTTACTGGGTGGGCTTTCCATTCTGTGTTTTGGAAAACAGCGGACAAATGTCTCTGTAATCTCATACACTCCAATCTTTCCTCACCCTTCCCAGGCAGAAGGGAAGCCCAGGTCTCATCAGTTTCCCATTATGCAGAAGCCATTCTGCAGCTTCGCTGCTATTCATCTTCCCCTCTTTCCCTATATATATTTTTTCCCACCCAGAGAAAACAGGAATGCAGACCACCCCTTGCTGCCCAGAGGCATGAGCAGCACAGTCAGACCACTCAGCAGCAGGTTGGCTTTCTGCCCTGCCTAAGTTCACATCCACTAAGCTTGAACAGGAACCGAATAGCACTGAAATACAACCGGTGTTTTTTCTTGACAAGTACTTTTAAATATTGTGTTGTGCTATTTAAAATGTATATACATATCATTGTGCCAAAAAATGTATTCCTAGCTCTACTGGAAAATCTACTGTGACCTTCCAACCAATCTGTCATGCCAGAAGGTAACCTTTTCTTCTTGGCAGATGAGGTTGGAGACAAATTTTATGTATATTTATCTCCTGGAGCAGATTCTTTGACTTGTGTATGGTCGTATGCAGAAAGGAAAACAAAGCTGAAGGAAGAGCCAATTCATTTCCATCTGAATTTCACATCGATAATTACACAAAATACAGTATTCTTTCCTAGCACCTAATAGAAATAAAATGGGCTGATAGATAACCGACTGACAGTTATTGCATGTGTGCTGCCTTTCAGTGTAATCCATTTATTATTTTTAGCAAACAGCAGCCTATACTGTTCTACTTACTCAAGTTTATTGCTTTTTCTATATTATCTTCTCAAACGCAGGACCACAGGTAAACCAAAAGTAACTATTCATCAAACTCATGGAACTATCATTTGTAATATTAAAGCCATCACACTTATTGCACCCGTTAATCCCACACCGCCTCCGACAGCGGCTTCCTTTACAACTGCACTGCCTGGTTTTACCACTTGAAAACAAATTGGATAACCTCTGAGATAAATTTCCCTGCCTTATATGAGAAGGTTTAAATACCCTTGCATTTAAATACTTTATGCCTTGAACACAAATCTTAGAGCTTTTTTAAAGCAGGATGTGGCACTGAGTCCTCTCATCTGATATAGCAGGTGTGTGTAATGATAAATTATGTACATTTGGCAGTGATTCCGTTGCTTTAGACTTCAGTTTCCTCAAGCCTCCTAGACACATGTCATCTTTGTGATTTCATTTGATTTTTTTAATTTATATTTTTTTCCATTGTAGGAACTGCCCTTGCCTTGCCTTCTCTATGTATAAAGGCTACTTCAGAGTGGTCCTGCCCTTCTAGAATGGAAGGGAAGCGCATGAGAAGTTGCTACTGAGCACCCTGAGGTATTTACTCACCGAAACAGCCTGCCTTGGGGATGGCAAAGAGCATTCCTTCTCAGGATTCCTTGAGTGCAGCAGCCTGCTGCTGTCTGGATATCTATGTGCTGGAACTGGCACTCATGTCTCTGAACCAGTTAGTGGTGATAAAAATAGTGTTCCCAAATTGTTCACAGTTTGAAAATGAGAATGATCTGAAGGACACAGGCACTTCTGGATGCAGAGCATTTGTGAGGCAAGAAAACAGTTGGGAAATTTCAAATTTGGTTGAATCCCTGAGGGGGGTGAACTGTTTACAAGGATAGATAATGGCAGGACAAGGGGAAATGGTTTGAAGTTGAAGGAGGGAAGATTGAGGTTGGATGTCAGGGGGAAGTTCTTTCCTATGAGAGCGGTGAGGTGCTGGAACAGCTGCCCAGAGAGGCTGTGGATCCCCGTCCATCCCTGGAGGTGTTCAAGGCCAGGTTGGATGGGGCTCTGGGCAGCCTGGGCTGCTATGAAATGTGGAGGTTGGTGGCCCTGCCTGTGGTGGGGGGTTGGAGCTTCGTGATCCTTGAGGTCCCTTCCAACCCAGCCATTCTGTGATTCTGTGATTCATTTTGCTCTGAATTCAAAACACAGTTGTCCAGATGCATCTATATTTGACATAACAGAGAATTAATTTTGTCGCCAACCTATTTCTTCACGTTTGATGGAATTTCATTTCAGAAATAAAGGATTTATAGCTTACTTTCCCTCAGTGCACATTATCATTTATATAACTGACAGGTTCAGTTGTTAAAAGCAGTACATGAGTTTTCTCCAATGAAGAGCTCGCATCTTTCTGACATTTATTACAACTTTATTACTTCCATACCCTCCTCAGCGAAGCTTTTTCACTCATTGTGGGAGTGTCTGAAGTACAGATTTTTCATTACCTGCGACTTATCATTCATTTTAGGCCAGAAGTGATTTCATTTTGACTAGCTGTTAAAAACAGGGATGGCATAAAAGTACTTGAAGTCAGTTAAGCTAAGAAAGCTCATTTAGGGTGGGAGGGGAAGGTTTACATGATGTTTTCCCAGGTGGAAGCTGTGTCAGTCATTCTTCTGATGTGCTGCAGAATAAAAATCACTGCTGAGAAGACTCAGTAAAGTGGTTGTGTTGTAACAGGATGGTTTTGCATCTGTATCACCATTACAGTGATGATAGCAACACAAGTCCTTTACCAAGTGCTTCCTTGAGAACATCCTTGCTCCCAGAGACATACTAAATCCCATGCCAGGTGGTCGCATTGCCAGAGAACGGTCCCAGGCAAGTTTAGTGTACCGGTACAGTGAAGCCTCAAGAAATCTACCTCCAAATCCTAAATTTTGGGTAAAGGTTCTCAAAAACCTGTATAAAAGTCATTTTTGTTGGGCAGCACAGGAGCAATTGTAGCCCCTTATGTCACAAGCAAGTTTAATGGGCCTTCAACTACGCATGACAGAATCTGGTCCTCTGTCCTGAAATGCATCACATCTTTGTGTTCGTAATACTTACTTTTGATAGTCCAAACATTTTACGCTGTCAGAGGTTTTATAAGGACCTGTTGCCTTGAGAAACCTCAGTCACAGTTTTGTTCACATCTCCTATAGCCATTTATCTGACTGGTTCTTAGGAAAGCTTTATACGATGAATTAAGACATCGTTTTAGTACAACTCAATTTTCTTTGACCCTTTTTTTGTCTTCCCATAATACATTTATTTTTCCCCTTCAAATGGTCTTCTTTTTTAAAATTAAAACCTTTGCTGCCAGCATCATCCCATCAATTGTTTTTTTTTTCCCCTTAATCTGTGTTTCCAATCTATATCTGCGTGAAGGACAAACTGTACTTCAGAATCTTACATAGAAATAATGCTCTATGAATACTTGAAATCATAAGGGTTTCTTGTTAGAAATAGGAAGCATCTTGAATTCACACCATAAAACAGCCTTTGGGATTTCAGCATGTTCTCTTGGAAACTTCACAGGCATCGATCACGGAGATTACTGTCATCTTGCTCTCAGCTCAGAGGAAAAATAATGCTTTACAAACTCAATTAGAGCTCCTGAAATTAAAGTAAAACAGTATAGCAACGGGAGTCTTAAGTTTGGAAGTGTGGAATGGTAACAGGAGTGTGATCTAGCTTTGGAACAACCTATAAGTCACAAAAGAAATAAATCACGTGGGAGGGGGAGGCTGGCAGGCCTCGGCACAGCCGCACTGCAACCCAGGCAGTGAATGGGGAGCTGGATCTTCCTGTGAGGTTGGCGTTAGGCCCCGTGTCCCTGGGCACATCAGCATGGCACAGTCACTTCATCCCTGTGGGCAGGGATGGGCAGGCCCACGTCTGGGTCCCTGCTCTGAAGGAAGCCTGACTGGAGGCAGGCCTGGGACTCAACAATCCACAGCCTCCCTCTGCCTTCTTTCTGGCCCAGTTAATACTTAATGATTCTGTACAAAGCGATACGGCTTTAATAGGACGGACGGAGAGAGATTTCCTTCCTGCTTCATTAGGCAGCTCTCTGGGGAGATGGGAGCTGCAGGTCGAAGCTCTCTGAGGCGGGGAAGGAAATGGAATCCAAATCCTCGCATCCTGCGCAGCCATTGGGCTGAGGCTGTGCCGGAGCCACAGGCCCAAGGACACACACTGCACATTGTCCACCATTACACCTGCAGGCACGTTAGCACCTGCACAGCACCGTGCTGCTCATTTCCAGACTGATACAAATGGAGTGTGATTCGAGATAACTGCAGCAGTATTCTGATCGATTGTTCACCTGAAGGAGCTGTTAGATATTTATGACATTAATTCAGGCTTAATGGCTTTCTGCCCGGGGAAATCTTTGATTTTAATAACACACAGATCGCATCATTCATATTTGGAAAACACATCTATGTGCAGTGCTTTCCGGGGGTTCGTTTTGCTATTGTCAGTAACTGCTGCCACATCTTAAATGAGACATCATATTTTTGTATGTGTAACAACGGCCAGCAATCTTTTTGGCTCAAAAGTAAACCACAAATGTTCTTTTTGACGAATAAATGAACAGACATTACCCACTGTGGTGCAAACTTAGTGTCTCACAGCACATTTGCATTTATTCCATTTAAACGAAGAGAGGTTTGGCCAACAGTAATAGCAGAAATATTATTTGTAGAAAATGAAGTGAAATGAAATCAGAAACTAAGTTTCCCTTTGTGAGTGCACTTCCCAAGTGTTTTCCCAAGGCAGTACCCAAATGCCATCTGTATTGCTTGCAGAATTCCCCATGTTAAAATATGCATTCATTTGGTTTAATTTTGCAAGGCACTACAGGAATCCATCTGAAACCTTGCCGCTCATTGAAATCTTTCTTGCAGTGGGAAAACACTACCCACACCTTAGGAGAGCATCAGCAGTGCTACAGTCAGCCCTCAGGTACCATTCCAACCTGGAAGGGACTTAATTGCCTCCTCCAGCACTGCTACCAGCACTGTGCACTTGATGGATTGGGTTTGGCTGCTGTCAGCCATTAACACGTCCCTTGCTTGGGGAGGTTTGCAGATTCACTGAAGGGAAGAACAGTATTTTCTTCTGTATCCCTGTGTGCCCTGAGCAGAGCAGGGTGGCTGTGTGCACTCAGTTATATTGAAGAAGCACACAGCAAGGAAGGAGTTAAACATCAAGTACAGCAGTGTACTGTGAGTTAAAGTACATTCTGAGTCTGTGTAACAAAAGGGTTAAAAAAAGCTGAGCTCTGTGACAGTGCTAATTTGTGCACAGCTGCCCAATTCTGAGCTTATTTATTTCAGACTGTTAGAATTATGAGTGTTCCACTGCTGAACAGGAAAAGCTTTCTAATTAAGTTCTTACAAAACAGGGTGTGTTATTTACAACTACGAATTGGTTACTTTGAGACTTTTTCTTCCTCTCCATCAATTAATTAAAATCAGAGAACTGTTTCAACATATCGACATCATTCAAAGTTATTCTATCTGATGTAAGCATAAAACAGCACACAAACCGCTTACAAATTTCTCCTTAAGAGCAGGACTTGGAAGGCTTAATGCAGACATTGTACTTGTGATATCCATAGGTGCATGCCTTCTAACAGCTCCATTTCCCCATTTCCATCTTTGGAATGAAAGGGGATGTACACAGGCAGGTGCTGGGCTGCAGTCAGCTGGCACCTCCAAACACCAGCACACTGCTGCAGCTCTGCTAGCAGAGACACACTAGTATGGAGCCAGACTTCACTGGTTTGTTGGGTTATGTGGCAAAGGAGCACTTTGTAGGACCAAGCCTCTATTCTGCTCACTCACATCCTCCAGATTTCCTGTTGATACATACAATGGCTTGGGTTGGAAGGGACCTCAAGGATCACGAAGCTCCAACCCCCCTGCAACACGCAGGGCCACCAACCTCCACATTGCATAGCAGCCCAGGCTGCCCAGGGCCCCATCCAACCTGGCCTTGAACACCTCCAGGGATGGACGGGGCATCCACAGCCTCTCTGGGCAGCTGTTCCAGCACCTCACCACTCTCATAGGAAAGAACTTCCCCCTGACATCCAACCTCAATCTTTCCTCCTTCAACTCCAAACCATTTCCCCTTGTCCTGCCATTATCTACCCTTGTATAGAGTTGCAGTCTTTTACCCTAAAAAACCTGCTGATTGTTTCTATTCCAGTTGTTCCTTTTAAGATGAAACTTCTTTTATTAATTATTATTTTTCAGTAATATTACAGAATCTCAAGGGTTTTTACTTTCCCGTTAGCAGCTCTGACAGTGCTTTCCTTCCTGCAGTCATTAGCCTCCCACGACAGCCAATTAATCCTGGCCGTGTTCTTTCTGTTGATCAGCTCCGATTTGAAAGAATGCTGTTGGCATCTGAATTCAAAATGTGATTTCTTACCACAAAGCTGTAATATCGCCTCTTCCTTTATAATGCTTTTTGTCAGCATGGGGAGACAGCACAGACACACAGAAACAAAATACCCCAATCTGATCTCATTACTCTGCGCTTACGAAAATAAAACTGCTAGTAAAGGAAGCACCTTAAATGTCTCTGAATATTTGAAAGACAAACTTTATTTCCCATAGCTTTTGGAAACCTTTTCATCATATGTAACCTATTGTCACCCTTTTTCTTCTACCCCCAGAAATTGTCAATTACAACAACACAGCACACAGTGATAGAAATCTATGAAGAGTTCTTCCCCAAACAAATTCAGTACCTATTTGAGTTCGTGACAAGCGTTTCACACCATGTCCTTGCAAACATGCCTTTTTCCCTGTCCAATCTTCAAGGACCATTGGCATTTTGTCTATTTTTCTCAATACTCTGTTTTGTTTTGGAAAGGGAAACTTGCTATCATTTGTTACCTTTGGTTTCCCTATTTCATTTCTCCAATTAATAATTGTCACATGGAAGAGATATCAAAGAAAACTCTTCCAATACTCTTCCAATCCCATTTTTTGTGTGTGTCCTTTCACCATTAAATTTTGTTTTAGCCTTCACACTGAAGCAGGTCATTCATCACAACATAGCACCTCAGCAATACCAACATACAGCTGTTTGTTTTCTCTGCCAGTCATACGTTCTTTTGCATCTGTGTGATTTGCCAATAGCATCTACATTTCATTTCTGCCCTCGTTTCCTTACTCTTATGTCTGCCCAATGTCAGTGCAAGAAATCCTCACAGCCTCTGCTTCAGCTCCCCTTCCACGGGCAGAAGTTCTTCAGGCAGCAAGTTGCCCATGGAGCTTTGAACACTGAATTCTTATCCTCACACCTTAGGAGCTTTGTGATACTGATCCTTCTTCTGCAGCTTTGAGGAGTGAGGTCAGAAAAAAATTAATTGAGATTGAGTTCAGGAGAACGTAGCATTAACCTACCCCTTCTCTGAAGGCTTCAAAGACGACTTTGTTGGCATCTTAGCTGTCAGCAGGCACAGAGTTAATGTTAGGGATCCTGCCTCTGTTAAAAACAAAGAGTAAGATTCTAGAATTACATTGCTATTCTTACACAGGCACAAGCCCTAGTGTAGGGCCATTGCTGCAAGTTATCTGTAGTGTTCAATTCATATGCTCTGTAAAAGCTGCTTGAAACTTCATGTTGTTCTAGAATGGCATGTGTAGGCTATTGTTCTGTCAATGAAACTGTCAGTGGGATTTCACTGCTTCTGGTGGCTTCAAAACCACTTTGAGTTAACATAACAGTGATTTGCATGACTGCAGCATGCTTTTAATTATTTGTAATCATTTACTTAGGAGGATGGCAAGCCTGCTCACTGTTGTATGAGGACAGGAGATGCTGGTGACATCCCTATTTTTCAGGACACGGAGGCTTTTGAGAGACAACAAAAAAGCTGTAGGAATTAAGGTTCACCTGGAGACCTCCTGGAAATCTCTTCCATGTGGTGTCCCAATCAGCGGGGGTCTGAAGTGACAGTAAGTTATTGATGGAATAAAAGCCTAATAACAGAGAACAACCCATAAGTGCCCAGGAGAAATGTCTAATCTACTCGAAGACATGAGTAAACACATCCCACTGGGTGCTTATCATCTGAGAATAACTTTGAAGAGGAAAAAAAAACAAATAGGTTCTTGAGCACACTGTGTTACTTGAGGAAACCATTTACATCTGGTGCCTCTGCTGTTGGCATGGGGTAAAGGGATCAAAACCTTAATGCAGCAAGAGCAACTGCTGCATCCATTTTTACGTTTTATAGCTGTTCTCATTAAAAATGCAATATTATTACATAAAACTAAGCAAATGTTAACTACGTTGCATAACTTGTAAGCAACTCAATTTCTCCCTCATTTACTGCTTTAACAGTAGTAAAGAGTAAATGAGCAGTACAGTAGTAGAGCATTCTGGACCAAGTTGACAAAACCAGCCATTACTGCAATGAATTTCTAATGTTACAGCTTATCCTGTGTGAGCAACAGCTTTGCAAAGCCTCTGTTAATACATATGTATTCCATTATACAATATACTCCCCCATATATACTGCCTGGGTAATGAATGGGTTGTGCTCTCAGTGGCTCAGTGCTTTTATTCCTAAGGGACCTGAGTCTATGGGTCTGCTCATCACTGCTCTGGGAAAGGAGTAAAGGAGAAAAGGCCTCTTCTTGAAAGGTTTGAAGGAAAAAAAAAAAAAAAAATAGTCTTTTCATGCTTAGTGCATCTCAGAAACATTAAAAAAATACCACCTTACATCTATTGTGGTGATTATATGTCAGATTTTGATTTTTTTTTTTAAAAAAGGAGCTTTAATGGGGAATCTATTAGCCTGTCATTAGGTAGGCATGGCCATCAAGTAATGATGTGAGAAATGGAGGTGGTGTTACACCCTGCAGCTTTACATGGGTTAACTTGAGAAGTGTCAGGATCCCAGAGTTACTGCTGTTTTCTGAGGTAATATTTCTCAGAGATAAATTTTGCAGTGATAGTCGCTACACATATCAAAGGAAATCAGATTTGTGCTCTACACAGATCCATGCACATGGCTTGGGGTGTTTTGGGGGTGGGGGGTGAGGGGAAGCTCCGCAAAGGAGAGAAATGTCATGGGAATGAAACAGTGTGGGCAGGAGAGATTGACTGCCACGTTATTGTGGATGGAAATTAAGGATAAATGAATTAATTGCTGAAACAGCTCTGCTATTCCTTTTGAACTAGCAGTTAAACATGTGGAGAATTCAGGGAACTGCTGCAACAAATTCTTCCTCTCCATAACTTCCTTTCTCATAATATGCTCTGAGATTGGATTGCAGTTTTGTTTCCATTGTCTTTTCATGTGCATGCCTATTGTCAAGTACAATTTCTTTTCACTTTTTGGGGTGTTTTTTTTTTTTTTAAAAAAAAAACAAAACACTCAGATTTAAGCCTTTTTGTTTCCCCAGACTGCTTAGCTCTGTACTTTCCTGTGCTGAGAAAAGGCTCACATGGCTGGGAATGCTTTGGGTACAAGCGTCCACATGAAATAGTTATTAGGCTGTAGGTCAAACATATGGGGGAAAACATGAGCTGAAATTTTCACATTTAGGAAAAAATTATTTGTTCAGCCAAATATCTGGGGCAATCGTCACCTCAGACCATCATCTTGATAATAACACTCTGCTTACCTATTTGTGAAAAGCCACGTTAAATGTTATGAAAAATAAGTCTTTATCTGTTTTTAGCATTATCTACTTTCAGTTTTAAGTTCCTATTAAGAAATAAAATATTTTCCTAAAGAAAAGATTGAAAGGGCTCCAGAGATGCGCCAACAGGGGACATTGCTTTAGTAAAGTACTAATTAAAGGTTTAACATGCCTATTTTAGCTATTTAACATATAAGCATTTTCCCAACACCGTGGTAACATTGTAAAGGATTTTCACATGTTAAGAATGTCCATTGGGAGAGGAAAAAAAAAACAATGATTTCTTAGTGGAAAGAAGCTGTGTCACCTCTGTTGAGATGAACGCCATGTTTTGCAGCACAGCAGTTAAGATGCCCGTTTTGTTTCTGAAATTTCCCCTACTGCTCAACATTGACGCAGTGGGCACCAATGAAAGACATACAGTCTGAAAAAATCCACATGTTGTTAAAGAAATAAAGACAAAAAAAATATCACTCAACCCTTCAAGGAGTAGGAGAATAAGGCATCTTTTTCTTTACGCTTAACAGCTGAGAATGGAGTGGTAGAGGTTGGAGGTCATCATGCCAACAGCACAAGCTAGGTGTCACATCTTTTACTTTCAAAGATGTAGAAGTAACAAACTCTGGTAATTAAGCATAGGATGTAATAGATGAGCCGAGAGAGAATGAAAAGATCAGACAGCCAACAAGAGGGGAACTTGAATTACCTCAGGAGCAGACAAGTTGCAAGGAAGCAAGAGGGTGGCATAGCCACACGGGTATAAAGGAAGTAGTTTTGTAGGTTAAAGACTCTCTTGAGAAGCTGAAGTATTCATCCATGCAGGTTTTGTTACAGAAGACGCTGGAGAAATACCTTATTTTTAAAGGAGATAGACGAGATGGGACAGTTGGAAGTGAAAGAACAGAGCTTAGATCAAACCAACAAACTGAAGTGGTACACAACTCCAACCAAATAATACTCAGACCTACAAGAATCCAGGAAATTATAGATGAAAAAAATGTTAGGATAACCTGAACTATAAGGACTATAAAAGACTGTAAAAAAACATTGTCAAACTCCAGAGCTTTTATAATTGAGAGCCTCTGGCCAAATCATCAATTTGATAGACTGTCAGATCACATAGTATTGATAAATAAAGAATGTGCCAAAAAGTAGAGACTGCACACTGATGAAACCCTAGATATTGTTCTCAGAAAAAAAAAAAAGATCTAGATGCTACTGAGCACAAATCTCTGAAGTACTCTGTACACTGTACTCATTATTGCCATAACACACAACCTAAGTCTTGAAGACCACAGCAGAGAGAGCAAAATAGACCAAGGTTGGCAAGACAACAAGTACCAACTTTTTGGACGTCATAAAGCTTTGAAATGGGAGACGTATTTTCCAGCTTTCTTTGAAACGCCTTGGTGGTTCTTATTACATCCCTAGTACTGCAAGTTGCACTTGCTTGATACAAGTCAGACTGCTGGAAATAACTCTCCAAATTTCCCTTTCGAGTGCTTTGCAGGGGGGTCACAGGGACTTACAGTGATGGCTGCATGGACCTCCTGCTGCTCCTGGTTGTGTTGCTCCACGTAGAGCTCCATTTCCCCCCAGTGCACCCATAGCTACCCCCATCTTCATCACATGAGACAGCAAGGGAGTAAATATTTCATAAAGACAGGAGATAAAGTGAAGCACAGGTAACAGGGGTAGCAAGGAAAAGAAAATAAAAGAGAAAGAAAAGCGAGACAAGCCCTCCATGGGGGAAGAAAGGACTGGCCAGGGAGAGAAGAGGCACTGGGGACAAAGGAGGCAAAGGCAGGAGCAGGAAAGCCTCTCCCCGGTATAGAAGCCCTGCCAGCCACAGGCAGAAAGGCTGTCTATGGAAGACAAACTCAGACACAAAGATATCACAGCAGGAGAGAGGAATCCCCAAACACCTAACCTAGATAGGACAGCTGAGAGTGAGCAGCAACGAGCAGAGAAGATAACAGAAGTAAAGACAAGTAAGGATCCAGCTGTTTTTTCTTTTCTCATTATCAGCTAATGATTCTGGTGCTTGGTTTCTGGGTATTTCCCAATGGCCACAGAACCTCCAGCAGGTGTCTGGGTGAGCAGTGATGGGCAGCAGTGCATCCTGGAGATGTATCTTAGCCCAGACCAGAGTCAGCCCTGCAGGTTAAGTTCAGGCACAGCACCTTTGTTCCTGGTAATCGTTAATTAGATGGAATATTCTGCAGCATCTGTCAGGAGCTCAGGCAGAACCATCTCTGCTATAGCTGAAGTTTTACCAGCCTGTCTTAGGAGCCTGAACATGGGAAGGATAACCAGAGCAAGACAGATTGATCTGTAGGGAGAGATTCCAGAGATCACACTTGATGAATAAACATCATCTTCCTGGTAAAACAAGCAATGGAATTACAGAATGATTAAAGTTGGAAAATCATTAGGAAAGGCTGCAAGGAAACACCAGAGCACCTGGCCCCAATGCAATAGGCAGCTTGCAAAGTGCCCTCCTACCAGCCAGGCACTCAAGCTGTAAGGCGACCTGCCCTTCCTGCCCATCCCCTCCACTTTCTAAGCCTCAGTGATGGACCTGATGAAAATCATTTTGCTCTGCTTTGGCAATGGATACAAGTATAACTTCTCCAAACCCTCTGTTTTTATGATGCAAATAAATTTTTTTTGCAGCAGCTTAGAGAAATCCATTAGCTAAATATTTCTACTGCTTCTGTCTTAGGAGCCATAAGGCACGTTCTTGCTAAAGGACCTGTAAGTTATTACACAAAATGCAATTACAGAACACAGTGTTTACGGTACTGATTTGTGATCAGAGGAACAGGGCCATCCATCCTTCCTCAAGACAACCCAAACAATAATGGTAAAAGCCTAACAGCTTTCCACAACCACATATTTCTCAGAGGAGTGAAGGATGTTCGAAAGTCTCTTCTGCAAGATCAACAAAGTCACTAAAATCACTCAAACACCTCATCTAGGAAAGCAGAAGCTCCCCCAGATCCCATCACTTCTTGCTCAAGAGAAAGGAATTCTCTGAATACCAAGCACCAAAGGCATACAGTTTTAGAGCCATCCCTTCCCACAAACCCACAGCCTGATTAAGCCTGTAAATGGTTTAGATCTCCTGCTACCATCTCAGTGTAACACACCCCAGGTTCATTTCCACATCAGCCAGCAGTGAGATAACCCAGCCTGATGTGATTCTCACTGCCTTACGCTGAATGTGCCTGTAACATGATGGAAAGCACAGGAGTGACAGCAGAACTGCAAGAACCCAGACCGCAGCAAGGATTTGCTCAAATGCAACAGGCATAGGCACAAAAATAAAGGAAAGAAGCTGCTCGCCTTTAGAAGACCACAAGCACACAGGGCATGCCACTGAAATGCCCTCATCTCCACCACCCACCCTTAAATGAGGTCTGGGAAGGGGTGGATCCTGTCTCCAGCCCTTCCACTCAGGTACATTGCATGCACCTGAGCTCCCCTGGGTTGGCCCTGCCTTCCCTCCATCACTGCTTCAAGCCCTGACTTAGCATTTCTGCTACAGTGCCCTATTGGAGATCTTTGGAAGCAGTCGAACTGGAGGCAGCTGAAGCCAAGGTCCCTGGGCAAAAACCGGCCAGTCCTGCACAGCCCCACAGGATCAGACAGTCCTCCCCAGCTCCTGTCCTCAGTTCCCTTGCATGTACAGGGGAAAGTTTTTACCTAAAGAGAGGAGATTTAGGTCAGGTTTTAGAAAGAAATCCTTTGACCAGAGCCAGTGAGGCCGTGGCACTGCCCAGAGTGTGGTGCCCCATCCCTGGAGGTGCCCCAGGCCATGGATGGGCCCTGGGCAGCCTGAGCTGGGGGGCAGCCAGCCCACAGCAGGGTTGGGGCTTGCAGGTCTCTTCCAACCAAACCATCCCATGGTTCTATGATCCTGAATGTTCCTTCCAACCCAACTATTCCATGGCTCTGTGATTCCATGAGATAGGCTGGGGCAGGCCAGCAGTATCTCCCTGTAGAGTCAGTAGTGGGCACCTCTCAGACACATATCCCCAATGAGCCATTTTGGAGCAAAAAATTGGGTTCACACAAGCCCGTAAAATAAGTTTGGTTAGTATCAAGTTCCATTAATCTGGAGGCAAAAACAGCTGTCGTGACCTTTAAGGTTTTGTCTTTCTTGGCAGGTGAATTTTTACCACATCCTTTTCTTCCTTTTTGTTATTATTATTCTTTAATGGACCTTTTAAAAAAGTGTAGGGGCAGACACTTGAAGTTGTGAGTGCTGGTGGGATGTAGGAATGGAAACGTATATTACGTGTCATGGGAACGACTTCTTCTCATTTACTGATCACCAGAAGGCTGAATGTTTGTTTTGATAATTGGCCTTTGCACAAAAAAGGCATTAAGTCAGCAACGGTGAATAATTTATGAGACCTACTTTCATGTGATTAATCTCCGAGGGTCTAAAACCAAAACTTCTGAGATGCAGCGCTTCTTTTCACTAATTGGTGCTGCTCTTCACTAATCGGTGAGGCGGTGTGAGAGTCACAGACCACCATTTCCCTTCACAATGTGCCCACCCTGCTGCTGGGTTGGGGTTGGATGGCACAGCACTCCTCCAGGAGTCAGAGGAAGGCTTTTAAGTGATGGGAAACTCCTCACTCTGTCCACAACCACGTGGCTGAGACTAGAAATTGCCTTACCTGCATGCACACCCCATGCATTGCTGTAAGGAGAAAACCTCACATCCTGACCAGCAGTGCATCCCACAGCCCTTCCAAGAAGGTTGCTGCTGTGTCCCATTCTCAGCACAACTTCGGGGTGCCCTGGCCAGCACTCAGTTAGCTCTGCTCTTCACATGGCTTCTGCACAAAGAGAACTTGGGATCATGCTCGGCTCTGGCCACAAACAACCCTGAGAGGATGCTGAAGAATATAAAGATCAATGTTATGCTGGAATTAGGAACTGCCAGGAAGCAGCAAAACCCAGAATGTGCCAGGTGACCTTCCCTGGTAGCACCGTGCAATGAGATGCAATCTAACATCAAGAGCTGCCATGCAAAGGACGGCTCATTGCTTCAAAGCACTAATTAAAAATGATGAATTAAGGCACAGCAGTGAAGCTTTCCATAAGCAAACTGGAAGAGCTGTGGCTGCTGCTGCCGTGCCATGTTTGTTTGAAAAATGATAGCGAGTGGCAGGACTGCTTTAAATTTAACCTTTTAACTGACTCTTGATAAAAATACATTTTTAATGATAACTAAAAAGATGAAATAACTCAGACTACTCATTTTCTGGCTCCAAATGCTTGTTTGGAGGGCTGCGATTACTCACATAATTAAAATGTAGGTGATGGTCTCTCATGTTTGTCCTTCTTTGTATACAAATGTACAATTAAAAGCACGTGCTCGTTGTCTGAATGTCGCTAGCCACGTAAATCACTTGTCCACACTTTTTGCTCAGCTGAGCAGAGTGAGCAGAGAACAGCTGAGCTTGGGTCTGGGGGAGCAAAGCATTCACACCCTCTTCTAAGCAGAGCACATGGAAAACCTCTTTTGCCCTTTTTAAGATGCACCTGTAGGCTTCCCTATAGAGTCACTAAATATGTTTGTGTTACTATTACCATACTGTTATCATAGAATAGAAACTGGAGAAGCCCTTTTGGATCCCCACGCCCAACCCCAACCCCATCCCATGTCCCTCAGTGCCACATCCCCACAGCTCTGGGACACCCCCAGGGATGGTGATGGGATGGTGATCCCCCCCAGCCCCACTCCCCAGAGTGGAACTTACTTAAATGCAACTTTTTTTCTAGTTTGATCCTCTTGTGCTCTTCCCACCTACTTTGGGAAGTTACAAGAAGGTATGAAAAGTGCATTTATTTGACTGTGGTACCTCCTGCCTGTGGGTGCTGAGGATGTTCCCAGCATTGCTGCATGCAGAGCAGTGCCCCGTGCTGGGTGCTGAGCTGGCTGCCCCATGGCACAGCCTAAAGCAATGCATGGGTTACATTCTAAATGCATTGCTTCAATATTTCAGCGTCTTTGATTTAATTTTTAAAGTTCCTCGAGCACATTAAGTGCTTGCAAACCCCGTGCTGAACTCCTAGAGTTCTTATGTTAATAGTTAATGTCCATAGCTGCACGTCTGATGCCTCAGTGGATCACCTTCCTGCTTTCTGCTCCACGAGGCCCCGAGTCTGGCTGCCATCCAGCACAGCAAAGGAGCTGCTTATTTTGTGTAGGACTCATTCACTTTTCAAAATCCAGACACCGCTTTAGTGGAACCACTGCTCGTCTGCAACCAAGTGAGCCAGGGTGGGATTTCAGGGGAAAAAAAGAAAAAAACAATGCGTTGTCTCCTGTTTGCTGCCTGCCACTGCCCAATCTGCTGGGCCTGGGTACCCAAAGGGAGCAATGAGTCAGGAACTGGCAGCAGCACATCCTGCAGCACAGGACCCAAAATAATGATCTCAGCTGGATTAAGGGCTGGGAATTAGCATCAACCCTGCACCGCACCAGTACAGCCCTGCCTTTTCATACCCGTTTCTTTCACTGCTTGGCACAAAAGTCATGAAGCCTTCCCAGCACCAATGCTGTGGTTTCTGCTCCTGTGTCACCAACATCTCCCCGCCAGTTTGGGCTGTGCAATTACGGGAGATCCCCCTCTGACTGCAGCCCCACGCCACCAGCACTGCTGGGGGTGGAAGCAGCCCTGCTTTGCCACGGCACACAGCCACCAAAAGCTTTGTGCAGACCCACCGAAGCCACAGCTGCACGGCCAGCCGGTGGCCAAGGGCTGCTCAGCACCACTGCGTTCCTGATTTGGGATGTTCCAGATGTGCCCAGCCCACAGCTAAAGGCTCTTTGTCCCCTGATGCTTTAATTACGGTTATCCTTTAATTCCATTTGCTGCATTGTGGTGCTGCCGTTCAAGTGCTTTCCAGTAGAGCCATTATACGAGAAAACACGAAACGAAAAATGAATAAGCTGTTAGGCAAGAGGAGCCAAAGCAAAAGCACACTTCCCACGTCCTTCCTTTCAGGTTGGGTATGAGGAAGCATTCCTTCTCCAAAGAGCAGTCAGGCAGTGGCACAGCTGCCCAGGGACTGGGGGTCACCATCCCTGGGGGTGTCCCAGAGCTGTGGGGATGTGGCACTGAGGGACGTGGGCACAAAGGGGTGGGTGGGGTTGGGCTTGGAGATCCTACAGGGCTTCTCCAGCCTTAATCATTCCATGACTGAACACGCATTTGCCAGACTTCCTTGTGTTTTAATTAAGGAAAACAAACAAACAAATAAAAAAGCAAAAAAGTGTCAGAAAACCACAACAGAGGCAGCAAAACCAATCAGCCTCAGCACAGCTTTTCCTCCTCTAGCTTTCTACTATTCTACCTTAAAGCTGTTTTGGTTTTCTTCAAGCTTTCTCCAGGACCCACCATATACAATAACGAAAGCTTTCTGATTTATTTTTAAATATATCTGGCAACCAGACCACTTAAACATCCTTGCTTTAAATCAATACATGACTGATAATTAGATATCAAACCTAATTCAGTCTGAAAGACTTGGAGGTCAGGCATCAGGTACTATTTAATTAAGTAAATGTAAACCATATTGATTGCGTTTTTGTCTGACTCTGTTGATGCTTTGATGTTTATGGCTTATTTGTAGACTGCCATGAGAGGAGCAGCCCAGGAGCTGCCAGGCCATCCCACTGCTGCCATCCCAGCTGCTGCAAGGGGTAAAATGTGTAACGACAGCGAGGGCTTCTGCTCATGCCTTTGGGCTGCCTCCAACCAGCATCATAAATGCTACCTAAGGTTCCAGGTTCCTTGCACGTCGCTCATGTCCCATTCTGCACACAGCCATAACAGCAGGGCAGTTTGCACACCAGCCCTTGTTTTTAGCATCCCATTCACTTGGGGTGAAGGCAGCCTGGCAGATGCTGCACTGTTTTTGCCTCCCCCAGCACAACCCCGCAGAAACCAAATTTCCCCGTGGCACGTTGGGCCACATTGCAGCACTCAGAGCATTAAACAACAACTGGCTGCAGAGAGACTGATTACTGTTTTTTTCTTTTTACATTCGGACAGGCAAAGAAGCATTATTACGGCCCCGTAAGCCTAATGGGGTGGTATAAAGTGCTTTCCAAGAACCCTATTTTTAACCAGAGAGCAGGGGCTCTTCTGAGGAGAGAGGCTGTAACCCCATCCTGCAGAGAGCTGCCTTCTTTCACATAAAGAAATGCCATTTTCTCCTCCCTCATCTTTAACATTCCTGCACTTAGCTTGTTCAACTCCGTTATTATCCAAAGGGCTTCCTGTTTGGGTTGGAGGAAATTGGTTTCATTTAAAACGCCCTTTTTAAATCCCCTTTTAGAAGTAATTTTATTAAAAATCGCTTGATGGCTTCGCATTTAATTGCTAATAATAGTTCCATTCAAATAGCACTTGTAAACTCATCTGAGCAGGTCTTGACCCTAAGAAGCATCGCTGCTTTGCATGCTGGGATGCACACAGCAGGGGTGAATGCAGCAAATGCATGCAGCAGGGATGCTCACAGTAGGGGTGCACGAAGAAGGGATGCACAAACAGGGATGCAGAAAGGAGGGATACATGTGGTGGGGGTGCAGAAACAGGGATGCATGCAGCAGAGGTGCATGCAGCAGGGATGCACAAAGCAGGGATGCACAAAGCAGAGATGCACGAAGCAGAGATGCACAAAGCAGGGATGCATGAAGCAGGGATGCACAAACAGGGGCACACGAAGAAAGGATGCACAAAGCACGGATGCATGAAGCAGGGATGAACAAACAGGAATGCACAAAGCAAGGGTGCACAAACAGAGATGCACAATTGGGATGCACAAGCAGGGATGCACAAAGCATGGATGCACAAAGCAGGGGTGCTGGTAGCAGAGATGCATGCATTAGGAGCCAACCACAGCTGCATTTGCCTTTCTGCACACTGATGATTTCAGACCCCATGGATAAAGCACACACCCAGTTGCATCAATCTGGCACTGGTTCTGCTCGATTTCTTCACACTCCCTTTTGCACCATCCATGCTGTGAATGGAATCAAACCCTGCAGTTATTACCAGTTTTTGCACTTTGTATAAAAGAAATGGAGGGGGATGAAGGTGTGACTCTTTGCACGTAGGACCCGACAGGTCCTGGGAGGTGTTGGCTGCTGGCACGGAGCTCAGCTGGAGGCTGGGATGGAACAGCCATGGCTACAAGCACTTTTAAAGTGAATTTTTCAGAAGGCTGCTGAGGGGCAGCTGTGTGCTGAGACAGGGGAGGTTTAGGTTAGATATTATCACAGAATCACAGAATGGCTGGGTTGGAAGGGACCTCAAGGATCACGAAGCTCCAACCCCCCACCACACGCAGGTCCACCAACCTCCACATTTCACAGCAGCCCAGGCTGCCCAGGGCCCCATCCAACCTGGCCTTGAACACCTCCAGGGATGGACGGGGCATCCACAGCCTCTCTGGCCAGCTGTGCTGGACTCACCACTCTCATAGGAAAGAACTTCCCCCTGACATCCAACCTAAATCTTCCCTCTCTCAAATATTAGGAGGAAGTTTTTCAGCCAGAGGGTGGTGAGGCACTGGAACAGGTTGCCCAAGGAGGCTGTGGATGCCCCATCCCTGCAGGCAGTCAAGGCCAGGCTGGATGTGGCTCTGGGCAGCCTGGGCTGCTGGTTGGTGACCTGCACACAGCAGGGGGTTGGAGCTGGATGAGCATTGAGGTCCTTTGCAACCCAGGCCATTCTATCATTCTATGATCCACTGAGCAGAGAGAAGCCCGGGCAGCCACCGACGTTCCCTGGAACCGCTCCGATGGGCTCTCGCATCGGAAAAGCCCGCAGCTTTTCCCCGATGGAAGCGGAGGCAGCCTGTCCCTCCCGCCCCCGGCCCCGCTAGGTGTCACTGCGCGACATGAAATCCGCGCTCGGCTCTCGCCCCGCACCGGTCTGAACACATCGTGGCTGGGGTTTCGGACATCCCCGCCCCGGGAGCCGCCGTGTCCCGGGCCCGGACCCGCGGCAGGAGCGGGCAGAGGAGCCGCCGAGTTCACTGCCGCGGTCCCGGTGGCTGCAAGGTGCAGGCAGCGCTCGGCCGGTGTCCCCCATTCCCATCAGTGTCTTTGTGACTGCTCCTGGAAGCCAGCTGCTGCCTAAGAGATAGATTCAGGACCCCTGTCCCCATCCCACTCACATACTGTTTCAGTCCCTATCTCACTCCATCCCAATTCTTTCCTCATCCTATTCTCATTCCTCTTACTTCCATCCCCATCCCATCCTCAGCTCATCCCCATTTCTATCCAATTTCCAAACTAATCTCATCTCGATTCCCATCCCCATCCTATCCCATCCTCATCACATTCCCCACCCCCACCCCCATCCCCATCTCCATCCCAATCCCTATCCCTATCCCCATCCCCATCCCCATCCCCATCTTCACACCCATCCCACACCCATTCCATCTCATTTTCCCTCTCTGGACCATCCCATCCCCACCCCATGCACACTCCCACCCCCATTCCCACCTCTATTCCCATCCCCATCCTATAATTCCTCTCCGCACCCCCATTCCATCCCAAACTCCCAGGTTGCTCTGCAGGTGAGCTCTGGGTGCCCCTATTTGGGGTCACCTCCAAGCCTGGAGCAGAGGAGAGGAAGGAGCCCTATCCTAACCCTACAAGTGCTCTGCATCACCTGAAATCTGCATCACCTGAAATCGGCATCACCAAACCTTTTAGACACTTTCTCCAACAGACACTCTGAAATAAACTTCGCTCCTCAAAGCTCCTCAGTTCTGGCTTGCAAATCAGAAGGATGAGAACAAAGGCAATGATAGGAATGGTAAGAAGTTAAGTTGCACACCTTGCCTTAACCCTGCCGTTAGATCACAGTGGGGAGGTTTGACAAGCACACAGTCGTGCCTGTTCAGAGCAAGAACTTTTCTTTATATCTGTTCCTCACCACAGAACACCAAAGTAGGTGGCATCTCAGTGTTAAGAGACACCACACACACAACAAGAGAGATGTCCTCTGCAGTTTCCTGGCACAATTTGCACGTATTCTCACAACTGCCCTGTTTGGCTGCGGCAGCCCCGTCTCTACAACAGTTCAGATGCTGCTGCTGCCTCGAGGAGCAAAGGCTGTTATTAGGAAACATTTCCAAATGGAGAAGGAGGGAGCTGCGCTCTGCACAAAGGAGTTGTGCGGAGCTGAACTTCTCTTCCAGCATTTTCCTCTGCCTAAAACAACTGCCAGCACTCCCGCTGCTAATTAGAATTAATACTATCTTCTTCCTCCGGCAGTAAAAACAGAATGTTCTCCTCGTGTCCCATCTGATAAGGCTGCAAGCCTCGGCCAGCAGGGCCCTCAGGTGCCTGGGGGGGACCCACAGCACCGGCACCCCCAGCCCTGGGTGATTGTGAGCAGCTGCAGCCCCCCAAGCTTAAGATGAATTTACCTCAAGGGACTCAGGAAACACCATTTCCCTGGCCTGGCCCTCAGCTCCCTGTCAGTTCATTCCTGTAGTGTAATGTTCCATGTTCCCAGCCAGCCGTGGACACTGCCCACGTCCACATCCCAGCTTAGAAATACCCCCAGCCCTGGCTCAGCCTGAGGAAAGGAGCAGCTGTCCCCTATCACTCCATACCCCAAACATTGCTCCTGGTCCTACCATGCTGGTCCCACCATGCTGGTCCCAGCTGTCCCAGCACGCAACCATATCACAGAAGCATAGAATGGCTTGGCTTGGAAGAGACCTTAAAGACCACAGAACCGTAGAATGGTTGGGTTGGAAAGGACCTCCCAGCCCCCAGCCCTACCGTGGGCTGGCTGCCCCCCAGCTCAGGCTGCCCAGGGCCCATCCATGGCCTGGGGCACCTTCAGGATGGGTAACCACAGCTCTGAGCAGTGCCACGGCCTCACTGCACCCTGAATAAAAATTTCCTCCCTAACATCTGACCTCAATCTCCTCTCTTTTAGTTTAAAGCTATTCCCACCCGTCCCATCACCGTCTGCCCGTGCAATCCCAAAACTTCCTTCCTGAAGCAAAACAAGCCGCAAAACGCCGCTCCTCCACGTCCGACCTGTGCCAGCCCGTCCCTCCCAAACCCCACCCCTTAGAAACCCACCCTCAGAACTCTCTCCTTTAAGCCCCATCCCCGAAACCCTCCGCCCCATCTCCACAAACCCTCCTCCACATCCTCTCCCGCACACGCAGCCCTCAAACCCCGACACAGAAACCCGTTCTCCCCCCACCCCGAGTCCCGGTGCCACCCCCGGGCGGGGCCGGGCGGGGCGGGCGGAGCGGGCAGCGGCGCGGCGCGGGGCTCGGCGGGGCTCGGCTCGGCTCGGCGGGGCCCGGCCCGCTGCATGCGGCGGCGGCGGCGGCGGGGCGGCCGGACGGGATGAACGGCTCTGCGGGCGGCGGCACGGCGGCGGCGGGGCTGGTGGCGGGCGCCGGGAGCGCGGCGCTGGAGCTGGAGCGGGCGCTGCGCTGCTGCACGGCCGCCTCCGCGGTGACCGACGGCGGCGGCGGCGGAGGAGCGGCGGCGGCGGCGGCGGCGGCGGCGGCGGACGAGCGGAGCCTCTACATCATGCGGGTGGTGCAGATCGCCGTCATGTGCGTCCTGGCTCTCACCGTCGTTTTCGGCATCTTCTTCCTCGGCTGTAACCTGCTCATCAAGTCCGAGGGCATGATCAACTTTCTGGTGAAGGACCGGCGGCCGTCCAAGGAGGTGGAGGCGGTGGTAGTGGGACCGTACTGAGCGCCGCTCCCCGCGCCCCGACGAGGCGGCCCCGCACGGAGCGTTCCGCCGCAGCGCTGCCCGCGCCCGTCCGCGCCCCGCTCCGAGCGGCACCGCGGCCCCGAGGTGCGGGGAGAGCCGCGGTGCCGAAGTAAAACGCGCTCTGATGGCAACAGGTCTGGGCTGCTCTTTTCCTTCGCGTTAAGAGCCGGGCTGCTCGCGGCCGGGGGAGCGGGAGGGAGCGGGGGGCGGCGGCGGCTCCGCGAAGCGGTCGGGATGCGGCGGGACCCCTCCGGCCCCGCGAATGGCCGTGCTGCCCATCCTGGCCAGCCCCGTGCTGCCCGTCCAGGCCAGCGGCACCGAGGCTTTTTATTAAGGCAGCCGAAAGCCTCGCCAACAGGTGACTTCTTACAGCCGCGTTTAAGGGGGAGATATTCACGCTCTGATAAATTTTTTACTCCGTCGTCCATTTCCTTCATAGGGATAGCATCTTTCTGTGAGAGGCTGGCAGAGCTATTTGTCACATCCCCCAGGGTTGCCAGCCAGAAATCAATACGGCCACATTTGCTGTAGGAGCAGCGGACGCGGCAGAAGCGCTGGGGATGGGTGCGGGAGGGATCCGATTCCCGGCACCCCTGCTGTGCCGCAGCACCGCTCCGGGCCGGGCAGGTTCCTGCCGGAGCCGCGGGGTTTTGGGGCTGCCCCGTTGTCCCTCGGCTTATCCAGGGCTGATCAGAGCACAAATCATTACAGACATCGGCAGGAGATGCTGAGAGAAGTTTCCTCTTTGATGGTTCGTGGCTGAAGGGAACAATCTCACTCAGAGGGTGGTGAAGCACTGGAACAGGTTGCCCAAGGAGGCTGTGGATGCCCCATCCCTGCAGGCATTCAAGGCCAGGCTGGATGTGGCTCTGGGCAGCCTGGGCTGCTGGTTGGCGACCTGCACACAATAGGGGGTTGGGACTGGATGAGCACTGTGTGCCTTTGCAACCCAGGCCATTCTGTGATTCTATGAAATGTAATATTTACAATGAGCACCGGAACTTAGGTCCTTTTTGGGCTGGGAAGAGGAATCCAGCTGGAGCTTGAGGCAGCCTCCAGACGGAGAGTAAACTTTTGGTAGCAAATGAAACCAAGCAGGATTTCGCAATGTGCTGTAATTCCCTGAGATGAGCAGAAATCTCAGCCGTGTACTCATTTAAGGGAAAGAAAAAGAACAGATCTGCCTGTTCTCCCGGGAACAAATATGCTGTGGAATTTGTCATTAAATCAAAGGAAATGTTACTGAACTATCCATCAACTGAAACAGTAGGGAGAAACGCAACCAAAGCTCTCCTCCCTTCTTTACCCCTTAATGCTGGATAATGCAGCACTTAATAATACAGTAAGAAGCAGAACTCCTAATAGGGATGTTTTGCTGATTACAAAACACCTCCAAGTTGTTAACTCGCATCACTTGGTGGTAATGCAGCACAGTTGCTCTGTAGCCTGCCTTGCAGCAGGGCACTGCGTACCCGAGCACTGCTTGAGCACTAGATTCATTAAGTATTCTTTATTAATTATAGCAAAGTGTAAGACATTTTAATTAACATTTGCCAGAAGTCACAGTTTTTTCCCGTGCTGTAAATCTGAGGGATGGTAAAGTCCTGGCTCTGTAGCAGTGCAGTCAGCCCAGGAGGCAGCTGCCCGTGGCCCAGGGGATTAACATGAGAGCCTCCATCCAGCACAGTGCTTCCAACCCATCACTCCCAACCCATTAGCAAGCGTTGGGTGTTGGATGGCCAAAGCCACACCAGCTCCTATGACAGAGCAGAGGAGTCCCCAGAGGAGGATCCTGTCCTATCACGGTTGGCTCCAAGACAATACGGACAACCAGGTCACTTCTTTGTGCTTGTCCTTGGTAGAATGCACTTGATTTTATCACCATCCAAGGGGATTCAGCGAGGAGCATTCTGGTTCCTCTGCAATGTTTCCCTTGGTGGCATTCCCAGAGGGGCAGTGGTTGGGCTGAGTGGCCCTTGGTTGTTACAGATAGGTGTGAGCTCTCCATTGCGTGGGGCTCTGTGATGGCCATTGGCTCAGGGGGGGCTTTGCAGAAGGACCCTCTCACAAGACTTCCAGCAGGACATCACTGCAGCCTCTCAATGGCTGGTTTGGAGTCAACGAGCCCCAAAATCCATACAGCCCCAACCAGAGAGGGGCAGCTGGGGTAATTCCTTTCATGGTCACTCATTGAGAACTGTAGGATGGTAGAGTGGTTTGGGTTGGAAGGGACCTTCAAACCCATCTGGCCCAAATGGTCCCTGCCTGTGCTGAAGGCAGGGACACCTGCAGACTGGGTTCCCAAAGCCCCATCCAGGACAGCCCTGAACACCTCCATGGGCAGAGCATCCCCAGCTGCACAACATTAGCTACTGATGCAGCAAATTAAAAACCATGAGCCCAACTCCCCCAAAGCAGGGCTGGAGCAGCCTCACCTTAGGCTGGTGCACATCTGGTGTGCTTTACACTCTCAAAGGTAGCACAGCAATTTTGCCTGGGTGAAAGCAGTGTCCAAGAGGTGCCCATGAAGCAGAGCCTCGGGCAGAGCTCAGCATTGCTGCCCATCTACAGAGCATCCTCCTGGGTCTGCACATCCCTGGCTCACAAGCAGCCTCCTTTGCTTCCAGCGGGCTGAGATAGCAAGCTGGGAAACATGAGATAATGGATTTCACTCTTTCAGCTCAAAATGTGCACTAATATCCCGGAACAAAGACCAGGATGTATCTTAGCCACTTCCCCACAGCCAGTGGTGTTCAATGCTTTAAAAGAGATACACATATTACAAACTCACTGGCAGCTGCAATTGCCTTTAGATAACCTTTTGGAGGTACTCAGCTCAATCCCTCTCGATGGCCACACACAATTTTAATTGTATGCTTCCCACATCTTCCTAATAATAAACAGTGCTGGAAAGGTGCACATCGGGAGCTGAGATCTGCATGATGCAGGGTTCACATTCAGGCCATGACTCTATGGAAGCATCCCCTGCAGACACTCAAGCTCACACCCAGGTGGGCAGCCCCTCCAAACGCACAGGCTCTGAGCCCTTATCACATACCATTAAGGAACGAACCATTGCAGCTCTCCTCACTCCCATATCTGTGCATGCACGGTTCCTTCTGCTGCACTGATTTCAGCAGACAGTGATGCGTGGCCCCAAGGGACCTCACATCTCCCAGCTCTTTGATACCATAATGCAGCAGCATCCCCTCCATAATGAGGGTTTAAACTTGCTCACTTTCCACAAGCACACCACAGTGTGGCTGGGGCTGCAGCCAGCTCCCCACAGCCAGCACAGCACTGCCCTGCTCCCACCTCCTCTGCACCAACGCTTCCCAGCACCAAAATGGCAACGTGGGGCTCTTGGACAAAAGACAAGAGAAGCCAGCAAACAGCAAGGAATGGACAGCATGGGAAAAGCACTGTGAGCAGCTCTGTGATGTTGAACAAGTGCCTGGTGAATCGGTGACTTCAAGTAGTGCCTATTTCTGGGAAAACAGTGGGTTTCCAAGGAAGCAATGGTATCCATGGGAAGCTGAAGCACCAGGGCTTGCTTGGGTGAGGACGATGCACACCCACATGCAGTTTCAACAGCTCCATCTTCTCTCTTTCCTCCTGCACTTAAACCCAGAGCTAGTGACCTTGGAGGTCACGCAGTTCATCCTCTGCTATGGATCTGGGGGGTCGGTTCCTTTTGTGGCCCACCTGTTTTATTCTTAATGCCAAATAATAGAGTGCTTGTAGCTGGGTAGACCCCAAGGGGAGGAACTGGAGGGAGCTGGGCTGGCTCGGGGCAAAGCGTATCCATCAGCCCGGCCATGAGCCGCTGGGGACCCATTCTGTAGCTATGGAAGGTATTTTTAGCACATGGAAAAAAAGTGTCATGAGCACATGATATGAAAAATACACAAAGCCATCTATCACGTTTATGTCCTTTATTCTAGCATAGGCAGGTTGGGTCTTGCTGGGCCCCGCTGCTCTCTGGGCTCCTCATGCCCGATGGGAGCCATGCTGCCCTGCACCAGGCGCTGCTCTGTGCTCACAGCCTGTGCCAGCATCTGCTCAGAGTGCACCCGTTTCCTGCTTTCATTTTAGCTGCCTTCATTTCCTGTTTGTCACCGACATTGCAGACAGAAGGAAAAATGCCCATCTGAGCTGAAGCCTCACATGCAACTTAAAGGAGCAGTGTCCTTGTGCTAAGGGTTAACAGGGTGGGGAGGGTCAGGTGGGGCATCTGGAAATATTTCTTCTCCAAAGAGCAGTCAGGCAGTGGCACAGCTGCCCAAGGAGTGGGGGGTCACCATCCCTGGGGGTGTCCCAGAGCTGTGGGGATGTGGCACTGAGGGATGTGGGCAGTGGCCATAGGGAGGTGGATGGTGTTGGGTGTGGGGATCCCAGAGGGTTTCTCCAGCTTTCAGGATTCTGTATTTCTACAATTCCATGAGATCCTCGACAATGGGAAATGTCAGGTAGAGTAGAGGTAGAGTAACCTCTGTTGGAAAGACATAAAAATCCTTTTACCCTGAGAATATGTTGCCTACAAGACTGCATTCACCAGAAGCTGCTCCTCTGACCCAACCTCTCCATCACTTTTAGGCCATCCCACCGCTCGGTTGACTGCTGTGTTTCAGAAGCCACAGGAACAAAAAATGCCAACCGTGTTGTAAATGTTAACTACACGTAAGAACTACTCAAAGGTTTTCAAGCAAAGAGAACGAGCTGAATCAGAACCAGCAAGTTCAGGATATGGAGGAAGGAGCCGTTCCCTTTAATTCACTCGGCTCCCAGAACACCGCTGGCTGTTTGACAGCAAGCAAGACACTCTCAAACCCGACTGCCAATGAGGGCATTTGTGTGTGTAATGGAACTGCCACTCACAGCGTTCAAAATGTGTTCAGAGTTTCACAAACCCAGCCCAGCATTCATTACAACCCCTGCGTCATTAACAAGGCCTTCATCTCCCTTTCCCTTTGCCAAATATAAACTCAGAGATGATGGAGGGTATACGTTTGAGATGATCTGGCTCTCTTCCCACCAGCTGAGCAACACGGTGCTGCTGTTCCCTATGTGCCTCATACCCTGTAAGCACCACCTAACTCCAATGCACTGAAGTTCATGGGGGGGGCGAAGAAAGGAGGAAATTGTGTGCTATCTTCAGCAGTTTTGTCTCTGCATGCTCCATTTGCTTGCTGTCGCATTGCCTCCTGTCCCAATGGTACATTGTGACTGCTTTTATACATAAATGCCACCTTTAATTTGAACAAAGCATGTCCACGGGATAACTGTAGAGTGAGAAACGTATGGCTTTAGGAAAACTATACGGCATTATTGAGAAATGGAGCACAGCAGGTATTAGCTAATGATACCTAACACTTGTCGTATCCTGGGCAGAAAATGAAATCACATACATTAATTAAATGTATATTATATGTATATTATGCAGGCTTTGGGGAAAATAGGATAAACTTGTGCTACAACACAAGTGCCACAAATGCAATAGCTCTGAAGCTGATCAACAAGCAGCGTCCTGCACCTTGGCCATGCTGAGCTCCCCCCCTTGTCTTTGGATTGATTACAAGGAAGGGTTTTAGCAAGGCACCAACCCCTCAGAAACTGTGACTGCCATTGATTCAACCTAGTATTTTGGAAGTCCTGAAAGACTGTTGTGCTGTCAACCAGCCCAAGTGGGGCCAATGGCCCCTGCTCCACCAGAGGAGATGGGGTGCACGAGGCAACCAGCAGGACTGTGCCTGGTACCCAAGCAGGGATGCAGAGATCATTGTAATAGAGAAGTGAGAGCTTTGTAGTTGTCAGAAGAATAGAAACACTCTTCTTTTTTACGCAGCAAAACGGATCAAGGAGAGGTCATAGCAGTACTTCTGGGAGGCAGGGACATCGTGCCCATGGGCCTCCAAGCAGATTTAGGATGCTTGTAGAGAAGTGTTTCCACCTGCAGGTGTGTGCTGTATGGTAGTGCATGGGGTGATGGGTCAGTGGTTGAACTTGATGACCTTACAGACCTTGGAAAACCTTGAGGAGCATGCAGCATCTAATAGCAACATGCAAGCAATCTGCCTGCAGACAATAGGATTTGCCGTGTGGAATCACAGAAACAAAGGGCCAGGAGGCCTGAGATACCAATCCATAACCCATGGATTTGGATATAAGTAGATCTGAGTCATGTTTTAACAAGCATTTGAGTCCTGGAAAGCTCTTGCCAAGGAGCACAAAACTCTTTGTTTGAGGTGACAGCATCTCTGTAGGTGTATATTGAAATCTACGTGTTCACACACCACAGAGGTATCATCATTCCTTCTTTCCTTAATTCCTCCATTTTAAAATTTGATCATGTCTAGAAAAATACTAGATTTTGAGTTTAATTTTTCTACAGACTGTGGAGACTCAGCACAACAACTCCAAAGGCCAGCTGTGGTTGGTATTTGGAAATTACACACTACCTAGAGTCAGTCACAGACTTCTTTCTTAATTCTTAATAAGAGTCACAGTGAAAGGCTCTCTGCCATCAATTTGCATTTCATGAATGAGACTTGCAAACTCAAAGCCTTGGAAGCTGGACACAACATTCCAGGAGCAGCCTCATCAAATCAGATAGAGACAACACAACCTCTCTGCCACATAAATCTGTATCCCTCTGTTGTAAAAAGTGTATGGGTGCCAGCTGTTCTTTTGGTCTTAGTGTCACACATCACTGTTACCTTCTGCTGATTAAATTGCTGAGAGATAGAAAATCTTTCAAAACCATGGTTCTTAGGGCACAGTTCAATATGTTACATGTCTAGCCTACTTTCTTAATCCTTAAATAATTTTCCCATACAAAACAACATCAAAATGCAGATTGCATCAAGAGTAATAATTTCTGTCTTGTGTAAAGCCATGTAGATCAGCAGCAGTTGTCCGGTCTTCTACAACTCATTATTTCTATGTTTTGACATTCCTCTATCACGCTATGGATGGGTGGATGGGTGGGTGGATGGATGGATGGATGGGTGGATGGATGGGTGGATGGGTGGATGGGTGGATGGGTGGATGGGTGGGTGGATGGGTGGGTGGATGGGTGGATGGATGGATGGGTGGATGGGTGGATGGGTGGGTGGATGGGTGGATGGGTGGATGGGTGGGTGGATGGGTGGATGGGTGGATGGGTGGGTGGATGGGTGGGTGGATGGGTGGATGGGTGGATGGATGGATGGATGGGTGGGTGGATGGATGGATGGATGGGTGGATGGGTGGGTGGATGGCTGGATGGCTGGATGGCTGGATGGCTGGATGGCTGGATGGATGGATGGATGGGTGGATGGGTGGGTGGATGGGTGGATGGATGGGTGAGTGGATGGACATATGCATGGATGGATGGATGGATGGTTTAATGCTTAGCTGCCTTACACATAGTTCTCAGGAGTTCTCCTCTGAGCCTCACAAAGCACTGGCACATTGTTGGATGTGAAATTTCATTTTATACTTCTGGGGTTCTCTAAGTGGGCTGGAGCTTGTTCTGGCAACATGCAGAGCCCTTAGCAAGCTCAGTGCTTCTTTTCATCACAAATTTCTTTAGCGTTTCTGCCTTTGCTCCCAGTGAATAACAGTAGTGCTTTTCCTATCTAGTAATCAAGTAACAATTCCATAGGCAGTGCTCTTTCTTTTAAGAAAATACCTTCCTTGAAAAAGCTTTGCTGCACTTGTTTCTAAATGCCTTTTATCCTTTATTGTCCTGCAGTGACTCCAACTCTTCCCATTCCTACAGTAAATAAAGTTTTTTCTGCTTAAGACAGGCTTTTATGCAGCTGCTGTCACCAGTCTCTAGGTCAGGCTCAAATTGTACAGTGTGGTACATGCAAGCAGACCCAGCAGCAGTCCTGCAGTCTGTGCTGGAACGACTGCATGTTTTTTTCCCTGGTGGGCTGTCCTTGGATGGACAGACCACAGAGGAATTCAGGCACACAGCCCAGGTGTGCAGCATGAGGTGTAGCAGCACTGCTGGGGCTGTTCCCAACCACCATGGCACTTAGATCTGGGTAAACAAACTGCTTTCCAAAGGTAATACTGGAGCACTGACAGTAACCCAACCTGGTACATCCCTGCTCCAGACATGCAATGTGCTATTGCAGCTGCAAAACAGGTACTGCCCTATTTCCCACTATAGAAATGTGGAATAATCACAAATCTCTGTGCTGTGATTATTTTGCTTCAGAAAAAAAAAAAAAAACATATTTCTTTCCTCCCCATTGTAAGGGTAAAACTACTCACTAAGTAACAAGAAAGCATCTCATGTGTTGCTTATGAGAAAGCCACAATGCATCATGGAACTTGGCCAGTAATTGCAGTGTTGTGCTATACTTGCCTTCCAGTCCAGATTTTGTTCATTTCTAATACATTTTAGAGAAATGATTGATAAGATGGAGACTTTAATCCAGCCTTGCACTGACTTAATGAGACTGTAAAGCGGACATACTGCGTTGCTATAACCACCTGATAGGAGCACAGCACAAAGTACCCACAACAATATGCTGGAGCCAGAGTTCATTTAAGATCCATCATGCATTCAGCCAACTGAGTGCTGCTGCTCTCCTTGACTTGATGACGAAAGCCTCAGCTCTGCGGTGCGACCGTTTTGTTGGGGATGGAAATCCAAAGTGGGAAAATGGAAAAAGTGGTGGATGGTTGGACCTTAGTGGTCATTTCCAACCTTAATGATTCGATTATTCCATGAGAAATGTGGCAGGCAATTGTAAAACAGGTTGCCCAAGGAGGCTGTGGATGCCCCATCCCTGCAGGCATTCAAGGCCAGGCTGGATGTGGCTCTGGGCAGCCTGGGCTGCTGGTTGGCGACCTGCACACAGCAGGGGGTTGGAACTGGATGAGCACTGTGCTCCTTTGCAACCCAGGCCATTCTGTGATTCTATGAGAGCAGCTCTGGGAAGCAGGATATGCACAGCTAAGAGAGGAATGCTGGAACGGCTGCAGAGGTGATGGATGGTCACACTCACGTACCAGGCACCCTTCCAAGGAACAGCAACCCTGGAAAAATTCCTCCCAGAGAGAGGGCTATCTATGGCTCCGTGTGCAGAGCGGGGCACCAGGAGATGGGAGAGGGGCTGAACGAGACCCGTCAGGGCTTGGCGGGCAGAACGTGGCAGTCCTTAAATGGAGACAGAAGTGGTGATGTGCATGCAGGCTGGGTGGCCTTGGCCTCCCCATGAGCCTTGGGTCCCTTTGCCTCCTCCTCCACGACTCACCAGCTGAGGGGGCCCAGCTGGGAGTGGGCTGGGGGCTGTTTGATGGCAGGGAGATGGACCGTGCCATAGCAAGGCTGGCCGGTGAGGGAAGTGAGGGGAGACCATTTCAGCTCCCAGCTCTGAGAGCACTGAGGCCTGATGGAGAAATAGTGCGAGGTGGGAAGGGGGTTTCATGGGGGGGAGGAGTGAGAAACACCAGGGCAAACTGCACCAGCCCACTCCCCCAGTTCCAGGCAGGAAGGAAAGCAAAACATCTTAAATCAGCTGATGTCCGTTTCACAGAAATGACCAAGGGAATGTGCCAAATGAGAGCATAGCACTCTGACCGTGTATTGTGGATGGACATTGCACTGGGAAAGGGATTCAAGCTTTGTTTATATTCCCAGCAAGAGCTTTGCCATCCTCCAGTCCCCAAGGCAGATTAATGGGGAGAATTAATATCGCTCTGGTCCCGGTGCTTCTACACAAAATGAGGAATCTCAGCACTTCTTTTCCACCTTAAAGCAGCAGCCCACAACACGTGGCCACAGAAGCAGGGATCGACAGAGCTCCATCCCCACCAGCAAACAGGTTCTGATGGGAATAGAAAGGCTAAATGCAATCCAGGAAGATAAATCTACAATTAATGAAACCAAGTTTTACAGTTTTGGAAGATGAGTGAAAAAATTCATGCTTTCAAGAGGATGAGAGGGGATAGCCTCAAGCTGCACCAGCAGAGGTTTGAGTTGGATTGACATCCATATTTCTTCTCCAAAAGAGTGGTGAAGGCTGTCCAGGGAGTGGGGGGGTCACCATCCCTGGGGGTGTCCCAGAGCTGTGGGGATGTGGCACTGAGGGATGTGGGCAGTGGGCATGGCAGGGTGGGCTGGGTTGGGTGTGGGGATCTCAGAGGATCTCCAGCCTTACTGACTCATTGATTCTAAGAGCTGGCTTACGTGCTCGGAAGAGGCAGACAATCGATGTATGCACAATGGTTGCAGGTAAAGCTGCTGTAACTAATTCGTACCATTACAGATGAACCTGTCGCCAGAACTGACACTGAAAATTAAATTCTCTATCTCCCTGCAGCCACACCAATATCAGCTGTACTGAATCTGTGTTTCAAATAGGCTGAGATGAATGGCCCAGCACGTTGATACCAACCAGCTTCCCACCTGCAGATCCTCTCCTCCAGTTCTGCCCCGCGAGCGTTGTGCAGGAAATAAAATGAGAGCACCGAACATCAAAATAAAAGCATACAGCATGCCCAAATCTTTGACGTTAGAGATGCATACCTTCCAAAGAGGAAAGGGACTGTGTAAGAAAATAGATTTAAGAGGGGACTGGCATGAATATTTCTCCTAGGTACATAAAATGCCTACATGCATGCTGAGAAAGGAAAACGGCGCCTGCTGGGACTGAGATGGCTGTGATGCTGAGCAGTCTTTGCATCGCACATCAGTCCTAAGCAGTAACTGCAGGGAAGCTGCCTGCAGCCAGCAGCAGGCTGGGCTGGCTGTGCTATGGGCTGTGGGAAAAGCTCCTGCTCTGAGAAGCTCTTTGTCGCTCATTCTGAAGAGCGATTTGGAAGGGATTAGGTGTTGGTGCCTGACCTGCAATAGCCATCACGGGAGTGCATGTCTTCAGGGGCTTAAAACAACAGAAATAAACACAGGGAGCAACCTATCCCACTGGCAGCTGATGGAACCTCATATGGGGTGAGTTGTGTCACTGAGCAATGCCAGGAGATGGGAAAACAAAGCAGCCAGAAAGCTGAATGTGGATTAAAATACAAGGGGAAAAAAAAAAAGGTAGAAAGGAAGAAGAAATGTATAAGGTACTGCACTGAGTGCAGATACAACACCCCATCCCACTCCCATGTTGTTCAGCTTGTGGCATGTTCTCTTGCCACCTCTTCCTTGAGTCTTGCACCACAAACAATGTCATTTGTCCTCCAGCACGTCCTCATGTGTCCCTAACATGTCCCCAGCATGTCCCTGATGCACCCATAGCAGTGCCCCAACTTGCCCCCAGCTCCCAGCCATACCCATGGGCTACTGCCTGCAGCATCACCCAGCATCCCTGCACCACCACGTCCTCTTGGAGCAATCCCAGGGCATGGCATGGGCTGGAGTTGTCATAATTATACACAGGGATGTTTAAAGGAGCACTTCCCAGACTGGCAGCCTTGCATTGCTTTATAGAACCATAGAATGATTAAAGCTGGTCTCTAGCATCATAGAATCACAGAATGGCCTGGGTTGCAAAGGCCCACAATGCTCATCCAGTTCCAACCCCCTGCTGTGTGCAGGGTTACCAACCAGCAGCCCAGGCTGCCCAGAGCCACATCAAGCCTGGCCTTGATCCCCAATCCCAACCCCAACCCACCCCACCATGCCCACTCATCACATCCCTCAGTGTTTCCTACAGCTCCTGCTGCATTTGTGAAACCGTTGCTGAACTCACATGAGAGAAATAATGTCTTTTTCCTAGTTAGAAATCGTTAATCTGAGGAGCAGATGGAAACTGTTTGTTTGTCAGCCAGACACTGTCAGCTTGCCCTGTAATGGATACGGTGCATCTGTGCAGCATACACAGTTTTCAGCTCCTTGCTGCCACTGACTTCTCAGCACATATTTAAAGACCATTTGCAAACACTACAGAAGGAGCTTCGGGCGTTTGCATATCACAGTGTTGGGGAAGTTTGCCATCAGCCCTCTTGATGCTTTTTGACAATGCCATCGCACCATTGCGGTCAGTTTGTCACTCTTCATTCATCTGGAATTCACTGATGCAAAGCCTGGACAGCAAAAGCCATCACAGGATCGTGGAATTATGGCACCATTCGGGTTTGAAGGGATCTCTAAAGGCCATCTGCAATGGACAGGGACACCTACAGCTCGAGGAAAAGAGAAAAAAAAGAAAACCAGCAGTTTGGGGCAGCCTGCTGGCTCTCATATTTCATTTTAAACCGAAAAATAAGCTATTACTGCGTGGTCTTCAGAAAAGGATTAGAAATTGTCCAGGATATAGAGGAGATGAATAAAAGATAGATCTTACGACAGAAGAAAAATGAACAATAACACAAATCCACTGTGGTCCGGCTCTCTGTGGGAAAGAGGTGGCAAATCTGTGCTTTTGGAGGCTTTTTGCTGAGTGTAATGTAATTTCTCAGGCATGTTGCTGGCTGATAAGTGCAGCTGAAGTGTTTGTTTCATAAGAGTTTGGCATGGTCAGAAAGCTGTGCCTATGGCGGGCTCACATCAGCGGATGAGCACCACGGGAGGAATGGAGATGCTATCTTTGCTGTGAGCACAGCTTTCTGAAAACCTCCCTGTAATAATTTTACTGAATAATATGCCCAAACGCAAAGCCCCACAGAGAGCCTGCTCTAAGCTGAATTAAAAATCAGAGATCAGAAGCTGATTTGAATCACAACTCATTAGCACACGTAGAGACAAAAGGGTGAAAAATGAGCTCAAATAACCATGATATGATTGGGTTGGAAGGACCTTAAAGATCATAGAACCACGGAATGGTTGGGATGGTTGGGTTGGAAGGACCTAAATGATCATAGAACCACGGATTTGTTGGGTTGGAAGGGATCTCAAAGCCCCAGCCCCACCGTGGGCTGGCTGTCCCCCAGCTCAGAGCCCATCCATGGCCTGGGGAACCTCCAGGGATGGGGCACCACAGCTCTGGGCAGTGTCACAGCCTCACTGCAGTCTGTCCATGGCCCAGGTTCTGTCCTCTATCTGCACTAAGGAGGGGCAGGCTGGTCCCTAAATAGATGAGACTGCCTCTTGGATGAGGGCTTTATTCTTCATTCTCTTAAGTGCACCTGAAATCCCCCGGGGGACTCCCTAGCTGAAGCTGGTCATAGGTTTGTGTCACTGCTTATTTAAACACATTGTTCAGTTGCAGAAAACTATTTTTCCAGGTATAATACTTTTAAGCAGAAAGTCCAATTAGCATTTGTTAGAATTGTCAATTTGGTAAAATGTTTCAAGCAGTAGAAAATCTTAAGAGTGGCCTACTTTAAACTGAAGAGGGAAATAAATTGCATCGTTATGAGGTTCAGAAGAGATACAAGAGGACTGGAAAGCATTCTGAGTGCAGACAATTCCTGGCTTTCCATCAAGGGTCACATTTTCAAACTTGGCTGGCTGCACATACTTAGAGAAATGAAACCCTGTGACCAGAGAGTGAAGTGGGATGGCAGCAGCTCTTGGATGAGCTGATAGGAAATGATCATAGAATCACAGAACCATTAAGGTGGGAAAAGAGCTCCAGGATCCCCCTGTCCAACCCTACCCACCCCCCCACGTCCACTGCCCACATCCCTCAGTGCCACATCCCCACAGCTCTGGGACACCCCCCAGGGTTGGTGACCCCAAACTCTATGGGCCGCTGTGCCACTGCCTGACTGCTCTCACTGACAAAGATGCTGAAGCAATCTGGTCACACTGGAAGCATTTTGTTTCCAAAATCAGAGTGCTGTCCTGCACCACATGCAGGAGCAGAGGAGATGCCCAGCATGGATACCAGCAGTGGTTTCCTTGGCAATTGTAACTATGCAAAAGACTCCCATTTCCTTCTGTCTGCTAATGTAAGCAAATATTCAAGCCTATCATTTGATCCATAAAGGTTAGTCCAATTAAAATCAGGTCACCTCATTAATTTGCAATCACAGTGCTGCATCCAGAAAAATGGTGCAAACATGTACACATCTGTGAGCATTTCAGCAATCCCATGCACTTTGCCTGGACTATTCCCTGTTCACAGCAACACGTGCATTTCCCCGCTCAGAGTTATTCAGCACACAGAACAGCCCAGCACAGCTGGAGGTGGTCCTGGAAGGGCTGTGCAACCCCTGCTGGGTCCCACCAAGGCAGTTCCTGCCCCAAAACAGTGCCACGCAGTGCAGGTTGGAGAGGTCCTCAGCTACAGTGGTATGGGGATGAGCAGGATGCTGGCTCACGTTAGTTGTTATAACTAAAATCACTGCCTCTGTTAAGTGACTCAGAGGTGTAGGTTCCTGCCACGAGCCCTGGTCATTCCCTACAAGCAGCAGCTGACAGCAGCAGCACAGCGCTATGCACCCAGAGGCAAATGCTGCCACAGGCTCTAAGGTTGTATGTGAAGCCCACGCTGGTGGCCATCGCTGCTGTTTTCCTGGAGCATGAATTGCATTTCAGACTTCCTACGAGATGTTTTGAAATGAGCTCTCCAGCTAACTTCAATTAAAAGGGGAAAAAAAAGCAGTCTTGATTTGATTGACAGCTCAGACATGGGCTATAATTAACAACTCAACGATGTGGTTGGGAAGTGATGAGCAAAGCAAGCAGTGCAGGAGAGGGTCTGTACTAACACAGCTAATGCCTGAGTGCTTGGGGTGCTTTGCTGAGACTTCCAGCAGCCTCCAAGGCCCCATTCAACTTGCAGAGAAGAGATGATGGAAATGCCATGAGCTGGATCGAATGGGGAGAGGGCAGAGCACTCCTGGGGGCACCCTGGATCCCAGCTGGTGGTTTGTCACCCAGATATAAAGCTACCAATGTGAACTGACAAAGATGCAAAGAAGCACCTGCAAATTGGTTTTGGGGGAAAAAATGGTCTCTCCAGGTGCAGGGAAGCCGAGCCCAAGCAGCTGTGCTTCTCCAGCACAGCACTACACAGCACGCTGCTCCCACTTATCCGACCCAAGCAGGACTGCTGCCAGGCACACAAGTAACGTATCAGCTACTAGTCTGATTTTCGGTCATTAGGTGACCATTAGTCAGGAAATAATACCTAGCCATTTATCCTAAGTGTTTGGCACAGTAACTGAGGTCTGTGGGCAGGCTGGATGCAGGCAGAGCCTGCGATGGCTTCTTCGTGGAGATCACCAGGGCTGATGAGCTCCTTAATTTCCGCGATTATTAACCCTAATGAAATTCCGCTCCCTAATAGCTGCACAGCTATCGATTTTTAATTGCTTTGTTTGTGCCTCGGGTTGATCGATGCCGACGCGGGATGGTGAGCAGCAGGAAGGCTGCCTGCTGGCTGTGCTCCTATTGCTGTCACCTGGGAGCAGGGGCAGACCCCCCCATCATCCCAAACTCCTCTCAGGAGCTGCAGGGAGCGATGAGGTCTCCCCCGAACTCTGCTCCAGACGGAGCCATCCCAGCTCCCCCATCAGTCGGCATTTCCAAGTCACCTGCCCAGTTTTGCCATGATATGTGCCCAGTTCCCATCTGGGTGGCTCAGTGGAGCACGGCTGTGGCTGTGAGCACTGGTAATGCTGCGCATGGAAATCACTCCTTAATGTCCTTGTGGGAAATCAAAAGGAACAAACTGATTGTCACTAAGGGTGTACACACAGCCAGGCTGCTGTCTGCCTTTATTGCAATTCTCCTGAGCATCCCCGAGTCTGTCTGAAATAAGAGAAAATCTTTGTTACATATGCAAAATGTTTTTTCATTTAGATTAAGCCACGCTGACAGACACAGGGAGAGATGACCCACCCAGAAGTGAAGAAGCAGCCCAGGCTCCCTATGCAGGACAGCTTAGGGTGGGAGCCAGGAGGCATTTCTTCATATGGGTAGTAAGGAACTGGGATGAGCTGCCCAGGGATGAGGAGTCTTATCACAGAATCATAGAATGGCCTGGGTTGAAAAGAACCACAAAGATCATCCAGTTTCAACCCCCCTTCTATGTGCAGGGTCACCAACCAGCAGACCAGGCTGCCCAGAGCCACATCCAGTCTCATCTCTATCCCTGAGAGCACTGAAGAGATGTGTGGACACGATGCTTAGGGACATGGTGTGGTGCTGGGCTGCAATGGGGGGGTCTTCATTTCTGGGTCTTTTCCAACCAAAGTGATCCAGATTCTACCTGGCTCGTTCACAGACCCCCAGACTTGAAAAAAGTGCACGCATTGGTAGGTTTTCTTCAGATGCAATAATCATCAGGTTAAATAGAGAAGCTGGGCTAAAGAGCATAATTAGAGAAGGGAAAGAGATTAACGGCCAACAACAAGAGTGAATTTCACTAAGATTCCTGTGTTTTAATGAGAAAATGACTGAAAATCACCTTCTCCCTCTTCCTTCCTTCCTTTTCTAATCTCTAATGAAATGATGTCAGACGCACACTACAGCAGTGCCATCCTTCCCTTCAACTCCAAACAAAACAAATCCTGCCTTCACCCAACAAAGGGAATGGGGGAACTATGGAAGCACAGGTTTTGGTCTTTGCACCTTGTGCAGCTGTGCTGGAGGGGAGGTGATGCCTCCATGCACCAGCGGAGCACACAACCCTGCGAGGCATGTTCCCATGCCACTCACTCCCTATTAGCTGTCATTTTGTTTTTGGGGATGAGGCTCCTGCAGCCTCTCTCCAGCTGTGCGATATTCTGAGAGAGCTGCTAAGACACCATTATGGCCCTCCCTGAGTCCATTCAATCTATTCAGGCTGGATTGTAGCAGAACAGCTCTAGAAAACACGTCATCTGCTAGTGATTGGTAATTAGCTGATTGCAGCTCGTTCAGACGAAGCCAGAGCGGTTTGATCAAGGCTGAACAAATCCTCTGCTGGAAGATGCTCACATTTGGTCCATGCCACCTGCATCCCTACCACGCTTCCGTGCAATAAAAACTCCCATCCACCTCAGTGGCCACTCAGCTTGAGCAGACCCCTGCTTAAAAGTAATAAAAGTTGCAGGATTTGATCCATAAACCTTGCATAAATACCAAACCAAAGAGCACTAAGATGATCAATCAGCTCACAAATGAGGCAGAGCTTTTTATCTGAGCTCTTCTAAGTGCAAACAAGAGGAATAGCATGTGCGAGGAGCCCTGCTCTGTTCCGAGGCAATATTTCTGCTTTCTGTTAGGAAAACAACTGGCAGAAATGA
Organism: Meleagris gallopavo; assembly: GCF_905368555.1. Taxonomy (NCBI): domain Eukaryota; kingdom Metazoa; phylum Chordata; class Aves; order Galliformes; family Phasianidae; genus Meleagris; species Meleagris gallopavo. The sequence continues at coordinate 35,266,610 of NC_139410.1, read as the reverse complement.
AATACATCACTCTGAGATGAAGCAGCTCACTGGCAGCATGTCTGGCTGCAGCACTGCTAGGGGGCTGAGCCCTGCCCAGGGCATTAATTACTGGAAATCACCACCTGAGCAGCCAGATCCTGACCCCTGTGAGTGGCTTTGCCTTGCAGCGAGCTCACACCAGTGGCAAACCCACACTGCTCACACCAATGGGTGATGGCCTCACGTTGCACCAGGGGAGGGTCAGGGTGGGTATGAGGAACGATTCCTCCTCCACAGAGCAGTCAGGCAGTGGCACAGCTGCCCAGGGAGTGGGGGTCACCATCCCTGGGGGTGTCCCGGAGCCGTGGGGATGTGGCACTGAGGGATGTGGGCAGTGGGCATGGGGGGGTGGGGATCTCAGAGGTCTCTTCCAACTGTAACGAATCCATGATTCCTTTCTATCATTTCCAGCACACCTACCCCCTGTGGTGAAGGCTGGGGTTTGCTGAAAGCCAAAGGAAGCAGAGATTTGGGGCAAGGCTGCTTGAGTTGATGAAGGGCAGAAGAGTTCCAGCTGCACAGAAGTTACACGCTGCCCTAAATTCTGGGTTTGTAGCTGGAAATGATTCATAAAATTAAGCATTTAAAAATAGTAAGCGGGTATTCATTCCACAGCGAGTTGTAAACAGAGCACTGTAAATATTAATCATCATAAAAACATACCAGCGAGACTTAATTTTAATACAGGCTCTCCAAATGTGACGAATTTTGCTCGGAGATCACATGCTTTGCCAGCTGGGCATTGGTTCCAGTGCTTTATTAAGCTATCCATTTACACCACCATCAAAACAAATAGCGCAGAGTGAGAAAGAGAAAAATGTTTTATCAAACCAATTACCTCCACCAGCTGCCAGCTGCTATGCTTCGAAGCAGCTTCACTAATAGACCCACTGTTGAGCCTGGGGGCTGGAATTCCCCACCAGTTCTCCCATGCTTCCTTCTGAAGGGTCCTAAACCCATGCTTCTATGGACAGCCATCCCTATAGACTGCTAACCAACCTACGTAGAAAGCAGGTTAAGTGACTGATGGTAACCTGCTTTTGTGCTTTCAAGGGCATTGTGCTGCCTTGATTCTGCAAGAAATGTGATTTAATCCTTGCAGGCGATGTCCCAGACCAGCACCACTCCATGCCAGTTGGCCTCCTCCCAGTTTAACATCACTGGTGCAAATCACTTCTTCTGAATCATTAACTGAATGACAGCGATGCCCAGCGTGGACTGGGGCAGCTGTAGGTCTGCACACTGCAGGGACACCTGGAGCAGAGGAGCTCAGGGGACACCTCACCGCTCCAACAGCTTCTGAGAGGAGGCTGGAGCAAGGAGGGGGAGGGTCAGCCTTTGCTCCCAGATAACAGCAAGAGGTGACAGCCTCACATTGTGCCAGGGGAGGGTCTGGGTGGGAATGAGGAACAATTCCTTCTCCAAAGAGCAGTCAGGCAGTGGCACAGATACCCAGAGAGTGAATATCATCGTCCCTGGGGGTGTCCCAGAGCTGTGGGGATGTGGCACTGAGGGATGTGGGCAGTGGGCACGGGAGGGTGGGTAGGGTTGGACGTGGGGATCCTACAGAGCTTCTCCAGCCTTAACGATTCCATGTTCCTATGAAAGAACCCATCTCTCACAAACCTTCATTTCCCATTCAGTCTTGCAGTACCATGCTGTAAAGAAGAAAACTGTTGCTGTATTGCTTCCCCCTCCATAAAGAGGAGTTCTGTGCCTGTTGGTAATCACCCTATTCCTCTAAACTCCATAGCCTGGCACTGTGCTGTGAGGCTCTGCACTGAACCCATGCCCCTCACGGCCCTTTGCTGCTCAGGGCCGTGTTAAACAGCCCCTGCTGCAGCCCGTGCACTAAGTGGGATGTTTATGGCTGCAGGAGCCATGGGAGGATGGGCGGAGGGAGCCTGCAGACCGCCGCCAGACGGGCTCGGTGCCTGCGGTAACAGCGCAGATCGATGGCACTTGGGGTTCTGGAGTCCATTCCGAGCCCAGCTTCTGACTGCAACTGATTTATGGTAAACGAGTGCCACCGATGGGAGCTGATGCCTCATCTAGGAGGGAGGGAGAGAAAGAGGGTTTCTGTGTGAAGGGGAGCACACGGCACCAAGGTAGCATCTGGAACATGCAACGTGATTTGCTCAACGCGAACATCCTTCAAGCAGCGCAGTTGACTGCAGAGCAGTATTTACTGATCTCACAGCATCCCCTGTGCATTACTATGAAGCAGTGCCACCAAGTCCCTCTGCCCCCAGCCCCAGCTGCACGGTGGGCGTGCAGAACCACCAGCATGCAGCCACTAGAATGGGACCAGACTGGTCTGAGCTTCACACGTCTTAACTAGCACTTAATTGGAAATAAAAACGCTCAGTAGGTGAAATGAACAAAAACAGCACAGCGCAAAAGATCTCAATGTTTGTTTCATTTCACGATAGCTATTTCTGTTATTTGCTAAGCGAGTGAAACTGTCTCTCAAAACAAATGGGCAAGGAGCACACTTCTCCTTGAGTGACGTCCATGGGAAAAAATAAGGCAGAAGTAACAGATGTCACTCAGGCTCCCCTGTTCCCATCTCTAATTAAGTCAGGAACCAATCAGCTTTTATTAACATAATTATTTCTTGAAGCTTTTTTTCCCCTTAGTTTAAAAATATCCCATCTCTGTTGCACAAGCACAAAGAGCTCAGGCAGTGTGTACCTGTGGACACAGCCATACGTGTGTTTGTATACCACAGTTGTGGGGTGGGGGATCAGTACAGAGCTCACCTTGCTGGCTGAGCACATGGAGAGGTCAGGCCTGGCAAGAGGGGAATCACCCGAGTTGTGCATCCTTCGAAAATGTCCAACAAACCAACCAACTAGCACTTCTTGACACAAGCGTTATGGTCCTGCCTTGGAGGAGGATCACACCTGGCGGTTTCTAGAAGTAATCAGATGACTCCAAATACATGGCCAGGCATTACTGAGCAGAGCACTTGGCTGCCTCGTATGGCAGCTCTCACTGTTTGCTTCCCAAATTATTTCTCTGTTCCCCTTCACTCCTCAGCAGCACTGATCGCAGTTATGTATCTGTGCAGCCCTGCAATTAGCGGCAGGTGAGCGAGCGCAGGTTGGAAGGAAAGGTTAATGCTGGTCTGCCTTCCCTCCCAGGGAGGCCAAGAGGGGCAGTGCTGGAGGAGCTGCAGAACCACAGCACCGCGGGGAGAGCATCTCCCACAGACCCCAAATGCAGCTGCTGGAATCCATCTCATTTAGCTGCTTAATTAAACATGGCCACTGCCTCGAGGACCTTGCTGGGAGAGGAGGTGAAGCTGCCATGTTTCCCAGATGCAGCAGGTCTGAGCCACAGATGGGAGCTACCAGAGCAACCATGCTGTGATTGCATTTCCCCACTGCCCGAGGGGAACAAAGAAATGAAGTTTTGCAAAATTATGCCTGCTCCTAAGGTGAAAATGAAATAAGAACCCAAACAAGGCTTCAAAACAAGCAAAGGTCTGTAATATCTTTGCCAAGATGGACAGAATAGGAAATAACAAATAAAAGCAATAATGATCCAAAGAAGCAGAGTTGCAGAGTTTAAAGTCTTGACCTGATTGTGCCAAAAGAGCTGTTGACATACAAAGATGTAATGAGAAAGTGAAGGGCAAGAAGGAAAGGATGCTTTACCAGAAGCGATGACAAAGCAGCTAGGAGTGCAGCACTCAACAGCCAAAGGAGTTCACAAGTGATCTGCAAGCAGCAGAGGGGAAGGCAGTGATAGCCACGATTGCTCTGCACTTGTCTCTGCCCATGAGCAGAGAGCAGATGCTGTCTCACTGCCCGGCCGCTCGAGCAGGCAGTGCTGCCAGCAGAGCAGCTGGGCTGCTGCCTGTGTGTGAGATGGAGCCCTATGGTTGGCTGGGCACAGCTGGAGCACAGCCCCACGCCCACAGCTGGCCAGCAGCTGCTCACAGCCTTCCAGTGCACAGGTGCCCAAACGCAGCTGGTCTGGGGATGCTGGTACACCAGAAGGACACACAGATGGAAACAAAAATGGGAAACGCATCTCAAGTTTTTAGGAAGTCAGAGTGCCATAAAGGTGGCCATAGAATGCCCTGCATTGAGAACAGCAAAACTCTCCAGTATGCAAAGGGCCTTAACACAGAGTTAGTTGTCTTGGATAGCATCATTAAATTACAGAATCATTAAGATTGGAGGAGACCTCTAGGATGTCCACCCAACCCATCTCTTTGTGCCCACATCCCTCAGTGCCACATCCCCACAGCTCTGGGACACCCCCAGGGATGATGACTCCCCCACTCCATGGGCAGCTGTGCCACTGCCTGACTGCTCTTTGGAGAAGGAATGCTTCCTAATACCCAACTTGACCCTATCTTGGTGCAACCTGAGGCCATCACTTCTTGTCCTGAACGACACTACACAGGACACCAAGAGCAAATTAACAGCATTATGAACTCACAAAACATGGCCCCAGCTCTCGGGAAGAACCACAGACGTTTCTGCACTACCATGAACACTCCCACACTTGCTAGTTGTGACAAATGGGGACAATCTCTATCGAGTCATTTTCTGCTGGCACACAGCTGTGAGCCACACAGTTTCTCTTGTTTCAGGAAACAACAGTCTTTTCAACAGATAAGTTTCCCTATTTAGTGTTTTGAGTTATATTTCCTTTCTAAAATACCCTTCCATTGGAAAAGTCTTAGGACAATCTTACAAATCCCACTTCTGCTAATGGCTAATTAGGCAGGCTGATTAGAGAAAAAACGCAGCGCGCATTCAGTGCCCCATAATGTAATAGATTGTGTGGCAATTTACTGTAGCATGGCATAATTGCTTGTGACAAAGTGCTTCCATGTGTCAGCACGCAGCGCAGCTTCCCAGGACAATTGATTTTAGAGAGGGAGAGAACCTGAATTTATGTAACAGCAGCATACAATGGCATTGTCTGTGCTACTCAGATCTCCCAGAGTTTCTCTGCTCTTTCACATACCCTTATGAGGATAAAAGAAACAGGGAACCTGCTTTATTGCAGAGGCATTGCACAGAAGCACACAACAGTAGCATGGCCTCATAAGGAATGGCACAGCGCTGTGCTGCAACAAGCTGGTTTTGCCCCCTTGCCTGCCTTGGAGTTGCACAGAAAAATCCATTTGGTTTCAATACTGCTGTAGGGCAACTATTTTTTCCAGGGCCCTGTGAGCACAAACATCCCTGCTTCCCTTGGATGTTTTTCACACTGATGTCTGTTTGAAAAGTCCAGCTCCTGCATACAACCCAGAGCCCCAGGGCAAAACCCCTCCATGGTCCCACAGCTTCCAGTGCCTGGTGGGAATTAACCACCAACTCTTTCCTGAGCCACTCTCCAGAGCTTCAATGTGGCAAACAAATTGCTCTGCCCGTGGCTGGAGAGCAGACAGGCACCCACAAGCTGGCATTTTTCTGATCTTCCAATTATTCACCACCTGTGCTACCAGGGAGCTTCAATCACTGCCCACCCCCAGACTGCTTTGTCATGATGGAATGCATGTTTTGACAGGTTCCGAATTTCATAGAACCATAGAATGGCCTGGGTTGCAAAGGCACACAGTGCTCATCCAGTTCCAACCCCCTGCTGTGTGCAGGTCACCAACCAGCAGCCCAGGCTGCCCAGAGCCACATCCAGCCTGGCCTTGAATGCCTGCAGGGATGGGGCATCCACAGCCTCCTTGGGCAACCTGTTCCAGTGCCTCACCACCCTCTGAGTGAAAAACTTCCTCCTCATATCCAACCTAAACCTCCCCTGTCTCAGTTTAAAACCATTCCCCTTGTCCTGTCGCCATCCACCCTCACAAACAGCCGTTCCCCCTCCTGTTCATACTCTCCCTTCAAGTACTGGAAGGCCACAATGAGGTCTCCTCTTAGCCTTCTCCAAACGAATCTGGATATCTTCAATAAAGAAGAGAAAGTCAGGAGCAATTAAAGCCCCACTCCTTCTGCAAAGACCACTACTGAATAAAAAGAGAATCCAAATTCAATTATTTTCACATTGCAGAGAAAAAGCAGGCAATTTCTGAGAAAATTCATTGTTGCTGTCAGATGTTTGTTTTACACAGGATACACGCTGCCACCAGCAGCCTCCCATTGCCCAAGAACCTCTCCTGATCCAGAGGGACCACGAGCAAAACCCTTACTCTGGGTTTATTATCTGGTTCTGCTAACATTAAGTGTATTTTCCCCTTATGTTGCACTATCTGCCTTTGACAGCTTTCTCTGCTTTTAGTTAAATGTCAGGGCCCCACATTGTGCAAGAGCAGCAGCAATCTGCAGCAGGAGCCTTTGCACGGGGTAAATTCCTATCTATTGGTTTTCATGTACATAGGAAGACCGCTAAAGAAACAGGCACACATGATGCAGAAGTTTTTCTTGCCTTGCAAATTAACAATGTACTAAAATATACTATTAATTTTGTCCTAGGTTGGAATAGAATCATAGAATCGCCAAGGTTGGAAAAGACCTCCAAGGCCATTCAGTCCAACCATCCACCTGCCACCAGTATTTCCCACTAAACCACATCCCTCAGTACAACCCCTAACATTCCTGAATGCAGTCTTTCTTAAATACGTGCACACTGTGGCCAGCTTTTCTCCCCAGACATCAGGGCTGAGGTTCAGAACCAGTAACACCATCAGCATAGAGTTAACCTAGAGGAAAGGCTGATTCTATGTGACTTCTGGAAAATCTCTGCCCTTTCTTCGCAGTCACAAGAGGAGAAGCGTGACCACTTACCACAAAGTGAGTCTTAAAACATATTCAGAGTGGTGAGGTGCTGGAACAGCTGCCCAGAGAGGCTGTGGATGCCTCGTCCATCCCTGGAGGTGTTCAAGGCCAGGTTGGATGGGGCCCTGGGCAGCCTGGGCTGCTATAAATGTGGAGGTTGGTGGCCCTGCGTGTGGTGGGGGGTTGGAGCTTCGTGATCCTTGAGGTCCCTTCCAACCCAACCATTCTGTGATTCTGTGATTAATAGATCTCAGCAATGAGCTGAAGAAGTCAGTGTGACTATTCAAGAACAGTGTGAAGAAAGCATCACAGCTTTCTTCTTCATTGGACAAGATGTATATGGAGGTGAGCTACATAAGACCATAAAGGGAACTTCAAGGTTTGTCCAATCTGTTCTTAAAAACGACCTTCTCCATTCATTAAGAAAACTCAAAAATCTTCAGCTGCTGATCATTTGTTTGCCTATTGGATGCAGTATTTGTTTCTGGGATGGCTCTCAACCGAAGCCAATCCTGATTGCTGTGGGCTCGTTCTGCCAGAGGATGCAGGCATTTTTCTGAGGAGAGCCAGCGAGACCTCTGGCAGCTACTGAATATGGAGATTAATTTTCTATCAGAAGGTGACACAGAGAACATCCAGATAATGCTCTTCCGCTGAGCACAGTAGCATTGTTTTAGCCTCCTTACAGCTGCAAAATTAACTGGAAATCCTGTTGCTGTGACAGGTTTATGGCTCATCAGTGGGGCTTGGAGCAGAGCAGCAAGCAGAGCACAACCACAAGCACTGCTGCATCCAGCATCCCCAATGCTGGGGCATGCCAGAGGGGCCAACAGCTGTTGGGGTGCATCACAGCAACCACCAACTTTAAAAACAAAGTCAGCCTACATCCAAACAGGAATAATTTCTTACATTTCACTCATCTGGTTTACAGCAGCAGAGCTCAATGCCACGCGTGCTTTTCCAGAGCAGCGCTCACACCATGAGCTGCCCTGTAGCAAAGCAGAGGTTGCACCGCAGGGCCTCTGCTTTGCCTGAAAGGGGAAGGAAATGGCACTGGCAAAATACAAGAGAAGCCTGATAACATGAAAAATAGAAGTTCTACTGAGTTTCTAAAAAATGTAATTTATTCAATGACATCTTATAAAAAAAGCAATCAAGAGCAGCACTACAGAGCTTGACCTAATCCATATAGCAGTGTGAACCAGGGTTATATTTTCTGAGAAAATTCATAAGAACAATTCAAATCTGAGCAGGCATAGAATTCAACGCAAACACAGACCTCTGCAGTCACAGCTGCATGTCCAGAATCCCAAAGTGCCTTTTAAGAGAAGTCTAGAGAAGCCAAGAGGTAATGCTTCCATTGTTCATCTAAAGAAATTGCTATTCCCCATGAAAACAGTGCAAACAAAATCTAAATGCAACAGAGTTAGTTTCTCCTTCTCATCTGAGGCCATGAATGAAGCTGGGATGTGCCATGGAGTTGGTATTAGCAGAGCAACAGCTAGAGCACAAACCTCCTCCATTTGGCTTTATTTGAGAAATTCTACAAATGTGGTGTAAGCCATCAACAAAAAAACAAAAACAACAACAAAAAAACCAACAACTTAGTATTGTTTGGAAAAAGAAATTAACATTGAGGTTCTGACATCACCTGCCTACATCAGCCCCTGCTTTGGGTCTGCTCCTCTTCACAACATGTTCTTCCCAACCACAAAGCCGTGAAGGTCACAGAATCACAGAATGGTTGGGTTGGAAGGGACCTCAAGGATCACAAATCTCCAACCCCCACCAATGCAGGGCCACCAACCTCCCCATTTCATAGCAGCCCAGGCTGCCCAGGGCCCCATCCAACCTGGCCTTGAACACCTCCAGGGATGGACGGGGCATCCACAGCCTCTCTGGGCAGCTGTTCCAGCACCTCAATGCTCCCATAGGAAAGAGCTTCCCCCTGACATCCAACCTAAACTTTTCCTCCTTCAATGTGAAACCATTTCCCCTTGTCCTGCTGAAAGTTGTGTTGAAAGTCTTCCAACCTCCAACGGATAACTGCACCATTTGCTTTCCATGACATCCCAGCAGTTTGCCCCTCCCCCACCTTCATACCAAAGAATGTGGAACCACTAACATTGGAGAAGACCTCTCAGTTCAACAATATATATGAAGCAAAGCACAGCTGCCTCTAGAGCCTTTGAATGCAGAGGTCAGACAAGAGAGATCAGGCTGTGATGAAGTACCATCAGATATCCAATAAGAATTTCAATAAGAGTATACTTTTCTAGAAGTTGCAGTCAGAGTGTTTACCATGGCAAAAAAGATCCAGTTATGCAAAGAAACTCATGTGTAAAAACAGAATTATTTATCACACTTATGCTCCAGCAAACTAAAAATAGACATAACTGTTGGAAGAGAGGAGTGCTTTTTCCCCCCAGGTGAAAGCATGGGAAAGGTGCCAAGCTCGTCCCTGGATCCACGCCCAGAGCAATGGCCGAGATGGATGCAGCAGGCAGCTGCCAGCCCCTCTGCTAAATGGGAAATAGCTGCCTTCCCCATCCCATAGCCAGTGCTTCACTTCCAAGCACAGGGACTGGACCCCAGAATGGAATCAATCCTACAGATGGCTGTATGAGCACTGCTGGTGTCAGTGGTCACCAACCAGCAGCCCAGGCTGCCCAGAGCCACATCCAGCCTGGCCTTGAATGCCTGCAGGGATGGGGCATCCACAGCCTCCTTGGGCAACCTGTTCCAGTGCCTCACCACCCTCTGGGTGAAAAACTTCCTCCTAATATCCAACCTAAACCTCCTGTCTCAGTTTAAAACCATTCCCCCTAGTCCTATCACCATCCACCCTCATAAACAGCCATTCCCCCTCCTGTTTATATATCCCAGCCTTTCAGTGCAGAGATGCTAACAGGTGTGCCAGATGCTGCAAGCACCGCTGCTTGGAGAGTGCTGAAACAGAGGGAAAAAACCCAGCACCTTAAAGATAGATTTTATCTTTACAGAGTATTCATATTTACATGGTAGAATAAAGCTTCCCTTATTGAAAAAAAGGAACAAACTAAAACAAAAGGTAAGTGGTTGCTTTGGAGAAGGAGATCCTTGGAGAAGCAGCTATTTGGAGAAGCAAACAAGAGTAATAACTGCCAAACCCACCTTCAGAGTCAGAAGCAGAGCTGACCCCGATGTTGCTTCCATTGGTCGTTGCCATTGGCTGAAGGCGATGTCCTTTAGTGCCTCCTACTTCGTGGCAGCACGAAGATGACAAATTAATTTTTTATCGTTTCGGTCAGACAGGCGCGTTCCCTCTCGGAACGGCTTGACGCAAATGAACAGCTGTAGGAATCGCAGTAGTAACATCAGAGGCATCACCTTTATCACTGCATTTTCATTTTCCATGAAAATTCATCATTTCCAGAAAGTACTGCTCTGTTTTGTTTTGTTTTTTTGCCGACCTGCAAAGCCCTTCTCATTATACCAGTGTCTTCTTGATTTACCTGAGCTTTGCTTTAAGGAAAATATTCACGTTCAAATTAAGATAAAGTTCAAGGAGTAGTTCTTTAATGGAACTGATTGGGGCTGCTAGGCAGCATTTTAGCAGCAGAAAACAAATCTCATTCCTTTAAGAGCAGCTCCAGGTGCTGCAGTGGAGGAGTGATTCAGTCCTACAGCAAAACCCGAATCTTATCACACTTCATGAAGGCTTTGAGAAACAAACGTCCTTCCCAGTTTTCATTCTTGTCTAATTGAAAACCTACTGCATTTATTTTAATGAAGGACTTCATTTAAATAGCCATAGCAATTAGCTGGAGGGAGATGAACGGGACATCCAGCTCCTGCAGGATAACCACGCTCAGGCCATGATGCTGCTCCTGTGCCATACCTCATAACCTGCGTCCCCAACTCAGCTTCCACCCATCCAACACCAATGAACACCTCCCTCCACCACCAGATGGATACAGAGAGTCTGGAGAGAAAGTGAATATTTAAATTATCTGGTATGGAATTATTAGCGTTAGGGCAAAGAATTTGCATTTTGGTTTAACAGCAACGGGAAGCAGCTCAGGATAAAACCTGTTTTCAACCAGCTTGGATTAATTTTTTCTGAATCTATTTTGATCTGATCTGGATATATTTTGTTTGGAGAATAAATATTTGATGTTAAATTTAGCCTGTTCATACTGTCTGTCCTTAAGAATTAATTGCTACCATTGATCTACCCAAAATGTTTTAATGTAAATGCTTTGAATTTTTTTTTTTAATTATTATTTTTTAATCAATCCAATATTTGTTGAAAGAAATGTGAGGGCTCCAGTTCTGGCTTTGGTTAATTTACACGTAAGTCCACAGCCAAACTGAGATTCTCCAGTCAATGGCATTCTACTCTTCTTTACTAAATTCAATACTTTTCTGCCCAAGAAAACTCAACAGTTGATAAAATCATTTCTGTAGAAGCACTCCTTACAAAAAATGGCTATACCACAGAAAGGGTTTGTGGCACATGGTCTACTAGTCTGGTATTAAACGTGGAGGTTGATGGCCCTGCATGCAGCAGGGGGTTGGAGCTCCATGATCCTTGAGGTCCCTTCCAACCCAAGCCATTGTATGATTCAAGGACCACAGAGTCAGAGTGGTTGGGACTGGAAGGGACCTTAAAGCTCACCCAGACCCAACCCCAGCCCTGGGCAAGAGCATGTCTCATTGCCCTTCAGCACCTCCAGGAACGGGGCAAGGAAAGAGCCCATGGAGCACCACAGAGCTTCAATCCATCACTTCATCAGCAAAACACCACCAACCCTCCAAGTATCATGTACTCACTGCATGAGAAATTTGCCCAAATCCCATCTTTCTCCTCCAATCTCAGCTCCCTACAGCCCAATGGCAATTTAATGCCATTTTCACAATTGACAGCAAGCTGCAATGATGCGATATTGCATCAGACTCCCCAGAGGGCACACAGCTGGGGAGATGCCACTTTCCAGGTGGCCCAGAGCAGCTGGAGCCCATGGAGCTGTGGTGTAGGAGCACCCAAGGGAAGCCACATCCTCCACCATAACCCAGCAGCTGTTTGCACAGCTATACTGCCCGCTATTCCTGCCTTATGGGATAGAGGGTTATGCAACTCCACAGCCTCGCGTGGCTTACCATACTATAGTAAAACACAATAAACTCTATAAAGTGCTTTTTCTGCCTTACATCCCAAGGCACTGCACAAATAAAATTTAAGAGATAAGGCTCATCTCAGTTTTATGAGAAGATGGTGCAGTAAGCCAGGACTAAACCAGGCACCCTGACACGGGTCGTACATTACCCACAGCCCACACGTAGCAAGGGTTGCATCATTCCTCGAGACTTTGTGTCTTTTTCTCCCTTTTTTTCCCTTTAAGTGCATAATCCAGAAGAAAAATTGTGCACCTGCAAGAGCCAGCACGAGATTTAATAAACACATGGGCAGCGTGAAGCATCTGCCACAGAACAGCTCCAACCTGGCAATGTCCCCACATGTAAAAATAAACCCTCCAGCCACTGTCAGCAGCACCTCAGAGGATGGAGTGGGGCTGGGGGAAGGTGGTGGAGGTGGTAAGTAGAAAAAATAGTGTGACTGAATTACTGCTAATAAAGGGAAGTTGACACACCGAGGGCAGCAGCCGTGAGCACCACCTGCAGCAGGGCTGCTGTCAGATAAACACTGTGCACTGCTGTAGTGGGCATACAGAGATGTCCTTGAGGGGTTCCACATCATGCAGAGCAGCATTAGTCCAGTTAACTACATTGCAATACATTGCCCTGCGAGGAGGCACATGCTTGAGACAAATACACCCTACCTTTCAAGCCCTGTGCAGTAAGGTTGAAGCAGAACTAGCAGAAACCAGAATGCATTGGAAAGAACTCCATTTCCCCTCACAAACTATGGCATAAACAACTGAAATAGGAATGGGAAAACCAGAGGTAGAGCAGTAGGCCTGCCTTGTGCTCGTGGGATTTGTTTCATATTGCAGTTTGGTGTGTAGATCACCCTGAGACACGCGTAAATACAGCTCTGTTTTACAGTGCAGTACCAACTGAGTAAGAAAAAACCCATGCACATTATCAGGGCATGTTGGTGTGGCACCACTGAGAGCAATTTGAAGATTGATGTTTAGCTCTCTCACTGTATACATCACATCTTGGGAGTAAAAAAAACCAACAGGAGATATTGTAGTAAAAGAACATTTTGTTCTGACTACTTTATTACCTCTGGAGTTGAATAAAAGGAGAGCCACGTGTTGTTTTCTATATTACAACATACCTTCCCATGGCACAAGCAGCTCTGTGCTGTTTGAATCAGCAGACACACCTGGAAGTCACTCCCCTTCCCTCTTAATGTTAGCCAACATAACCCCTGGTGGTGGTTGGAGATCAGCATGGCTGCATTCCTGCACGCATCCAAACAGATCCGTTTTGCACCTTTGTTTGATTTTTGTCACAAAGCGGGGAAACAAACAAAACAAAGTCAAACTGAGAGCTATACACAAACTAAGACAGAAAAAAGGCACTGTGCTTTTGGGCTAAGAATATCCCCAGCTCACACCCATGGCACATTCACCACATCTGCCCTGTTTGCCTGCTGCTTCACTGCACGGCTTTGCTTCCAGAACAGCTCAGGGTTGGCTTTGCTTTGGGGACTGGGTTTGCTTTAGGGGTCCCATGCACGCTGCCATCTGGGAACACGCTGGCACTGCTTATCCCATCTTTTTCCAGCCCGTTCCATTAGCATCTACACAAGAAGGAGAAAAGCAAATTATTTCTAAAGCACAGGAAGTTTCCTTGGAGTCCTTTCCTACAAGGACGCTCGGATGTAGGAAAACTTGCTGTTTGGCAAGGGCTCTGAAAGGCATATTTTATCCTGCTATTTGCAGAATAGAAGATGCTGCTGAAAGGCATACCGGGTCAGGTCCTGCTCCCTCCTCGTCAATCATACATAAATCACTGTTATTCCTTCATCCCCTGTTGAGTGCTCCTTCAGATTCTCAGGTAATTTGAGCTATTAAAGAATGCCAGATAAATTCCTGATGCCTTGAAATTTCTTTCCACTGAGCTTCAGAGAGCTTGCTCTCCTACCTCGCTCCCTCCCCCCCACTCTTACTGTCCCCAGGTAGCTGCAAATGAAACCCCAGGATTGGAAACAGAAAAGGGGAATAAGATGATGCTGCTTGAGAGGTTTTGATCATTAATGCCCAATTAGCCAGCTGAACACTGGCTGATCTGATGAAGCCAGCCCTGGCAATGCTCAGCTCATGTCCCAGCACCAGCATAGTGGAACTCATCCCATGCCAGGGGAGCACTGCTACACCCAGATTGTGCTGGAAGGAGGCAGAAGGCTCGGGATTGAAGCAGGATTTGGGCAGCATTCAGCCCAAGCAGAGACTGCAGCTGATTTACAGCTGTGACAAAATGAGTCGATGGGATTGCAGCGAGCTCCTGGTGGCTGAGCTGGGGTCATGCTCCTGCTCCCAGCTGTGATGCTCAGAGCTGGCTGAGGCACCACACAGCGTACCAAGATAAAACAAAATGCAGAAAGCCTATGATTTCCACAATTACTACATAAGCAAGCCTGTCTGTAACAAAAGAGCCACGCAAAACCTGAGCCAAGCTCTGCACCTTCACCAAACAGCAGTTACTCATTATCCAGATTGGGGAAGGCCAGGTCCTCATGGCCACAGCACTGTTCACCTGCTCTTTCTTCTTCCTTTTCCCCCCTGCATTCTGCAGACCCCTCTGCTGTGTGTTTTGCCACCCGCAGGGATGTCAATAGGCAGCACTCTGAGCACCAACCAAGCTGCAGTCCGCTGTAATTCACTCACACAAAACAAATGCTAAATACAAGGGAGAATAAAACCAGAGCTGTGAAGGTGCACCAGGAGAACACCTGCTGGGACCCAACTCAGAGCCATGCTGTATGTGAGAGGCTTGTGCTGAGCAGAGCTGCTGAGCAGCACCGATCTGAGTGCAGCTGGCAGAAGCCATCGATCCTGACACGATCGATGGGGCTGGTTAATGACTTTGGGCCCTTTTTTTTTTTCCAAGGGGGAATTTCATTAATGGTCAGTACACTACAACCCCCAGCAGTGCAGCTGTAAGGTGCAGCACAGAGCCAGCAGCAGTGCACTTCGCTGCCTTACAAAGAAAGCTCCCCACCAGCAGAACAGCGGTGGGGAAACAGAGTCCCACCTAGCTGCAGGTCCAACACAGAGTGTTGAAACACCACCAGGCTCACGGTGGCAGCCCTGGGCACAGCTCCCTGCCCTCCCCACCACCATGGGTGAGGAGGAGCAGCAAGGAATGCACCGGGACAGCACCAAATCATTGCAGCCCTGCAGTGCAGATGGGAGCAGTTGATGGTTACCACCAGTAGGATACCACAAAAAGGCTGCAGGGATGCCATTAGATAAAGGAGCAGATGGTGGGAGTCATGCACTGCTTGGGGCATCCGTACCTGTATGATTCCTTCCCACTCATTACACATTTTGCCCCATTTACCTTAATTTTCAGTGTCAAGGACGTAACGCTCCACATAACACCAGGGAAACTATAGTATTGCTTGATGGTGGCATATCCAGAACATTCACTTTATGAATTACAGCTCTTATTTCAGCCAAAAGGATGTTTTACTTAGGGAAATGAAAGCCCATAAACCACTACACCCTATTTTACTCAGGGCATCTGGAAATTATTATTTTCCTCACATTTTCATCTCAGAGACCACATAGCAATTTATTCATAGGTCTCCTATAATAAAATTCATAGTTGACAAGCTGTCCATCAAAGTGTTCTCATCTGCAGCAAGGTGAGTCACACAGCAACCAAAGATCCTGACACATAAGAGCTTGTTTCTCAGTCTTTCAACTTGCACCCAGCTCATTTGATGGACTATGAAAGTTTCTTCTCAGGAAAGCAAATATTTTTCCAGATTGAAAGTTCTATTAAATCAAGACTAGCATAGAAATGGCTTCTTCTTCCCTTCCATCACTGCTCGTTTTTATGATTTTATTCACCAAAAGTTACTAGACAGCAGCAATATGACTGAACTGAACACTCAGTGACACATCCCTGGTGTAATTTGTTCTGTGAAGGGAAGAAAAACCTTCTACATCACAGTTAATTACACTGACGACCGTCAGCTCTCTTAACCCAGGGGAGACCAGATGATGAAGACGACCCACTAAAGGCTGGTACACCAGAACATCATCCAACATCTTCTAAAGAATACCGATCAAATGCAAACTGAAAGATGAATGGCAAAAAATCAGATGAGCTATCTGAGCTTGAAAATACAGAAATAAAGCCCAAGACAAAGGGCCATACGTGGCTAGCATAGGGAGCCTCCCACCCGGCCAAATGCAGGTATAGGAGGGCTAGTGGTGCGCATACTGACATGTGCAATCTGGTTTTAAAGCCTGAAATTCTGAGAGCTGGTTCTTGTCCTACATATTGCATGGTCTTCATGACAGCAGGAAATAAAAGAGACGCCTGAAACATTGAGAAAGCCACAAATATCAAACACTACACTTTGAAGGCCTAAGCAAAAGGCAGCTCCTCGTCATCAATCTGAAATTGCTCTGTGTGAGTGTAGTCCCGAGAGATTGGATTACATTTATTATGCACAAAACTCCCTTGAAGCCAACGACTGTCCCTGCACTGACTGCAGACAATGTGAGCACAGGTCTGTGTGAAGGTTACCATCCCAAAGGGTTCCCATTTCTGCACATAGATTGCTCTTTATTACCGTCCCTCCCAAAAAGAACAGTGAGAAACACAGGATGGTAGGATCAGCGTTACAGACAGGAATGTTCCTTTGGTAAGCAACAGACAGGTCTGCATGTGTCAGAGGTTGTCAGTTAAGTTGAAGGCTTTAGTAGAAACTCATGGAATTGCCTTCCATCACCTCCAATAGAGCGTTGGAGCCAGGTTTGCCATATCGCAGCGCTCAGCAGCAGCGGATTATTCACAGCACTCATTTCTAATCAGTTCCACAAGACTCATTTGCAGAGGAAACGTTTCATTTTGGATACCACATGAAATGTCACAACATCCTTCAAGATAGCCTTATCAGAATAAAAGCAACTAATAAGTGCAAAAATCTGACACTGCAGAAGTCCATTGCAATGAAAACTGTATTTCATTATTCCACATCTGAAAGTAACTCTATGCCCAAATCATTAATTATAATCAGCTACAAACAAAAACAAAGGAACGTAGTCCATGGGAAAGGTGCTCTGGGAATACAAAGATGTGATCCCAGAACTTGGAATCCAGATCTGGAGCACAGATGCCCCAAAGACTTTGTTAGAGTCCTGTCATGCTAAAGCAAAGTTCTAAATATCTCAGATTCCATCTATAAATGCAATAAAATTGGGGCAAGAAAGCTATGCAAAAGATGAAGCATTTAAAGGAAACACGTGTGAAAGGATCACAGTAAGAGACAACAGGCTCATTTCCATAGAGAAATAAGGGCAATTAGTGATCACCTCAATCAGCCATTGGGCAGCAGGGAAAGAAAGGTAGCTGCAGAAGTAAGGAGCTCTGGTCCTGCCAAAAATGAGCTCAGCCTCCCAAGTCCCACTATTGTCCCTGCCTTCCATATCCAATTACTCTGATTCTATCAGACCAGATAAACAGTTCTATCAGAACTGTTTATCCTGGAGTCAAAAAGGATGTGGAAAACTAAAGCAAGCTGAAAAACAGCTTCATGTTGAGATCTCCTTATCAGCCCAAAGAACTCCAGATGCTCCCTGACAAGCATTTACCAAATTCTGAGGAAAAGGAGAACTCTGTAGGTCCGTGGGTTTTATCTTCTAACCTTTAAAACAACAAATTTTCCTGTTACTTCCTATTGCAAAAACCAACCTACAACAGCAGAACATTGCCTTGACATGAGCAACTGCCATCACGTCACCTGCTCTGCTCAGCGAGGTGTCCCTAAAACACAGAAGGAAGGAATTTTGCTCTCTGGATCCAAGCAGAGCTCCTCCAGCCGATTACAGACTGCAGAGGACTCCCGAGCTCACACTTTCCACACAAATAAGAAAGAGATTCCCCTGACATACAGAATTGTGCTGATCTTTCTCTCATCCACCAAGACAACCACCCAACTAAGTGCCATTATTCCCTCGCAAGAGAGCTGATCCTGTATTTCCCAACAGATTTCCAGCATAGACTCAAGTTCCTCAGCTCGTGGTACGACCATTACAGAAGAGGCACCCAAGGGGCAGCCCAGGCCGTGCCGTGCAGCTTTCACATCTTGCACTCACATTCATTATCTTCTAATAAAGCAGTCTGTTAGCATCAGTTCATTCCTGAAAAGTAAAGGGAAGTGTTGATCACAGTAACAAAGCGTGCTTAATAAATCCACTTTTCCCACTCACCAAACAAATGCGATGCAAGCCATGGGGAGCATCATCTCCCTTCAATCAACACCGCTATCATTACGAGATGTCGGGGAGAGTAAATCCAGGCTGCACCACATGCTATTTGGAGTTATTGCTCCCTCCGGAGAGAACAAACCCCTTATTCAGCTGTGTCTAATGGACATTTAGTGGAAAACACTGTGCTTTCCTGCCCAGCTAATGCAGGAAGCAGGGATTTATCAGGTTGCTTGGTTCAGATCACGCTGTCTGGCTCTGCTCACCTTATCAAGGCTGGGACAGCCAAGTGAGTGCAACCACCCCAGCACTCTGATAAAGCTCACACACAGCCTTTGGGATTTCTGAGCAAATCGTGACTGAGTAAGGCATTTGGATCCCGGCTGAAGCAGAGCTATAAGCCATATGATGCTGTCCTCCAATTTCAGGCATTTTCCAGTCACTAAAGCACAGAAGGCATGCAGTCAGCCTGCAGCTGATTTACAAGGACTGTGACATTCCCACTTGTGGAAAACGAGTTCCTCGTTAGGAGTGCCTGCAGTCAAACCTCCACACCAGCAGCCCTGGCTGAGCGTTCACCAGTGACACCACAGATGCTGCCACACCACAAGCTCACACCGAGGCCATGCCATCAGCACAATTAGGAATATCCCCATAATATCCCCATCCCAGATCTAAAACAAGTCACAGAAATCAGGGCAGATGTGCCCAAAGCACTGTGAGGAATGACAGCTCAGTCTGTAGGTCTCCTTTGGCACCTTCTGCTCATCAGATGTGTGCAGTTTGCAGAGCCACAACCATACTCACAAGCACACATCTATACGTGCAGCACAGACTCCATTAGAGAAGAAGCTGACATCCATGCCTTAACTGCACTTTCCATTACCACCGCTGCTCAGAGGCTGTGATTCTCCCCCTACTTTCTGGCCCCGCTGAGGGCTGTGCCCCTCCCTGTGTCACTCCCCAGCTACCCCACATCAGCCAATAGAGATGATCCATGACACGTTTTTATTGCCTGGGAGCAGTCCTCAAAGCAACGCGCCCAAAGCTCTCCCACAAACTCTGGGTGCAGCTGCTGAGCCCTCCCCAACCCACTTTGTGAGTGCAAGCCAGGAGTGAGCAGCAGGTCATCCCTTCTGCTGCTGAGCCTTGCTTTGGAGAAGTAACTATAGAATGGCCTGGGTTGCAAAGGAGCACAGTGCTCATCCAGTTCCAACCCTCTGCTGTATGCAGGGCCACCAACCACCAGACCAGGCTGCCCAGAGCCTGGATTGTAATGCTTTTTAAAATCAAATAGATATCTGGACATTCTCATTTAACTACATTTCTCAGTGAATCATTATGGTGTTCTGAAGGTGAACTCCATCTGATTTTTGTGTATTTATTTTTAAAGTTGGAGTGCTCTGCTGTTGCCTGTCAAGTCCTGATAAGTTCCCCTCTGTTGCCAACAAAGTCCTAATTCATTTAGCATCGATGCTAAGAACCAATTCCTCCCAACAGCACAGCCTCAGGTCTAATAATCCCCAGCAGGAAGAGCTAATTGAGCCGCCTTCTGGCTGAGGCAACATTTGATTTTCTTTTTTCAAAAGCCATTAGCACCAGCAGGTGTTTTGGCTGCTTTCTGGGAACAGCTAAAGGCAGAAGTGCTTCCATTGCAGATAGGCACATTACCTCTGATGAGGAAAAGAGTGTAGAAGAGAAGGAGGAACCTGTGATAACAACAGTCTGGGAACTTACACACAGTTCAGAGCTGCTCAACCAGACAGAGGACGGGGGCGACCATTAATCCCAATGGCCAGCAAGTGATCCTGATCAGAGAGAAGGCCTGGGTTAGTAGAAGTGCTGGCTACCAGAGGGCTCACTTTATTTAGACTGCTCACCTCTCCGCACTCCACTCGAGATGAAAAATGCATGACTTATTCTTGGTATTTATTTTTCAGCTGCAAGTATCTCTTGTTTGGTCATAAAATAAATTCCACCTCGGACTCGTATGCATTCTAAGGCTCTGCATCTACAGGGGACGTATGAGAGTACAAACTTTGCGCCAGGGGGAAGCAAAAAAAGCTGCTCAAGAATTTGATTAACTTGTGAAACTTATTCTTATTAGAGGTGATCAAATATAATGTTGAAAAGATTCAAACAAATGCATACACAGCCTTAGGACTAAGAAAAGCCTTCTTGAGCTGCACAAAGGATGCAACACACCATCCCATCATTTTCATAATGCACGATGCCAAAGCAGGCTGATGTCAGGAGCTTCTTTTCTGTTTATTTTCAATGGCAGAGAGGCTTTCTGTGCCAGCCTACATGGCTCAGACCCCCAGGGCCTGGGAGCTCTATGGCCAGGCGTGCTTCAACCCAGCACTTGGTCCTCTTTTCTAAAGCCTCTGCTGAAAGCAGCTCTGCACCACTCGTGTCAGCTGGCCAAGTTCCAATAGAAGCCCACTTTGGGCAGGATATTTGCTTCTGGCTCTCACTCCAGAACAACAGGCTGTTCTTTGTCCTCGCTTACCTTGTCCTTTGTTTCACATCTGATTTTTACTGCTCACAAGAAGTGCCAAATGGATTCCTGAGAAGACGCAAGCATGCTGCCTGCTCCTGGAACAGAGATGTGCAGAGGGAATTGAAAAACACCGCTTCTTCCCTGGCTCTACACGGAGAAGGCTACACGTGGTGCACAAAAAAAACTGTTTCTGCGCTCAATTTGTGCCTGGACTTCTCCAGGTCCAGGAGCACCACAGTGAGGAGCAGTTCAGCTCAAACCAACTCATCCACAGCTGGGGACAACACAACACAGACATTGGTTGTTGTATGAGCACAAAACTGCCCTTCTTTTCATCTGGTGACAGCTTCCTTACAGCCCTTCATAGCCAAGGCTTTGCGAGAATCCAGAAGAAATCCCATGCAGAGTTACACCACTTTTTGGCTAAGCCAATTGCTCCACAGAACTCAAAGTCAAATTACGTTGTGAAGTCAGTAGATCCTCCGCATTAGGATGAATTTACACAAGGATAAGTACTTCGCATCACTTGTGCTCCATCCCAGAAGCAGTTTGTCAGAAGAGCAGCAGCATCACCCTCACCAACACCCAGACAGTCACCTCGTGCTCCACAGAGGGACACCACCTCACCCAGACAGAGGAGACACATCCAAGAGCTGAACTGCTGAGCTAAGGGCAGACGAGCCAGGCAGAGCAAAGCAGTCCCTAGAGAGGCTCGTTACAAGATGCCTTTAATTACAAAGGAATAATTCACCTTCAGCTTCTCTCCCACCACAGCACAGGCAATGCCAAGCGCCAGGCGTGGATCTGCACTCCCTGAACAGACGGCTGTTGAGCGTTTGCCAGCTTTATCACTTTCCCCCTGTAGCTTTGAGCAGAGGGTTTCAAGTAGGAAACAAAGCTTCTGGGAACATTCTTATGATTTAGGCTTTCCTGGAATCCCGATGTGACTTACGTGTGCTCATTAAAATTTAAAAATGAAGCACGCTTGCTGCCCACGTAGACCAAGCAGGTAGATTAAGCACTGTCCCCTCAGTTATTGACACTGCTAAGGCTCGGAGCATCCATCTCTAATCACTTTCTGAATCATCCCTTCCCTGGGGAACAAGGGAAGAAACCATTCAGCTATTTTCTGCTTTTTTACCACTTTACCATTGCCACCTGCTGTGCAATATATTAACCTCCGTTTCCTCCAGTTGAGCTGTTTCAGGGAGGGGTGGGAGGAGGATTTTTGTTCAGATTTGTGATGTACGTGCATTGCTACAGTGATGGCCAGCTATGAAATTGTGTTAATTTAGCACAGGAGCTAGCAGCCACATGACCATATGGAGAACAAGGTGGCTGTAACCACTCTCCATCCATTTCATTCTAAAACAAGGGACTTATTGTCTCCATACTTATGTACTCATAGAGACTCGTTAACCAATGCAAGAGAACATGCCTGAACCTATAGCTACACCAAAGCAGTGTCCGAGAGCTGTGGCCAGCCCAGAGTGCATGTGTGACCAATGATCCACCCAGAGGGTGGTGCACTGGAACAGGTTGCCCAAGGAGGCTGTGGATGCCCCATCCCTGCAGGCATTCAAGGCCAGGCTGGATGTGGCTCTGGGCAGCCTGGGCTGCTGGTTGGTGACCTGCACACAGCAGGGGTTGGGACTGGATGAGCACTGTGGGCCTTTGCAACCCAGGCCATTCTGTGATTCTATGATTCACTGCAGCCGTGGAGCTGCATTCCCTGTTTTGGGATTGCAAGAATTTCTCTGGCTGTATCTGGGTGGAGAAGAGCTTCATTTCCAGCCCCGGTGATGCCCGAAGCCCTGTTTTCTTCCTTTTTGGACTTCAACCAAAACAAACCCCACAGTGCCTGTCACTTCCTTTATAACCCAAGAAGAATTATTGCAGCAGCTGCTAACAGTATCCACATCCCAGAATAGTTCCTCAAAACTACACACCCATCTTACAGGAGAAATCTAATGATTTTTCCCCTCCCCCCAAGCATGCATTAGCCTTACACAGCTTCAGAAGCCTATTTTCTGTAACAAAACAATGATACTACCAACAAGATAGCCCTGCTCATCACACTCCATATTGCACAGGCATGGCAGCAGCCCTCTGTTTCCAGAATGGCATTCAGAGAGATCTCAACAAAGAAACCATGAACCCCTTCACCATCATTGAGCAATCCCTAAAAGAGGCAAGATCCCCCATTGCCTCCTCGGGAAGCACATTTATGCTGAGAAATAAGAGCAGATTACTGACAGACTGCTGGTGCTGCGATGGTCACTTGAGTCTCAAGCTCCAGGAAGTGGAGGGTGACAGTAAAGCGAGGCAAGAGCTGGATGAACAAGAAAAGTAATTTCTAACATCCTTTCATAGGCATGTCACTGCTCACCACCCCCTTCTGCTCGTACCACTGAGAGCCTCATTAGAAACATCAGAGTCTTTTAACATCTTCATTAGCGCTGCCTAAACAGCCACCTCTGTGCAGCAGTCAGCATTCCTGCTGTCACGTTTCACCAGATAGGAATGGTGCAGGATGGCAGAGCCCTACCACCCAGACCTCCTAGCACCCAGCAGCAGCGAGGGGCAGGCAGGGCTCCTTGGGACCTCCCCCAGTATGGAGAGAAGCATCAGACCAATTCCAGCACCCAGAAGGCTGAAAGCAAAGCCTGCTGCTCTACAGCTCAGCAATGCATCCCCAAAGCCTTTCTTTGGGTCCAACTCAGCCAGCATGAGTACAAAGAGACCTGGGCAAGTGATGCAGTCCTCAGAAACAACTACAAATTCACTTGGGATGCAAGATCAACAACAAATATCTTTCCTCTTCTCTCACTTCCTCGGGCTGCTGTGAATGCTGAAGGCCACTACCCCAAAACTCCTCTTATAAACCTTCAACAAATGGGTGCCCAACCTGTAGGCTTGCCAGGGCCACACTGAGTGAAGAGGAATTGCCCTGGGCCACATATATGTGGGTTGCTCCAAAAGTGGCGCCTCTTATTTGTTTTCACAGAAACGACAACAGATACAAAGAACACAACAACACTGTTGCATAGATCAAATTATCAACTACAAAATGCTATTTTTCAACAGTCATCACCTGTTACAAGAAGGAGCAGCAGCAAGGAATTGGACTAAGGTGAGGAACGGTCTGCTCAGATGTAATAGCAATAGGGAGTAAAAGGAAAAAGAATTTGCCTACCTCAGGAAGGCCCATACTGTCCTTAGGAAGGTGGAAATATCAGTTGAGAAACACTCACCTCTATGACCAACCCTTAAATGAGGTCTATGGATCCTGGCTCCACCCCTTCCAGTCACTCAGGCTCACTGCATACACCTGAGCTCCCCTGGGTTGGCCCTGCCTTCCACCAGGTGCTCCATCACTGCTTCAAGCCCTGACTCAGCATTTCCACTACATCACCATTAGCTGTGCATTTTTGCCAGCAATGAACAAGAGCCTGCATGGTGTGCTTGTAGAAGTCAGTGCCAGAGGAGGTGACCCACTGGAGCTGAAACTCAGCACCCTCACTGTGCTCACACCCACCAGATGGCCCCCATAGGCACCGATGAATGTCAGTAGGTGCCGGGTTTCCACACAGAGGAATTCAATCCCACCCACTCCCATGTCAGACTCCATTTGGTCGCAGTGCCTCTCTGCTGCCATCTGTCACGCAGCCACAGCACCTGATGGGATGGATGTTGGTGGGAAGGTTCTGCTCTGCTGCTGTACCACCAGCACCCACCTCTGACTGTGTGAGCCAATGTAACGAAGTACAAGGCATTACTTTTGGAGCCATTACCATAAGAGCACTCCATTTTGGAAAGCTGGGTGCTCAGTTATTCTCTCTTCTACAATCTTTTGGAACACCAAGCTTTCCTTTATAGAGTGTCTATCCCAGAGGTGTGGGGTGGTGAAGAAAGCCAACAACAGAGAGACTAACTACTATCTAATTGCCAGTTAAACAGCAGGAATAATGAAAAGCTACTCCCTGTTAGAAATACCATCTCTAAATACACTTTCATTGAAGATTTAGATACACATTTAAAAGAAAATAGTCCCATTATAAGCTGCATTTAATTACTATGCATCAATCTTTAAATTGCTGCAAATGAGGAGGAAAAAAATATATATATCACAGTACATGGAAATGAAGGAGCACATTGCTAACACTGTGTGCAGCTTTGCTGTCTCTCTGGTAAATCAATACTCACACATGACCCCCTTAAAACAGACCAAATCCGTATGCACCATATGGAACAACACTGCTCACGCTGGCTGAAAGCTGCTGTTAGTGCTCAGAGCTGCAGGTTGTGTGGAGGCTCTTATTCCTTTTGTGTGCCTGATGCCTCAGCCACAAAGCTGTTTGGGACTGTTCAGACCCAGCTAAGGAAACACCCCAAAGCAATCCCTGCTCTGCAGCCCAAGCTATTGGGGTGCATCTCCTTGTGGCCAATGGAGACTGGCTTCCAGAAGTCAACCTGCCCTTCCCAGTGGCAGCTTACATCAAACAGGCACCCCAAACTGCTGACGTGGGGTGTCACACATCAGGTCCCCACATTAAACACACACACTTAACACAGAAACATATCCAGACTCACTGGGGCAGCTGCCCCCACAAACACACCAGCGTTGTTGCCAGGGAAAGCCCAACACAGGTGCAGGCTCTGCACCCAGGAGACCCTCCTGCCCCCCAGCCTGACTCCTCGTGCAGAGCTGCTACCCACAGGTGCAAGCAGAGCTCAGCCCACCTCCTCCCTGAGGACTGTCAGAGGCAGCTGTTGGCACAGAGTGGGGCTGATTTCCTGCCCAACACTCAGCAATCACCAAGTCCTGCCCTGTGCCTTCCCTTCAGGCATCTAGAACAACATGGTCATCACCACCCTATGTCATTTTTCATCTTAAGGTGAAAAAAAGAGCAACCCAGCATCCGAGATGCCTGGAACTTCCAAATTTACAGACCCATGCGGTATTTGTGCAGGTGATTAATCATTAGCAAACAACTTGTTAATTAAGGTTGCTGATTAAAAGATGTAAACATCAAAGCTGCACCTGCTTTCTAAATTGATCTCTGTTAAAGTGTAAATATTTTATCTATACGAGATGGGGAAACAGAATGTCACCAGTGTTTAATCTGTACCATTCATTACAGATTTATATTAACCTTTAGAAAAGCAGTGACTAAATCCCTGCGTTCAGAATGAGGCACTGTTAAGGATTAGAGCCCAGTCAATTACAGAACGAAGGATGGTGCTTTACCAAAGGCAGGAGGTTACTGTTTCTAGATTTCAGGTGCAAGAGGAACAGATACGTGGGGCTCAGCCCTGGGAATGCACCTTGTACGTTGGCTGCATTTCTCTCCAAGCCACCCCATTACCTGAGTGCACCTCAGTGAGCGTGCCAGTGCTGGCAGAACAGAGCTGTGCTGAGGACTGGCTGCGTTACAGACTTTCTGGATCTGACAGCATCCTGATGCGATGCTTCAGGACCCATAAAAATGAAGAGATGCAGGGATGAGATAGTAGTGCATAATTACAATGTCAGAGGGTAAAACAGCCTGAAAACACAGGCTAAAACGAGTGTTATTGCCTAGTGCACTATCTTGCAAACCCAAAATGACAATAGTTTTACTGCATAATTGCACTTTTATTGTTTTATTGCACTCATTAGGAAGAGCAGCCTTTCTCTCTTTATTCCTTTCTGACTACTCGTCTCCATTCCTGCTGGCCTGCATCCCTCACACCGACCTCTCTGGACAGCTGGCAGTGCTCTGGGAGCTGCTGGCTGCTCCTGGGGTCTGCAGGACGTGTCACTGAGGGTGAGTGGGCTTGGTGATCCCAGAGGTCTTTTCCAACCTTTACGATTCTGTGATTCTATGGCATCTTTTCTTTCGGGACATATTCCTCCCAGTGTGTGCCCATGCAGATCTATCTCTGGCATGCAAGCTGTGGTAAATGACAAGGTAGTCATGCAGTCAGCATGCAGTAAATCTCTGTTCAGATTAACTGCAGTGTTCTTGCTTGTCCAAAGGCAAAGTGCCAACACAACCATCAGGGCCAGGTACGTAGAGCACATTGGGCACTACTGGAGAAAGCATGGCTACAAAGGGAGCAATGAATGCCCACCCTCACTCACACTTTGAGGTCACACCACAAAATCATAGAACCACAGATCATGGAATCATAGAGCCATCTCTGCTGGAAAAGACCCTTCAGATCACCACCAAGAGCAACCATCAGCCTCACACCACCAGAAACAGCACCTAACAATGTCCCCCAGGGCCCAGGCTCCGTGCCTGCAGTCAGCAAGAGGGGATTTCAGGTCCTTCATGGCCCTGTACCAAACCAGCAGGGAAACTGCAGGCACTGAGAGCTGAAACCACAGCACACTGACAGAAGTGTTTGTAACACCTGCTCACAATAAGAAAGGCTGTCATTTCGTTAAGCATCATTTTAAATGGGACCCGGGACCAAATCTGTGTGCACTAACAAACAGATAAATTATTGACACTAAGTGCATGGCTGTACTTGCTCCACTAGTCTCAAGGGAACCAAGGGACCGTTAAGATGCCAGTCCTTATACAGCATTGAAGAGCACTCAGTATGAACACATATGGAAACAAAGCAAAGATAATTCACCTGGCCACGGTAAAAAATAACCCCTAGAAAGAAGTCTTGTTGGTAAAATGCAGTCAAATGTGAAATGTTGCAGCAGAACTAGCAAGCAGCCTGCCTGCATCAGAGCACCCGTGGTGTGGCTGCAAGCCTAGCCCTTGCTTGTGCTCTATTGCACAGATGGAGAAGCAGAAGATGATGTAGCAAGATGCTGCAGACACTCAGCAGGGGCAGCAGGAAGGACCAGCTGAGTCCCAGCCAGGATGCTGCCTCAACGGACCCGGTCTGCCTACATAACACTTCAGAGGAGTCGTGCCAATCTGCTTGAGAGTGGGGAAGTTGATATTAAGGACACCAGCTAGGAAAGCAGCAATACATTATTCAAACGGTTTCTTGAGCATTCATGTCTCTACTAGATGCCAAGGCAGCTGTCCAGATTTTATTCTTTCAATTTAGAGACACAAGAAAGAAAAAAAAATCACATCAGTAATCCAAACCTATGCTCTCCACTATGAAAATGAGAATTTGGTGTACCAAAGATGTACTCTACGCCATGCCCTCTTGTTAAGCTTCGTCTTAGATTTCACACTCTCCTTGACCAGCCTTTATAAAGGCCACTTTCTTGCTTAACTCTAAGATACATCACTGGAAGGCACTGAAGGTTTCCGCCAACCTAACCAGGTCACATCCCACCTCAGGAGGTCAGATTTGAAGCCAGAAGCACAAGAAAGACATGGAATCTTGGAATGGGTCTAGAGGAGGGCCACTAAGATGGTCAGAGGGCAGGAGCAGCTCTCCTGTGAGGAAAGGTTGAGGGAACTGGGCTTGTTTAGCTTGGAGAAGAGAAGGCTGAGGGGAGACCTCATTGTGGCCTTCAGTGCTTGGAGGGAACGGATAAACAGGAGGGGGAACGGCTGTTTGTGAGGATGGATGGTGATAGGACAAGGGGAATGGTTTTAAACTGAGACAGGGGAGGTTTAGGTTGGATCTGAGGAGGAAGTTTTTCAGCCAGAGGGTGGTGAGGCACTGGAACAGGTTGCCCAAGGAGGCTGTGGATGCCCCATCCCTGCAGGCATTCAAGGCCAGGCTGGATGTGGCTCTGGGCAGCCTGGGCTGCTGGTTGGTGACCTGCACACAGCAGGAGGTTGGAACTGGATGAGCATTGAGGTCCTTTGCAACCCAGGCCATTCTAGAATTCTATGATTCACTGCATTGAGATGTTGCACCCACTCCCCTGGAGAAATACCAGGAGCTGCTGAAGGGGCACACAGAGCACTGGAGACAGCATGTAGCTTCCTTCCTCAAGTACTCAATAATTCATTAGGAACTGGACTGGGCTTTGATCAAAGCCAGTAATCAGTATTTGATAGCTCAAAGCCCACAAGAAACACTGGTAGGCTGAACTGAGAGGCTGCATCCAACCCGATGCCTTTAGCAGCTAATTGAAAATAATAGCTTCTTTGTGGTGATGCTGATACGCTCAGAGCTTTCCAGCCGGGTGTGAAAGAAGTCAAAATGAAAGCACAATCAAATAGCTCATTAAAACCCAGCAACAGAAAAGGCTGTGGATGGAAAGCAAGCGTTCCCAATCTGATCCACGCAGTAAGCCTGCTTTTCAGGATCGTGGATATTGTTATGGGATTTTGGCAGCACGTGCCCAGCAAATCCTTTCACTCCCTTTGTTCAAACGTGCCCTTGAGCTCCAACTGAACGCTGCTGTGCCCCTGGCACTGCTCCCCTCTGCTTCTCAGGGCTCCCAGGAGCTGCATGAGGGCAAAGCCTGCCAGGAGCCAACTCTGCTAGCCTGGGACTGCAGGCAGAGATGTTTGAATTCTCACATCTGGGAGAACAATCTAACCAAAAACATCATATTAATGCAGCCCTAATGTATATCAGATATACTACAACATTTATTTATACCATGCATGTATTACACTCCCATGTAAGTCCATATTCAATCATTTGCTACAAAGCTGGGAGTTTTTTAAATTACCAAGACTGTGCCTAAAATGAACTGCTGCTGAGTTAGCCAGCAAGCCAACCCAGCAACCCCAGCCAGGCTGCTTTCTGGGTCTTCTTCCAGCAGCGCATGCACAAATGAAGGATTTAAGCTCAGGGCAAAAAAGCCAGAGATAAACAGATAGGTTGCATCGATGCTATTTATTGCAGTGGTGATGAAGCAGCATTAGGGCTCTCCCACTCAGAGACTCTCCAGACATTTTCAGTCCCCAGAGGTTCCTCCAGCAGCAGCAGTGATGAGTGTGCCTGGCCCTCCCAGCGCATCAGGCTTGTAGTGGGAATTGCTGATGCTGGGATCCAATTCAGGTTATTGCTGATGAATCGTGCACCCAATATTCATAGAACCATAGGAACATCAAGGCTAGAAAAGCCCTCCCACCCCCCATGCCCACTGCCCACATCCCTCAGTGCCACATCCCCACAGCTCTGGGATACCCCCAGGGATGGTGACCCCCACTCCCTGGGCAGCTGTGCCACTGCCTGACTGCTTTTTGGAGAAGAAATTGTTTCTAATAGCCACCCTGAAAGCATTCCACCATGGCACTGCTCCTCAGCCAACAGGGATGGAGGATCAGTTTTATTACGCAGTTTATTTATGCCAGTTTTATTATGCAGTTAATCTTCAAATAAAGTCTGGATTTGATTGTGAGCAAGATCTCCCTTTGTCATATAGGCTTTAATTTGTAGCTGAAGCCCTTCTGAGGAATGGTCGTCTCTCATTTATCACTGCATCTGTCCACACATCCATTTACAGCTCTGACCAAATCGCCGGTCTGGGAGCACAGCAAAGGACCCTGTGGCAGCAGAGAGCACTCCTCTGCTTTGCTCTTGTGCATCACACAGATGCACCTCCTCCTCACCATGAGGAGAAGGGGAGAAACACACAAAGAAGGACAGGAAAATAAAGCCGTCCACCAAAAAGTTTTGTAAGGAAGGGGACGAGCTGAGCTCTCCTGCCAGGATCCAACACAGCCCACATTGCCCAGTTCTTTCCTATGAGAGCAATGAGGTGCTGGAACAGCTGCCCAGGGAGGCTGTGGATGCCCCGTCCATCCCTGGAGGTGTTCAAGGCCAGGTTGGATGGGGCCCTGGGCAGCCTGGGCTGGTGTGAAATGTGGAGGTTGGTGGTCCTGCATGTGGTGGGGGGTTGGAGCTTCATGATCCTTGAGGTCCCTTCCAACCCAAGCCATTCTGTGATTCTGTGATTGTGTGTCAGCATTCACTCCTCTCACTGCTGCTTCTGGTTTGCTTCTGTCACCCACAAACACATTCTGTTTTGTTACAGCTGAACATACACGTGCTGTTCTACTTGTGGCTTTTCAGCTCCTTCTTGTTTAGATTCTGCTGATAGAATTCCATTAGGATTAACAGCAAATTTTATAAAAAGAATTAAATTTTAGGGCCTTTACAATGGACATAAAATTAAAAGACACAGACGTAGCTTTCCTTATGCCAAGGACTGCAGCCATGGCTGATTACGAACTTTCTCAACAATAAATCTCCATTGTTTCCTCCTGGTATTCACAGCAACAGGGAGTGAGTGAGAAACCCAGCAGCTGAGTCTGCTAATTGGGCAGCACAACTCGCACCTCTGATTGCTCTCAGTAGGACTCAGCAGCCCTGCAAACATCCATCCCATCATTTTGATGGCACGGAGTCTTTTAATCAAGCCTCACAGTTTGCAAGGGCTGCAGTGTTAGCTGGCTGTTACAAATAGCTCACTGTAAGACAAAACGGGCAGCTTCTGAGATATTTATTTTAAGACTTAATGAAGTTAACAGCACTGCAGTAACAGAGGCTGTTCCTGCCTCTGTCCCTTCCTTTATGACTGCTCCAAGTCTGGAATCAATTCCATTAAGATCCAGGAAAAAGTTGCTCAGGTTCCTGAGTTCTTTGCAAATGCCAATACCGGTTTTATAGCTTGCAATCTCAATTGCTGGAGCAAAAGAAAGCTGATTTACTGCAGCACAAGAAGAACAAAGATCCGTAAATCAGCCCAAGGCACTGCAGCTCCCAGCAGCCCTCATTGGAAGGACTGTTGATACAAATACTTTTGACTCAGTGCAGGGTGGAGCAGCCTGGATGTGCACATGCTGGGCCCTTGGCCGCTGGGTAAGGGCTGTCCCATGCACCAGGAGCCCCAAGGGATCTACTTGGAATAGCCCCAGAAATCATCTCTCCATTGTGGTGTGAGATGTTGGAGCAACAGGGTGGCTTTTAGGCAGGTCATGGCACTGTAAACTGTAGGATATGCTCTATTTAAAAACATACACATCATACACAAATATAATACGCTGTATTTAAAGGAATATCATCCTTGCATTAAGCTATTGGCTTGATATGTTTCCTATGCAGCTTATGCTTCTTGAAATAGACCAGTGCCTTATCTCTTAGGCACGCAAGGTGCATTGGGGTGCACACCTTACGAAACTGCAGGGGAAATGACCCTGAGCAGATGCCACCAAACACAAAAGATGAGCATCCCAGTAAAAAACACACATCCGGTAGATAATGCATTCCAAAAGATAAAGCATGAATGTTAATCCAGCAAAAATGAAAGACACAGAGTGGGAAGCATTACGAAAAAGGTGACGGTTATTCCCTGTTAATCCCCCCTGAATGTGGTAAATGGTCTGATTGTCTCCCAAATCAAACTAACTGCAACAGGAAAATTGTTGCCATGGATGCCACCGAGGTGTACTGATCACTGCCTGCATTTCTCAGTCCCTTCTGATGATCTTTGTACAACATGGATGGAAGCACAAGCAGAACTCAGATTAAAAACAAGCACTTGGATGACAGAGGAGGCAAAATCACTTTGCAAACGTAGAAGGAAGTCATCTAGGGGGATTTTTTTAACTGGGATGCCCTGCTTGCAAACAGCACTGTGGCACTGCTGTCTATTTTCTGGCTTCAAGAGAGCAGCAGGGCTGGTCGATAAGCAAGTAAACTCTTCAGAGACAGCAGTGCTATGAAGTGTCAACCTAATATGTTTTCCTGGCATAAAGCCATGGGACACAGCTAGTGGGCACAGTGGGGACGGGTTGGGGTAGGACTTGATGACCTCAGAGGTCTTTTTCAGCCTTAACAGTTCTACGATCCTCTGCTTTTCCTTTGGTTCACTTGGTTCAAATTTCTTTGGCCTTCCCTCTCCTTTCCCACCAAGGAAAGCAGCAGCACAGCCTCGACGATGCAAACCGAAGCTCGATCCGAATGCACTTCCAGCATGCGTGTGGATGTGACTAAGGCACTGCTTAGGATATTATAGCAGAGTTTTTGTAGGTCATGGTTTGCAGTGACAGACGTTTAGCATACAGCAACTGCTTTAAATTGCTTCATAGAGTGAAATTTAATCCAAATCTGTGAATTATTGAGAAAAGCTAAAAATAAACTACGAAAATCCCCAGTGAATGTTAGGCACACTTGGCCAAGCACAGGCAACACAATTTCACACGCCGCGTAACGCAGAAACAGTGAATCATCTGCAAACACTGAAACCATTTCAAACTTGTCCAAGAGGAGGAGATGGCAGGGAGCAGTTATGGCTGAAAGAGCACACTTCCATCCATAGCTGAGCTACAGTATAAAGAAAAAAGGTACAGCCCTGTGTGAGCACGATGGTGCTACTCCTCCACTCTTTCAGCTCCATGGTCTCAGAGCTCCCCCAGCCCTGCACCCCCATGAGCTGGGCAGACACATCCAAGCTCCAGCAGGAAGCTTACTGTGCTCAGAAGGGTGTAAGGCTCAGTGGAAGGCATGATTCTATGGTACCAAAGGCAGCTACAGACTGTTTAACATCCCCAGGGCTGTGCTGTAAGAGACCCGAGTGCTCTGCATTTCAAGACAAGAAGGCAGGAAAAAAAAAAAAAAA
Source organism: Meleagris gallopavo (assembly GCF_905368555.1). Taxonomy (NCBI): domain Eukaryota; kingdom Metazoa; phylum Chordata; class Aves; order Galliformes; family Phasianidae; genus Meleagris; species Meleagris gallopavo. Next base: position 35,233,436 of record NC_139410.1, on the reverse strand, counting down.
AAAAAACCTAATTGAAAGGGTAGATAACAGCAGGACAAAGGGAAATAGTTTTAAGTTGAGGAAGAGAAGATTGAGGTTGAATGTCAGGGGGAAGTTCTTTCCTATGAGAGTGGTAAGGTGCTGGAACAGCTGCCCAGAGAGGCTGTGGATCCCCATCCATCCCTGGAGGTGTTCAAGGCCAGGTTGGATGGGGCCCTGGGCAGCCTGGGCTGCTATGAAATGGGGAGGTTGGTGGCCCTGCATGTGGCAGGGGCTTGGAGCTTCGTGATCCTTGAGGTCCCTTTCAACCCAACCATTCTGTGATTCTGTGAAAACGCTGGGGAAGTGTGTGTGCATTGTGGGGAGAGAGCACTGCCTTCCTCCTGTGGTGGTCCCACCACACAGTGCTGCAGTCACTGTCCCACCTGCCAGCAGCTGGCTGTGCTGTGCAACGCATCCATCAAAGGATTTCTTCTTAAAAGATGTGAACAAAAGCATCCACCATCACAGCAGGGATTCTGTGACTGGCAGCTCAAATTAGAAGGTATAAAGGTACATTTTTATGAATACATGCAAAGTCTGTGAAAGCTCGCATCACATTTTGTGCTTTTATCCAGAGCAGTCAGACATGTTCTGTCCTGTTCTTTCCCAGCTGCAGAGGTCACGGATGGGACAACAAACTGCTGCTCCTGGTTCAGGGCTCTGAACTCTCATTAATTTGAAATATTTGATGTAAAAATACATTTTACAGCCTGCTTCATTTATTTCAAAAGGCGTTTCTATTAAAATACATGTTGAAGCTCAGACGTGGCTAGCCAGCAAATGATGCACTGAGTGGTAGCATTCTGTAGGGTTCTTTTCACAGAATCACAGAACGGCCAGGGTTGGAAGGGACCTCAAGGATCACAAATCTTCACCCCCCTGCCACAGGCAGGGCCACCAACCTCCACATTTCATAGCAGCCCGGGCTGCCCAGGGCCCCATCCAACCTGGCCTTGAACACCTTCAGGGATGGATGGGGCATCCACAGCCTCTCTGGCAGCTGTTCCAGCACCTCACCGCTCTCCTGGTAAAGAACTTTCCCCAAGTTTTCACACTCTGTACAGCCACACTCCATGCCCAGAGGTTTTATCAAAGCAAAAGCCCAGCTTGGCTTAAGGAACAGCAGGGTTGTTAACAAACTCCATCAGCAGGTTTCACGCATGCTCTCTAGGAAGCAAACATTGCTGGGCTGACCCAGTGCATCAGACACTCAGAACACGGGAAGCATGTCCTGCAGAAGGGAATCAGGGTGCTAACACAGCCAAATTCATTCATGTACATTCACCCAGGCTCCTTCCTTGGTCTCCAGCAGACAGTACTGTTGCACCACTAAGAGCACAGCCTTGCACTGATGGGCTCCAGAGATCTCTTGGGTGGTGACACGGAACAGAACGGAGGAGAAACAGGCAGCAAATGTCATCATCTCATAAGCCTCGTTTTATCAGAAACAAAGCTAAGCTAGCCATCATTTACAGGCTTTGCAGGATTAGGAGCTCAGAAATGAGGGGGATTCCTCCAGCTTGCCATGATTTACTGGCACAGCACTGAGGTCACTGGCCCAGGGCACAAAGAGATGCTTTCAGAGCAAACCCTTCAGATTGCTGTTTTATGGCATCCAGAGCAGCAGCCAAAGAGGAAAAACACAGAAAACACTTTTACCCAAACAATAAAACATTTTCAGACTTCTGCAACACATCCTAAATTTAAACTCCTCGGTGGCAGATGCCAATGGTTCCACTGGCGCTACTATTTAGCATAGAATACAAATTTAAACTCAAGTTTGACCAAAAAAGCACAAAAGAGGAGAACCTTGCATCAAAACCTGATCACACATTGACAAGAACAAGCATCAATTAAGTGCTCCCTCCACCGTCTTCCAAGCAGCTGTATGATCTGTATGGAAGCAGACAATCTGCAATCATCTCAGCTTTCTGACTTGGTGACTGTGCTGCCAAAAGCCATTAGCAGCAATCTTTGTGTAACATGGTCACAATCCAATGCTCCATACACTGCACACTGCAGCTTCAGTCAAATTTGAGATGTTTATTTATAAGATATTATCTTCAGGGTCCTGCAGCGTCCTGGCACTCTGCTCTCCTCCCAGGTTGTGATGGTGACAATGGCTTTAATATGCAATCAGTTCTGTTTGTGCCCACTGGAACACAGGCAGACTGTGCAATGTCTTTGCATGGATGCTGTAACCAAGAGCTCTTTGCTGTGTGATGCTGTGAGGACTTTCAGCTGGGAAAGCTTTTAGCACTTTAAGAAGCACGCTGGTGCAAAAGTAGGAGCCCTAAAAGCACAGTGCCCTTAAGAGCAAAAAGCCCATCTGTGACTCCATGAGTGCCTGAGCCCACTAATCACGGGCAGATCACTGCCACAGCTGCTGCCCACTTTGCTCTGATCCAAAACAGCTGTTTTAATGCTCTAAAGCACCAGGGAAAAAGTTCATTGCCACATTTCTGTGCACTAGCAACAAAACAGCTCAATCCCCAACGCCACGTCTTGTCCTTGTGCCATACTGGAACGTTTGCATCTGACACCTTTGAACTTGCTTATAAGCATTAAAGAAAAGCATTAAATTCAAAAATTCTTCAAGAACTCTCCTGTAATTGTGGTTAACACCATAAGCTTAAGAAAATGCTCAATTTAAGCAAAAACTTCACAGCACTACAGGCCGTCTATAAAAAAGCCTCTGTAGGAAGGGGTAGGAGCAGTAAAAGTTTAAGTCAAAGTCAAATGAGACACTCCTGAATAGCCAGACATTTAAGTGGAATATAAACGTGGCAGAAGGACCAGGCAGCCTTCCAACAGAACCAGAACAGAGCTCACTGTGGGGGAACACCAGGACACCCACCAGAGCAAGGCCAACTCACTGCTAGGTAATATTTCACTACTGAGAAACTGGTTCTCCAACCTTACATCTTCAATAGAGCCACCTGAACTGGTGGAGAAGTCTGCAACCAACGACTTTGTTTACTGCCATTGTACAACACCATCCTGGGAAGGAAATGAAACAAAAATAAGACAGCTTCTTTTTAGGCAACAGCATTGTGAGTGGTAGAACCTACTTTCCGTGACCCATTAGACCAAAAAAGTTATCTTACACCAGTAGCACTGGTCTGCTTGCTATTCTGCTGCTGCTTACTCACTGCATCCCCTGTTATTCTGTGTGTAAAGGCTCCAGAGGTCCTACAGCTGGCCAAGGGGCGGGATGCTACTAAACAGATGTCATTACTCCCTTCGTTTTTCTCTTGAGAGATTTTTTTTCCCAACTTTAATCCTCTCTTATGACTTCGGGATTTGTTTTTTCAAGCAATAGCACAGAGTACATTTTTATTTCTAGCACTTGCTAGTAATGAAATACGGATTATTTGTCTTAAATCCATGAATTCATCAGCTATACAGCAGTTGGATCAAGCAACAAGCATTACTGATCTGTGTTTGATGGCATGATTCCTACAAAACAAAACAAGCACATGAAAACAATAGCGTAGGACACAGCAATATTTAGCGTAAAATCTCTTATTAGCTGTATCAAAATTGGAAACCAGGCACCAAAATGAACTTTAACAAGGACTAAAAGCACAACGGGTGGGAACACAAGCTCTGCAGACACACCAGTTGTTCACTTTGCAGCAAGCTGCCCAAAGCAAACTGCATTATTTCTTTTCTCCCCCGAAAAAAGAAGAAAAGAAAAATGAACCTTGCCACAACACCGAGTTCAAACTCTATTTTTAATAAACCAAATCAATTTGACCCTTGAATAAGTGCCGAAGCTCCAAGAGAAAAACAAGCTGTGCTGCACGTGCCATGCAGCACCCAGACTGCAGCAGAACAAAAACCCAAATTCACACAGAATGCCATTTTGCCCGTTTTTTTTCCTAATGCCCAGCAAGATTTCTTGAACTCAATCTATTATAAACCAATAGCTCTAATCTATCCAGAAGCCAAGGCTGTAGTTGCTAAGGCAACCTTGTTTTTCAGACCCATTTGCTCGATGCTTAACACGACAGCAACCGAAATCATTTTTACCAGTGCACACAGAGCAGGACAGGATTTTTCCCTCTGAAATTGAAAAAAATATACATCTTTGAAGTGTTCTTTTTCTTCTTCTTCCCTTTAACAACCGCTCCTGGTTTGTAAACTGAATCCCAAGAGTTAGGTGGAAGCAGCACTAACGCTGCCCTCAGCTGGGCAGACAGGAGCCCATTCCATGGACAAGGCTTCACCCTGCTGGCCATGGGTGATCAAGAAACAGGAGCAAGCCATTGCCTGCTTCACACACAGAGCCCAGAGAGGAAGGTGTGGTGAAAGACAAGTACGTACAAACATAAATCAAATGCAAAAGGTCCCAAGAAGGGAGGAAAAAAAGATTTAAAAACAACAGACCTGGGATTCCTGTGCTAAACGCTCCCACCAGTGCTGGGGAGGAGAGCTGCTGGGGGATGTAAGCAGGCAGCAGATGCAAAAAGGATCATGGCATGCAGAGGTGAAAGCACACAAAATTGGGGGAATGAGATGCCTGCACAAGAGGGGACGTCTTTCTTATGTCCTTCTTTGGGAAGATATGCCAGAGAAATCAGGAACTACTGCTACAGAATTAAACCAGCATCTTACCATAGTAAGTTATATGGCTGAAGAAGGTAACCCAGCAAAGTCCCTGCTGGGCAGCACTAGAGGAAGCCAACACCTCTGCTCCCAGCCCAGAAGGGCAGCTCTTCCCTTTGCAAGAGGTAATCAGACCTTGTTTGGACAAAAAGCAGCTTCAGACTCAGCAGGATTCTTTAGCAACACCATTAACACTAGAAAGCAAATGTAAGATTGATAAATTTAACTTCACCACAGGAGGGAAAAAATTACTAAGGCAAGGTCTTTTATTTTTTATTATTATTAGGACACTTAATATGGGCTCTGCTGGAGTCCCTAGGATGTAAATTTAGCACTTTAACTTCAAGGTATGAACTTTGTCAGATGGTGACTGGAGAGCCATTCCACAGGCAGCTCCATCCTGCAGTGACAAACCAGTTTGGTGAGGGATGGAAAGAACAAAAGCACTGCCTGCTCAGTTCCTGTGCTGTTACAACATGTGCTGAATCGCACATCGTTTGTAACACATCTGGGGCACGTGAGAAGCAGCGTGCAAAGATGACTCTCTTCCCCAGCACTGAAGAAGAACACATGATTAGCAAACGTAGCAGAGATACCAAGAATCCCCAGAAACCACCCTGAAGGCTTCCAACCCTTATGGCCAACTCCACCACACCTCTCATCAACACAGCTGGCTTCCTGGGGGGCACTGACCAGATGATTGCTAATCAAGCTGCCAGGTTAACGCAGTGTATCAGCATAATCAGCAAAAGATGTGCCCACGCTCCACAGAGATTAAGAAGAACACCCTCTCAGCTGCAGCATTAGTGGGTAAGTGAAACAAACCACTCAACTTTACGAGAGATTTTTAAACAAGGGATTAAATAAATTCTTCATGTCTAGGAGCACTCCTACCTCTGCTGCCTCCAGGATATTGTCTACAAACATCACCTGCATCTGCCTTCTAAATCTTGTGAGTGAGGTGGTAGTTCTTTATAGTGTTTCTGTGTTAGAAAACTATTCAAGGACAGTCATCACTTCCTCAGCCCCCAGCAGAGCCTGCACACCTGCCCATGCACACGGACATTCCTTACCATCAATATTTGCATCTTGATAGCTGCTCTGACCACACCTTCAATAGATATCAGTTATAAATAATTTTGAAGCCAAACTTCCAGTGCTTTTCTGATATAGACCATCATATTTTATTCACCTCTAAACCACTCAGATGACACAGGTGAGGAGGATCAGCAACTTGTCCATCAAGACCCCAGGCTTCACAGGTGAGGACGACTCCTTCTCACAATGAACACCAGGTAACAGCTCTTCCCAAGCACTGTGTGCTGCCTGCAATTGGATTGGTGCCACGTTACATGGCTGTGTGCTTACCCTGTTTACATGGAAACCTGGCCAGGAAAGCATCAACTGAGCAGTTTGTGAGACAGAAAGTTAGACGCAGAGTCACAATGAAGATGGATGAAATATAGTCATTTAAGTACACAGTTTTGCACTAAAAAAAAACCCAAACAATTTCAACTATAATAATCAAGTCTTAAATAATACAGTAGGACACATCAACCTGAAAGGGAAGGATGTTAGTTTTAAGAAGTGATGAAGATGCAGCAATTGTTTGGTATGATAGAAATCAAGGTTTAATATCCTGTCCACAAGCTGCCTCTTCTTATCACACAGCGATTAAACTCACAGAACTTCAACATGACAAACGTGCATACTAAGGCAAAATCACCATTACAAACCAACAGCTCAATCTTCCTGTGTTACTATTCATGCTTTTACATTTCCTCCTTTGGTGACAATAAAAGTTAACATCAATTTGAGCATATTCAATATATGTCATAGTAAAATCATAACTAAGACTGAACAAAAAGACAGGAAAGGTTAGAAGCCAAGGTATATGGTTCAAGTACCATCTGCAAAATACTTCTGTGTCCATCTTTCAAACAAGAATGTGAAATTGTGCTTCGTATCTTTAAGTCTTTATTATCTTTAATACACCTGTGAAAACCAGCTGAAAGTGTCATGAAAATGCTTGCCTACAGAAATTTGATGGAGATGCACACACTTTGCTGCTCTCTTCACATGTATTCAGCTCTCCCTGGGAATTTTATACCTTCTTCAGATGAGAATTCCTAATCAGATGTTCTCACATGGGCCCAGTGAAACTAGGCATTTGTTCAGCCTGGAGACAGCATATTTTCAAACCCTGCAAGCAAAATAATCTGTGCATTTCACAAAACAAATTAAGCTTACATATGTGAGCTGTTCTTTATTAAGAGATAATTAATTGACTTCACAGATACATTTGGCTTTAATGAAAACTAATGGCAGAGCTAAAAACAGTTTCTATCAACAGATTTCAGGTTCCCTTAAAAGAATGCCACTGCAGCAGTACAGTCTTGTTCCAGTCACATAAATGACAGCTTGTGATCTTTGTGGGATCCTATCTTGCAAAAGCCCTATAAATCCTCATACTCATACCTGGCAATAAGTTCAGAGCCTTCAGCAATGAATTCAAACTCTTCAGCAAACTGGTATTTTGTCTAGGGAAGACTGTCTCCCCTAGATAAGCAGGACATTTGGAGCCTAAAAGCAGAGCCTCAGCACTTCACCAGCCTTGAGGAGGTACACTGTAGTGTTGATGATATAAACAACACAACAAGATTGATGTGCTCGTTAGAAACTTCACCTGGACAGCACCTCCCACTGGAGCCTCACAACCTCCACAGACCTCCTTGCAAAAACCCCATATTAACACAATGTATGTGTAATACTAGATTTTAATTTCTATAGCAGTTCTAGGAACAGCTGGGCACTCTGAAAAAACCCTATAAATATTTGTGTACTAAAACATACAGAATGTGTGTGCTCTCAGATGGCGAGGAGCAATCCCTCACGCACCAAGCACTGCAATAAAGTTATATCTGCTTTCTGATCTGCCATTCGTGCTGCCAAGTTTCATTCCTGGATTTTGGTTGCAAAAGGGAACTTTGGCCTACAGTTGAACAGACTTGTTAAGCAACAAGAGCAGGACACCTGCAGAATTGCTTCCGCATTTAGAAGCCATCACACTTCTAGCAGTGCTTATTTTGGATAGCACATCTAAAGGGCCACACTCACAACTGACTGTGAGAAACTACAGCCATAGTTACACCAAGCTCACCTGCACGGGGAAGTGCCAGGTACTAGGAAACAGTGCTGGCATGCTGCTACCTGGAGATACACAAGTAAAAAGGCAGTTACACAATGCATATGGTTTTCATTTGCATAAACTCCATGTTTTTTAGTGGAGTTGTGTTCTTATAACAAGCTGTATGTAAGAAGGCTATGGGGAGACCTTATTGTGGCCTTCCAGTACTTGGAGGAAGCATATAAACAGGAGGGGGAACGGCTGTTTGTGAGGGTGGATGGTGATAGGACAAGGGGGAATGGTTTTAAACTGAGACAGGGGAGGTTTAGGTTGGATCTGAGGAGGAAGTTTTTGAGCCAGAGGGTGGTGAGGCACTGGAACAGGTTGCCCAAGGAGGCTGTGGATGCCCCATCCCTGCAGGCATTCAAGGCCAGGCTGGATGTGGCTCTGGGCAGCCTGGGCTGCTGGTTGGTGACCTGCACACAGCAGGGGGTTGGAACTGGATGAGCACTGTGGGCCTTTGCAACCCAGGAAAGCCATTCTATGGTCCCATGATATGACTGCATGCTGCAGCACTCCACTGAAAAACCAAGAGCAGCACCTCACATCTTTTCAGTTTCAGTTAACCTTGCAGGGACGTCATGCCAGCCTGCAGCTCTCCTTGCCTCCGCTCTCCCTGTGCTCTCCCACTCCCTTCCAGCACAGAACGGGCTCAGGCAGCGCGGGGCTCCAAAGCACGAAGCCTCGCGGTTCTCCACAGCTCAGCCTGCAGCAGGAAGCCGGGCACGCAGCAGGCCAGGCCACGCCCGGCCGCACAGCCCCGTTCCCACCCGCCTTTTGGCCGCAAGCCCGGCGAACAGAGCGCTGCGCGAACACGAAGGAAAAGCTGAAGCGGAAAGCGCTGCAACGGAGCGACCCACAGGCGGGCAGCCGCACCGGGTTCCGCTCCGCGATCCGGCCCGCGGCCCGCCCCCGGAGGCGCCGACCACGCCGCGCTGACGCCGGGGGCCGCGCCCGCCTCGCCGCGCCGCCGCAGCCCGGCGCGTACCAAGCCGGCGACACGCGGGGGGGGCCGCGGCGAGGCCTGGAGTGGCGGCACGCACCACCGCCGCGAGGCGGAGGGGAGGCGGCCGCGTCCTCCCGTCGCGCTGAGGCGGGCGAGGCGGGAAGCGCGCTGCGCCACACCCCTGTTTGCGCGGCGCTCTTGGTGCCGCCCGCCCGCAGCCCACGTGAGCGCTTTCCCGGCGCTCCCTGCGCTCGGCCCCCGCCGCAGCTTCCCCCCGCGCCAGCTCCGCGGCCCGGCCCCGCGCTCGCTCTCCGCCGCCGGCCGTTCTCCGCTCATCTCCGCTCGGCTCCGCCGCGGGGCCCTCCTTTCCTCTCCCTAGCCGCCCGCTAATCGCCGTTCCCGGCCGGCGGCCGCCAGAGCGGGCGGGTAAAGGGCTCCCGGCGGCGGACCCGGCGGCCAGGATGTCCGGAGGGGACTCGGCGGCGGCGGCGGCCACGGCCTCCCCGCAGCCGCTGCCGTTCTCCCTGCCGAAGCCCCCTCCCCTCATGCAGCTGACGCCGGGGGACGCCGTCCGTCCCGTCGCTTCGGCCGCCGACCAATCGCCGAAGGGCACCCGGCTGGCGGGGCGCCCCGATTGGCCGGCCGGCAAGCCGGTCAGCCTGCTGGCCCCGCTGCTCCCGCCCCGCGGGGAGCCCGAGCCGCTGATGCCCTTCGGCCCCTCGTCGCGGCAGCCACTCAGAGGGCGCCTTCTTGGCAGGTGCGGCGGGGGCAGCTTGCTCAGCCCCTCCATGCGGCCCGGCGCCGTGGACCGCAGCTCTCTTATGGTGAGTGCGGGGGGAGGGCAGGGCGCGGTTCCGCCCCGGGAGGCGGCGCGGCTCTGCAGGACTCGGGGCGCTGCGGGGCGGGAAACCTTCGTGTAGTGCTGAGGGGGGGGAGCCTGCAGGTCGTGGGTGTCCGACTTTAATGGTTCTGTGATACTTGTTTTTTTATTCTTCCTGTAAATATCCGTTCTGGAGCGGTCGTTTGTTTAGGGACTGTTTTCCTGTTAGCAATGGTAGGGCATTTACATGCATACAGAAATACAGAGCTAAGGCTTGTAGGTTTTCAGAGTAAAATCCCTCCCAGCATCTGTCCCATTACTACAGCTGGTGCCAATGGCTGGAATGGAGTCGTAGAGCATCCTGATTCAGAAAGGTCATCGAGGCCAGCTCCTGGCTCCGTGCACAGCCACCCAAACACAAGGCTTTTGCTGCACTTTGGTATATGTACACGTACATATATATCTCAGACGTTTCCCTATCAGCCCCATGTTTGAGGGGAAAGAAGGTAGCAATGCTCATATTTGATGTAACTTGATGTGTTTTGGTCACAAGGAGAAAGATGTTGCTCGTCCCGCAGGGTGACTTGCATTGACCAGAGCTGTGTGGACGTGCATGCAGAAACTCTTAAGTTCAGTGTGTTTTTCTGTGACAAGCCATAAGATAAATGATTATCAGAGTTTTGTTTCCTGTTTGCATGTTGATTTTGAAAATTTAAATGCCCTTGTTAGTTCTCAAACTCTGACGGGGGATGTGGGAGACTGAATGCTAATTGTCGTTACCTTGCTTGCTGCCAGACAGGATTGAGCTAAAAGCCAAAGTGAAGTAAATAACTTCCAGCTCAGCGTTGAGCATCCCTTTGTTATCAGTGCTTTTTGAGGGACGTGGGGGTTGTTGGCTTCATGCTCACTTCTTGTTTGTTGCTGTCTTTCAGATGGGACACCCGGGGATGCCGCATTACCCGCCCATGGGGATGCACCCTATGGGTCAGAGGCCACCAAACATGCCCCCAGTTCCACATGGCATGATGCCTCAGATGATGCCCCCAATGGGAGGACCACCAATGGGGCAGGTGAGCCATTTTTATGATTTTTTTTCTCTTCTTTCTTCCCATAATGATGTCAGGTCATCCAGTGTAGGTAAGTTGCATCCAGTAGCTTGAGCAAATGAGGTTAATAATTCAGGGTGTTCTGTGCCACTGTTCCTATGTGTGCAGAAAATGCTGAAACTCTTCGTGTTGTGACAGGTAATTGATGCACTTTGTTTAGAGCTTTGGTTGTAAATAGATGTAGGTATTGGTCTTTTTTTATTATTTTTTAATAAAAAGCTTATTGCTAGATTTTTTTTTTAGATTTTGAAGCAGTAAAAATGTCATCTTAATACATACTGGAATCAGAAAGCTTTGGTTCTTCTCAGATGTTGAAATAAGAGAGCTTCTTGTTTTTCTAATTCTTGGCTGTTATGTGCATGCAGATGAAGACTATAAGGAGATGCAGGGAAGAATTAATTAAGACTTGAGATTTGCAGAATTCCCTCTTAAAACCTAGACAGTGAATTGTAGCTGTGTACTATACTGTTGTTGCTAACATATTATGCAGTTTGAAAAAGAAACTCGGCCATTCAGATCAACACCAGTGAAAGTAAGCTGACAGGTAGAGTAGCCAGGATCAGAGCTGTGCTTTTTGCACGTTTAAAACTTTATTCTCGATAATGAAAAAGCCTTTGTGCTTTCTGATTAATTTTTGAACTTCTGAAGGAAGCAGTTCTCTTTCTGTTTGTTAGAAATGCTTCAGTACTACTGCTTGTCATAGCAGCTTGCCTTAGGAAAAACCTAGGTTATCAACTAGGGTGATCAACTAGATGATAGAGAAGATTAGGCTGGTGAGAGACTGACGTGAGCGAGTAATGCTCTGAGAAGAGCCTTCAGGGTCGTGCAGGCAACTCCTTGCTTGTTTTCCTTTGCAGTACCTTGGGTGGAGCCTGTGGATGGGGCTTCTTGTTTTGCTCGTATGTAGAAGCATGAGAGGAATCTTCAGCGTGGTTTTGCAGCCTGTTAGAGTGGCAAAAATAATGCAGTAGTAGATTAGGAGAACTTGACCATTAGTATGGCAGTTAACAGTGTGAATTTTTCTTTGTATTTATTAAACTCAAACAGCAATTCTGTTTTATTCCTCTGCTTAAGAGGTATGTTTGTCTTAACTTCTGTTCCACTATTCTTACTCATTCTGTGAGTATTTCAGTCTACAATATTTTAGTGAGCAATAGAGGTGGAGAACTCAAGAATAGAGTAGAGTAAAAAGCTGCAAGCAAATGGCTTGGAAGGGAGGAGCTCAGTTATTCTATGGCTTTGAGGATGGGACAGGACAGTGACACACTCACACCAAAAGTATGAAAGTGTCAGCTTGCGTTGGCCTTGGATAATAAGCTCTTTCTTCCAGCATCTATCAGAGGTTTATTTGTAAAACTCTGCAGGATGGAACATTCCTATAGCTTGTTCTTCTTCTTTCTGAAGAGAACCACTCTTCAGTGACTGTTTGCACAGGCAATAGCAACAGTAGTATGACCTCCTGTCAGCATCGTGCAGAGGAAGTCCTTATTTTTTCCTTTCCTTTGTTGGGCTGGCATCACACAGAGCCCAAGTAGCATTCAGGGTTTCTGGAGGACCTGGGCTAGGACTTTTAGAAGCTGCAACAATCTCACAGCTCTCTTAGATGGAAGCAGCAGTGGGGCAAGAGTGCTTTCTTCTCCAGCTTGTACAGGAAGGCAAGGAATAGGATGGGCTGCCTTCCAGTCTTTCTTTCCTTCCTCATCCTTGCAAGAAAATGTTATGGAATGAGGGTGGAGCAGTAGCCCTACCCCGTAGCCCTCTCTCTGCACGAGGTGCAAGATGAGGAGAATGGTACCCTGATGCTCCCTGGAGATTGGGGTCACTTGGCCAGCCTGACAAGGACAATAAAGGGAAAGGGACATAACTGAAAGGTTGAAGGGGGTTGACTTCTAGAGGTCTATCTGGGATCAGTGACCAAAAAGTCCTATAGGAAGGGACCTAAATTACATATTTTGTTCCTTTTGTCATTTTCTTTTAATGGCTTAGTAGTTCTTAGAAGCCGTATCAGCAAAAAAGTAATGCTAAGCATGCAAAATATTAAACTTCCAGTACAACTTCTCAGTATATATCACTTCAGTGCATGACTTCTGCATAACCATCCCTCTGAAAGACTGTAAGCAGAAATATCTGAGCAAAGGCAGCTTATCTGGGTAGCAGCTCTGTGGCTTTTTTTTTTGTGTGTGTCTCATCAGACCTCCCAGCAAACTCAGATACAAGTCTAGACTCAAAATTGGTTGTCTGTGATACTGTATTTATCCCCATTGCCAAGTTCACATCATGTATGGCTTCATATTGTATGTCCATATTGAGGGGTTTTGTTCAGATGTTTAAAAAAAAAAAAAGCTCAGAAACATTCTAGGTTTTGATGTTTAAATGGAATAGATCTCTTCATACTGAAGTTCTTTGGAGAAATGCATTCTTTCAGTGTCCCTGTCAGGTGTTTCTTTCAACTTCTTGCAGAGCTAAGAGGAAAGGGAGACAAATTGAAAGCAGCAAAAACTTGGGAGCAGAACTAATCAGAGCTTACCTTTCTGTGTTTAATTAATTCCACGTGGCCTTGGAGTTTTGAGGAGATCTTTACAAACCTTTATTTTTCCTGTTTTAGGAATTTCAGTAACAGCTCATCTAAAGGATTGCACGTAGTATTTATTGTTGCTCTTCTGTAGCTACAGTAGTTGTGTTTGTTATTTCTTCATGCATGACTTTGGAATGTGGGGCTGTGTTATTCCTCATGTAGATTTTGTAGGAATCAGAAGGAAATCAGAGTTCTGCAAGCTTAACTTATGTTGCCAAATTCTTTATAAGCCTGTTTGTTTTGAAATTTAGTATCATTTAATTATTTTAAACCAAAAAGGAACTATCATATTAAATGTCTGAAATATCACAGAATGGCCTGGGTTGCAGAGGACCACAGTGCTCATCCAGTCCCAACCCCCTGCTGTGTGCAGGTCACCAACCAGCAGCCCAGGCTGCCCAGAGCCACATCCAGCCTGGCCTCGAATGCCTGCAGGGATGGGGCATCCACAGCCTCCTTGGGCAACACCATGAGGTGTACTGAAATGCTGTTTAATTGTAGATGCCTGGAATGATGCAGTCAGTCATGCCTGGAATGATGATGTCTCACATGTCCCAAGCTGCTATGCAGCCTACGGTTCCGGTGAGTTTAATTTTACTTTTCCCTATGGTAACATGTCTGTATGTCTGTTGTTTTGGATTAGCATAGGTGTGCCTTTGCTTTTCTTCAACTAGAAATGAGAAAGGTGTTGCTGATGGCAGCAGTAGAGAGGACACTGCTCACACTAAGTGTTGATGCTAGGGAAAGGATGTTAACTGAAGCGTTGGGCCTTCATCAAGTACTGCCTCTTAGTTCTTTGCTGTTCTTTGTTGTTTAATGAGTTGTGTGTTACACTCCTGGTGTAATTTAAGTAAAGTTTAATAACTGCTGAGGTAAATTCATGGCAGCAGGGCTTTGTTGGTTCCTGTGCTCATGTAAGTGTTCACTAATGTGCTGAGTGTTTTAAAAGCTACCAAGCACAGAGAAGTTGGTAATTCTCCTCTGTCCCCATGCTGAAGCTGTTACAGATTCTGATAACTGATGCTTATGGAAAAAAACTCAGATATTTGGAGATATTTGGAGCCAAAAGAAATTGGAAAGGGAAGGAGGGAATCAATGCTAGGCTCAGTCTAATTTATTCTATTTATGTTCTGGTTTTTTTGTTGTTGTTGCTGTTTTTACATATTCTGTCAGATTGCTTTTCTGGAACTCAGTCAGGGCTGAATTTTTGTTAAGTAGGTGGACATGTGATGTTCATGAGGCAAAGAAGCATTACAGAGGGCTCCAGCTTTTAATTGCACGTGTAACCCTCATGGCAGAGATAGCAGGAGCTCACTCACACCTTTATGCACGTGTGTGAGACAGAGCGTGTCTGTTACAGCAGCACCCTTGTACCTCTCTGCAGTGGCAAGCACACCACAGCCTGCAAAGCATTTTAAAGCAGAATAAAGTTTTTAGTATTTCTGAGCTTAAAATAACCTGTAGGTGAAAGAAAAAATGCGACTTTTTTGTAACCCTGATGACTTGCCTTGTAAAATTCCAACTTCTGAGTTAGAGTGTTGGCTGTCTCTTGGACAGTGCCATCTCCAAGTCTCAAATGTAATCTGAAGATCACAGAGGCCAGCAGGATTATTATATTTGTGTCTTTGTTCCATAGGAGTGTGATGGTCTTTCACCCACTGCTGTGCAGGTTGACTCTGCTTCGTGATCTATGTGAGCAGTCATTTCCAGGCAGCTGATTAGAAGCAGTGTGATTTATTTTGCACTTGCCCTTGTTGGGATAAGCACTGTATGTACTGATGAAGTTACAGGTGCAGTCAGTACTTAAATATCTGTCCTTTGTTTCCACAGCCAGGGGTGAACAGCATGGATGCACAAGTAGGTAAGTAGAAGTTCTTTGTTACTGTTTCAGAGCATTTCCCAAAGTTAGGTCAAGTCTTGAAAAAATATACACATTTCTCTGTAAAACATCATTTATCTTCGTTGTTTCTTATAAAAACATTTAATATTTTCATTGAAATCTTTTTGCATTCTTATATGAAAAAATAAAGCAACCAAACTTTTCTTTTTATTGTTTCAATTAGGTGTGACACCTCCTGGAACTCAGGTAAGTGAACACCAAAATTGTGGACGTCTCTGAGTGTGGTGTTGTGCAAACATTGCTTTGCAGATGTAAAATAAAACCTTGTCTTTCTGTTTTTTGTTCTTGATACGAAGCTTGCTGCTCTGTCTGTGACTTAAGATTTCATTAATTATCAATCTGAAATTAACGTTAAAACTAATAGCTCCTGCTGCTTTTCTTCTGCTCTGTCAAGTACAGATGGGTGCCATGATTGTTTTTGTGACCGCAGCATTTTCATTTAAAGGGATTGAGCTGGAGCTAAAGCTTATTTACATCCATTTTTTAACGGTGAAATTATTTATTTCTGGTTTTCCAAGTAGACGTGGCAGCTCCACGTGACCTTCTTTAGGTATTTTTGACCTACCTGAACAGCATGTGAATTACAGCCTAGGTACTTTACAGCTGCCTCTTTTCAACTTAATGTCTTTGCAAGGGACTGTAGAAGAGTGAAAGTCGTTCCTTTTTCTTAATCCCTAAATCCCCTCTGTGTATCACTGAGCAGTTTATAAGCAGATTTTTATCTTTCTTATGTTGGGGTAACTTTTTACACCTTCCATACTGATGAATGTTTTGCTTTGGCAGTTCCAGTGCACATGGTAGAAATCTGTCTGCAGTTGTCGTGCTGTTCCTTAACACAGGTGTGCTTTGCAAATGACGTTTACTGAAGGCAGTGCTGACTCAAATTTGTTTAGCTGTTGTTTTGCTGCCTTTCCGTCGCTGCTGAATGATTTAGTGTATTTAATATGCACACTGAAATGAAAAACAAATAGTAACCAGAATGTCTTTTCAGAGCTCTGTTTTGTTTCACCCTCAGACAACACATCCCGTGGTTTGTGCAGCTCAGCAAACAGCCACGACCAACAGTTCGGGCAGTGAGGAGCACTCTAAACAGGTTTATCTGCTTTCCATTTGTACTGAATTTGTTTTAGTGGCTTCCAGTAGCATCTTGGTCAGCATTCATCATTAATGTTCTGTTTAACTTTCCTAGAAATCGACGTGGACGGAACACAAATCACCTGATGGAAGAACCTATTACTACAACACTGAAACAAAGCAGTCCACGTGGGAGAAGCCAGATGATCTTAAAACACCTGCTGAGGTAACGATTCAGACAGACTGTTGTGTGACTTTGTGTGAAGGCACAGTTCACTGCCATGGCTACCACCTGGCATAGCTGTGCCAATGGATTTTTATCAGTGGGAGCAAATCCCTATAAATGTTTTTTTTGCAACTTTTCTAATTTTACCACCCTCCTTACATTGGTGCAACTTGAAGCTGCAAACTAAACAAAATTTAAGCATTTTTTCCTCAATTCTAAAGTAAATTTCCCCTATTGAAAGGATGGCACGTACCTCAGTGATGTGTTTGTGTCACTAGAGTATCAAGGGTCAGTGAACACAGTGAACGTGATCCCATGTGTTCGTTGGTCCTTAAATTATCACTTGGCTTGGAAGTATTACAGGCTCACTTCTAGCAACCTCTTTAGTTTTAAAATATTACTGTAAGTTTGATTTTTTTTTTTATTTTTTTTTTGTCCATTAGCAATTGCTGTCTAAGTGCCCCTGGAAAGAGTACAAATCTGATTCTGGAAAGCCATACTACTATAACTCCCAAACTAAGGAATCACGCTGGGCAAAACCCAAAGAACTCGAAGATCTGGAAGGTAATGTCTGTGACAGGGATGAGCAGAGGGGATGGCAGAGGACTGCTGTGCTGTTGCAAAACTTTGTTATCTTTGTAAGCATAGGAGGTACAGATCTGTTAAGCATTAGTCATGCAAGTTAGAATGAAGCCTGAGATACCTGTGGAGCTCTCGGTTCTGTGTTTTCTACCTCACCTCCTTTATACCCTTCATTTTTCCCTGCTTATGTGGCAGCAGCAGCAGCAGCTCCTCCTCGTGTCCATAAATGGGAACTGAATTTGTATGTAACAGCTTATTCAGGGCTGGGTGAATACTCTGTCATTACATCAGGCAGTGCTTCAGCTCTTCATTTCAGACCCACTGCAGACCCATTTTGCCTTACTTAGCAGTCAGTCCTTTGGAAACCTATAGAAACTTTTAGTAGAATTTATGTTCAGGTTGGTGAGGGAGGGCAGGAATTAAAGGGCCACTATAGCAACCCACATCCACTTGGGAAATCAGGATAAAAGGTGCTGGATTTCTGTAATAACTCTGTAGCTCATAACTGAGTAAGAATTATTGACACTTTGTTGTGGTTTCTTGGAAGAATTTGAGAAACAGTGATATGCTTTGTAATGAAAACAGAGTTTGTCTACTGAGAGGCAGAATTGTGTGTAAGACTTTGCTTAAGTGTTATTTGCTTATGTTTTTTGAAATTATTTTGAGCAGCTGTGAATGCAATTGGTAGGTACTCTTGTATTGCTCTTTCCTGTTGTAAAGAAAATGGCCCTTTTTTCTGGCCTTCCAAGCATAATGTGCTCTTGTTCTTCACTTTTAGCACAGTTTGTTTGGTGTTGTGAGGGAAATAAGATCTTGACAAAAAAGAAAAACGACAAAATCAGCTGAGTATGAAATGAGTACAAAAAGGTCTGCATAGAATAAGCATCAGTGACTGTTAGAATAAAAAAGAAAGATGCATTCCAGTAAGCCTGACTTTATCTGTTCTTTAAACTAGTCTGTTGGAGTTGAAATAATTATTTTAAATGGAGAAATGTACCTTTAATCTTTACTCAGTGGGATTTCTACAGTTTGTTTTAGATGGTATTTTTCGCAGTTTTTAAAGGGGAATAGGAACAGAATATTTAAAGCCAAATTGTGCCTACAGCAACTTTTTACAATGCACAAAACAATTTTTTGCTAAAGCTGTATTTTAATTGTTGTTTTTCCTTTTCTCTTCTAGCACTGATCAAAGCTGAAGAAAACAGGTGTGTTTTCACTTTGATACTACTGTTGTGTTTTATATTAGGCTGTCTGTTACTTTTTTAAGAGTAGACTCTTGTCTTTGAATCCTAAAACATGGCCCTTGCAGATTTTCATTCCAAATAGTACCTTAATATATAGAAATTCTTTATCACAGAATGGCCTGCAGAGGAGCACAGTGCTCATCCAGTCCCAACCCCTTGCTGTGTGCAGGTCACCAACCAGCAGCCCAGGCTGCCCAGAGCCACATCCAGCCTGGCCTTGAGTGCCTGCAGGGATGGGGCATCCACAGCCTCCTTGGGCAACCTGTTCCAGTGCCTCACCATCCTCTGGCTCAAAAACTTCCTCCTAAGATCCAACCTAAACCTCCCCTGTTTCCCATTCCCATTGTCCTATCACCATCCATCCTCACAAACAGCCGTTCCCCCTCCTGTTTATCCGCTCCCTCCAAGCACTGAAGGCCACAATGAGGTCTCCCCTCAGCCTTCTCTTCTCCAAGCTAAACAAGCCCAGTTCCCTCAACCTTTCCTCATAGGAGAGCTGCTCCTGCCCTCTCATCTCAGTGAATCCTATGTTCTAGCTTTCTTTTGAAGTGAAATGACTGGTCGACATAGATAAGCAGGTTCAGTAAAGCATTTCCTATTTCAGAGCTCTTCTGAGGTATGCCTTTAGTAACAGCTCCTAAACATCACTAATGTCCTTCAGCTACAGCCTTCCCTAAGCCGTTACCTCTTCCTGGGCTTGAATGTGATTGTTCCTATTTTTCATACCTGCAGCACCAAGACTGAAGAATCTGCTTCAGCAACTTCTGCTGCAGCCGATGCAGCCAACACAGCCTCCTCAGCCACGGCTGCTGCTGAGGCAGCCACAGCTGGTGCTGCCAGCACTGCTGCAGCCTCCGAAACAGAAAGCACTGCTGCCTCTGCTGTGGTAGAAAACGAGAGTGCCGCTGCAGCCACAGCTGAGGATCAGGGGCAGCAAGCAAGTTCAGCACCTGCAGCACAGGAGCAGAGTGCAGAAAGTGCTGCTAACGCAGCCGATGACTCCAAGCAGGACGGTTCAGCAGAGTAAGTCCTGTTGTGTGGGATTCAGCTCTCCTGCAGTTTGTTATTTCTGTGCAGATTTGGTTCACCTCTCATTCCAGCTGTCTGGTCTGCTTTGACAGCTAGTTAGTGAAACGTAAACATCAATCTCAATGAATATGAGGAAGGAGCATTAAACCTGTTTTTAGAAAAATGAATGCCTTCCTCTTACCAGCCTTCACCTAAAGCTGCTAGAGAACTGTCTGTGGTTCAAACACTTCATAAATTTTCCATAGTGCTCTGGGGTAACGTTATATGTTTACCTTGAATGGCTCTTTGGTGGTTCTAACTTAGGAAAAAAATGCTTAAATACTAAAATCATTAATTTTTATTGATAGTGCTTCAAAGAAGGAGGGCGATGATGCGCAGCCAGTTAAAAAAACCTACACCTGGAATACAAAAGAAGAAGCAAAACAGGCATTTAAAGAACTCCTAAAAGAAAAGGTATTTCAGTCAGCTTTCTGCTTTGTAGCTACCAAAGCTGCATTTACCAGGAATGGCTCGAGATCTGTTGTTGTTAAGAGTTGTTCACACTGAGGGAAGAGGATTTAGATACTAGACAAGAAATCTGAGACAAGAAGAATGCTGTGAAACCAGCATAGATGGCTTAAGCCTTTATCAGAAACATTTTGAGTGAGGAGCAAGGTGTCTGATTTTCATCAGAGCTCTCAGTTGTTTTTCTTTCCTACCTTTTACATGACACATCATAACCAGTGTAATGTAAACTAACCACTGCAATGTGTAACCACTGCAGTGTGTAACCATTTGGTGCTTCTCCAGACTTCAGTCTGGAGCAGTGAGTAATTTGATGGGCACCTTCACTAGGGGCTTCAGAGACAGGTTAGAGATCCATATAGAAGGATGGCAAACTGAAGTTTGGGATGCAGCATTCCCATAAGATGGTCTGTTTTAGAGATAATTTCTTTGTGAAGTCCATTTCATAGAGATCATCTCTTTTTTTGTGAAGTCAATTTCAAAACAAAGAATGTATTCCTAACCCCAGAAGTGTAGTGCATTTCTCTTTCACTGTTGGATGTTGATGCTACATGTGATCAGTAATGATGTAATGTCTTGACAGCGAGTTCCATCCAATGCTTCTTGGGAGCAAGCCATGAAGATGATCATTAATGATCCTAGATACAGGTACTGCCTGGTTCTTTACTCATAATACATCTCTGTAAATGAGGGCTGGACTGGACTGGTGTCACTTATGTGAAGTACAACTCCTAGCATTAATTCCTGATATGGGAAGGATGTGGCAGTTGCCAGTTTTTGATATGGTTTGCTTAGGAACAAAGACACACTTGATCACGATGGAGATAAATACTTTCTAGGTTATTTTGAAATGGGTGCCTGCCATAAACATTCACAGAAAAGTGGCCTGTATCCACTGTGAAAGTAGTATTGCAATGTGAAATGGGTGAATACAACCTGATAGTAACCCTGAGGGACAGGCAGGACTGTGACTGGTCGCCTAGATCACATTTAATTTTGTCTCAAAGATTTGGGTTACTCAAATCTGTTTCGTGCTTTGGGTCTTCGGTTTTGATTTTTAAATGTAATTACCTTTCCTGTAATTCGTGTTTTCTTTTTGATACAAAGTGCTTTGGCAAAGCTGAGTGAAAAAAAGCAAGCCTTTAATGCTTACAAAGTTCAAACAGAAAAAGAAGAAAAAGAAGAAGCGAGATCAAAATACAAAGAAGCTAAAGAGTCCTTCCAACGTTTTCTGGAAAACCATGAGAAGATGACATCCACAACACGATACAAGTAAGGGCATCCTGAAATCAACTTCTGCTCTTTATGAACTCGACAAGTTTGTCCTTAAATCTTTCCAGTTTGCTCCTGGCAATGCTTACCTTGGCCTGTAACTAAAATATTTATAGGAAGGCACACGTGCTCAGTTTGAAAGAATGTAAGTAAAATTCAGGTTGGATATTTATTTGTATATCGAAGAGAGAAAGCTGTCACCCAGGCTGCCCATGACAGAAATTAGGGAGATGTTGCACAAAAGAATTACTGCTTATGAAGCAGTTGATTAACGTGATTGCAAGCCAGGGGGGCATTTAAAATCAGTCATCACCAATAAATTATTGTATGCTTTTTCTTTGTTTTGTACAGAAAAGCTGAACAAATGTTTGGGGAGATGGAGGTCTGGAATGCAATATCTGAGCGTGATCGCCTGGAGATTTATGAAGATGTTTTGTTTTTTCTCTCTAAGAAAGAAAAGGTAATTTTCTTTCAGAGCTGTTCTTTTCACTTGCAAGTAAATTGATCAATTCCACTGGGTACAGAAATATTGCAAGCAGTGCAGTTCGGTGCATTGCTCAGGGACAGTTAAAATGCAGGCAAAGGGAAGGAATTTGTAGCCTAGACATTTGAGAACCAGGTGTGAGCATTGCTGCATTTTCTTTGCAGGAACAAGCCAAACAGTTACGGAAGAGGAACTGGGAAGCTCTGAAGAACATCCTTGATAACATGGCTAATGTCACTTACTGCACTACTTGGTCAGAGGCTCAGCAGTACTTGATGGACAACCCTACGTTTGCAGAAGATGAGGAACTTCAGAGTATGTAAAAAGTCCATACGTTTATTGGGAATGAGGGAATGGATTTGTGAGGATTCCTTGTTAAGGTTTGCTCTTCCACAGTCAGGAGTGGCTGTGACAGCCAGTGAGCAGCAGGAATAGAGAGATCTGGTGTCTTACTTTTGGGGGAGCTGAGTCAGCTTCAGAAAGCATTATTGATGTACTCTCAGTGATAAAACAAGGGGTTCCTTTTCCCTGGAGATCCAGCTACCTTGGTATCCAGGTTACCCCCTGAAATTTGAAGAATTATTTGGCAGCATAACCAGTGTGGCAGATAGTTAGGCTTCCTTCTGCTAGACTGAGGTCCTGCTGTGTTTGTTTACTTAAAAGTAACCATTATTCTAGAGTGAGAAAGTAGGCTTTTTCATTCTGACCTGATTTTCTTATAACTGGGTTGATCCTGTGTTTTAAGAGCAGCATATGCATTTGTACAGCCACAGAAGTATTTGACAGAGGCTCTGTGTTCTGACTTCTTCCTCATGTTTGTAAGATACCTGGGGGTAGTAGAAGGGAGATTGTTTTTCTCGTCAAGACTTCTGTGCTCTGTACTGACAGTGAGAATTTGGGCAGGTTGGAGGAGAAGTGCGTTGGTTTTGTTGTTGTTGGGTTATATGACAGACCTGTGCAGCAAATATTTCAGTGGTCAGTGAATCTTCCCTCACTCCATCAGTAATAAATTTGGCAGCAGTTAGATATCTCTTAAGAAACATTGTAGAGTTGGTGTCACTACTTAACACTTACTCTGTTGTTACCTGTTGCTAGATATGGATAAGGAGGATGCGCTGATCTGCTTTGAGGAACACATCAGGGCACTGGAAAAAGAGGAGGAAGAAGAAAAACAGAAAAGTTTACTGAGAGAAAGAAGGCGGCAGCGGAAAAACAGAGAATCTTTTCAGGTTGGTGGACCTGCTGTTTGTCTTAGACATGTCAAATGATTACACAGTCTGTGCTTTCTATTTCTTGGGGATAAGCTGATGAGTAGTTTATGTATTTTACAGATATTTTTAGATGAGCTGCACGAGCACGGCCAGTTACATTCAATGTCCTCTTGGATGGAGCTGTACCCAACCATAAGCTCTGACATCAGATTCACTAGCATGCTTGGTCAGCCTGGTAAGAATATTTCCAACCCTGTAAAAAGTAAGGCCTAAAGCTCTCAGGTGTGGGCAGTGTGAAGCAGGGTTGTTTGTATGTTGTTTTAAAATTAAAAATAATTAAAAAAAACGCAGCTCTTTTATTAGAGCTAGCTTTTGACTTATCTAGTTTCTTCATCAGGATCAACAGCACTTGATCTCTTCAAGTTCTATGTTGAAGACTTAAAAGCACGTTATCATGATGAAAAGAAGATCATAAAAGATATCTTAAAGGTGAGAGGGGAAATTGCCCCGTTTTGCTGTTTTTCTTCCCTTTCTTTTGGAAGATATGCCATGAATACAGTGGGAAGTCCCATGCAGTGCTATTAGTGTGACAATTCCTGACTCACCCCCTTGCCAAGAAAGTAAATCTGTTTGTTTGTTTATTTACAGGATAAAGGATTTGTAGTTGAAGTGAACACTTCTTTCGAAGACTTTGTTACAGTCATCAGTTCAACTAAGAGAGCCACCACTTTAGATGCAGGAAATATCAAGCTGGCTTTCAATAGTGTAAGTATGAATAATAAGAATACAATATGAAATCCCTGTAAAACAAAAGTGTTCCCTGCACTGTTACAACTATTTCTATTGGAGAAACACCGCTCTGTGCTTTGAAGTCTTGGGCAGTGATAAATAGAAAACTCCAAAGATGAATGTCGTTGGGCTTTCCAAAGATTGCATGAAACTGAAATTAATCTTCTGTTTCAATATTATTCAAATGGTCTCACAACTTCAATGTCATGCAGCTGCTGGAAAAGGCAGAAGCCCGTGAAAGAGAAAGGGAAAAAGAAGAAGCTCGCAAAATGAAGCGGAAAGAGTCTGCCTTCAAGAGTATGCTGAAACAGGCTACTCCTCCCATCGAGCTGGATGCTGTCTGGGAAGATGTATGTATTGCTGCTTTCTTATGGAAGTCATTCCAATTGTACTCAACTGGCTGCTACATGCCAACAACTAAGCCTAGATTCTCTCTGCTGGTGGTTTCTGTCTGTACAACACAGACCCATAGGAATGAGTCACCTCTTCAGCAGACATCAGAATTGGAGTTGAAAAATTGAATTCTATCAATACCTCTGTTTGGTTTATTTTTAAGTGAATGGTTTAAGAGGAGATAAAAGCACTCTGTCTAGTTAAAAGTCTTACTTTGTTCTGGTAAGATTAAAACCTTTCCTGTCAAAGCGCACTTCGTGGTAGACAGTGTGCTTTTACTGAGCTTGTGAGGCATATGCAGAAAAACAAGCAATTCTGCATGCATGTGTATCCATTTGTGCAGTTGTATTAAAGATCCCGCTGGTGGTAAAGCTGACAAGAAACAATCTGAGCCTTTAACAGCACCGTGGCTTTCCCAGCTGGTGCAGTTATGTCATCTTTAAACTTCAGAATGTCTGCGTTTCATGTCGGTACTTCATTGCTATTTCTCAGATCAGAGACAGATTTGTGAAGGAACCAGCATTTGAAGATATCACTCTAGAGTCTGAAAGGAAAAGAATATTCAAAGATTTCATACATATACTCGAGGTAATTCTTATTTTATCTTTTCCTGAGGAGAGAATATATGGTATACAATACTTAGTTGATTGGTTCTTATATTATACAGACAGGGATGTTCTGCATTACCAAAAAGTATGGATATTAAAACCTCGTCTTGGAAAAAAAGGCAGAGAAGAAATGTGTTAGAATTATTTGATCCGTGGTGGTGTTCTGATGTGCACCGCGAGGATTTTCAAAAGTTAACATCAGAATTCCCTGATTTATTGTAGAGTTGTGGGACATTCACACTTTGTCTGTTTGATTTTTGACCGTGAGCGATTTATTGGTGGTGGGTGGGAGGGTTATAATGTAGTTTCACAGTTTCACCCTTAACTTCTGGATCAGCCACGTTAAAGAGTTGATTTGCAGAAATCTTGGCACGTCAGTCTTGTTCAGAAAGGTGTTATCTTTTATAGGTAACGAGATATAATGTTAGTTTGTGTCGCTCACTGCAGTTTGTACATGTTAAAATGGTTTGATTTCAGAATTTCAAATGTTGCAAAGCAAGGTTTGCACTCTATCCTCGGCCAACCTGAGCAATCACTTCAAATAGGAAGCACTGAAGCAAGGATATGGGAAACAGAAGCTGTGTGCATCCATGCCTGAAGCTGTCTGTTCCCTTGCTACTAAAAGCTTGTAATAACTTTCACTGGCACTGCTATTAGTAATACTGGTTTTTAATCACTGCTAGCTACAGGTGCCTTGTGGTTGATGAGCTGTCACTGGTTTCACGGTGTGCCCTGCAGACTAACATTTGTCTTTTCATGTTGTACTCCAGCACGAGTGTCAGCATCACCATTCAAAGAACAAGAAGCATTCTAAGAAATCCAAAAAGCACCACAGGAAGAGGTCTCGCTCTCGCTCGGTAAGGGGCTTCACGGTGCCTTAACACCTGCTCCTGTCACTATGGAGGTGTTGCTGTCCTCTTGCTAACCACATCTTGTATCTCAAGGGCTCAGAGACTGAGGATGATGATAGCCATTCAAAGAAGAAAAGGCAGCGTTCAGAATCTAGATCTGCTTCTGAGCGTTCTTCCAGTGCAGAATCTGGTATGAGACTTTTGTTTCTTTGCTTTAAAATGACTGTTACTGATTTATTGCTGGGTAATTGTCATAGAATCATAGAGTGGCTTGGGTTGGAAGAGACCTCAAGCATCATGAAGCTCCAACCCCCCTGCTGCAGGCAGGGCTGCCAACCTTCACATTTAATACTAGATCAGTATTAAATGATAACTAAATTATAATTTTACTGATTTCCCTCCTTTTGTTTGCAGAGAGGAGTTACAAGAAATCAAAAAAACACAAGAAAAAGAGCAAGAAAAGAAGACATAAGTCTGTAAGTACAGCTCACTTTTTTGAGTTGGCTTAAGGCTCAGTGTGACACCTCATGGTCAGCCACAGTAATCCTGTGTGTTAAACACTGGCAGTTACCAGCTGGCTTTATAGCAAGCAGTTCTCTGGATCAGACCTTGTTATGTGTAGCTTAAAACCATTTAGAACAGTAACATGGGGGGGTTTAAACTGCAACTACAGAAGCAAATATGAAGGACTGCAGTATCCTGCTAGTGGCTGCTTGTCATCGCAGCGTGTCTTGGAGTTACTTCTGTTGTGGAGTGCTGGATAGAATCCCAGCATCTTTTCCTTTCCCCTCATGCTGAGCATCAATCCTTTCGTCTGCCTGAGTAGCAGGATTGAGTTAGCAGCTCTGACATCAAATGAGCAGCAGCATCAATAGAACCTAAAGAGTAGAAAGAGAGCTTTCATCCTCTGTGTACAACATTTGAGGCCAAAATGTATTTTTGGTGTCAGGTAAAGGAGGAAATTGGTATCTCTGAACTCAGGTTGCTGCAGAACTTTTCAAAACAATGTTTCTGCAGTATCTGAGCAGTTGGCTGTGCCCTTCAGTGGACAGCATTCACGAAGGGGCAGCATTCACAAAGAGGAGATGGATAGCAGTGTTAGACATGGAGTGATGTGTCAGTGCCAAAGGACTGCAGCACAGACAGGGTCACATCAACTTAGCTGGGATGAAATGCAGAATGAAAACAGCCACAGCACCTGAGCCCTCAGTGCAGCAGAAGTCCAGGAGCATGAGAGCATTCAGATGTGGCAAAGCAGCCACATTAACAGATGAACACTTAGCAGACTTCACCCTTTACAAAGCTGTTATGGAAGGAGTGGCACGTGGGTACAGAAGGGATTTATTGCATGGATCCAGCATGCCCTGTCTTTGCATGCACTAAAAATGGTGAACGTTTTTTAGGACTCTCTCCTTCTGAAATAACTTCAGTAATGTTTTTCTGCATTACTTATTTCTGCCCTGGTTACTAGGAGGTGTTAAACTCAAAGCCACTTCCAGCAGTTTCTTTCTAAAGTGGCCTATCTTAGAATGAAATCAGACATTTCTGAGCTGTATTTTGTAAACCATTATACCTAATACATTTAATAATGATATTTAATATTTTCCCTTTATTACAAAGGATTCACCAGAATCTGATATTGAACGAGAAAAAGACAAAAAAGAAAGAGAGAGAGAAAGTGAAAAGGATAGAGCTAGACAAAGATCTGAATCAAAACATAAATCTCCGACTAAAAAACGACCTGGAAAAGATTCTGTAAGCTTTCTTATTTCCTTTTTATGTGATGCCTTTGGGCTTTGTATATCAGTGGGATGCTAGAGTATGCAAACTCTATAGCTTCATAAAGAGTTTACTTCAAGTAAGATGTTAAAGCTTTATTCATGTTCCAATTCCATATATAAGAAAGAACCAGATGTTCAAGCAGAGCCAAATCATGCAGATTCTATGCCCTCACTTAGCATTTGTTACTGATGGATTTATTATTTGGCCCAATACTACTTGTTGCTGGTTGAGGTATGGTGTGAATGAGGCTGCCTGTTTGATAGATGGTACTGAAGCTTAGCCTGCAGTGTGGCAGAGTACTCTCTATGATCAAACTGCTTGTCTTTTTTCCATCCGATTGGCCAGATTGATCTCAAAGGAGAGGAGCAGGACAGCTGGTTAAACACTGAGGTGATTGTGCAGCATTCTGTAATTTGAGTACTCTCATCACTGCTGTGGTAGTGCTGGGCTGCTGCTGGTCTCATACTGGAAGAAAATCTTAATTCTTGCACGTTTTGAGCTGGAAAGTCACATAGAAGCGTAGCTGTGCCCGTGGTCTGACTCTTCGCTGTGATGGTTCTGTGTACTGTTTGTTTTGGAAGGGTTAGAGCAGCGTTTCAAAGATGTGTGTGAATGGGAATCAGTGAGTGGAACGGCACTGTCTTTGGGTGCGATGAGGGGCGGTGCTCTGCCTCACCCGGCTCAGCTGCGCTGCGCTGATGGTGCTGCCCTTCCCTGTACGATTCACCTTGGAGAGGTGGGAGGCAGACGGCTGCTTTTTGCTGCGCCTTCTGAACGTAATCCGCTTTGGCCGGCCCAGATCCCTGCTGAATGCAGACATCTGCCAGGAGCAGGAGCTGAGCTGTGGTTGTGAACGCAGGCACAGGAGGAGCTCAGCCCTTCCCCTTGCAGTGCCTCGCTCTGAGCGCTGCCCTGTGCGCTCTGGGAGGTGACATCAGAAACACCAAGCCTGAACGTATTGCGTTAAAAATACCTGTAGAAAAGTCCCGCTGGAAAACGTAGCACCCATCTGTGTCTTCCTGCGGGCAGCACTGCAGAGGCGTGCACTGCACAGAGCAGGGTGTGGGGGCACACAGCAGGGCTGCAGCCGGGAGCTGGGCAGCCTGGCTGAGGCTCTCACCACCCCTTCTCTCCCTGCAGGGCAACTGGGACACCTCGGGCAGCGAGCTGAGCGAAGGGGAGTTGGAAAAGCAGAGGCGGACTCTTTTGGAACAACTGGATGAAGATCAATGAGAACGTTATTTATACCAAATATGTTTACATTGTGGCATAATAAAAGAAACCAATGTTTAATTCAGGATGTGGGTTCTGATATCCTGAGTTCCATTGTTGAAATTACGGTGGGTTTTAATTTTACCACATAAATGCATCCAAGTACTCTTACGAGCCCGGCACCAAACCTACAACAGTGAATGAAATTCTGAGTTAAGCCGAACGTTGGTGGGCAGCACGGGTGCTCTGCTCCCCTGGAGGGAGTCCTGGAAGGGAACAGCGCCACGGAAGACGCCTCGGGTCTCGCTGGACCTCACCTGCAGGCTGAGCAGAGCCTCGGCACCTTTCTAGCAAAGCATCTCTGCGGTGCACTCCTTCCTAGAAAGGCAGTAGCTGTTCTTCCCGGCCGTGCAGGCAGGTAGAGCTTCATTTTTTAGAAAGATTCTTAATATAGTTTCTTGTGGCTTAATTTGTTTTATGAATTTGTTGTTATTTTTGAAAGGGGGAAGGCAATGGGTGTAATGAATCCGTTTCTTGATCTGTACTGCAAAAAAAAAACCTGTCAGCTATTAGAATTGCTCCTTCATGATCCGCGTTCCTACCCAACCCGTTCCAAGCACTTATGTGAAACAGAAGACTGCTGAGGGATTCCTGTCCAGCAATCACTTCCAAGTGAGTTTGTGCGGTAATTAAAAGCAGACGTGGCTGATGGGACTGCACTCAGCCTCCACTGTGGCATCAGCAGAGGGTGCTGCCCTCACAGCCGCCTTCTGTATTCACATAAAGCCGCTACGGAGCAGCTACGGATGTTCTCTCTGTGCTTGTCTTCATTATCAAAATTAAAAATCAAACTGTAAGTTGAGACGTTGCCTTACAAACGTGCTGAAGAATGTACCAGCCCCACACAAACAGCAGCTGCAGCATCCGTGCAGGACGTCAGCGCCAGCCCAGCCCTCCTCGCAGCGCCGTGCTGCCGTGGTACACCTTCTGCAACCTTTGATTGGAATATTTTTGTACATTTCTAGCAATTATTAAACCTTGTCTTCTGCTGTCTGCTGGTATTTATTTCTATTTCAATGCTTTGTACAGTTTTTCCTGTCAATGATTTCTGAATTTAAGCCACCTCTGCTTACAGGAAAATACTCCCACGTCCAGCTTTAGTTTTTGGTTTCAGTTCTGTGTTGCTGAGCAAATGCTCCTCTGGAAAGGTTTACCTTTATTTCCACATTTAACAAAAAGCAAAGTGGGGGTTCCTGTTCTTTGGGTGTAGGGTCTTTTCGTAGGGTTTTTTTTTTTCTACCTTTTAATCAGCTCTGGCACCTTCAAATGAGACAACAACAACCAATGCAGGAGAAGCAGAATTTAATTCAAAGGCTGTGACAAAGCATTTGGGGGGTTTGCTTTGGTTGTTGTCTGTCTGCATTTCTGTCCTGTCCTTTGTCTTTTTTTCACCTGTCCATCCCTCTGTCCTTCTTTTTCTATCTGTCCCTCCATCTTTCTGTCCCTCCATCTTTCTGTCCCTCCATCTTTCTGTCCCTCCTGTCTTTCTGCCATCCAAGGGACAAAAAGATGGAAGACAGATGGACAGAAATGTGGAAGGACAGGTGGATGGCTGGATGTTAAGACAAAAAGAGGAACAAAGGCAGGTGGATGGATGGACAGGGACAGACGGATGAAAAGATGGACAGAAACACAGAAGAATAGAGGGACAGACTGATCAAAAGACAGACTGATGGATGGACAGACAGAAGGATGGATGGGTGGAAAGACTGGAATACATACAGATGGACAGACAGCTGCTGGTAAGTCACCCTCCCCGCTTCTGCTGTATTTTGTTAAACCCTCCTATCATTTACAGCTCAGGTATAGCATTGGTTTCTGTACGTTCAGGACTTGAATACTGTTGTTTTTCTGCACGTTTAGGGGAAATACTCACCAGTGCTTATCTGTGCACGGAGCACTGACTGCAGAACTGCTGCTGGGGGCACAGCGGTGCTCCTGCCCTGGGGAAGCTGCACTGCAGGGCTGCTGCAGGGTTGGAGCCTCTCTGTCCATAGCAGTGCTGGGCAATGGGGCACGGCCCCATCGGAGGGCAAGAAAACGCTGTAAAAGTCACTTAAAAAAGAAGGAAAGGAGGGATTACAGTGTAGTAGTGTAAATAGTTTATTTGCTCTTATGCCAGGAACAGACCAGGAAAGTAACATGAACTGCTTTTATAAAACACTTCTAATATTGCTAAGAAGCAGATCTATTACTAGAAAAATATGAAAGAGAACATGCCAGCGTTCCATTCCAGTCGAATGATCATTTTTGTCTTAAATTTAAAAAAAAACCAACAAAATACCTTTGAGCACAGGAATGAGGCAGTGGAGCTCTGAGCCCTCTGACCACCGCTGTACCGAACTGATGGCCCGACTGAATGCTCTCCCAGTGCAGGGAGGCAGTGGCATGTTCCCTTCAGCACACGGTGCTGTGAGTGCAGGGGTGGCTGCTGATAAAGAAACGCTCTGGAAATGGGTGAGCAGAGGTCAATGCGGTAACTGAGCCCCCAGCTGTCCATTTAGTTAAATATAAAAACAAAAACTATAAGTTAAAATAACATTCGGATTGTATAGCACAGGCTGATGCTTTTTTTTTTTTTTTTTTTAAACAATATTTACAATATTACCCAGAGGCTAAAGTGGGAGTGAAAGAAGTGTAAAAACCATAAAAAAAACGGCACCGATTTTGTAGCAAAATATCTGTACATTTAAAAACAGATTATCATATAACTACACATTATCCAAGAAAAATGGGACCTTCACCAGTGGTTCACATAAGCACAACATAAAAGAAAAGAAATTCAGTGGTTAAATACTATACAATAAATTTTACAATTAACATATTGATGCGGCGATGCCAGGAGGGGAAGCTGTGAGCACAACGAGCTCGGGAAGCACAAACAGAGCTGCAGTCCCACTCCTCCTCTGGGCCGGACAGCCGCCGGCTGCAGGCAGCGCTGCAGGATGTGTGGGGTGCAGAGGGCTCTGCTCCGTCCCTTTGGAAGCTTTTGGAATGTGACACCAAACCTTGCAGGGCAGCTGATGGACACGGGAGCCCTGGGACTTAATTGGAGCTGGATTGTCAGAGGGAGCTGTGGGGTCACAGCGCGGCCGGAACCGCGGCTGTGCGGGGCACTAATGTGATCTCTGTGCTATATTGAGCTGTGATGGTCCTCGGAACCCTAACGCTGATTACTGAGATGTTAATACCTTAGTGCTAATTAATAAATACACTGTTAGATGAAAGTGCCTCTAACTGAAGAGCAGGCAATGCGTTCTCTGCCATTCCCACGCTGTGCAGTCGCAATGCACCGCTTCCCCCGTACCCCTGGTGCCTCAGCCCCGCGCTGCACGCCACCAACCCCAGAACCTTACAGCAAACAAAGTGTTCACTGCCCACAGATCTTCTCACCACAGAACTGCATTACCACGTCCAGCTGCGGCGCATGGAGTCTGTATGGCAGAACGAGGTACGGAGCTCTTCTTGTCGCTATTTCCCTACTAGATACAGAAAGCCCTTAAATGTTCTGTTTCTTTTTTTGAAGAAAAAAAAAAAAAGCCAGTAAGTGCAGCTGAAGCCAAGGTCAGCCCTCGGCCAAGGACAGGAATGCATGTAGAAGCCCAGCAGCAGAGCACATCCAGAGTTACCTCTTTCCAACCAGTTGGGATCCAGGTCCGGCCAACAGAAGACCGATCGCTAAGTTTTCACATAATCAAACCCAACTAAACACCCAAAAACAACACATACTTTACTTTTTGGTTAAAAATACTGAATAACGTATTGGTGTCAAAAGATACCCAATCAAATCAAGTCCTATTGCTTCGATTAATTTGAGCAGGTACTTCCATTTTAGGCACTTGTTAGCTACGGCTGAGCGGAGAGCCCATCGCTGACGTTCCTATGCGTTTCTAGGTGTCTGAGCCCTTTAGGGGTAACCATACTGTTCCCAAGGCGGTCAGGGAGGGGCACCGCTGGCAGCCCGGCCCTGCAGAGGCCTCAGCTCACATGGTGATCTCAGTGCCGTTGGCAGAGCGCAGGGTCTGGTCGTCGAAGCGCCGCCTGACGCTCCTCCTCAGCGCGTCGGCCCGGCGGTACGGCTGGTTTCGAAGATCTGCAGGGAGGAAAGCGGCCCCGGTCAGCACGCACTGCAGGGATCGGGCCTGCTGGAAGCCAGTCAAAGCAGCTTGGGTAGCAACGGGAGGAGGGAGTGGGTCCTACCAGAACGGCTGATGGGCCCTACGGCAACACACCGAGCAGCGGGTGGTGCGGGTGTGGGCCCCCAGTGCTGCTGGGCTGGGTGTCTGCCCACCCATGGGCAGCTCGAATTCACTAACACTGCTTGTGTAGCCTCTAAATCCCTGAGGTGGGAGACACGGAACCGGGGAACGGGGTCGGAAGGGACCTCAAGGATCGCCCAATTCCACCCCAGGGATGGGGCACCCACACAGCACCGGGCGGCAGTGCCAGGGCCTCACCGCCCCGCGCTGAACGAGTTCTCTGATGCAGGATGGAACACGGCGAACGTGAAACACAGGACACAACGGGATAGGAGCTCACCAAAACAGGCATGCATTTACGTGGCCCATCCACCCATTCAACTATCAGAAGGTGCCCTGAGAAAAAGCAGGCATCCCCCTGCGCCCAGCCCGCAGCCATAGCTGCCACCCGAGGGGTGCAGGGCTGGGCTGCTGGGGCTGGGAGGGGAGAGGAGGGCAGTACTGAGCATGCGATGGAGCCAACAATGGAGAAAGCCGGCGGTGGGGGTTTAACAAAGCCCGTGTTAAGAGCGTGGTGAGGACAGGCGACTGCTTGGCTTCTTGTGCTATGGAGATGAGCTACACAGCATGCTTGGTGCACCTTGCACATAATTGAGGTAGAATTTTTTTTTCCTAGGAAAAGAAAAATGGCTTCTTCGCTGGGGAAACCCTCCCGTTTACTCCCTGGCTGACTTACAGCTCTCTCTAAGCCCCACTCCCCAACTCCTCAGCTCTCAGCACGGCAGAAGCCACCCATGCTGCCCTGTGCTCCCAGCCTCCACTGTCCATGGCTGGCGCCCCTCCCACGGCCGCAGCACCGCACACCTGCAGAGCACCAGGCAGCAGGAGCTGGGTGCTACAGCCAGGGATCTACGGGCTGAAACAACCTGGGACAAGGCTGCCTACCTCGGGCTCAACTTGGAAGAGAAAGGGTCAAAATCGAGAGAGCAGGAAGGTGGCGACCAGCCAGCAGCCCAGCAACCCTCTGCCACACAGAGGTGGGAACCAATGGGCTGAATGTCCGCTGCCTTCAGGCCCTCACCAGCACTATGCTTAGCCACAGCTACTGCCAGGCTTCGGGCGTACAGAGAGAGGAGGAAGCTAAGTAAAAAGTGATGCTTGCCAGCTCTGTGTATCCTCCACCACCGATGTGCTAGAAGAAATCCTTACCCTCGAGTGAACATTTGGAAATTTAGTGATATTATTCTTCTTTAGGGCTAAACAGAAAAAAAAAAAAAAAAAATGATGGTTAAGTAAAAAATGGGATGGGAAATGGAGAGCAAGTCAACTCAGCGTTCAAAAATGGCAGGCATGTTAGCCAGCAGAGCGAGAGGAGGGGTGAGGCCGAGGCCATGAAAGGTTAGAGGAGGAGAGGAAAGGACACGAGGGCCACCCTTCCCTCTTGCTAACCAAATTCCAAGCTGCTTTGAAGATTGGCTCCAGGAAGATAATACAGCAATTAACTTGAAAGAGCAAATAACTGTTGAGCTGATTACAGTTTGCAATTTTATTAGAAGCATTCATAAAAATACATATTGCCAAGTGAACACTGTTGTCTTCTTAAGCCATCCGTCCTTAATTCAAGACAACAGTGTTAAGAGACATGCAGGGTTAAGCACACCCTCCTGACACTGCACACCACAGGATTATGGTGCTCAGTTCCATGCCAAGCTCTGCCCTGTGCCCATAGCTGTGGGCTGGCACATCCCAGCCCTGCTGCCTCCCACCCAGCCCAGCTCTCACCCCACACTGTTACGAAGCCCAGGCACCGTGCCGGCCTCTGTGAGGATCAGTTAATGCTCAATTAACATTACCAATTTTATTTTGATAAAAGTTGGCATGGAACTGAAAAAGTTAGACGTGGATGTGAACAAATGAGAGAAGATGTACTCCATTCTGTGTCTGACATGCAAACATGCAGGCAAGGGTTAGAAAGGCCAAAACGATGCTCCTCGCACAGGGGACACGTTACCACCCTTCCAGAGCAGTAAAGCAAAGCCCAAGGAGGTCCCACCGAAGCCATGCAGACAGTTCCCTCTGACTTACAGCTCAGTTATTACATGCAGACTACTCGGGTACATTTGCATACAGAGAAAGATCTGCAGCCAGCAGAGATGACATAGAAAAGCCAAGTGAACTGTCACAGTACGACTGCGTTTGGCCTGAGCCTTGTCCACCCCATGGAGCCGGCACCGAATCTACTGTGACTTCCACCACTTGCTGTTCTATGGCACTTGTCACAAGGGTTAGCAATGCCTCTGAAACGCGAGGATGGCCAAAAGCATCCAACACAGACTGAATGGGATGAAATAAAACGTTACTGAAACACAACACATGCAATGAAGGTGACATCGATACGACTTCAGGCGGACGCCGGACACTGCTATACACTCAACATTCACACGATCCTGGCTGAGGTCCATACAAATGGAGAAGTGTCAAAAAATCTACAGCAACCTTTTTTTGTCTAAGAGCATCAGATGTGAAAGAGGAATAGTTTAGTAATGGAATTCCTCAGTGAGAACAGGTTCGCAGAAAAACCGAGAGCCCCGCTTGGCGGTTCGAGCTGTAAAGGGCACAGTCTTCAGCACTGCATGGGAATAACAGCCAAACAAACAGAGCAGTGAGAAGCACAGATCGATGGCATTAGTACACGGTTAGCGCGTGGTTAAGGACAACCAGGTACAGGATCGCACGTTCCAACCAGCCCATGACACTGCAGTGCAGGAGGATTTGGGAAGGAGGCAGTTTTAAGCCACTGCGTATCTGTTTCTGGTTTTGAAAGACTGTTGCTACAGGTAAAGGCTGTGACTCTGGAAGAGCGTGGCTTCAGACAGCATCCCATCCTGTCCCAGCCAGCAGGGCTTCCCCCTGCACCTGAAGAGGCACTAAGCCAGCATCAAGTGACACCTCTGATTATTTCCATGCCACTGCACGAGCTGTCACAGGCTGCAGCCAAGTGACCTCAGTTCAACCTGACATTCGGTGCCTCGTGTGTCACTGCACGGCCCAAGGCCCCAGGGCAGCCCACAGCTGGAAGGGCTGGGCACCACAGGGGATGGTCAGGTTGGCTGAGCCCGGCACGCTGGCACGGGGCTGCACGCAGGCTGGCATCATTTGCACCATCTGTTTCTCCCACAGAGCAGGAGAGCAACTTCACCAACTACACCGGCTTCCAGGAGTCCAAAGGAGATGCAGAAGCAGAAGTGATTGGGTATTACAGCAAGTCTGCTTCTTACATGGAGAGTATTATCATAGGAATCTCTTAATCAAACGTTAGAAAGGGTTGTGAAAGCTTCACTAAGAGCATTCCAACCCTCTCATGTAGTTGGGCAAAAGTTCCTCACTGAGAGGTAAAGCAGCTCTCCTCCTCCTCCTCCCAGAGGGAGGAAACAATATGACAAACATTTGGGAGAAGCAGTCAAGGCCGTCTTGCCCAAAGATTGTTTTGCTGACTTTCTGTGCAACAGAACTCAATTGCTGTAAAGCTATGGAAGTGTTACTCCTTCCACACCGCAGGTGAAGAAGTGCACTAAAATCCAAGCACTGCAACCAGAGCAGTGGCACAGACCAGGAGGAGCTGACTGCTGAGCACAGCACGACTCAGAAGACAGCTCTAGCAGCACACAACGTCCCTGCTTCCCTAGCACTGAGAGTGGGTTCTGCTCCCCTCCCTCCAGCCCTACGGTGGTGATCAGGGCAGACTTCTGCAACCGAAAAGCAGTAAAACCAGAAGCTGCTCAGGGCCATCCATCATTCAGGTTTGACTAAATGATTTCCTGTAAGTGTGCAATAATGTGGTGCAATTACTGCTAGTACATTTTAATGAAAATGCAGGCTCTTAATAATGTTAAACATCTGTCATTCATTCCAGTTATGGGAAAGTAAAGATTTCTGGGAAAGATCTGCACAGCATGCATATCCCCACCAAATATCAGCTGAGATCTGAGCTGCTTACTCTAGAGATCAGAGACCAAGTGTGTCCCAACATGCTGAAAGAGAAGAGGTCAGAAACAGCACGTGCCCAAAGTCTGTGCTCGTGACAAACACGGGCAGCACCGACAGTGAACACGCAAAAGCAGGTTACTGGGCTTTGTCTGCTCCCTTAGCAAAACCTTCTATAATTGATTCACGTCATGTAAACAATCTCCTAGGCTGTGCTCCAGCAGCTCTACAAGAATCACATAATGCACGTACAATAGCTGTTAGGCAGATACACATTTTTAACCTTGGTGAAAGAGCCTCTGAGATTATGGAACAAAAGGGCTTTACCTGTTATAATATCTTCAATAGCACCATCCTTCCCTTCGTACACATGCCTGTTATCCTTGACCTGCCGCCTCCTGAGCTCTGCAATTAGCTCCTGCTGCTGCCTCTTTGTTTTATGAGAAGGAGACTGAAAGCAAAGAAGAGAGGATTTGTAAGGATTTGTAAGGATCTTTGCTCCAATTCCTGTGTCTGAAAGACCAGGTGACCCCACCTGCAGCAATGAACACCAGTAATAGCCACCTTTCTGCCTAGTTTTGCAAGCCCAGGGAAACACAAGGGCGTAGTGAGCTCAGGTGCTGGGGGTGACAGCCAGAGTTACAAGTTACCCTGGCTGCCAAGCTGTTTCTCTTTCTTAGATTTGCAATTCCATCCTAAGCCTTCTCCTCACTTGGAACCAAGACTCCAAGCCTTCTCCTCCAAGCAGCATTAAGTGAAGGAGAACAAGCTTTCCATCCAACAGAAAATGCCTGGCTGGGATTAAGGGCACCTGTTAAGCATGAGAGTTGCATGAAGCAGCTTCAGCCAACACAAGGGCCATTGGAGCTGTGGAAAAGCTCCAGCACATCTAAAGCATTCATTTAAGGAAAAAAAGAAAAACGAAGAAAAGGTCAGAAAACTCCTATCAAGTGGAAACGCAGGGCAGACTCCTGCTGGGATGCTCAAACAGGGAGAGATCTGGAGATCCCTGCAAGCAACGGGGGGCTCTGCACAATGAATACAGATGGGATTTTTAAAACAGGTAAAATGCCAAAGCAGGAAAAAAGTGTGGCCAACAGCAACATGGGCTAGGTGACTTTTTGTCTGTTTGGCTTACTGAATTTTGCAAGCTTTGAAGTAGAATTAGTACACATTTGGATTCTTTCAGTCAACTTCAGCTTTCCACAAAAGGAGAAAACTTCCAGAGACCACATTTCTGGGTAGCTCTAAGTCTGGGCAACTCAAGCACTGCACAGAGCTGCAGGTTCTGAGCTGTGAAGAAAAAGAGATGAACACATCCTACCTGTAAGACCTATCTGCTCCATACCTTTTGGTCCTGTTGCTCCATCATCGCTTCCTGTTCCATAAGTTTTTCCATTAAGGCCTGTTCCTGCTTTTTTCTCAATTCATTCTCTTCTTCTGCTTGCTATTTATCACACACACACACATAAAAAGACCCAACAAGTTACATCTTCAAATCACTGTTACGAATGAACTACACTTTCCAAGGAGGCAAACCGAGGGTCAGCAATTCAGCTAAACAAAGTCTGAAATCAGTGGGCTGGGAGAGATCTCCCAGGTCACACAAAGACCCTCAACCCTGATCCCAAAGGACAGGGTCAGGGTTGAAGGTGAGAACTTTAATCTCCAGACATTCTGTTTCTGAGAACTCCTCTGGCATTTCAGACAGCAGTGCTGCCTTTCAGGCCCTGAAAATAATCCCAAACCAACTATTTGTGCAGCCCTGGGCTCACATTGCATTGAAGCTAGGGGGAGCTACAAGCTGTGCTGTTGGGAACCTTGAGACAACAGATGGCAAACCATGCTGAGAATGACAGAAGAGAAGGGGAGGATGCTCCTGCTTACCTTATAGGCCTTCACAAATCGGACAAACACTGGGAAAAAAACTGAGGGAGGTGTTGTCTTCGGATTCTCCCCAAAATACTTCACAGCATCATCAAAGGCATCCTACAAAAAGCACATACTTCAAGATATGCTCACCAGCATATCAGAACTCGGTGTAAGGGGCTGACATTTCCTCTGAGTGGGAACCCCTGGCTGGCACGAGCACACCTACACCCAGCATGGGGACAGGAGCAAACACAGAACTGCACCTCCTCCTCCATGCAGTGTATATAAGAGCAAGCACTTGCTGTGACATGTTGGTATCCATTTGTGGGCTAAAGCCTGCCTCAAAAGTGAGCAGGAGAGCTTGAACCAGAGTTTGTCAAGAACGTGTGCAGGGCTGTCACCAAGCTCATGGGATTAAGACATAGCTGCAGCTAGAAGAACTGCCAGGAAAACACCAGCACAAGCAAATATGAAATGAAAAAAATGAATGGTAAGAACGCATGAGGGTAACATCATGGGAAAAACTTTTATACACCATGACAGACTAATAATTCCTCATTTCACAAGTAACACACATTTTATACATTCACATCAGAACAAAGGGGAACCATGAAGATCTGTGCCTCTTCACTCAAACCCCACTGCAGAGTAACTCAGTGTCAGCAGAAAACACCCTCAGTATGCAGAGTGTGCTCTGCTTCTCCAAGTCATTCACACCCCAAGAATTAAGAAATACCTGGGCAATTTTGGCATCATCCTGCAGTTTCTTCAGCTTTCCTTCATTGTTCTGAATGAACTCCTTCAGCATCGTGTTGTGGTCATGCATGGTGTACTCACGCTTCGTCAGATCCAGGCCTCTCTGGAGCTCCTTCACATCCAAGAGGACGTTTTCTAGAGACACTAGGAAATAAAACAAAACTGCTGAATCGCTCCTGATGTGCAAGCACCCAACCCACAGCATGACCAGCTCCCAGCTACAAAGTGCCCCCAGCCACAGCAGTGACTGTGTGCTAGGCCAGGCCACCTGCTGGCACTAAGGGTCCCTCCCTAAATTGGCTCTGCTCCCACACTGGTAGATAACACTGAAACCACCTGGTTTTATTCTTAGAATGGTCCAAGTGGGAAAGCACTGAGAGTCCAGTAGGTGCACTAAGGGCACAGCCATGGTTACAGTACCTGCAGCAGCCTTCTCCACGTAATGAAGTTCATTGTAAAAGAGGGATACGTGCTGGTACTTCTCCTTGACAACATTGGAAATATAGTGCAACAGGGTTTGTTTTCGGTCTGTTGACTTTGTTTCTAAGAGCTGAG
Source organism: Meleagris gallopavo (assembly GCF_905368555.1). Taxonomy (NCBI): domain Eukaryota; kingdom Metazoa; phylum Chordata; class Aves; order Galliformes; family Phasianidae; genus Meleagris; species Meleagris gallopavo. Next base: position 35,193,583 of record NC_139410.1, on the reverse strand, counting down.
GAGAAAAAAGCAACAAGGTTGCTGGGTTAAGGTGCAGCAGACACCAAACAAAGTGACTGAAAGGGTGTTTGTTTTCCCCGGAATGTTTCTCCATCTGACAGACGGCTGTAAAGGCCCACATAATGGGTGGATTTCCACAGTGGTCTGAGGATTTGTGGCCTTCTTGTGAGGGGCCACCAAAATGCTGGTAAGGGTCATCTCACACAGAGCGCAGGGAAGTACAGCTACGCTCTGCTGCCTCTGCCTTTTTTGGCTGGGGACTGATGAGCCCCGAGCAGCCACTCTCCATTTGAAAGAAATGCATTTCAGCTCATGTCCCCTCGTTGCCTCTGGTTTACTCACCAGGTCTAGACTCTGTAGCTTAAATCCATACACTGCTCCTCGCTTACTGCTGTTCATGTAGTTACCGAGAGCCAGGATTATCTGCCAGCAAAACAGAGCAGAGAGGGAATTTTCAGGGCGAATGCACAATGGTTCAGAAACCTCTGAGAGTCTGTACACAAGCATCCACATGCACTTTCAGTACACAGAAGGGGATGCACTGGTGAGTGGTTGAGCACAGCCAAAGTCAGACGTACCTCCAGTATTTTCTTAAGCTTTTGAGACGACTTTATTGAGACAGATGCAGCTATAATGGCGTGAAGTTGCTGCAAGTAAACACAGGGAGAATTTTGGTTAATGCACAAACTGAAAGTAAAATTAAATTCAAAACACTTCCACTCTTAGGAAAAAACAAAAAAACAAAACAACAATGTTTTCAATCCATTCAGTGCATCCCAGCATGAATGCTATCCTGCCCTGGCATGTCAGGATTTCAAAAAATTAATTTGCACTGCAGATTTCTAACACTCAGATGTGGTTGAGGAAAACTGTATTTATATTTCAGTCCTTATGACTGTGAAAGATGCATGGGACATACTTCAAAGAGCCCTCAGACCAGCACTGAAAGTAATTTTCCCTGATGGCACAGACAAGCAGATTTTCATTTAAACTGGTTTTAAACTTGTACAGGGTAGAGAAATAGTATGATGTGGAGCAGCACAGGGTAGAAGCTGCCATAGAAACAGTGCCTGGGATCTCTGAGTCACTGTTAGATGAAAATATACCTAGAAAAGCACTTCTTCATTCATGCAGTTGTTTTTCATTCTGCCTCTGTGAGAGCTCAGAATGACTCCATGCCACTCAAACCATCACTGTGTAAGGAAAATTAACATCTCTACAACCTGCACTGGCAGCCCCACGCCAGCACCTGGCTGCACTGTGCCCTACAAGCCTGACTTGCACCACAGTGAGCAGCTCCCACGTTCCCCACACACAGGGAAACGGTGTCCCACACCCAGACACCATTTCCCCACAGCTAACGCACCTCCAGGGCTGTCTGCCACTCACCGGGGTCAGCATCTGGATGCTTTCAGCAAAGTTGCCTATGAATGCCATGATGGTCATCTTCTGCATCAGCCTCTCGATCTTGCTGAACTGCATCATGAACCGATCTTCATCAGACAGGTTCTCGATGGGTTTCCTCTCCCGCTCGTAGAGCCGCAGCACCTTCACCTCGTTCTCGGTGGGCAGGAACCTCATGAGGCACTCAACAAAATCCACGGGCAGCGTTTTCAGGTCAAACCTATGCGATAGGACGAGAGGTGATGGCTTCATGTTGTGCCAGGGGAGGCTCAGTTTGGATAACAGGAATGATTCCCTCTCCAAAGAGCAGTCGGGCACTGGCACAGGTTGCTCAGGGAGTGGGGGGTCACCATCCCTGGGGGTGTCCCAGAGCTGTGGCACAATCCTGCCCATGAAGCTGTCTGCACATAAAGATGTTAACCTGCTTACTGCGCAGAGACAGCAAGGACACAAATGCTGGTGTGAATGCTGCTTGGCACCTTGATTCTGTTTCCAAAGAAGGAGCTGAGCTGGAAGGCTGAGTCCATACCCTGCAGGATGGGGCATGGCAGGATCCTATGCTGCAGTTATGCTTGGACACACCTGTATCACATTTGGGTTTGGCACTGCGTGGGGCGATTACATAAACCTCACTGCATGCAAAATGCTTCGAGTGCACTTGGACTCAACTTGTGCTTTGTGGAGCAAGCTGCAAGGGTTGGTACTCTGCCTTTGGAGTGCTCATTAGAACAAAAAATACCATCTAAATCAAATGAAAAGTTCAGTATGCAATGGCATACTGTGGATGAACATGAATTAGCTTATTTAATAAAATATGTGTTAATTTGTTAAGCCCATATAGTGATAGAGCAACACAAAACTGCAAGTTAACATAATGTAGTACAAGGGAATCCGATTTGTGGGAATTCAGATTGGTTCCATCCTTACTGATGGATTTTTTCCAGATGCAAAAACATTTACATCAACTGCCAATTCAAAGCCATTCCACTTACCAAAAACCACAGTAAATCTTGAATATGATTTCTTTGCTGACAAGTGTTTTACTTACACGTGAATAGCTTTGCATATTTCATCTGCTGTCTTTCCAGCTTTCCTTAAAGTGATGGCAAGATTTTTGGCCCTGTTTGCATCCAGTAATGTGACTTTGTTCGATCCTTTCTGAGTTATTTTTTGCTTGCTTGATGTAAGATCAATGGCCGGACCTTGGGCTTTTGTTTTGAATATTTCTTCAAATTCATCCACATTTAAATCCTAAAAAGGAAAGAAAGTGATTTATCCCTCCCACGGCAAGTATTAAATCCCACACTGCCCAGCATCGTACCAGAACAGCAGTAAGACCTGTGGCCGCTGTGGCTACAGCAGAGAACTTCAGCCAGGGGTTGCACAGCGTAGTAAACACGAGCTCCTGAGTCAGTAACCTGGCCTCCAGCCCCAACAGCCCTGTGCATGTTCAGAAGTTCAGGCAAATGTTCATGTCAGCACTCAGACTTTATCCAGCCACGTGCATCTACCTCATAGCACAGGGACCACACAGCACCTGAGTGCTCAGCCCTGCTCTGGGCTGCTTCAGGCCTCTTTCCCTGGTACAGTGTCACACACCAGCCCTACCCCTAGCTGTTGGCCAGAATATATCTCTGCAAAGGCCAATATTGAGCTGTGGACAGACACGGGGGGCGGGAGGCAGCGAGCGCTGCTCGTACCTCCAGGATCCTTTCGTCGTCTATTTCATTGAAGACTGTCCCGTTGATCTGGTTGGGTTTGAGGGCCACCCAGTTGAACACTGGCATACGGAACTTGGTCTTGATTGGCTTCTTGATTTTCACAGCTAAAGACACCAGGGGAAAGGAAAAGATCAGCTCCCCAGCAGCTGAAAAACACCCCACGTGCCCAGACCGTGATCTCTATAGAGCTGGTGTTCCAGCACTGGAGGAAGAACTGGCCATAGCTAAATGATCACCCTGAGAAGCCTGAAAAGATCCTGCTGCCTTGACAGGCAGGCAGTGCAGAGAGGCTTTTATCCAACCCTCTGGCTGCTTCAGGGCCAGCGTCTGCAGAATGGGACTGAACGCCAGAGGCTGTGAAAACTACACAAAAGGAAATGTGTTATTACTTTTATTGCCCCACGTTGTCTGGGCTGCTTAAAAGCCCATGCTATTTTTAAACACTAAAGAAAACGGATGGAGCAGCCAAATTTAACCCTGTCCTGCTGGCTGCAGAGCCCACCTTGGCACAAGCTGGTGCATGGCCATGCAGTGTAGGGCTGCTTGAGCACACGCAGCCCAAACCCAGCTGCTAACAGCAGCACAGCAAGCAGCACCATCCACATCAATGAAGGCATAGTGGCCTCAGCCCTCAGCAACAGCTAAAGCTGCCAACTGAGGAGACACCTCCACCACTGAGGTGGAGGGAGGATGTGTCACTGGCAGTAGATGCATCACAAAATTCAACCCAGAACAGGTGACAAGAAGGAAAAAAGCTCCTTTCCCAAGGTTCCACTGCTGCAATGGGGCAGTGCTCTTTCAGAGGGGTCAGGGCTGTCTTTTAAAGCCAAAACAGAGGGGTTGCAGCACACATGAGCTTTCACACAGTCTAAATAATGGGTTTCATCTTTTCAGGTCATGCAGAATTAGTGTCTCAGTAACCCACATAGAAAAGCTAAAGAAACTACTCTCATTCATCAGTGAAAGGAGTACAAAAAGTAACATAGGAGCAAAGAAAACAACTTCATTCCTATTCCTAACAGATCTGGAGGGCACATGAACATTTCTGTTAATTCAGTGCTCAGTTCTTTGTATGCTGATGAAAACACATGGCTGTAAGTTGCTGCAAATTCAGGATCTTCATTACAGTGATTGATGAATGTGGCACTCCAAAATTTTACTAAAGAAACCATTTCTTTCCAAACTGCAAAGAAACAGAAGCCCCAGTCCTTCATCTCCAGTGCTGGAGAAAAGAGCCCCTTCCCTGTGAGCAGGGCCAGGCAGGGTGAGCAGCACCAAGCTCATGTCCCAACCCTCCCATCCAGCTCTGGGCTCCCTGCACCCCACAGCAGGTTCACATCTCCCCAAGGTGGGGACAGGTTGTGTTTGACTCAGTTCAATTCAGTGCTTGCTCCAAGGAAGTCCTGACTGCTGCCTACCCTGCAGCCATGGCAGGGGCATCCTGTTAACTATTTGATGCTACATAGAAATGCTAGATTATTTTCTCCTTGATTTCAGAAGACGCTTTCCCAGTTTGCAAAGCACTTGAGCAAATAACTGTTTTACTTTCCCCTACTGATGCTGCATGTTTTTGCCATGACAGATCACCAGTTTCAGGGCACAGCCTCTTGTTGTGCACCGGAACCAGGTGAATGCTGAAAACACCACTCTTGCTTTGTCCTACCACTTCCAAAGCAACAGTCAAGTTGTGTGTCCGTGTACATTCCAAGTCATGATCCTTTTGCAAGGATGCTGCAAAGAATAAATTCCCAGCTAGAGAATTTGCTCAAACAAATGTCCGTGAGTAACAGCTTGAAAATCTGAATACTTTGAGAAATATATTTGTCCAACTGGAAGACATGAACACACCATCAACTTCTGCTCATCTAAACCAAATGGTTTTACACTGTGTACAATGAATGTATTTAATCCTAAGTAATTCCCAAAATAAAAGACTTTCTTTCCAAGCTAAAATACCCATGAAAAACACATCTTCGTCTCATGCATTACATTAGAATAGATTAGTAACTGCTCCCAGGTTATTTCAGGACAGTTCCCTCGTGCAGCTGAACAAAATGCCTTCAAAATCTCTTCCTTCAAAATCTTCTCCCTTCCCAAGACATGCTGTCAGCTGGCAAGGTGATGTCCTCAAGAACTGCACTGCTCAGGGCAGCGCAGCGGGGACGCGGTCGTGGCTGGAGGGCAGCCCAAAAGAAGCCACATCTTAATTACGTGCTGAAGTGCTTTGCTGGATCGGGGCCTGGGAAGGCCAAATCCTGCTGGCTGGCAGCAAACCCAAAGCTAATACGTGCCTTGTGTCCAGCAACCCCTCTGCACCCGCCTCGGCCCTCCCACCACCTCCTGGACTGACACAGACAGTCACGGGCACACACAGGGCACAGCAAAGCAGGACAGAGGGAAGGGGAGAAGGTAGTGAAATACTTAGCAGAAAGCAACCTACAGAAGAGCTTGATCGGCCCGTCTTACCAGGAAGCAGAAAGAATGGAGAAAAATATGTTAGCAGTGGTCAGAACAGCAGGATTTATCGCTGCACCCATTTCCCCCCAGCCCAGAAGGGTCCTGCCCTGAGAAACATTACTTGCTATGTAACTGGTTTATCAAGAAAAGGCACTTTCATTTTCCCTTTCAGTTCTAATCCACTACAAAATGCCCACCCTGCCTGCCTGTGGACATGTCCCACCTCTACCATAGCCACATCAAACACCCCCTGCCATCAGCCTCTGCATACATAACTGGGGAACCTCCTGGACACTCAGTTGGGTTTTAAACATTCTGCAGTCTGACATATTTGTCCCAGCATCTCAGTCCAGGTGCAAAGCTGGCAGCAGAAACCAGAGGGGCATTGTAAACTGCTCTATGAATCCTCTCCCCACGGCACATGGTAAAGGACACAACAAAAATCAAGCCAGCAGCTTTGGGATGAAAAGCAGCAAGGCAGAACAGCTCTGACCAGAGATATGTTGATGCCACCCCCTCCGTGGATCCCTCCCAGCCCATCAGCACAGCAAACTGCTGGCAGAAGGGCACATCTGCCTGCCAGCTTTCCGTTTTGCTGCCCCAGCCATGGTGCCAATGAGCTCTGCATGCTGCAGAACCATTGGGCTGCTCTGCAAAGCCCATTGGGGAGAGTAAAGGCTCCTCAGTCTCTCTTTCTGAAATCATAATGTGCTCTCGAGATTTCCTGGAGGGGAAGGAGTGTGATACCAATTAACAGCCATTTGCTGCATGGGATGCTTGGCATAGGATAGAGAGTACATAAAAACATGATTAAAGACGGTCAGGAAATTTTCCTTCCTTCCAAAACATTACAAAAAGTTTGCTATTCTTCTGCACAGATTTTTCTCCGTCGTGCACTGGGAAGAAATCAAAACCACGAAGCTCTGCGCTTTTGCTCACTTAAAGCCAAAAATGATCACGTTAGAAAAATATTTCTGGCAGCAGCTTCAGTTTCACTGAAGAAGCTCTCTCCTACAGATCGAACCAAATCTGTTTAATTGATAAATCATCTTTCCTTTCGCAAACCCTCCTAAGTATAACACCAGATAGAGATGACGAGCATTACCCAGGGGACTAAGAGAAAAGAATTCCCACCTCTGCATCCTGTCCCCCCCAGGCAACACTCCACGTGCCCGGCAGACACACGGGTGCTTTACCTGCAAGTCCTGAGTTGAAAACCACGGTGGGAGAGGCGGTGCCAGGCAGGGGGGGTGCTGATGGTGGGGGCGGCGGGGGCAGAGGGGCAGCAGGAGTCGTGTCCAAGGCAGGACCTGGCAGCGGCGGCGCTGGGGGCGGCGGTGGAGGCGGCGGTGGAGGCGGAGGTGGCACTGGCACTGTCACGGGGCCATTTTGCACTGTGGAAAGGAGAGGACAGAAGGGGTACTGAAGTGAACAGGAACCAACGTGGCACAAGCAGATGCAGAACAACTCCCAGCGGGGCCCACTACCCTCCCTGTCCCTACTGCTCCTCTCTACCAGCCCAAATATTTGTTGGACCCTTCACCAAATTACCTCAGCGTACAAACGCGGGAGGAAACCACCCTCACAAGGGAAGTTAGGACTTTCCAATGCCCAATTAAGAGCTCAGAAATGGATCGGACAAACACGGTCTGCCACCTCGTAACAACAACTGATGGTGTTTTTTCAGCATAAGGCCACCCTGACTGACCCCAGAATAACAAACCACCTCCAGATCACAGCCAGCTTGTGGCTGGGGGACACGACGCTCCTTACCTGCCTCAGATGCTGTTGCTAAGGCTGGTAATGGTGGTGGAGGTGGTGGCAGTGGTACAGATGTTGCAGCTCCAGCAGCCGGTGTGACACACGTGCCAGCTGCAGCCTCTGCCCCCGCCGGCACCATCCCAGAGGCCAGAGCAACAGGAAGGATGGAGATGTCACCATCGCCTTTCTTCTGGATCTTAATGGTCCCCTGCTTCTCCAGTTCATGAATCTTTTTCTCCAGTGTCGACTGTCGCTGGATGGCTTCCTCTTTTTCCTTCACCATTTTTCTCAAGGTGTGAACCTGGCTATTTGCATCCTTGTAGATTTCCTGCAAAGGCCACAGAAACGAGTGATTTGCATTTGTATTCACAAAACAGAATACCAACACCAGAAACAGAAGGCAGCCTGACACCAGACTGTGCACAGACTGTGCCAGGCATTATCTAACAAGGCATTTTCATGCAAACCATACATCTTCATGGGTAAGGAAGAACTTGTTTTATGTTTTTCCCACGCCAGCATTAAGGCTGTGTGCAGCACTGAGCCCTGTGAGAAATCTCACCAGATATCAACACCTGGGGACACAGAAATTCTGATTGCTATTTGTTTTACTTTTATAATGTCTCCATTTCTTATGTTAATCTGAAATATATAGAATTAGTATGCTACCTCGATTTTTCCTCTAACACAGAGTATCGGATGCCTTGCTGGTTGCTCTGCCTATGAGCAGATGTTGACCCATAAAGGGAAGTAGGAACAGAGCTCCTGATCTGCTCCAGACTGAAGCTGCAAGTAGCCAAGGCAGACATTCAGAAGAAAGCCTAGATACCAGTCACACCGTGGGTCAACATTTAGGCTGAGGTTAGTTAATGTTAGTTACGTTAGTAATCTTTGTTGTTAAAATAGCATACTAAGAAATAATGTCTGGATTGTACACAGAAAGCAGGTTGTGCTAGATGCTTTGCAAACTAAGTCTGGAAGATTCCAGTTCCACCCTGAACTCCTCTCCAAAGCCAACCACATGTGCAAAACTCAACCATAAACACTACAGACCTGAGCAATACGATGTACTCTTCTGGTTCACTGATTTGCTGGCATATTCAGCGAGTTAAATGCCCATCTTTGAGAGTACAGACAAGATGTTCTACTTGGAATCTGGGCTATGTTCAAAATTAGAAAGCTAGCAGAAATTGCTCAGCCCATTAAAACAGCCACTGCCTCCCAGACACAAAATGCACACCAGATCCCTCCCCTGAAACGTGGCATCCAGCCAGAGTTTTCCCATCACGCTTACCCGAATCACATCCAGTTCTTTGTTTCTCTGCATAAGCTGTTTTTCCAGTTCCACAATCTTTGCCATGGCTTCATTTTCCGTATCTTGGAGTTTTTCAGATAACTATCATAGAATAGAGAAACAGATTGTATAAGTAACAACATCTTTCTCAAACAAAACGTCACCAACACTTGTTGGAGCAGTGGTATGTGGTAAACTATTGATATCCACCAAATCCTGAAGTTTTTCTTTTGAAAGAGAAAGGGTTCCTGTGTGTGCGTGGAGGAAGGTGGCACTAAGGGCCCAGCTGCAGGATCCCGTGATGATGAGCATTACCCTTCAGCTATGACTAGCAGGCAACCTGGCTGGACTGCACTCATGACCCTGTCTAGTTAAGAGAGCCTACCCTATAATAAAGAACTTCAAATGCAATTATTTAGAAAAACACTGAAGCTTGATCCAAAACACACAATACTACAATGGCACTGTTGCAAAGTCAATAGATGCTGAAGTGGTAACACCTATAAATATGTCTTCTTGCAACAGAACTAATTTAATAAGCAATGAATGAAAGAGAATTTGCATGTTGTTATTTTTTTCCCTGTGGTCTTCTAATTTATTAGTATCTTTTGCAGGCTCCCAAAACCCCTGGGATATGAAAGCCACGATGTTCATGTGCTGCACAGCCCAGACCAAACTGTCCCTTGACATACAAATCGTATGGTGAGCCCCACATTAAGGCCATTCTAGTACTTTACAGCAACCTGGGGACTGAGTGAAACAGGAAATTAATTAAAAGGCAAAAAAGTCATTTTCTCATCAGGTCAATAAATACCTTACGAACAAATCTTTGAAGCAAGTGGTGCACCCATTAACACAAACATGCACCACATGAGGTTCAAAACACAGCAGGGAAACACCCAGGAAGTTTACCTGCACGAGACCTCCTTCATTTGCCAAATACCTGATCATCACCCATAAAGAAAGCACAGTAGTCCACAGGCTTTCCTGAACACTCCTCACCCCAGAGATTCTATGTAGCTACACCTGCACATCCACCTCCCCAAAGAGAAGGGCAATACTGCAGCACACACGAAGAGCAGGCTGTGCACCACTCCACAGGGAAAGGTGACTTCAGTTTTGTACTAACGTGGGAAATGTTTTCTTCCAGTTCTTCAACTCTTTCCAAGGCTGCATTCTTGGTTTCAGCATCCTCCAGTAATGCTCCCACGTCAAAAACGTTATCCAGATATGCTTGAATTTGCACCTGCAGTTTGTCACTCTCTGTGTGTTTCAGTTTCTGTATAGCCAAAAACAAAAAGGTGTCACTCAGCACCAGCAGCAGCCTGAAGCACCAGAACTGCCCACAGTGCAAAGGGGAGGGAGAGCAGTGGGAGTTTGGCCACCTCCATCATTCAGGAACACACTCCACATTTCAGCATTAGCTGAGATCATACATGAAAAGCAGTCATTTCCAAAGACCACACGTGGAACCCGCTCATACTCACGTCCAAATACTCATCCAGGCCCAGCTTTGTAAATTCGTACTGCAGGTGGACCCGGAAGTTCATGTCCTCCACTGAGTGCACAACGATGTTGATGAACTGCATGCAAGCCACCTGCAAGAGGAGCCACCACACATCAGCACGTCACGGCCCTGAGTCACAGAATCATAGGATGGCTTGGGCTGGAAGGGACCTCAAGGACCATCAAGATCCAACCCCCTGCCCAAGCACTAGGGCCCTGCCCAGGGTTCCATCCAACCTGGCCTTAAACACCACTGGGGACGGGGCACCCACCCCCTCTCTGGGCAGCTGTTCCAGCACCTCACCACGCTCTCAGTAAAGAACATCTCCCTGATATCCAACCTAAATCTTCCTTTTTTAGCTTAAAACCATCCCCCCTTGTCCTATCGCTATCTACCTGTTGATAACACTCATGTTTATAAACTCCCTTTATATAATACTGGAAGGCTGTAATGAAATCTAACCACAGCCTTCTCTTTTCCAGGTCAAATAAGTCCAGCTCCTTCAGTCTGTCTTCATAGGAAAGGAGCTCCAGCCATTTCATCATCTTCATGGCTTCCTCTGGACCTCTCCAAAAGCTCCCAATCCCACGCACTGGAGCCCAAAGGGATGCCAGTTCCCCTGGGCCAGCCAGCACTGCTAGGGACTGCATTTTGCTATGGCTACTGCCAAGGAAAACTGCTGCTTGCTATTCTGCAGCTTTCTACCCCACCAGTGTTGGGTTCAGGCTTGCAAAGACTTCATAAAAGGTGCTTTGTTATTTGTAGAAAACATACTTTTAAAACTGTGGTTTGCATCCCAGCACAGTGCAGGCAAGTCAAGGCTCTCAAGTAAAGGGAGCCAGAGCCCCTCGGACAGCAGGGTGAGGTACCTGCAGAAGGGCAGGAATCGTGCCTGAAGCCCCACAAAGGTTTGCCTCACTGAGGAGTGTAAGGCACAGCTAAATCCCTCTCTGCACATCCCCAACACTCCTTCACCTCTCCGATGACCGCCTCCAATCTGCAAGAAGAAATCTGCCTCATTCTTGGTGGGTCTGAGCAGGGCAGAACCCAACCACTGTAGATGCAGAGACAGAAGTAACACCAACCTCTCAACAGTTATTGAGATACTTCTCAGCTAGAGAATAAACTCCTGGGGAGGTGTCTGCTGCCCAGCAGCCTTTGACGGCAGGTGTGGCTGGGATGCCCACAGTGCTCCTCCCAGCCTGAGCTAGCTTGGGTTCATCAGGGACCGTATGGACGCAACAAGCCCTGTGACGTCTTCCTCCTGTCCCTCAGCACGTCCCTGCCTCTTACACAAACTATGCTGCTCATGCCATTAGCTTCTGAGTCTGTGCACAGCAGAAGACTCTTTCCAGCTCCCCTGGGGAGCTCTGGTTCCTCCTGGTGCTGGAGCTGGCCTTGGCCAGCTGAACGCTGCTGTCCTGTCAAATCACCCACTGCCAAGTTCCTGTATTTCAAAAGTGCTCTTGTTATACTTGCTTTGGCTCTTGCAGCACTGGGGCCAAAGTCTCATTTCCTTTCTCAGATCCTTACATATACAACTAAGGAATTTATCAAGTCAAAAAAAAATTAATCTAAGAAAGTTGCTTTTAAAATGAAGTATGTCAATGTCAACAACAGGAACCTTCCCTAAAATACTTCTGCCTTTTTGTTTCTCTTTCCTTCCATCAGATCAATGCAATTAACTGCAACCCCTTTCAGCTCCAACTTCACAGACAGCTTTCGTCTCCTCCATCTAGGGCAGCCTGAAAGCCAGCTCCTGCAGGAATAGCTCTGTTTGCGTTCAGCCCTTGCAACTACTTGAATTACTCAAGCTTTCACATTACATCCTGGAGATTTGGCTCCAGGACCTGTTTGATTCCATCCTGCAGAAAGGAAGGATTGCTGCCTTAGTACAACCCTGGCAAGCGGTGCAGCCCCGCAGTGCAGCACGGCAGAGGGGTGGATCGGAGCCCCAGCATGGCTCCTCACAGCCCCACGGCCCCTGCTCACCCCCCAGGATCACACCTCGGGTGCTGCCCACAGCAGCATGTGGAGTGCATCAGGGCCAGATGGTGACAGGAACGAGCAGGCCTGCCAAATCATTTGTCATGAGCTCCCTCTTCGAGCTTTAGCCTTGCCAGACATTCAAGCCCTCGGTTGGTATAAGCAACACAAAGATGCAGGCTTTATAAGTATGTGGGCAAGTTTAAAAAAAAAAAAGTATTTATCCTTTTTTGAACAATTCATCACTACCTTCAACCGACAGCCTGAGAGGACCAGGGAGTTTTCCTAAGATGAAACAGAACGCCCAGATGGATGCTGGATACTCACGGCTCACTGGGCTCATGCTCACACTCCCTACTCCATCATTATCACCACACCACTTCTCATCTTAACTAAAGGTGAGGGATGCTGAGGGATATTCTTTAATAACACTGGCCAAGGTAGCAAGCTGCAGGCTGCTGCCACTGTCTTGCTTCTGGCCTGCACTAAGCTGCACTGCTCTCCTGCTCCCAAATACCTGCCCTGTCAGCATGGGAGAAACGACTGAGTCGGGCTTTGGGGACAGACAAATCCTTCTGCTAAATTGCAGGCTAACTAAATATACATCTGAGAATACTCAACCAACACTGTGACTAGCAACATGTCCTTACTGGGGCTGCAATAATAAGGAACAAAACCAATGTAACATATCACAGAGTCACTGAGAGCAGCTTGCTAACTTTAGTACAATTGCAGAGATCTCTGTCACATAGATTTTTTTTTGGACTGTGAGTAAAAAAGGTCATCCTATCTTGCTCTTTTCATTTTGCCATCCACCCACGGTGCAAGCCTGGCTTTGCCCATTGGGGCTGCAAGTCACCCACATCTTCATGACCCATAGGAGGCACCACACCAGATGATTTTACACCTAATTGCTGGCAGAAAGATGTCTGTAACAAAAAACCTGCACCTGAGCAGTATGAAGTGTCATGCACGCTTAACAGAGACAACAGAACAGTGAATGTCACCAGGTGGGAAACCCTTCTGCTCTTCCCTCACCTCCAAATGGGATCATGTCATAATAATGAGCAGTGCACTGACCATACCTGAGCTGCATCTGTTCTGTAATTAAAAATGGAAGTTCTGATCAGCATGACCACTCACTTGCCACAGACTTGAAGAAACGGACACAAAAGTATTTCTGGTATCAAATATGTAACCAGCTAGCTTGTCCTCACTGTCCCAACCCTCTGCCTTTCACATGTTTGCCATGTGCAAGTTGGCACTGTCATCTGTAGGTGCCAGTAAGGCCTTCCTCTCTTGCTGTTTTCTGCTGTGCTTCAGGGAAGTGAACTTGGTGAATAATCATGCACATGCACAATGAGGAACCAAAGTGGTGAAAACTACTGCTATATTTACCCCCAGATAAGGACAGACAGCTGCAATGAGTCTCTCCCACACTTCCCTGTCTGTGATTTTGAGGATGTTGGCACATGTACAGAATATGCTTCTTGATACTGCAGATGCTGCTATTCTGCCACATCGAAACAGTACACACAGCCAAAAGCTTCTTTCCCATTAACCTCTCTATGGCATTTCTTGGAGGTAATTAAACTGAAGCTAAAGCCTCAGTTGTGAGTTATACAACGCAGTTTGGCATGTTAAAAAACGGTACTGCAATAATTTCAGGCCAAGGGTCAGAAGCCACATCCATCTGAATGCTGCACGTGACAGCAGCAGCACACAGAGCCAGCACCAAAGCCAAAGTCCACAGATAAGGAAAGGAGTGCTCACCATGAAGTCTATGTTGTTGTCCTCGTTTCGGAAGTGCTCCATCAGCTTCTCAAAGCGCTGTTTCTCTCCACACACCTACAAAAGAATCCCCATCTGTTTGTTAAACTAAGCTTGCAAGAGAGAACATTAAGAACATTTAAGGGCAGCCCCTGTGCTTGCTTAGTACCTCTCTGGGCAGGTTTTCTCTGTTAAAAATATTCTTTGTGACGAATCCAGCTGAGGTATCACAGCTCAACACCTGTGCTGCAATTTATATAAAGGTCTCTGCCTACCTTTCTTTCCCCTAAAAATGTAATGCACTGCTGGCACAAACGTACACAGCAGCTCCAGCAGGCTGTGCCACAGGAAGCCTCGGCCTCCTTATGGTTCAGAACTGGTTCTCCATTGCAATGTAATGTAATTAGGAAGAAGACCAGATTACAGAGAGGAAAAAAGGAAAGCTATCACAGGCTAAATGAGGAGCAAAGTACATCAGCGTAACGATCAGCTGGTCAGAATTACAGAGCCTAACACAGGCCTGGTGGTAGGAAGCACATCCAACTTGAGAGAGAAATCAGATCTAAGATAAAGCAGGTCTCTGGATATTGCTTAAATCTTATTACTTCCCAGAGCCTCTCTGGTTCGGCCCTAGTTTTCTCAGCAGATGGGTGACTTGCAGTCATTCACAACAGCATCACAAAGCACCAAATAAGCTGAAAAGCCAATGGGAGGGTGAGAAGGCACTGCTGCCCTCCTTTTGTGCGAAGAGCAAACTCCTGGGAACTTCCTTTCCTACCCAGGTATCAGCCAAACATCTGGGGAGTGCTGGGTGTTCCCACCAGGCAAACACAAACCCCGTCACCGTGATGATGGCACGAGGAAGCCAGCCACTTCCAACAGTGGTAGTAGCTCCAGCCAGCTACTGCCACAGCTCCTCGCTTCCCAGCTGAGAACACCAGCTACTGCTTCCCTTAGGAGCAGCTCATCGTGCAGTATTCCTGTGAAATGACCCAGTGGAAGGTAAGGAAGGACTGGTGGCAGCCACAGGTACTTCTTTAGAAGCTGAACTCTCTGGAGCAAGGATTTCCACAGCACCTCCTACGGTGCAACCAAATCCCCAGTGCAGGTTTCTACTCACTCCCCAAAAGCAAACTCTTTACAAAGTATGCAGTATTATTACCATCTCCCCATTAGATTTCTCTTTTCAACTCCATCTGCCTTGCAGTGTGCATCCCCACAGAGACAAAGGCCTGAGCTCAGGGGGAGTTCTTGCACAGTCTTTATTGGAAGCTGAATGGAGCTGAACATTACATCTGCAAAGCACCTCATGCAGTGGGCTGCTGGGTGATATCCCTCTACATGTTCTGCTGTCTGTTATGGCTGAATAAAATCTACTTCCAGTGTAAATCACACATCTTCTGTCATTCCAATGCAAAATTTTCCTAGCTGAATAATAACCCAGTTATATGTGGTCAGTACCTGACATCAGTGGGAATTCTGCCAGGGGATCTCCATCAGAGGTTGGTGACAGCAGTTCCAATGAACCACTCAATAACACACCATCAATATTCGTGGCCTCAACCCACAGCCTGCACACGTGGGCCCTGTGCAGGCCCAGCAACACACAGGCACCTGTACGCAGGGTGCACTCAGACACTCACAAACACGGTAGTTAGAAACGCAGTGTGCTTCCAGCTAAACCCTAAAAACTCAGAAGGCAGAATAAGCACACTTTACAAAGCATGCACCCTGTGAAAAAAATGCCCTTGTTGGCCAAGTGCTGAGCTCAGGGCTGCAAGGAGGCTTCCACTAGGAAAAGCTGAAGAGAAAACCGGGAGCTGGCAGAGCCTGGGGAGCCCAGATGCTCTGCAAGCATCAAAGGCAGCAGCTCCCACAGTGCAGTTCGACTTTGGAAGCGTACCCTGGGCCTGATCCAGCCCCTGCTCCAACTGAACCCAGAGAACCCTCTCCCTGAGCTGCCCCATAGGCTGCTCAGCTGCACTCACCCCTGCATTGGTGCCCAAGCCATTTACTTCCTGATACAGCACAGCTGAATGCTGCACTTCAGTCCAACCAACTGCAAGGCTTTCCTATGCTCCCTGTACCCTCCCATCCCCACAAAGCAGTCAGAGCTGATACAAGAGAAGAACAAAAAGGCTCATCTCAAGCTTGAGCTCAAAACAACCGTCCCTCTCTTGTACCCAACTCAGAAAAAATGCAACTGACAAAAAAAAGGTCCTTCCTGTGCAATGGAAGGAACCTAACAACGGCACACGTGATCACTCAACAGTAAAAGCCAGGACTGATTTCTGGGAAAACTAATGTGAACGGTTGCACGTGGGTGAGAAGAGCTGACACAAACAAGTCTGAGCCATTCAGGGCTGAGGAATTCAACGATGGAGCAAGCAGCAGCCCCAAGCCCAGCAGCCCGCTGCCACCCCGGGCTCCAGCAGCCCTGCCTGGGGGCAGCTGACAGCAATAGGAGGAGCAGCAGCAACCTGCAGCTTTTGGAGGCTGCTGGCAGCTATCTCACACCATCATCAGATGAGTCAGAGCTGGGAACATGTGCGCTTCAGGAGACAGCGAGCTGACTTTCATGAAATGATATAATTTATCCTGGAAGATTAAAGGGAGTGAAACTGTAGATGAAGCCTCCAGCCTGAAGATTGGCCCAAATCCAAGATGAATGCTGAAATCAAATCCCACCGCATGAAACCATATGTTGCCATTTCTATTTGAATACATTTCCAAGGTCTGTCATTTGCACTGAAAGTATGGCTGGGACTAAGAAAGACTGATCTTTCTTTTATTAGCATTATTCTATGTAAGAAGAAAGATTAAACGGGCTACCACAGCTATAAAAAACCTCTGTCTCCACTTAGGTTGCAAAAAAATCCTTTTAGGTTGCATCAAGCCCACGTCATTCTGGAAGAACAATGTGGCTTTATGGGAAACCACCCACGAAGGGTCCTGTCCTGGGAAGGGCTCCGAGCACTAACGAGGTACGCCCCGCTCAGATCCATTACGGAGGCACAATGCGATCCTATGAGGAAGCAAATAGGATCAGTTATGAAAACTGCAGTGGCAATTATACCTATACCACCAGGCAATGCTTTCAGGTCGCACTGTTCACCCCAAGACCACCCAAGAGCAAAGTTCAACCCACCAGCCCTCGCAGTGCTCCCACTCACATGGCCCCACTGCTAAAAAGCTCCAGAAAGGCAGCTGGGTTATTCTGAAAACAGGGCACTGCTTTCTGTGTGGTGTCAGAGAGTGAAAGCCAGGCTGCTGGGAGCACCTCATCCTCCTGTCCCGACTGCTACCTAAGGCACAAAGCACCACTGCTCTGCTGAGCAGAGAATCTCAGAGCTGTGGGGGTTGGAAGGGACCTCTGGAGCTCCCTGAGCCCAAGCCCACAGCAGCTCCCTACAGCAGCTGCATACACTGTCCAGGTGGGTACAAATATCTCCAGAGAAGGAGAATCCTCACCTCTCTGGGCAGCTGTGCCAGGGCTCTGCCACCATAAGGTGAAGAAGTTTATCCTCATGTTTGTACGGAACTTTCCCTGTTGCAGTTAGCACACTGCTGGCTCACAGGCAGCCTGCTGGCCACCAGGACATCCAGGTCCTTCTCTGCAGAGCTCCTTTCCAGCAGCTCAGTCTGGTACCCCTACTGATGTGTGTGGCTGTTCCTTTTCAGATGCACAACCCACCCTGGCTCTTGCTGAACCTCACCAGGTTCCTCTCCACCCGTCCAGGTCTCGCTGAATGGCAGCACGGCCCTCTGGTGTGTCAGCCACTCCTCCCAGCACCATACCATCACCAAGCCTGCTGAGGAAGGACTCTATCCCTTCACCCAGCTGGCAGCATCAAGTCCATACAGAAAATGAAATCATTCTGTCTGCATTTACACCTGAGGTGAGTATGGTGTGACACAGCAAAGGACTTTGAGCCAGAGAAAACAATCCTCCGAGGGATTTAAAGCACATAACCTTTAGCAGGGGCTTAGTGCTACAGGACATTTTCTGTTATAGAACAGCCACCTACCCACGTGCTGCCCAGGGTCACTTCAAGCTGCTCCCTCCTCCTTCCCCAGCTTCTGAGAGCAGCCCCATCCCACTGCAAACACACACAGCGCAGCACACAGCCCATGCTGGACACGGTGTTAAGAACAGCCTGATGGATATGCAGCCCCAAAATTCCCAGAGCCTTTGTAAACCTTTCCTCCTGCCTGCACTGCTTTGTCCCAGCAGCACAATGCCTGCTTTCTCTGCCCCACAACAGCCCTCTGTGGGCAGCAGCCCCTCCGCAGGCAGGCAGTGCTCACAGGACACTTTGTTTTGACTGATGCTGCTGATATTTCTGCAGCGTGCTGAAGAACAACAAAGCAATTTTCTCCTAAGTTACTGGTTAAGCAAACAGTTGTTAATGCTTACTAGGTTAAAATACCTCGTGCTTCTCTACCAGCAGGGTTAAGGCTCTCAAAATACTGCTGGGAGGGAAAAGACAACAAATGTATTTACATTTTCCAGCACTTGCAAACTGTTTCTTCTCACGCTGAGCTATTACAATGGCCAGGAAGAATAATTCAGAACTGCTGCTTTCACTGCTGTCAGTCATTATTCTAAAAGGGAAATGTGACTCTGAATTAGGTACTGTGAAAAGTTAGGGCTGAACAACGTGCTCTCACTTGGCCGGAGTGACTACAGGGAGGCAAACAACGCTGCTGTGCCATGCCTCAGCCCACGGCTCAGCCACTCACACCTGCCATGGCATGCACACAGAGCCACCAGCAGACAGTGCGAGTTCTTCTCACCTGTCAGGTACTGCACAAGTCAATCAAAGTGATGTTAAACGAGAAGGCATCCTGGAGCTGCTCCTTTCTGATCCCAGGCTCCCCAAGGAACGACGCCGATTCTCTGCAGAGCACACGGCAGAGTCCAGATGTTGGACAACCACCAAAGGAAGAGCTGCCCTAAAGCTTTCTGGATTATCTGAATTCCAAGTGTCTTTTTGGCATTTTCTCTCGTCTTGCAGCAAAATGAGGGGTCTCGTGAGAAATACAATCCATCTTAGGAAAAGCACTTCTGTTCTATTTTGATGGACTAAAATTATTTCCCATAAGGAGAAGCACACAAGCACACCCTCACCTTTCCAAATGCAATTATTTTGGTAAATGCTTACATAATAATCAATTCAGCTGCTTTGCTGGATTAAAGCCAAAGCAGGCAGTGCTTCCTGCAGGGAGTCAGGACTGCTCAGGCTGCCCCTTCTGTCTCAGCACATCGCAGACAACTCTTCTTCCTCCTCGGGTTGGGTCCATTCTAGAACTACCACTATGCCTACTGCAAAGGGAGAAACAGAAGAGTGGTAGAGACCTCTGGTCCTTCCTCAGAAACGCTTACTTGTTATTAAAGTACGTTCTGTATTTAAAATGGAGATTAATGAAAAGCTGAGTAAGGATGGAAGATTCTGCTTCACAAAATGCAATTCAGAGTGCTGTGCAAAAAATGTCACTTTCAGATCTTCGCAAAGATGGAATTTATATTTGCAAACAACAAAAAAAAAAACCCCACAATTTCTTTGTAACCCTTTCCATTACACAATCTCATCAGAGCTGTTGGACTGGGATTTTTCTCATCACATCTGTAAATGTATTGAAGTCACAGAATCACAGAATGACCAGGGTTGGAAGGACCTCAAGGATCACGAATCTCCAACCCTCCTGACACAGGCAGGGCCACCAACCTCAAGTCATTCCTTTACTGGGTACCGCACCTTTAGTAAAAGAGTTACAAAGCATACAAATAAGACAGCTAATTAGAAATGCTGAAAAAAGATTTGGAAGAAAAGCCACAATACATAGGAGAACAGCTTTTAAGGATCGTTGAGCCTGAGAATGTAAGTTTCATTTAATGAGAATGTTTTGTTAGTTCTATTTCTGGATGCTCTTAGCAGTTTTCATACCCAGATTTCTCTGTAAGCACAAGGTCCTAAAGCTAACCCAATAGTCAGAGGTGTGCATATATATCCACTGGCATATACACAGATATATGCAGATCATAGCATCATAGAAACAAAAAGGCTGGAGAAGCCCTCTCGGATCCCTGCATGAAGTGCCACACATTCCCACACTCACTTCACACCCCCTGGATGGAGGCCTGGCAGGATGCAGGCTGCCCCAGCCACAGCCCCTGGGTGTGGAAGTGCTGTCTGAATGGGAGATGGGCACCTGCACCTCACTGCAGAACATGGGAACTGCAGGTTGGATACTCTCCTGTCCTTAGGGACATGGCTTAGTGGGCATAGTGGTGATGGAGTGACCTGGGCTTGGAGATTTTAGAGCTCTTTTCCAGCCTCAATGACTCTATGGTTCTGTGATTCCCAGCTCGGTGTAACCTTCATCTTCCAGCAAGCTCCAACTGCTGCCAGATGTTTCCTGTGCAATCTACTCTCTGCATAGAGGTGCTTCAGCAGAATCTGCTCCATGGCACCGAAGATTAAATGACATTCTCAAGTTGTACAATCTCATCAAAAGACAGCATCCTTCCTCGAGAAGGCAGCAGTGGAAAGAAAGGCATTTTGACGATGGCAAAACGTCAGGGAAAGAACACACAGCTGGACAGCTTTGGGATGCTGCCTTCTCTGCACCCCAGATCTGACATGTGGTGCACGAAGCTGTGCCTGTGTGCAGCAAGCAGAGGTGATGAGGGGCTGCATATGAGCACCACGAGGCTCCCACAGCTCCTGCTGGCCACTGCAGGCACATCAGGACAATGAAGCACCCAATGCCCACAGCCACACGGCCCCACACCACCCAGGCAGGGCAGCAAGTAGTGATGTAACAGCAAAGCAAAGCCAGCAGTAAGAGACAGCAGCTGTGTTCTCTGTATGACCACATGTGCACTCACACTATTAAAATGAGTTAACTCCTCTGAATAAGCACTAAGAAAATATATCTTGTTTTCCAACAGTGCATTCAGCCCACTTCAGTTTAAATGGGGCTCAGGCTCTCAGCATCTTCTCTGTGACCCACAGCTCCTGCAAAGCCATCCTGAGGCTAACTCTCCTCATGTTCCCCCAGGCATTCTGCTGAAGTGCATTTGCTCATCCTCTGACACAAATCCCAGGCAACTCGGATAAAATGGTGTAGCCAGTTCTCACAAATCCATGGAAACAAGCACAAAGGACCCAGGAATATTGCTAAGGAAGCCCAGTTGCAAGTGGGTAAATGCAGGGGTGGTGGCAGGGCTGAATAGCTCAGGCAGCCCAAGCTGCCACAGCCACGCAGACAGAGTTATGCTTCAGTGCTGGGAGGAGGGGCTGCAGGGAGCACCAGCACGGGGCCAGGAGCTCACAGACACAGCAGGGCACAGGACTGGCCCTGGCCCCCACCATAGGCCATGTGTAACACAGGACTCCTCACCATTCCCAAAAAGGCAGCAGAATTGAGCTGAGCATCACCCAGCTCCCACCTCTTCTGCCCCAAACGACTCTTTCCCACCCGGATCCCATTTCCCATTACTTACAACAGTTCAGCCTTTTTCCCCATTGAGATCTTCTGTACCAAATACCCCCTCGAGCTCCTAGGTTGTCACACACTCCTGGCGGCTCCAAGATAACCACGTGCTTCCATTTCCAGAAGGGACCCTTCCAACATTATCCCAATTATTTACTGGAAAGAGAGCGTTGGGCTGCGTGCAGAGCTGGGTCCCTGCACACCAGAACTGAGGGTTTCAGTTCAAGTAAGTGAATCCCTTTCAAGAGACACCTGAAGTAAAACCACCCATGTGAACATCCTGACCCCAGACAGAAAAAACCTGGCCCCATCAAATCATTTTCAAAGGAAAAGCCATTTTCAAAATGAGTCCTCAACGAGACTCAGATCAGCTGTGGTTTCCCAGCTCAGTCAAACCCTGAGAACCAAATTCTGTTCTCATTTACATCACTGCAAAGCTCAAAGCCTAATGAAATATTTGATGTTCACCCTGATGCAAATGAGAGTTGAATTTGGTCTGAAGTATCCTGTTTTCCTCTTGACTTTATTGCAGGGTGAGCATGAGACAGGAGTTTGGCTTCCTTTGAAGTTATTTCATGGCAAGGAGATAGGGTGGCAGAGATCCTTCTGACAATCCCAGTGGCTGGGATGAAGGAGGCAAGGCACACTGCAACACAGGCTTATGGAAACCTGCAAACACAACCTCCAGCCTAGGCTGCTCGGAGGTCCTTAGTATTCCAGCTACAGAATCATGAAGGCTGGAAAAGACCCGTAGGATCACCAAGTCCAAGTGCCATCCCACCCCCACTGTGCACACTGACCACATCCCAGTGCCACGGGAATGAATTTAAAACATGCTTGAAACTAATACTGAAGGCTGCCCAGGAGGAAATTGGAAAACATCAGCACACAGTGAGAATAAGCAGAACAATTGGGTAAACAGCAGAAGAGCTGAAGGAGGAAACTGGAAAGGTGGAATTCCCCTCCTTGCACAGCTGCTTCTCCTGCTCCATCCAGCAGCTCCACAACCAACAGCCCAACCAGGCACCAGCAGCAACAGAACAGAGCAATACTGGAAGACAAGCTGATGGGGCTACGTAAGAATTTCTGCCCAAGTCTGCCACTGGATAAACCAAAGGAGGAACAAACTATAACTCCAAGCTCCAGCCCTGCAGACCTTTTCCCATTGGAAACTGAACGCCTTATTTTCACCCTCCCTGCTGGGCAGGTCCCACCAAGCTGAGGCTGCAGCCCAGCACACCCTGGTGATGACTCCGCTCCATCTCCATGTGCTGCCAATCCCCCCAACACCACAGCTACAGTGGGGACATGTGCTGGGCAAACACAGCAGCTGTAAAACAGAGATTGGTATCTCTCCACCAGAAGCAACTCCCAAAACATTAAAAGAAGGGGAAAAAAAGAAACAACTTGGCTTGTTGATCATCTGCACCAACCACCTATGGCAGCAGCAGCTATAAGGAAATACCTGCTGCATGTTCATACACAGTCCAGCCTGGACTCATCAAGTTTAACCATTTTTGAGCTGGTAAGACTAGATTCATTTCCCTTTGATAATAAATCCACACCTATACCCAATATTCACAACAACTGGGACCGCAGCTTGTTTGGGCTGCATTCCCACACCAGTAATTCTGAATACAACCTTCCCAAGTCCCATTAATCACTGTATGCAAACGTGATACACTTGGATGTATGCAGACACAAAGGACAGTTTTGCACCAGAATGCTTGTGTTAATCTCAGCAGACAGGGGTACAGAAACTTGATTTCTGCATTTCCTTACAAATAAAAATTATTACTGATAACAAAACCAGGAATTTTGCTTCTCAAAGGCTTGTGTAAACAGCCCTGAAAATGAAGGATCTACACAGCAATTCCAGTTATTTCACCTAAAAGCATACAAACACATTCGGAGTTAGACCTGCAGTAAAGCTCTCCAAATCTCCATTACTTTTTCCCTTCAGGGACACAGCTCAACTGGCCAAAGGGAAAGGGAGCAACTCACAGACAGGATTCACCCTGCTGGGATTACAGCTCTAGAACACAACAGTGCAGAAAACGATGGCACTGACACCGCTGCTGTCTATGCACGGAAAATCTGCAGCTTATGGAAAACCCTTAGTCTAAGAAATGGAGTTGGATGTGAAAGCTCTAGCTGAGAGCTAGGAGAACTAGAGACACACACACGAAATTCTGACAAAGCCGAACACCTACCTCCTTGAAGTTATCAAATGCAGACAAAATGATTTCATGCCCTCCTCTGACGAGACAAACAGCAGCCAGGAGCTCTAGGACAAGGGCCTTTGTCCTGCAAAGAAAGCAAGCCAAAGCAGTCAGTGACAGGCTGGTGAGGAATACCTTCTACCTGTTTGCAAAGTGCTGTGCAGGCACCGGGAGAAGTACTTTGCATCCAGTGGTTCAGCCTCTTGAGACAAGCAAACCTGCAGGACACAGAATGCTGAGCAGCATCTGATCCAGGGTAGTTTGAGCCTCCCAGGATCGTGCAACTCTCCCCCATTTTAATACTTCCCAAAAGATGCACAAATTTACATCACAAATTGTAGTTGAGGAAATCCAAGCAAACCAATGGTGTCTGCATCAGCCTGGCAGCTGGCACTGTGGGAGCTCTCCTGCACAAACCCTCAGGGGGAGGCACAGGGGGCAACGCGTCGCTGCCAGGAGCAGCCCATGCCTCAGCCCCTCTGTGGCCAGGGCTTTTAGTTCTATGTGCACTGCCCCGATGCACATCTCAGTTATTCTCTGTGACAAGTTGTGTTACTCACAGCCACAAAAAATGCAAGACGTGGTTTGCTGAAGTGAAGGCAGGGTGCCTTAGCACACCTCCCCCTCCAGTATCTGAAATCTGGGTGCTGACTGACAGCTAAAACAGTGTATCAGGGAGGGGAGAATACAACTGATTGCTGAAAGAAAAGCATGCAACACTTGGTATAGCTCTGACATAAATAATCCCCAGTTCTCTCTTACAGAGTTCACGTAAGGCAAAAGCACCAATGGGATCTTACAGCCAGATGAGCTGGGAGCAGATACTGAAACCATGCAGACACACATGAAATTAGTCTCATGCTTGAGCATTAAACCAGATGTTGCAGAAAAACAAATACCTTTTGGCTTTCAAAGTGTCAAGGTTATCTTTGGAAACCAGATAAAATGTTCACTTCCCCAGGAAATTTTACACGGATCACTTTCAATTCTTACTCATCCGTTTTTTTGTCCTGCCACAAGAAGAAAACCCAAGCTCTTTCAGACAGGCTTGTGGAGCTCTCCCTATGGCCCACTGGCAACATCCTCTAAGGGCTGTGAGCTACAGAGATGCCAGGAGGATGCCCGGGTCTCAGAGCCAGGTGCAGCACCCACTCCCCTGCTGCATCTGTGATGGGGCAGGGATGGGACAGGACACTGCTGTGCTGGCATCATTTATCCCTTAATCACCTGGAAAATTTAGTTTCTTCAGGAAAATCCCATGCAAAGCTGCTCCTGATCAGCAGGGTCTCCTCTGCACTGCAGCAGCAGTTGAACTTGAGCAGCAAAGGCAGAGCTGCAGAGTCAGCAGCTTCTGAGACCAACGGAACCAAACAGCAATCGCCCATCTAACTGCACTGTAACACAAACTGAATCTGAGTCAGAGCAAAGGCTGATTTTCGCTACACTTTGTACATAAATCCATGAAAATCCCTCTACTCTTCACTTATCTGCTTCTTAAACTCTCTAACGGCAAGCACAGCCTACCTGGGATTCTTGTTGTTCAGGCTTAGTGCAATTTCGTTAACGGCATGCGGGTGTGACATGACCATATTGAATCCATACTGAAAAGAGAAGAGGAAAACATCGTTTCTGCTCTGAAACTGAAATGATTAGTTTTAAATCCCAACAAATTACCCGTGTCTGACCGGATCTGGCTGTTGAGATCACCAAGACACACTCAGCACATTCCTATCTCACACCATGCCCATCACTCCCCTGTCACCACCGTGCCCAAAGCGCTCGGCCTGCACACACAAAAGGGTCTCAGGGCTGATCCCACCCCACTGCCAGCCCCTCTGCCCTTCCTTCCCCAACACTGTTAACGCCGACAGCCAAGAGTGCAATTCCCTCTCTAACAGGGGATGTGCAGCTCAGCTGCCAAGATCACTTCTATAACATGCATGTTGCCCCGGAGCAACTGCTGCATGGAGCTACTGCGTGAGTCCTGCTGGGTCTGCTTCCAAAACCAAAGGAAGGAACTGCTTTGGAAAACACAGCACGGGTTATTACCACAACTGCACTGTTGCTTGCCACCTTCCCATCAGAGGTAGGGAGCTCTGTCAGAGCTCCCGTGCAGCAGTGCCAGAAACCTCCTGTAAGACCACACAACTCATGCCAGGCTTTCCTCGAAGCACGTAACTGTTAGTTGTTACTGGTTTAGCAAGAAATCCAGCATCTCAGAAGCTACCTGGGCATGCCATGTGACCACAGCACGCCTCCAAGTAGAGAAGAAACTGGTGGAAACACGATTAGTTTGATGCAGTTTATTCTTTGATTGTTATCACAACAGCCTCGCAATCGACATGCAGCAAAGTGAAATCTTCTCTTTCCCAAGAATGTCTAACGAGAACACTTCAAAAATCCTCCTATTTCCTCCAGGTTAATGCTAAATTCTGAAGGCAGTTATTGTGCAGGTGCGTGTCTAATGGTTAGTGCCAACAGAGCCCAGCACTGCAAACAGGAGCATGCGTGTGCTCTTATCTGTGTCCTCACGTGTGCCAACCGTGCGGGTGCACAAGGACTGTGCCAGGCAGCTCCCAGCTATGCTGTCTGACAATAAGAATTTCATCCTTCACATCAGTTTCACCTGTATCATGTGCAGCTAAGCTTTCCCCCAGCAACCAGAAGAACGAAAAGGGCAGTACCTGGTAGTTCATGATGGCACGTAAACACATGATGCAGACGTGAACGTCGTCTTTCTTACTCACTAGTCTGGAATTTTTTAGAGTTCTTCGGCTTGGCAAAGTATTGTACCTGCAAACAGAAACGGCCTCCGTCAGTCACAGGGCTATTCTTAGGTGGGAGGAAGAAAGGAAGAGGAATGTTCTTCTACTGGCTTAAATGCACACATTTCCCAGTTGTGTGGAAAATCCAAGCAGCAGACAGCAGGGAAGTGCAGAGCATCCCGACAGAGATGGGCTCTGTGTTTCCAGCTGTGCTCTGCTGGTGCACACTGACCCATACAAGCAACTGCACAGGCTTTTAATGAAACTGAACGTTTGTAGGCATCAGCAAATGTATTAATTTCTGGTGCATTTTGTTGAAGAATTGTGCCTCTCTTCTGTTCTGCAGCTGAGCTTCCCGAAAGCTCTCCAAACTGAGGAAACCCAGCCTTTAGGAACTGTCCCCAAACAGAGGCATTAATTATCCTAATTGTAACCCCTAGCTGGTAAATCAACCTTGAGTTCAATTCAGTAAGTACATGGAATAAAACAAAGGGAAATCTTTCAATCTGCTGCTTCTATGGCATAGTAAATGAAACCCACATTTCAGCTCTTCCCAAGATGCTGCTTATTTTCTTTAAGGAAAACCATGCTTTGTGAGCTGAGCACAGGAAATTGGAGACAAGGAGACAGGCTGCCATGTGAAATACATGTATATTCTCACAGCCGTGCACAGCACCGAATAAGCAGCAAATTTTTAATCCTAACTTACTCCTATGTAAGAGAGAGGTGAGAACGAAGTGACAGAGCCTGAGGCTGGTCCTGCATGTCCCCAGCTGCAGCCCAGCAGAGGGGCAAGGCGCCGACACACTGCAAATTGTCACACTCCGAACTGAAAGGCGAGGAAGCAAGCATAAAATTCTGCTGAAAGGCAGGCAGAAAGGAAAGCAGCATGACGCATGTGCAGCTGAGAGCTCTGCAAATTCTGGCATTTGTTACACAAAAGAAATTTGCAGATGAAACTTGACTGGTATAGTAAATACTGGAAAAGCCAAGGCTACTTCAGACAACTGCAGCTTCAACCACCAGTGCCACTCTGCAGCCTGGGCAACAACCACAGCAATCTTAGAACTATTAAGGCTGGAAAAGCTCTCTAGGATCCCCATAGCCAAACCTAACCCCCCCCCATGCCCACTGCCCACATACCTCAGTGCCACATCCCCAGTGCTCTGGGACACCCCCAGGGATGGTGACCCCCCCACTCCATGGGCAGCTGTGCCACTGCCTGACTGCTCTTTGGAGAAGAAATGTTTCCTATTACCAAACCTGACCATCCTTTGGCACAACCTGAGGCCATCACCTCCGTCCTGTTAAAGAGGAAGGGCTTCTCTTGTGTTGGATATGGGGAAAAAAACTTAGGGATCTCAGTATCCCTAGCTACGACCACATCCTCAGTGTAAATGAAGCAATGTTGGTACCCAGCAGTGACCCAGAGCACAGCTGCAAACATGTTCCAAAGCAGGGCAAAGTGAGCTCTGACGTGGATTTCTCCGCCTGGAAGAGGCAGTGAGAGCTGCTGCATTCATGCAAGTGTGGGCAACGTGCAGGCAGTGCATGGGGAAGGAGCTGTCCTTATGACTTGCAACGTGGGAACCAAGTGGCATCAGATGCCATTCCCAGGTGACGGGATGAAAGCAAACCTGCTCGCTGTACGGCTCCACAGAGTGCTACCAAAGCACTCGGGCTGATTCACGAAGGAAAAAGCCACTGGGAGCTATGAACACAGAATGGGCTGCCAGATAATCATCCTTAGGTTGAGAGAATTAAATCTGAACTGCCAGAGATGGAAGATGGACGAATGCACCCAGAAGAGAAGCAATCCCCTTACTGCCAAGGCTGCTGTGCACTTACTTGCTTCATTCATGCTCCTCATTTTGCTTAGAAGTGTAGCTTTAAAGTCAATGATTAACATCATTATTAATAGCCAAGGTTAATAATAGATACAGGAACAAGCAGTAACAGGGCAGGAAAGGGGAAGCACAGGGAGCTCCAGCACGGCACAGAACCTGGCCTGCACAGAGCTGTGCCCGCACTTTGCCTTCATTCCCCAGCAGCACTGACATGAAAGAAACCCCAAAATTCAAAGCAGAATTCAGTCAAACAGCTTTTTTTCTTTCCCGTAGATGTGAATGCATAAATCAGCTCAGGGCACTCCAGAACGATTTGGGTTTGTGGGAAATTCGACCCAGTTTTTCCTGAGCCCCAGAGAGGCACTCAGCATACTGCCAGCGAGTCCCAGGGAGCCCAGCACAGGCACAGGGGAGGCTGAGAACAAGGGATTAATGCAGGGAAGATCTGGGTACCTTGGGATTTGGTGAACAAAACCCCACAGGTGCCGGCTTTACCCTGCTGCTCGCTCCCTCCTGTGTCAGGGAAGGCTCTATGGGGCCATCAGCCTCGCACCAAGCTGCCTGCAGCGTGTCCCATAATAGAATCATTAAGGTTGGAGAAGCCCTTTTGGATCCCCACACCCAATCCCCACCCACCCCCCCATGCCCACTGCCCACGGCCCTCAGTGCCACATCCCCAGTGCTCTGGGACACCCCCAGGGATGGTGACCCCCGACTCCATGGGCAGCTGTGCCACTGCCTGACTGCTTTTTGGAAAAGAAATGTTTCCTAATACCAGCCTGTCTCTCTCCTGATCCAACTTGGGACCATTACCTCTCATCCTATCCCATCCCAACCACTGGGGTGCTTGGATGCTTTGTGCTGTTGCTCCCTGTGGGATCAGGGATGGCCAAGGAGCCCCAGCTGCACACTGCAGGAGCAGGCACACTGGGTGCTGCTATGGGCCCTTCCCTCCAGCTGTCCCCAAAACCACAACACATTCCCAGAACTGACACAGAAAAACCTCAAGCATCAATTCACCAAATCACAGAATCACAGGGGTTGGAAGGGACCTGCAGATCCTCCAGTGCAATTCTCTGCAGATGGATGGGATTCTCCCTTTAACCCACACCGTGAGGAGCAGAGCTAGGGAAGGCTTACCTACACCTGTACTTGGGGGAATACTGTTCAGGTGACAGTCTCCTGAGTTGTCTGTAACTGTTGGGTGTCAACACACAGCTGCACAACATGTGAGCACAACACATCACTTCCACAGGCAACTCCCTAAATATGAAAAGCGCCTTGATAAAAAGATGGAAAGCCTTTTCCAGTCGTACAGAGCTCTTTGCTATAATGGCTTATCTCAGGTTGGAATTGCTAAAGGCTGCGTACATTACTTTCCTTTAAATTTTAATAAGCAGAGCAATGAGATCTGTATCAAGAAGAAAGGAGCCTCCTCTGTCTGCTGCTTCATCTCCCCCCGTTTCAGAGTGCCTTCACACACCCACCATGTGGGAGCTGGGCTCCCCCAGCCAAGAAAACCAAACATGAAGCTGGAGCTTGGCATTTCCAGCCCAGTGCCCACCAAAGCCACCCTCCTGCTCTGGAGCTGGGAAGCAGGCAGCACCCCCTGTGCCCATCCATGCCTCTGTGTGGCCGGGCTGAGAAACCCCCATGCAATCTGCAACTGAGAGCTGCAGCACAGAGAAAACATCCCCAGCACAGACAGGATTCTGCCCTACATTTAGATAGGTTTCCCTGAACAGATGCAAATTTCTTCTCACAGGCACGAGTGCCAAGAACTGATGGGCTTTTTCTGTGCAGAAACGACAGGATCAGGGACTGTGATGCTTTCTGTTGCTGACTGCAACACCCTGGGCCTGTTCCCTCCCTGGGCAGGACAGGCCAGCAGCAGTCCCCACCACCTCCCTTCACACAGTGTGGACGATCTGCCTTTATTCCATTTCTTGCTAGCAAACATCAAGCATCTGGGCGAGCTGCTGCTTCTGATTTCCTGCCTGCTGCAGGTCAGAGATGCGTCACCAAGAGCTGTTTATTCTGCTAATTCAATTCAGATGGCTCCGCTTTTGTTTCCTCCAGCTCCTCCTTTAAGGGAAAACTATAAAACCCTACTTCTGAAAACAGCAGCAGCAGAAAGCCAACCACGTGTGGCTGTGTCACACCTCGCAGTGCCCGGCGGTGGGACAGGACCGGGCTGTGCTGGCACCCAGTGCTCCCCAGAGGGACACTGCAGCCACGTGGGAGCAGCACTGCCAGGAGAGGATCGAGGCGGGCTGAAATGCAGTGCCAGGTCCTCCTCCTCGCCCAGGGCTGCTCTGGAAGAACTAGTTCATCAGTTGTACTGAAACGCAACGTGTGAGAGTGCAGAACAGCTCATGTGGATGCCGAAGGCCCACGTACAGCTCATTAAAACACCTACACAAATGGGGATGCTCCAAGTAAAGCCCTTCCCAGCACGGTAAGCGTGCACACAGCTCAAACCAAGCTGCTGCCACCTCCGGCAGCTCCGAGGGGATCTGCACGCAGGGGACGAGGACGTGCACCCAACCCATGGCACGGAGCCCCACTGCACAGCATTCACAGCAAACAAAAGCTCCAGCAGCTCTCTGCCAGCACCGCAACCTTATTCCCTGCTGCCCAGCACCATGCCCCCTTGCCACCCTGCCCAGCAGAGTGGACCTGCATGCAGTGGGACTCCTGGTTCCACTGGGGTTTTGGAGGTGTTTGCAATAGGAACGCTGTTCTGATGGCAGACAGGGGCTCTGAAAGGGGGAGGCCCCGCTGTTTGCTGCACGCTTGGGATTTCTTCTCTTGCAGAGGGGTCTGCTGGTTGTGGGGATCCTGAGCTTGCTCCCTGTGCGGGATGCACGGGGCCTGCGGGGCCCCTCACAAGGACTGTGCTGCAGTCAGGGCACAAACACGCTGGGTGACACAGAGCAGGTGGCCACGGTGCCCAAAATTTTCCCTTCTGTCATTCCAAACCAAGGCAACAAGGATTTGAGCCACAAACGTGAAGAGAATCAATGACCCTGGGCCTCCGGTTTTTGTCTTATCTAACGGAATCTGGGAAAGTCATCCATCCGGAAAGCTGCAGAGAACTTTGCTGCTTCGAAAAGGCCAGAAAAGCAATAGAGACAGCCTGCTTTGGATTCCCCCTCCCTCCCAGCCACAGCACCAGCACAGAGCCAGCAGCAGTGCACAGAGCCTGACACAGGGATGCAGCTGCACAGCGTAAATGGAAGTGTTCAAATGCAAACATGCAGCATAAGAAGCAGTGCCAAAGGGGAGTCCAATTTTTCAGTGCGCTCAAAGCCTATTTTTGGATTAAAAAAAGAAATTAAGTTTCTGAATTGAATCCACCTAAAAACTGAAGTATCTGACTCAGAAGAAAGGGAATTTCTAATGGGCTGGGACACTGCTAAGTCTGTATGAATATTTATCCTAAAGGAAAGTCTGACTCTCATGTCAAAGTACTGTTCTTTTCCCTCCCAAAAAGCAGCAACAAAATCCCCTAAGATTCATCCCTGTTTTTATCCTTCTGCCCTCATTTTGGTGTTTGCCTCCCAAATCCCTGTGCCTCTTCTTGAAAAAAAAATCTCAGTTGCCAAGGAAACACGGAGCAGGGAATTGGCAAGGTTTAACACTGCTAACGAGAGCTCCAGGAAGTCAAGAAAAGTTACAAATTGAAAATGGAGAGCCAGGCCTGCAAAGGGATGGATGGAAAGGCTCCAGAAGGGCTGTGCTGCGGGGCACCTGGCTCTCTGCAGCAGGGCACCTGGCACAAGGCACTTTGCACTTGGCAGCAGGCACCTGGTACAGGGCACCCCACATCCAGGAGGGCTGGAGCACCTCCCCTATGAAGACAGGCTGAGGGAGCTGGGCTTGTTCAGCCTGGAGAAAAGAAGGCTGCTGGGTGACCTCACTGCAGCCTTTCAATACCTAAAGGGAGCCTGCAGACAGGAGGGGAGTCAGCTCTTTGAAAAGATAGATAACAGCAGGACAAGGGGAAGTGGTTTGAAGTTGAGGGAGGGCAGATTGAGGTTGGGTATCAGGGGGAAGTTCTTTCCTATGAGAGCAGTGAGGTGCTGGAACAGCTGCCCAGAGAGGCTGTGGATGCCCCGTCCATCCCTGGAGGTGTTCAAGGCCAGGTTGGATGGGGCCCTGGGCAGCCTGGGCTGCTATGAAATGGGGAGGTTGGTGGCCCTGCATGTGGTGGGGGGTTGGAGCTTCGTGATCCTTGAGGTCCCTGTGATTCTGTGATTTTGCAGTGGGGCACCATGGCATGGCTGCTTGCAAGGGAACCATTTGCTGCAGCAGAGCTGAGTCGCTCCTAAGCATGCAGGGGTGCAGCCCTGCCCAGCACTCCAAGAGTGATTCTGTGCTCATCACCTGCTACCATACCTCTGCGTGCACACATCCCAAGGGCTGCAGTGACTGCAGCTGCAGGCAGGCAGAGAGCAGCACCGTGACACTGCAGACAGGCAGCAACATGAGAGAACCACGTGCTAAAGACAGCACAAAATGTGTCTGTTCAAACCAAATGTCAGCATTTCATTTGGGATGCATGTGTAGCACACAATATTGATAAATTCATCAAAAAAATACTAAAAAATAACTCTTAAAAACACCCCATACTTTTACTTTTCCTATCACACATCCACAGAAAACCCACCTCCTGCAGAACACGGGCCTTTGTGCTACAAGGCAACACACAGAGGTGCTGTCAGAGAATCTCACAGTGCTGGGCACCACTGGGGCCCCAACCCAGGTCACCCCCCAACCCAGCAGCCCCTGCCCACATCTAAGAGTGAGCCAACACTCCAGCAACCGCTCTATTTAAAACATTAACCAAGGCACACAACAATTAAAGCCAGGTGTCTCAGGGATAAAACTTTTTGCAATACGACAAGCAAACTAATGTCTTGTTTCAAAGTAAAGCATGCTTTATTCCCTTCTAGCTAAGCCCCCTCTACAGAAGCAGACTACAGCAGGAAGCTACAATGCGATAAGCACACAGCGTGGAGGCCGAGGCTCCCCAGCACTCAGGGCTGCTCCCCACGCAGTGTGATTATGGGTTTATATGGCACGGGAGCAGCACAGGGCCCCACACAAAGGGCAGCCCCGTGAGGTGTCACCTCACCCTGGCACTTACAAGGTTTTCTGGCTCGAGGCCCCATCAGCAGAGCGCCAAGCGAAGCCGCTCCAGAGGCAGCCGGAAGAAAAGCAGCTCTGGTGGTGTTTGAGCTGAAGCTGCTCAGGCAGGGAGACCATGCTGATGGCACATGATGGCAGGAGGGTCAGGGATGCAGAAGGAAGAGTTGGGAAGGGAGGTTTGGAAGAGGGAGGGAAAAGGAGGATGTGAGGAAGGGGATGTGGAAATGGAAAATAAAAAAAGGTAAGAGGGGATTTAAAAAAAGAAAAAAGGTGGAAGGAAACGAAGAGAAAAAATGTAAGAGACATGTAATGCATAGCTGATGTGCATTTCTGGCACAACTAACCACTGACATGCCTCCCAAAGACAGAGAGCAGCATCAGACCTCCTCCTGCAAACATAAGGCCATACCTCCTCTGCTGAAGAACATAAAAATCAAAGCACATCAACAGCACTGAAATCATCTTTGCAGCATTAAATAAAAACAACTCAACTGATTCTGCTGCACTCCACAGCTCACATCCTTTTGTCAGCACTGTGTGCCTACCTCCTCTTCTCTGCTTTCTCCCTGATGCCTTTGATACCTTCCAGATTCCACATCCACCACCATTCAGCTATGGGTAGCAGTCCTGAACACAAACCACACAGCCCATGTTAGCAGTGACAAACCAGCGCTGAGCTTGGGCTGGAAGGCAGCAAAAATCTGCTCACTGCTTCCATCTCTGCAGGACTCCTTTGTGCTCACAGCACCACGGAACAAAGCTCTACAAAAGCCAAAAGAGTCAGAACATGCATAAAGAAAGTCCCATCCAGCACTCTGAGCTGTGGCCCTAATGAACTGTGCTGCTATAAATGCCAGTTAGTCTGGTTTGCAGCAGTGAAGAATTGTAAGAACATGAAGTTCCATAACACAGCTGACTGCCATTCAGTCCAGGGAAGTGATCTTGCCTTATCTACAAACTGGAAAGAAAAAAAAAAACCAACAAATATTCAGAAAGGGAGACTTCAAAGTAAGGCCTGAGGTGGTGCTTGAGTTATCAGAAGGTTTGAAGGATGGAAATGGATGGAAATAAACCTTATTCAGCACAGAATGGAATGGATATGCTTTTGGACGAGCCCTTACTGAATGAGGCACCAGGTCAGAGCTCCAGCCTGGCTGGGCCCGTGGAAACGCTGACATACTGTTTGGAGAGCAGTAAGTGCTTCCTCTGGGCAAGGCACAGCAGACCTGACGGAAACGTATTCTGCATCCTCAAACCACTCAGCCACTGGAAACAGAGGCAGCACTACTCACCTCACTTCCTCAATTGCTGCCCTGCGCTATGAGCTTAGCACTTCCTTCCACCTCAAAACCATCACTGCAATGACAAGTTTCCTACATGTGCTAAGCCTGCACCATGCAAAGAGGGAAGATGGAAGCCAGCCTAACTGGAAAGCCCCACGGGCACGGGGCAGTCAGTGCCTGCAGGCCTCCTGCACGGCCTCGGTGCCTTACCGCAGCGTGGAGTGCCTGCCGGAGCGAGAGGCACTGCTGCCAACTGGTGAGGGCAAATTGCTGCCCCTGTGCAGGTCCTCGATCGAGCGGCTCCAAGGCTTGGACTTGTCCATCGAGTTTTCCACGTTGTTCTCCAAGCTTTCAAAGTCAAACCTAAAGGAAATAGAAATGTTGGAGCTGGGTTAGACGGCAAAGATGCACATAGCGTTTTCCTTCCTGTTAAACATCTGCAGATTTTGTAGGTCCCAAAAGGCTATGAAAGGAAAGGAAGAAAGCGATGCAGGCTAATTTCCCTTCAGCTGCAGTTCAGAGCGAGCTTCAAATCCACACTGCAGCAAATTCGGCCCCTGCCAAAAGGGGAAGCTAACCACAGCTCAGAAGGATCAAACAGCCATGCGTTATTGTGCTTCGGTGTAAAATAAACTTTGCAGACGAGCAGCCTTGCCTCGAAGGAAAGAAGAAGAACGCTCCAAGTCGTCTCCATTTTATTCTAATAAATGGATATGCTGTAAAAGTACAGTTTCCTCTCCTACAGAGCGCTCACACCGGCCCATCAGCCCCCACCAGCCTCAAGCATGTGTGATATATTACCATCATCACTGAAGATTCTCTTTGATTTCTGACTCTGTGCCACCATACTGCTATTGCAAGGAAAAACTGCTTGTTCCCCTCGCAGCTCTTGAGGTTATTACTCATGTTTACCACGCTAGAGAGGGAAAAAACCCAGCAGGATAACATGCACGCATTCACATAATTTTAGGAACAAAGTCTTCATACAAACCCATCTTTTTGCTGTGCAGTATTTTCCAGTGTTAGGGATGTTTTTAAACGTATAATTTTCCTTCATTAATTTTACTGCAGCTCCACCAAGAATCTCATTTCTGTGATGGTACATGTACATCTGATGGCATCGTTTTAAAAAGAAACCATCAGCTCTGCTCAAGTTCCCAACTACAATGGTATCTTTAACTCATCACTTATTTTCATACAATTTTTATGAAAAATCTATTGCTCCAATTTATTGAAAGGAAAATGTGTGGACACACAAAACCAGATCCTCATCTGAGCCTGTATTTCACACTGTGTGATCTAACGACTAACGAAAACAGATTTTCTCCTAATTTGTTTTAGCAGAGTATATTTAATGATCTATTACCTACATAACTAAATCCAACTCCGAGCTGGCTGGGTGTCAGCATGGCAAAGTGGGGAGTGGTCAGGCTGAGGATGTGGCTTGGAACACAGCAGGCAGTGCCTGAATTGGTTTTGCACTGTGCTCAAGTCTGAGGCTCCAAAGCTAAAATCCACATCAGTATGGCCTTAAATATAATCATAGAACCATGGAATGGCTTGTGTTGGAAGGGATCTTAAAGATGACAGAACCATGGAATGGTTGGGCTGGAAGAGGCCTTAAAGATCACAGAACCATGGGAGAGCTCAGTTTGGAAGGCACCTTAATACTCCAGCAGAGGCAAGCCTTACTTACGTGACTGCATACTGTGCAAACGACAAGTACTCCACCAGTACATCCAGGCCTTTGTTTTCTTCATTCAAGAACTCCCTGACCCACCTGTTAGAAAAATCAGGAGACATCAGGGCATTTCACTGGGTTTGTGCAACTACTGGAGTTCTTTTCAGAGAAACTGGAGACGCATCCATCGCAGGAAAGACACCCAGGAAGGAGCAAAGCCAGCCAGGGTCAGATCCTAACACTAATCCTGCCTTCTCTTTTTAAAAAGTTGTGACCTATGGCTGTACATTTTAGTCTGCCGACTCTACACATTAATCTGAAGTTCAGAAAAAAACAATTATTTTCCAAAGCTTTCAGAAATTTAAACAAGTCGAGGCAGGTTTGAAATCCCACTCCCAGGCTGTGCAGGAGCTGTGAGCCCCAGCAGCAGGCAGGGAGCTGGTGGGGAACCACACTGCAGTCAGGTCGGCTCCTCCAGCCCAGCACAGTGTGCTTTTGTTACCTCCAGCCTTCAGGCTTTCAATCTTTTGCAGTGTACATGCTAAAATAAACAACTTGGCATCTCTGTAACACATCTTTTGAAACACATCCTCCAGCCA
The DNA here is from genome assembly GCF_905368555.1 of Meleagris gallopavo. Classification (NCBI taxonomy): domain Eukaryota; kingdom Metazoa; phylum Chordata; class Aves; order Galliformes; family Phasianidae; genus Meleagris; species Meleagris gallopavo. Next base: position 35,156,632 of record NC_139410.1, on the reverse strand, counting down.
GGTGAGCAAGATAAATAAACACTGCCCTTGCCCGTCCCCTTCATTGAGCTGGTGCACTGCATGGGTTCCTCCTGCATGCCCATGAGCCGTCACACAGCCTCACAATGTCTCATTTGGGATCCACACATCTCTGGTGGGAATCCCTCTGTGCTGGAGAAGGAGGGAAGCAATGCAGAAGCCAGCCCAGGGGTGCCACAAATGCCCTCGTTCCTGGCAATGAGGGCAGCATCCAGTAAAATGGGTGTAAGTTGACTGGGCACACACTGGATCACAGCACAAAAATCAAAGAAACCATACAGCCAACACACTGAGGCTTCTGGTGCTGAGACCATGAGCAGACAGATGGAACCAGCCAGCAGAATGGCTCCATCTCTTCAGTGGAGTCTGAAGTCCCTGTGATTCTTTTACTTCTGCAATGTGAGAAGAATTTTCTGCTTTTTGAAAGCAAAATCCTGACAACATTACTTATGGCCAGGCTTCACAAACCATATTGTGTTAAAGCTATAAAGCAGCATGGTTTAATATACGTATTTTATAAGTGCAATGCTACTACCGTTTGAGAGCCAATTATTCAGACTCCTGCTCTGAGTTCCCAAGGGTGAGCAGAAGTTGGTTGCAATCTTTTCATGGCCTCGTGGAGATGTGCATTAACCTCAGCACAAAAGGATCAGGGCTGCCCAGCCATCCCTTCCCAGGGCCCTTCAGGCTCTAACAACCAACCGGTGCTATCACTGCTTAGCATGCACAGAGACATCCTCTGAAAGACATCTACAAGCAGATGCAAATCCAATGAATGCAGAGGGCATCAGAAATTCTTACCCTATGTGGTTTGTTCGCAAAGAAATTTCCAGTTCTCGGAGTACTTGGGTGGACTCTTGGACTCGTCTCCTGAATTTCTGTAACGGAGTGAGGAGGCAAAAATAGCTCTTAGGACTCCCACGATGCTATTAAAAATATCAGCATCTCATACGGCACAGATTGAACAAATACAACATTGGGGTAAGCTGAGAACCCTCTAAATCCTCAGGAATGCAACAACAATAGCCAGGCAGTCAACAAAAATAAATTCAGAAAAATAACTTCTGGTCCCATGCACGTTTTTGAGTTTCCAGGATTAAGAAAATGAAAACCCTGTAGCTGAATACACATTTCTTTACAGTACAAGCTTTGTTTCAGTATCAAACTGTCCACTGAGAGCTACAGTGTGTGGACTTCACCCTCAGCCCTGTGCTTTAATCTTGTTTCTGCAACTCTATACCCACACCAAGAAAATGCTGCAATTTCTGTATAATTACCAAACTTGTAGGTGCGAGTTGATAATGAAACACACATGTGCTCCCATCTGCACAGTGTAATAATTTGTGCACCCAAAATAGCATTTGCAAAATCAGAAGCTGGAAAGAGGCCTTCAAATGGCAGCAGTGAAATGCTGGGCAGCAACACAGCACAAGGATGTTTGGTGTCACCTCCACGTGGGAGCAGCAATGCAGCAGGAGTCCCAGGTTCAGAACAGCCACTGGGGAGGCAGAGATCCTCTAAACACACACATTAAATGCCTCATCCCAAGCCAGGCGGGCTCCTGAATCCCCACAGAGTCTGCAGCAGGGCCGCTCCAGAGCACAGCTGTCTTGCTCTTCTCCCAGCTGGGGAATACCTGTGGTTTTCTTCCTGCTTTGTGCTCCCTGTGCTTGGAAGTGTACCAAAACAGCCCCCAGGATGAGAGGGCCTTACTCTGACTTATCCTAACCCATCCACATATATTATCCCAGAATAGTAGAAGTGAGTAAGAATAGAAGCAGATGGATAATGAGCATCACTCTGGAACTGCGGCATTTACAAACCGACTTGGTCACCATTAGAGCACACACAGATGTGATGTGCTGGGAAAGGCTGGTAGGGTTATGAGCTCTTAGGACACAGTGGTGCTCCAAGGACTGTGCCCTGAATGGTTTTCAGGAGTGGATGGGTTGAAGTGGGAATGGTGAAAGCCCAGGACTCGCCTCACCTTGATGGCCTGCAGAAGGTTACCAGCAGCCCTTTTCATGAAGGCAGTTAGCACCAGTGGCTTACTGGGCTCAGAAAACCACAGGCGGCCCAAAATGAGTCTCACTGTGAGGTGCTGGTGGACACAGGGCTCTGTTCATTTTCACTTTGAAATAGATGGTTGCAATCAGACCTAAGCTTTCTTTGCAGGACAGAGAGTTAGCTCAGAGTCCAAAAACCCAATGCCTCCTCTCAGAGAGAGCTGATACAATATAACCACAGGCAGTAAAATCTTACATCTCTAGAAGTAAGGATAAAATAGTGATATAGCAGGGGGCAGAGACAGGAACCGGGGTAGGAGGGCACAGCAGAAATAGGCAGCCCGATCCCATGGGGTTTTTTGCAGCCACGACAGCAGGAAGTGCCTTGGTGCCTTACTGCCCCTAGAAAGCTCCAAACTGGAATTTCTTTTAAAATGTCTATCTCCACATTTCAAGTTTTTTGTGTCCAACCTCAGCTCAGACAGAAAGTCATTGCTCTCCTGGGAAGTCATCAGGGTCCCAATGACAGCCCCAAGCACACAGGTAACAGCAGTGCCAGGAGAGACTTTCTCTTGGCCATGCTGGGAGTTACAGAATCACAGAATGGCCTGGGTTGCAAAGGACCTCAAAGCTCATCCAGTTCCAACCCCCTGCTGTGTGCAGGTCACCAACCAGCAGCCCAGGCTGCCCAGAGCCACATCCAGCCTGGCCTTGAATGCCTGCAGGGATGGGGCATCCACAGCCTCCTTGGGCAACCTGTTCCAGTGCCTCACCACCCTCTGGCTCAAAAACTTCCTCCTAAAAGCAAGAGTGCTGACCCAGCCCCAATGACAGCAATAATGGGGTATAATTCTCCCCACAGCATCTGCCCAGAGGTTCTCTTGGAAATCTTTCCCACTCAAGGCCCTGGCTGAAGGAAGGCTGCTGTTGGTACAGAATAATGCAACAAAAGGGAGAAACTCAATGCAGTTATTTTTAGGCTCCTTCAGTTTTGTCATTTGTCATGGGACTCTTAGAGCAGCATTAGGATAAGAAAGGCTTCAATGTGCATTCACCACAGAGCAAAGCCAAACACTAAATGAATTTCAAAAACCCTGCAGGAGAAAAACACAAAGACCCCTGTTCAGATTAAAAAACAAAACAAAACCAAACCCACACAACCAGCTAGGGGCACAATTCAAGGTTTCCTCCTAAATGGCTTCCAGCTCCTTGTGGCAGCCTCCGACAAGAGAAGCGCTGTCGGAAGGCATTCATGCAGCCCCCAGGACAGCAGCGAGGAGGTGTGGGCAGCAGGGCAGGGTGCCCACCTCCTGTGCCTGCAGAGCAGGGTGCACTGCTGCCCTTCCAGCAGCCCTGGCCTCAGCAGAGTGCCAGGATGCACATCTTACCCCAGGGCACTCAGCTCGGCTAATTGCACGGCAACACAAAGCAGCAATTGTCGGGGCAGCACGGAGAGGCAGCCCATGGCAGGAACTGCTTGCCCTGCTGCCTTTTCTTTAGGCTGTTATAACAATCAGCACAGGATATGAGCTGATGTCCACCGTGAGAGAATACCAAAGGTTCAGTTATGGTCCCCTAAACGGGATGTGAATTTACGCTCTTCTGAAATCCTAGAGGCTATTAGTAAGCCTTCAGGAGTGGTGCAGAAGCGTCAGAAGCAGCCAGCTCTGGAGATGTAGCACAGAGAGCTACAGATGGGGCTCCCTGACGGCTCTGCCAGCAGCAGGTGACTGCTGCATGCAGTCATTTCATGTGCACGTCCAGAGAACAAGACACAGAGCTGCAACGTCCGCTCCACAGGGTGAGAGAGGTGCCATGGACATGGGATTTGTCTGCCACCTGTACTGCCCACATGGGAAGCCAGACCTGGAGCACAGCTCAGCGACAATTTGTCAGATTGTTTACTGGAGCTAAAGATACTAAAACAATTTGTTTTATGTGTCAGATGGCCCTTTTCTTTGCAACATCTGTTCTGCTTTCTAAGCCACAAAAGCCACAGTGTCTTTCCAACCTTCCTCTACATTTTGTTACATCTCCAGGACTTTTCTGAGAGCTCCATGGGGCCTTGCACACAAAGGCAGGAAGGAATCAGGACCCCAGGAGCTCCTCTTGCACGAACAAAGGACAGCCAGGAGGAAACAGGATGCTCCTCACCTTCCTGGTGACAGCTGGGTCCAGATAGCCCTTCAGCTTCTGGATGTACGTGTGCGGGGGATTCTTCACTTGGAACCTTTCCTGAAAAGGACGTAAGAATAAACATCAACCAACTTATAACATTTTCTGTATGTACTTATGATATGTATGAAGTGCATGCATACACGTACATATTTAAACAGAACACACACATAAATATATACCTACATACCCTGTATTCACCTATAATCTACACATATACCATATGCATGCAAATAAACCATCTTTACATGTATCTTGATTTTCTGAAATTTGATATTTATATTGGATGCATAAAAATATGGCTTACATATTCAATTACAGTTTTGAATTCCAGTTACAGACACAAACAAACACACCTGGGACTGCAGAGCCTCTGTTCAGCAGGAGCATGGAGGGCAAGAAAAGTGCTGCAGGAGCAAATACTTGCCCGTGTTGGATTGAAAGGCACCACCAAACAGAGCCTGGCCCCATCCCCTGCCCTTCAGCTGTGGGTCAGTGCTGCTCAGACCCCTCAGCCTTCTCTCCTTCGGGTGCACAGCCCCGGAGCTCTCAGCCTGTCCCCATCAGGAGGTGCTCCAGGCCCCAGCAGCTCTGCAGCCCTCCGTGGGGCTGCCCCAGCAGTTCCCAGTCTGCCCTGAACTGGGGAGCCCAGCACAGAGTACAGTGCTCCAGCTGTGCCCCCTCAGGGCAGAGCAGAGGGGAGGAGCGCCTCCCGCCCTGCTGGCCATGCTCTGTGCAACACACCCCAGGGTACCATGGGCCTTTCTTGGCCACCAGGACGCACCACTGGCTCACCATCACCCTGTTGTCCACCAGGACGCCCAGGTCCTTCTCTGCAGAGCTCCTTTCCAGCAGCTCAGCCCGGTACCCATACTGATGTGTGTGGTTACTCCTCCAGCTTGTTCTCAGCCCACCTCGCTGTTCATTCACCCACCCTAAGCTTACCTACAAGGATGTTATGGGAGATGGCATCAAAGCCTTGACTTCAGCGAGGCACACACCTTCTACTGCTCTCCCCTCATCTCCCCAGCTCTATGGAGCTGCAGTGAAACATGAGTTAGTCTGCAAGGAGCTGTGTCCATACCTGGTAAGAGCATTACCAAAAGTTCTGATACTATTTGCATCCTGGAAGAATTTTAAACTACTCTGTCCTTTCTCTTGAGGAAAGGCCTCATAACAATTTCCTCCTGGTGCTACAGCTTCGCATTCTGTAACCGATACTTGAAACCCTCACATATGAGGTCAGGATGCAATTCTGCCTGCATTATCTGGACATTATTTCCTACCAAGGAGCATGCTGCTGCCAGTACCAGAACACACTGTCTGAACACCAAACTTGTTCCTGTTATTATCTTGCTACTTGCTGTAAAAAAAGCCATTTATCACGGTCAGAGAGGAAAAATGAACTCACAAATCTATCCTGGGGTCCAGCAGCCCCAAGCCATGGCTCCTTAAGATAGAAGCAGACATTTCTGCCCTGTGTTATAACAGGATTGCTTCCCATGCACCCTCACAGATGGAACTTGGCACTGCCTTTCTATCTCAAAAACAGCTCAGGAAGCACAGAGCTGTGCACCCAGGGTCAGCCCCTTCACTCCCTTTAAGCCTCAGGGAAATGAACACAATTTGTAGCGATGGAGGTGAAGAGGGAACATTTGGATCACCCAGCCCATAAAAGCAGAGAACAAGCCATCATTTAACAAGCAGCCACACACAGGACTGGTTTCAAGAAGCCCAATCTAACTGCTGAGAGAGGAGGCAATCACTGCTAGAAGCTCATTATCTGGCTGGTGCATTGCCATGGGGCCAAGGAATCTTGTGTGTTCACAGAACCTCTCTCTTCGTTAGACTCTTCTATCTGTGTGCCTCTGTGACCACTGAGGAAATGTCACAATTGTAGTTAAACTGCTGCTAATTGGAACTGCTGTCAGGGTGCTGGGAGAGCCAGGTGCAAGAGACAGAGTGGCATCACAGGGAGGGCTGCAGATGGGTGTAAGGCTTCAGCACAGCTCCTGCCCTGCACAGAGAGCACCTGCTGCAACCCTGCTCCTTATGGAGAGAGACAACAGAGGCAGGAACCAAAGCATGTTGTCGGGGACTTCAGAATACAGAACATTTAAGCACAGAAAGTAAAACATGTCAATATTCAAAGGTCTTTAACTGCTAGCTCGGTGTAAGTGCTTTTTAAGGAACAGTTGGGACAATTTCACATTTAGACATCCAGCTTCCCCAGGACAGAGCCCACCATGGCTTTGCAGTGGGCACGCACAGGAGTGATTTAGAAGCAATTCCATCCATTAACTCATTTTAGAACTCCTTTACTCTGGCAGACAGACTACAGAAGCACTTTGCTCTGAATGGGGACACGTCCTAAGAAGTCAGCAGAGCTTCAGGACCACCACTGGAGCTTTGTGTGAGCTCTGGAGATATCCCAGCACTCAGCACTGATGTCCTCCTCTGCAACTCACGAGGGTAGCAGTGTGCTTGCTGTTCCCAAGCACTGCCCTGGGGCTGCAGGAGGGCTGGGCCATCCCTGGAGGCAGCAGTGTGGGTGGTGTGAGCAGCAAAGGGACAGCTGTGGGATTGATCCTCCTCCTGGGGAGCTCCTAAAGCCCCCATGACTCTGATGTGTTATACATAATCCTCTAGATTATGTATAAAAAAGTAAAGTAAAGCTACTTTACTTTCAGAGTCATTTCTTTCATTCAGGAATGGGGCATCATCTGCTAAGTGGCACGAGCTTTCCCAGCCCTGGGGTTAATAACTGAAGTCTTCAGCACGAACCGCTTGAAGAGACTCAGCAAGCAAGCCCAGCAGTCTGTGACGCAGATAGCACACACTTTTGTGTGTTTGTTTTCTTAAAACCAGCCATAATTATGTACTTGTGTAACGATCTCTACAGCAAGGTCATTAAATAAATACTGCTCGTTATCGCACAGCAGAATTATTTGGGCCGAAGGACTGAAACCTGCAGCCATCACCAGGTCCTACGCAGGGAAGTGCTGGTCCCTCTCCTCTGCTTCCTCAGCTCTTCCTTCCCTGAGGAGGCAAACCCACTGCTATCCTCCCCTAACCCTTAAGAACCAGAAATAACGAGCTAAAGCTGTCGCTTTTTCCCATTCTCTCCTCCTTTGGCAACCCATAACTGCTCATCGGCCAAATCAGTTTTCAAAATAAAAACGTATCAGGCTGTGAGTCTCACACTGTGTGAGGCTGGGGGTCTCCCCACAGACACACAGTGCTTCCAACCAGAACTCACCTCCCCAAATTTCACCATGCAGAAAGCACGGAGCAGAGCCGGGCAGACACAACACTGTCATAAGTCCCAACCAAAAGCTGTTTTATCTGCGCTGTGCAGTCTTGAGGCACTGCTGCTATCTGCAGCCTCAACACCAGAAAGGCATGGACCAGCAGTAACTGCCCTGCCTTTGTTGGAAATTCATTTTGCAGAAATAATGGGCCCTTTCTTATTTACAACCTGCTGGGGAACCTCAGCCCAAAGGCTGAAATGGAAGAGCACTGCCCAACGCTGCAGTGAGCTGCCCTGTGCCTCCCTGAGAGGAATGAATGATGGAGAATGATTCGGGGAGAAGCTCGGGCTGGGGACACAGCACTGCTCCCATGTTGTCCTGCATCAGCACCACCTTCTCCTGGTGGATACAGTAAGGGAGGCCAGGGGTTTCACTTCAGCAACGAGGAGGAACTGCTGGATTCCTGCATTTCCCCTTCCATGCAGTCCTAAGAAGAACTCGATACATCCCTTGTTCACCTCAATCTGGGAAATGTATTTATTCTGAAACCAGGAAATTGTGGCTTTTCCAGAGATATTCTGCTTCCAAAAACGTTCAGGATGCTTTCTGTGTTAATGACATCTGTTATTATTGTTACCCTCGCTGGCTCATTCCGCTCTCAGGGCTCACACAGGCCAGGTAAGCATTCAGTGGGTCTGACTCGGCACTGCTGGGGAAGCTGTGTGCCATTTGTCTTTTGGAAGGGTGTGAAAGCACGTCCAGGCTAGGCTGGGCAGCACGAGCTGCTGCGAACCACTTTGTCACCACGCAGCTTCTGGCAGGATGGAGGGCTCAGCAGTAAACATTTCTCTCCTCCTAAGAACATGATCTAACAACTACAGCCAAAGCTCCTTTCAGCTCAGTGTCAATGAAGACAGTCTCAGGGTCCCTCTGTGGTTTCAGATGTTCCTCCATGGGCTATTTGGAGCAGTTTGTTTCTGATGGTAAAACCTCAACACAGCGCATTTCTGGGCTCAGGCTCACGCACAGCCTGGCCTTCAGCCCGGCTCCCTCGGGCACCACCAGCGTTGCTCCTTGGGCACTGCAAGCCCAGGAGAAGCTACCACCACCCCTGTGACCCCACACCGGCCACCAACCTGCCAAACTGTCCCTTCCTTCCTCTGGAGTCCCAGCACTGTTGGGAGAGAGCTCCAGCAGCAGCTCAGGGCTGAAGTTCAGGTGCTACCACACTGCTTCCATCTTGGTGCTCTCCATTAGTTACTCTCCACGCACCTCCAAGGGACAGGACACGATCTCCACCCCTGCCACAGCTTGCCATTAGAGGGCAATGAAGAACTTCCTAAGATGCTCACATCCGTGTCCCCCCAACACTTCCATGCACACAGCTGGACCGAAATGCCAGCAGTGCCACCAAACACTCCTTGAGAGTAGCTTGGCTCATCAAGCAGGGCACATTATCTCCTCTCCCTGACTGGAAGTCGGATGTGTGCTCACATCACATCCTCCAGACCTGGTTTAACTCTTCTCCTCCTCCTTAGATGTATTCCTTGTTCACCAACCCAGAGAGGCAGGGAGCAAGCTTATAGGGAAGCTGCAGCAAAGCGTGGATGACTTACAAGGACAAAGGAGAGAGAGCACCATCCTGGCTGATTCCTCACAACCAGCACTGCAGCCCCTGCAATGGCTCACCAGAAAGCACATCCACCTCGTCAGAGATACAAAATTTATTATTATAGAAAACAGCAATCAAAGTTTGCTTCCTCTCTAACAGCTTACGTTCCATACAGAATCTATTTCTAGAAGTGTTTGCAGCCACGTACCATAATTACACGGACAGATATAAATATTTCACACACCATATGCTGTGCTATGGTGCTGTTACAGACACCTGCTCCATGCTGCTCCAATCCTCAGTGGCTGGCGAGCACCCAGCAGGGACATGGGGCAGCTGCAGTAGATTGCAGATTGCAGCCCTAAGTACATCCTCTGGGACAGTGGGACCCTGAGAAGGGTAGATTTGGTAATTGGATTTCACTGGAGGCTCTGCCACTGTAATGGGTATAAAAGAAGTGTCCCACAAACCTATTTATAGGACACTCCTAACCTCACAGCATGACTATGCCTTCTGCTTAACCATCATCCTGGTACCTGCACTGCCATCTCAAGGAAGCGTCCCACTCTTTCAGCCCTGGATCAAACACTTTCATTAGCAATCACTTTGAAGTTTATGGCAGATTTTGCTGCTGGCTCACAGATGCACACCCCACCTTCCACATGCTTCACTTTCTCTAAAGAATGCCGTTTCTGCCCATTTGCTACAGCAGACCAACCTGTTAATTGCTACACACTGCTGCCAAGCCTGCCCCGCACAGAGCTGTGCACGAGGGATGCCTCAGCATATGGTGCTGCTTAATCCCAGGCTGCTGCTCAGGCTCTGGAGGTGAAGGGGAGTTCAGGCTGCATCGCCATTTGTCTTTCACTGAAGGTGACAGCTACGGCCATATGGGGCAATGGCTCAGGACAGGGAAAGCCATGTGCCCAACTGCATCAAAATCACTCACTGACATCACACAGCTTACTTACAAGGTGAGACCCCATCCACCGCACGCAGATTCCATGAGTTTGTTGCCACTAATGGAGCACGAGGCCAAAGAAAGGAGCGTCAGAAACCACCCAAATGCTCATCTCCTACGAGATGCCCTTTTAGGGCCTTGCACTGACAAACCCCGTGCGTGCTCCTAACGAGGCGTGTGCCACCAGCCCCCCAGCCACCTCACCTGGTCGCAGATGAGCTCCCACTTCTTCTCATTGTCGTACTGCCGCAGCAGCCGGGCTTTGTCAGGAGGCAAGTTCATTGCATTCTGCAGGGAGAGAGAAAAGAGCATCAGGTAGTGGGCTCGGGTTTGGGAGGCAGCAGATGTGGGTGAAGCGAAGCAGCAGGGCTGCACTCACCCTCATTGTTTTATGCAAATCCCTGTTGACAGCACTGCTCAGAAACATTCCCTCTCTGCACTGCCTGAGGCCCCAGAAGTGCCAGCAATGCCCCTCGTGCTGCAGGATGCACTGGGATGCAGTAGGAGCCTTCCAGCCCTGAACACATTGATACAGCAAGCACCCAGTGCTGGGCACTGCAGAAGGCTGCTTTTCTCCAGACAAGGTCCTTAAAATCCATTTCATTCTATTTTAACAGGACGCCGTTCAGGTTTTCAAATGTCACCACACGCAGCCCTATTTGCTTACAATGATGCTGGAGCTGGGAGCACAGCTGCCCACCACGACACAGTGCAGGACAGCCCAGCTGGGTGCCTACCCTTGGGCAGCTCTCTGAAACTATTTGCACAGCAAAAGGAGAGTTCTACAAGCACATCTCGAGAGCCTCCTATCAGCAGGGTGCAGCACAGGAAGACCACATGCCAGAGCACGAAGCATCTCTCCAGCTGTAGCTCACACATCTCACTCTGGAACACAGGCACCTGCTCGCCCACTCCAGGCCCTGCTGCCTTCCCACCAGACCTCACCACCTCCACCAATGGACGAGTGTCACCCGCTCCCAGAGCCTTTCCACTGCTCTGCTGCTGCTCTTCCTGAAGCTTGTTTTCTATCAGATAACAAATACTCTTCTCTTTGCTCATCTGTGCTGTCATGTCGATAGTATTTACAGGCTGTGATGCTATCTGCCCTTGATTCCCCTCTCAGTCTCTCACCATACACCTTATCAGTTCTGCTTATCATTTTAATGCACTCCTTGGTATTTTTCCTGGGGCTTTGTCAAGTGCCATTCCTTACCTGTGACGATGCAAACATATTTCAGATTTCCACTGGGCCTGAACTGTAGGGGAAGCCTCTCTGTTTACCTGCAATCTGTGCCCTGGGACCAGAAGCCATCCCGGAGAGCTCTGCAGAGCCCAGTTACTCTCTCCAGCTCCTTGAAAGGAGGTTGGAGCAAAGTGCAGGTCATCTCTGTTCCCTGGTAACAGTGATAGGACAAGAGGTGATGGCTTCACAGTGCACCAGGGGAGGGTCAGGGTGGGTATGAGGAACAATTCCTTCTCCAAAGAGCAGTCAGGCAGTGGCACAGCTGCCCATGGAGTGGGGGTCACCGTCCCTGGGGGTGTCCCAGAGCTGTGGGGACGTGGCACTGAGGAATGTGGGCAGTGGACATGGGGGGGGTTAGGGATCTCAGGTCTTCTCCAACCTTAACAATTCTGTGAGTGCAGCCTGAAGGAGGGAAAGAAGGCCCAGGCAACGATTTGGATGAATGCACTTCAAACAGATTAATTCTGATTTCATTCTGAAGTGTGAACTCCCCACTCTGCATCTCTCGCATCAGCAGCTATGGCACAGAAGGCTGCTCCATCACCTTGGCTCGACCCTTCTGCTTGCACAGCACAGGCTCCCATCACAATTAACCACACAGATTCACAGTCTGTATTTCTTGCTTCCCGCAGCCCGGTGAAATGACTCCCAGGCGTCTCTTAGCCACTTCCAGGTCCTCTGGTTAGGGGCATCACACACAGCAGCACTTTCTGGCTACCTGCAGGCCAGGGGCTGCCAATCTCCCACCTTCCCCCTCCGTGCAGCTCGGGCTCGGAAGCCTTTGGCGTTCAGCTCAGCAGCCGCAGCTCGATCCTGTCTGCAGGGGCCGATTCCTGGCCGTATTCTGGCTCCAAGCACACATAACTTCTCTTTTTCCCCACAAATTCCAAAGTTATTCATGTCTACTGTCCACGTGCCAAGTCATATAGGTAAGGTTTCCATTTCGTTTGCTCTGGACTGGCATTATAAAGCTACAACTTCATTTAATCACAGTAGCAGATGGAAAACCAGGGGGAAATACTAGCAGGCCCACAAAATATTAAATTGCCTAAGAGTTAAAAATAAAACTAGCGGCGCATCAAGGAAATATACACATTTAACCTACTGGACAAAGCCCAGCTCCATCCAATTCAGCACCCCGGCAGCATCCCCAAGCTGCAGAGAGGCTCTGCACCCCCAGCCCGGCCCGAACCACCCAACCTCTCCCAGCTGCCATGCAAGGACAGAACTCAGCTTCTTCTATCTTATTCTTCATTTTAATGACAATGTACAGGCTTATTGTTTTGGAAAACAAATGTGGCGGCATCTTGAGTGACTTAAAAGCATAAGCGTTGCTAATTAATGGCATTAAGCTGTTGCTCTTTCTTGCTAATCTTATGATCTTTAAGTCTAAATCCTTTTTATTTATGAATCATGACATTAACTTGCCAGCATCAAACAGGACAGGCTCCTCCTAATCCATCCGCTCACAGCAAAGGCCCCGCGTGCATCAGTAAGCCAATTAGAGCACATCCATCCCAAAACACGAGACCTTGCCACCAGCCTCGAGCACAGAAAACCATTTCCTACTCATAGAAGCTTCCAGGGGAGCCGTGCCCAGCAGCCCGAGGACACGGCCATCCATTCCTTTGCGTGGGTCACTGAGAAGAGCCCTGGGGACAGCAGGACGGGGCAGCAGAGGAAGCACCCAGTGCCCATTGCAGAGACCGCTGCCATCTATCAGAGCCCCACACACAGCCAGCAACGCATCCCCTGAATTCCAGCAGCAGCCTGGGGCGGGCATACTGCGAGCGGAGGGAACACAGACCCACGTAGCTTCCCACAGCTGCAATGGCAGAATTAAACTTCAATTTTGCTAATGAATCCTCAGCACCGGGAAACCTCGTGCGCAGCTCCAATGGCTCCATGGTGCAGCTTAACGCCAGCTCCTCTCTGAGACGTGGCAGAGCAGCTTATATTCCCGAGCCCTAATTCCCAGCTCACTTTCTCCTCCTTCCCTTCCTCTGAGTGGGATTATTTCCGATCCGCACAACCACAAGAGAGAGGAAAGCAAACCTTTGCACATTTTTGGCTTCATGGTACTATTGATGGAACAAACCGGAGCTTCAACAATATCCTTGGTCTCGTTAGATTCAGATTAAGCTGAGCCTTGCTCATTTCCTCACTTGCTGACTCTCTCTCACCTGGAATTTCCCAGCTCACAGTGGCACTCCCTGCAGGCTCTGTGCACAGCGCTTGATGACTGCCTGCCTATCGCCTTCCGCCTCCAGCGCTCCTGGCTCTATCTCTGCTGCCTCCATGATGACGAGCTGCACCTTTCATTTGTTCTGTGTTACACTCATGACTGTTTTATGGCACTGCCCGAACTATTCCAAGCTTTTTTAATGTCCAGTGAGTTCTTACACAGTAAATCCAAAATTGGTCCGTAAGTCAAATCCATACCTCCCAACCTGTAGAACTGAGAAAGAACAGGCGTCCTTCCAGCAGGGAACCCTGGGGTCAATGAAGCTCTGCTGCAAACCTCAGAGCTTGCCTACTAAGGCAGCCCTCTGTACTTTGGTACAGCGTTACAATTTAACACCAGGATCCACAGTAAAAGAGCCCTTCATGTTCTTGTCTAATGCTAAAATTCAGCTTTCTGTAACTCTGCATGGCTTCACTTCTCAGTCCTGCTACAGTGTGTTTATTTAGGAAGGCTAGAGGCGAGTGAGGCAGTTCTGGGTGTGTTGACTTTATGAGGAATCCATGCAAGGCTAAAATTAAATCTACTTATCGTTCTAATCCTCCTTCTCCCCTTTTTTTTTTTTCTCCTTATTAAACCATTCTTTGATCTCGAAGCCCAGCACACAGCACACAGATGCTCCCAGCAAGGCAGCTGTCCCTGCAGACATCCGTGTGCAGGGCTGGGACTGAGTGCAGGACTCCCATTTACACATCTGTGTGCATCCCAGGACTTCTCAGCAACCCCACATATCCTAACTGGCATCGTTCATTGCTCCCTCCTCCGTGGTCCCCACTGAAGCTGCCGTGCTGCTTTGCAGATCACTTCTTTGCTTCATCAGCATATTGATTACACACTATCCTAACCTGAGAGCCCTTGGAGATGTGAATCTCATACTGCTCCACTGAGAGCCCCACTAGCATCAGCAGTGCACAAACAAGAGCAGAGTTGGGATGTGTTTCACCACGCACACACGGGGATCCTATGCAGACAGCCTGTGCACATTTTGGGGAGCTCAGCTCCTTCCCAGTACTCCCAGCAAGTGCTGGGAGCTGCAGCTGCAGCCTCGGGGCAGGAGCAGAGGTGTGAGCCAAGCCGGGTGCTGCTGACATTCGCTGCTGAAATTCCATCTGAGAAGCATCTCGAACGTCTTGGTGACCAGCGACTGCCGCTCTCACCACAGGGCTGTTAATACCATTCAGAAATTCAGACCCAGACTAATACTTTTCAGATTTTGGAAATGCTGAAACCTCGTTAATTCGACACTGAGAAACCGTTTCAGGCTGCAAAAGCCCCAGAGCCCAGCTCACAGCTGACTCACCCATCCCGGAAGATCACCGCTTTACTCACTCATTCAAATGCACTCACCACCGATAAGGCACACCACAGAATCCAAAATTAAAGAGCTTTCAGTGAAATGTCTGGGAAAGTGCATTCCAGCTCGAGCCTACGCTCACGTTTGCCAGGAGCTGGGAGCCGCAGCACAGCAGCATGCACCCAGCTGCTGGGCGTGCTATGTTGGACGTGGTGGGAGATGCACAGAGGAGATGTGTTGGACATCTCATTTCTACCACTGCCATGAAATGCTGGACATGCTGCCCGGAGCAACCCACCTCCTCCTGCCCGTAGGCTTACACCTTCCTGATCCCCTGCCAGCACACAGCAGTGCAAAACAGAAGGTGAAGGCTGAGCGCCGGGACAATCACAATCTGCTCCCAATTTGCTGATGGGCTTTTCTTCTTACAATTTATTAGTTTTTATCAGCCTTATAAGGATTCCATCGAAAAAAAGCTTTACTCTAACCAGAGGATTCTCATCCCGCACGCCGTTGTTCACTACAAAGCCCCCAGAGCAAACACTGCAGACCCAGCTGTGTAACTGAATAGCTGCCTATCAACTACTCTGCTGAAAAGGAAAAATTAACAGCACAGACAGCAGCACCTATCAGTGAGTGTCAAAAGCCATCTGTGCAAGAGGACTGCACAATCTCAGCACAAAAGCAGCTGTAAGGAACAGTCAGCTCGGAGGCCACGCTCTATCCAGAGGTGTAAATCTCATCTCCCAAACACTGTGTAACAGACCACTGAGCTCACAGAGAACCCCGTCCTGCAGCTGAACCACGGTGTGAGGACAGAGGCAGCCCCTCCATGCTGGCACCTGCACCACTCCCCGCCCCGTGCACACTGCCCCAGCCCTGCAGCCCTGCCCCTCATCCCTGCCCAGCACCATTCAGTACAGGGCTGAAGTTAACCACGCTGAGCCAGGCAGCAGGTGATGAAGTGAGAGCAATGCTCCCCATGCACACCTTCAACACACTGGAGCGCTGGAGGTGGTTTGCAGAGGAATGGCTGTCGTGCATCACCTCCAACCTGGCTGCTAACTCTCCTGGCCAACAAAGCTCCTGCCCTGCTCACAGGCAAGCTGTGAGGTCACCCCGCTGGGAAAGAGCTGCAGCTCTCAACAAAGTAATAATAGAGCAGTTAAAGAAATTTCCCCTAACTGGGATTTTAAAAGCAGCCGAAGATCACAACGTGCTACTAAGAGATAAGGAGAAGTGTTTTCCCAACATGACAGCAGCAGCAGAGCCCCATTGCGGCCAGGACTGCTGTGCTGATCTACCTGAGCAAACACCACCCGTGGTGCTCACCCATGCACCAGCAGCTTGCCTTTCCTAGTGGCATTTCCCTGACAGCTCCTGCAGGGATCCACGTCACTGCTCTGGCTTTTCACTTATTTAGATAATAATCCATGTGAGAACCTAATTATGGTAGATTCACTTCCCACTTCACCATTTGCTTCACACTAAGCCCACTACCAACAAATATTCCTGGTATCCTCATTCTGGAGATGCACTTTCACTGTGTCCACCCCATGCCCGTCAACCAGCTAACAAAACACAGAGGGTGCTGCAGATGACCCACGTGTTGCAACCACAGCTCGTAACACTTCATCAGTTAATTAACAGTACTAAAAAAACAGTCTGATTAGTTGCCACAGTTAAGAGCACACAAGTGTCCAGTCTGGGTCTACCCAGCCTCTTCTGTCAGATGAAGCACCCAGAGGGTGGTGAGGCACTGGAACAGGTTGCCCAAGGAGGCTGTGGATGCCCCATCCCTGCAGGCATTCAAGGCCAGGCTGGATGTGGCTCTGGACAGCCTGGGCTGCTGGTTGGTGACCTGCACACAGCAGGAGATTGGAACTGGATGAGCACTGTGGGCCTTTGCAACCCAGGAAAGCCATTCTATGACTCTGTGATACTCAGGGCTCCCTCCCCAGCCCTGTGCCCTGCGCCCATCAGTATCCATTGCTCACCAACAAAGCACTCTGCATGTGCTGGGCCAAGGCATACGTTGGTGACACTCTTAAAAAACTCCAATTTGCAAAAGATCTCAGTGTCAGAAAGCCAAAGCTCAGGAGGATCAGGAACTCCACGAGGCGTGCTTGGTGCTTTAGACTAAGCAAACAAGAAGCTATAAACAGTGAAACAAGCAGAAGTGATAAGCACTTCTTAAACATTGCAAACTATTTACCTCCTCTTTTCTGCATTCAAGTACTTGATGAACTGTGAAGGCAATTTATCTGAAAGTTTGTTGTACTGAAAAATGTAAACATGAGCAAAGGCTCCCATATGCCAAGCTCCAAACCCATGTGAATTTTACAGGCGTGCCATAAACTCCGGTTTATACTGGAAATATTTACAGGTCTGACTACCGCCAGCACCGCTGCACCCAACAGAAGAGGCAAATGGCCAAAGAAAACCACAGCCGTGTGACTTTCTAGCCATAATGAGAAACTCCTCATGCACTGAGGCTGCTCTGTCTCCCACTCCACAATATCCGACCCCCAGGGCTCTCCTGCCTTACACGACGTCTGCCTGTGTTACAACAGGAGTTACTACAAACACACGGCACACACACACACTTATCTACACGTCACATGAGTAATTCTCATGCCTAAAAATCAGGCGTCTCCAAACCACCAGTGCAGATATCTTTGTTTCACCAGTCACATTTTCACACGGATTTTTCTGTATTTTTTCCATTGCCCTTCAGTGTTCAAGTATTAAGCTCCAAGGACTCAGCAGCTTCCTGCAGAGTGGCGTGAGGACCTGCCTGGATGATCAGCTGAGCAGATCCCCCTGTTTCCAAAGCCAAGGCAGAGCTGTAGCTGGCAGGGAAGCCTGAGAGCATCACGAGAGAACGCAGCCGCCCCACAGCATCATTAAACATCCCTGCAACAAGCAGGTAAAGCAAATCACCAAAAAGCAGTAAAGCTCTGTTGATGCAATTGGCTGCATACACCATGAGGCAACCGGCTGTACTTGTGAGAACTCAATACTCACTTTGAACACACGAACCATCTGCAGCAGACTGCATGGGTCTGAGACATGGCAGGGTCGCACTGCACCAGGGCCGGTCCCAAACAAGGCTGCTCTGTGCTGGGCAGTCCCAGCTCCCCCCCAGCACTCCCACCGAGGCCCCAGGATGCCTTTTCACTAATGGAAAGTTCACAGCCATTTTACTGCAGGCTTTTATCAAGCTGCTGGAGTAATGAGATGGATTCCCTACCAACCGAAGGGGTCTCGCTCTCAAGAGAAATCAGAACAAGGCTACTTTTAAGGCTGCTTTTTAAAACTAACTAGGTTTTAAAATAAAATAAAATTGACAGATTGTGAAGGTGAAGACAAAATTCAGCTCTGCTAAGTGCAGCGTGCTTTGAAAGACCACAGCAACTCTTTGGCCTGCGTTAGTGGGAAAGAGCAAGAGCCCGGCACCAACACCTGCCTATCCCCTGCCCTCCCAGCCAGGACCCCCTGCAGGTAGGACCCCTCCTGCTGCAGCTGCATCAGCAGTGCTTCCCTTGGCAGAGTGATGTCCTTGACAAGAGACTAGTGCTCCTTCTTTTTGTACTGTCATCGCAGCTCCCAAGCAGCAGCCTTCATTTTCCCTCATATTATTTTGGCCTAATTTGGGAAATGTAACCGATTGCAAAAAGACAGCGCTGTGAACAAAGCCCATTCCCTCCCTGATAGCCACAGGCTGCCCTTGCCCACGTCCATAGCCAAGTAATCCTCATTGAAAAGTTCCTGCTCTCCTTCTCCGCCTCCCAGCTCACTCACCATCCTGAGATGGACATTGCACAGCACTCCCAATGTCAAACTGAGCACAACATTAGCTCTTACACAGTGCACACACTCTACCAGACACCCTGGCATGACAGATGAATGAGGAGCTGGTGCAGGCAGAGGCAGCCTCGAGTGCTGCACAGCTCCCTGCATGGCACTCACACAGCACCGAGCCAACACAACCCAACGGCAGATGTGTGCACTACATGTGTCTCAAACACTGCTTCTAGCAGCTTTTAGGCTGGATATTAGGAAATACTTCTTCTCCAATGAGCTGTCAGGCAGTGGCACAGCTGCCCAGGGACCGGGGGTGTCCCAGAGCTGTGGGGATGTGGCACTGAGGGACGTGGGCAGTGGGCACAGCGAGGTGGCTGGGGTTGGACTTGGGGATCCAACCTTAACGATTCCATGATTCCACAATTTACTGCTACATGAATAGCTGCCATAGCAAACAGAGCACACCTAGTGACCCAGTGCACCTCACCATCCCCAGCTTTGGGTTAAGGAAACGGAGTTTCCCCAAGTGTCAGCCTTCCCCACTCATCCCACTTGAGCACCACCCCTGCAGCCCCAGGATGCTCTTCTCAGCACAGGAACATTATCAGTCTCCCTGCTGTGCATCCCCACGTGTACAGCCACATCTCTTGGCCTAGCGGCGCTCTGCTTGGTTTTCCTCCCAAAATCTGGAAGCAAAGATGTGGAGCCTGGCACCGAAACCCCTGCAGCAACATAGAAACTCTTCTGAGCTTTGAGTCAGAGGACAAAACCCCCCTGGGAGACACGCAGCAGCTGAGTGACTGCACAGGTTTGGTTATTCTTTAAACACTTTTACTGCGGCCATCCCAAAACCAATCCCAAGTTCAACGCTAGACCCATAAAAGCTTCTCCATAAAAGCTTCTACTAGGTTACTTTTTCCAAATAAAGCCCTAACCACATTTTCTGGGCTTCTGCTTATGATCAGCACACTGAAGTTTCCAGCGCACACTGCAGTCACTGAAGCTTCAAGGATTTCATCTTTCCAGAGCCTAAAAAGCTGTGCTGCTTCTAATCCATTTCCAACAAACTTTCACAGGATGTCACTGAGTCACTCACGGCACGCATTACCTAATGTCACACTCAGACGTGAGCCACATAAAACGTAATTCATGCAGAGCTGTGCGCATTCAAGGACTTTGCTCAGATACTGGAAAATAGTGGGCTATTCTGGATGCTATTTTAACCTCTGTGAGAGGCCAAACACCAAACATCCGAAGCACTGCGCTGGTACCACGCCAACACAGACACCTGCAGCCAGAAACACAGCTCTATTCTTCATACGTGCCTTATAAAAGTAGTCAAGTGTTTTGTGTACTCCACGAGGGCCTCTTTCTGCAAAGGCCCCGTGCTGTACGCAGGTCAGGTGGTGGCACACACTGCAAACAGACATAGAGATGAGACGAGAGGTGATGGCCTCAAGTTGCACCAGGGGAAGGGCGCACTGGATATCAGGAGCAGTTTCTCCCTGGCTCCAGCCATATTTCCAGGGTCTTCCTTATTCCTGATTCCCACAAGTTTGCTCACCTGATGATAACACACATGCTACAATGGCCTTTGTTTATCCACAAACACGCTTCTCATTTCATTTGCTCATCTCAGAGATCTTTCACCAAGATATCTGCCTCATGACTTTCACAGCGCAGTACGTGAAGACTGTAAACAGAACTTTGTATTTCATCAAAAATCCCTTTGATGTACGTTGATAAACTTGAATGAGAGCACCCATAAATGTGCGAGGGCACCGCCTGCAGCACTGCACCTCCTGCCTGGAGCAGCCATGGGCAGGGTGGAGGTGTGGGGCAGAGCAGGGCTGGCTGCACCAACCAGGGCACACGGGGCACTTCTGGAGCCGGTGCAGGAAGGCAGGTTACCCACAGTGACTGGAGGGATGCTGGACAGCTTTAATGACTGCACTGTAAGATCCTTCTAGAATCCCCCACTCAGTGCCAAGGAGATGGAGAAAATCCACAGGTGTTAACAAAACTGAGGTCATATTTACATCTGATGAATATACAGACATTTTATAACTGTCCAGTTATGCTGTGAAAGTTGCCTGCTACCTGCCACGAATATCTCCTGAGTTAATCATAACACAGTGTATTTACTGGAGAGTGAGCTGTGCTGGCTGTGCTGTGCTGCTCCCTGCAGTCCCCGCAGCTCTTCAAACCAACCCCGGCTCACATTAACCATTAATACAACACCATATTCCTATTTTCATGCCGGCAATCCACCAAGGGATGAGAACCCCATCCCTTCGCTAGGGTGGAGGCATACAAGGGCTCAGTCTGGGCTCTTTACAGCACGTGGAGATCAGACGGCTTCCACTGTCATCTGGTAAAGCTCTCTCCTTCGAGGTGCCCCCGCACTGCTCCCAGCCCTGAGCTCACACAGCCTGCCATACGCCTGCAGACTGCGAGGGATGTTGTAGGTTCACAGCAGGGGAAAATCCAACCCACTGCCTTGTCACTGCGGTGGGAAATGATACGGCTAGCAGGGAGCAGCAGGGCTGTTGCACAACCATCCAGACAGGACGTACGGTCTGATTCCAGACCAGCTTTCCTGGGAAGCGCTGTCTCAGGCCAATGGCAAACAGCTCACCCCTCCAGAAGGGAGCCGGGAGCATGCAGCCCTCCCCTGCCTCTGCTCTAGTTCTCATTTGATGACCTTGACACTATAAACATCAACAAAAGAAGAAGAAAAGAAGGCTAAGCTATCTAATACCTCTCCAGGAGGCTCTGCAGTTCATTAAGAGCCCCAAATTAAGTGCTAATGCTCTGATTAACCCCCATTAACGCCAGCACTGTTAGCAGAGGTGTCTGGGATGAGCCTGGAGTCACAGGCTGTGGGGCGTAGGGACAACCAAGAACAGAGAACAGGTATTTACCGAGGGGCTCTTTTCTGCTAACCAGCACGTTTTAGCCCCTGTTGCACACCACATCATGCATCCACGTTCATTTCCCAAGCACACAGCCTGCTACACAAACCAAGAGGCACCTACATGCAAGGGCATTGCCCAGCATCAGTGACATTCTGTCCTTTCTACGGCCAAGCTGCACGCACTCAGAGCCCTCTGGAAGACCTGGATGAAGACGTCGCTGTGCAGCCGAGCCCTGACTCCCTGCAGCTTCCCACGCTAGATGGGAATTGGGTTAAACTCACACAGGAACCAGGCATGGCACTGCATGAGGATGAGCCACGGCTCTCAGGCAGCATCACTGAGCTGGGAGCGGAATGAATCCTGCCTGGCACCATGGAGCAAAAAGAGGGACCGGCTGCCGAGCAGGAAACCTGAATTTCTCATGGAAGCACATCTGGTATTTATTAGAGGGATTCAGGGGATCTAGTTACATCTATTTTTTCCTCCTTAAAGCAACAACTCACCAGGAAGTATTAGTATGAGCAAGCAGCACATGCAAATTGGTGCAAGAATCCCCAAAGCTGCACGCAGGGAGCAGCGCAGGCTCCCACAGGACAGGGCTCAGCCGCCTGCCCCCACCCACCCCCAGACTGCCAAAAGGTGAAGGAGGATCCACCACAAAAAGGGATTAAAAAAGGGAAGAAAAAAGGACGCTTCTGTACTGGGAGGGTGGCTGCAGCCCTGCACACTGGCAGTGAGATTCCAGAGTGCTGTGCTCCAGCTGCAGGCAGCCCTCACGCTCTGATGGAGATGACAAGGGGGAAAATACTCCTCCCTGCACTCGTGCACCACTGCCATGCTCACACCTGAGTGCCCCCATCCACACAGCTCAAAGACACAACCTGCAGCGCAGTTTCACTGCCTTCCTAATAAACACAAACCTAATTGGGAACGGAGTCGGCCCGGTGGCAGCAGCCCGCCCTCAGAGCCAGCAGCCGCACTTGGGGCAGCAGCTCCCCTGGGGCGGCCCAGCAGCCGTGCCCAGCCTCAGCGATTAAAGGCAGCATCCTCCCAGCGCTGCTCCTAGAGAAGCCCCTCCCGACATACTGCCGCTGAATGCCATCGGGCTCTGAAAGCAGAAGCAGGACAGGCCAGCAGCTGCCCCACAGGTGCTGCTTCACACCAACAGGGAATACTGGGTCGGACCAAAGGTGCTGACAGGCACCACAGCACAGCACCCTCACAACTCTGCTACAGAAAGGTCAAAAAGGCACAGAGAGATGAGTGAAAGCTTTCTAAGATTTACCTGCTTCAAATGAGGCAGTAAATTCAGGTTTTAATAGGCCAACTCTCACACGCTGCATGGTCTCTTGCTCATCCCCTGTGTCCATTTATGTTCAGCTTACAACAAGTCTGGGCTGTGCTGTGAATGTGAATTGCAGCCTTCCTGAGTCCAGTCACTTCTCCCTAACATGGCACACTGCAGCCAGGATCAAAGTATGCTTCAACACGGCACGTTTCTGCAACAGATAGCTCCCTGACCCCACGAGGAGCAGCAGGACCTACCAGGTTGCTCAGCATTTGGACTGTTTCCATCCCCATTGCACAGAAGGTACGCCGTACAGGCAAGCATCGAGGCACGTCCTTGCCCAGCAATCCCAGCTGGATTGAGGTGACCTCGTGGCCATGGTGCATGAGGAACTGTGCTGTGAGCTCCTTGCACTTCAAGGTGAGAGCAAATCCCTGAGCTTGAGCAGAACAGTGAAAACTGCTTAGCACAACTCATTCCCATAGAACAGTATATATATTGACAGCTACCCTTGGTGGGATGGAAATATTTTGCTCTTCAGAAAAAACACAGTTGGGTCCAGCTCAGAATAAAGCTCAGAGATGGCAAAGCAGCCCTCTGCAGTCAGCAGTGGCAGCATCATGCAGTGACTTCTGCACAAACAGCAGCAGTTCCTGCTGTACTGGGATTTAAGCATAAGCATTCCCAAGAAATGGCTGGGTCAAGATGTGCATGTTCACACACAAGTGCTGCCAGGCTATAAGGGACCCACCGAGGAGAACAGTGTGAGGGGAACTGCTCCCCACACAGGCTCGCAGGCTGGGAGCTTTCACAGCGTTCTTCTATAAATATTTGCAAAGCCTGGTAACAACGGAAACATCCAAAAGATTTTTCCTTCCTTGGAAGCAGCAATGAAATCCTGTTCTAAAGGTCTGAAGCACCTGAGGAGGGAAGATTTAGGTTGGATGTCAGGGGGTTCTTTTCTATGAGAGCAGTGAGGTGCTGGAACAGCTGCCCAGAGAGGCTGTGGATCCCCGTCCATCCCTGGAGGTGTTCAAGGCCAGGTTGGATGGGGCCCTGGGCAGCCTGGGCTGCTATGAAATGGGGAGGTTGGTGGCCCTGCGTGTGGTGGGGGGTTGGAGCTTCGTGATCCTTGAGGTCCCTTCCAACCTGGGCTATTCTCTGATTCTGTTATTCTGAGATGTTGGGAAGGGCTCTGTTCCTCAGCTCACTTCATCTCACTCCGTGGGGTTCCAGAGGGCCAACGAGGCTGAGCACAGAAAGCTGTCCCTTCCATCTTCAGAGCTCTGCCCCATCCATCCCCGCAGTTCTGCTCTATCCATCCTCAGTGCTCTGCCCCAGCCCTGCACAGGGCTCAATCCTCAGGGCCTGTCTCTGGAGCGGGTGGGTAATTCAGTCCACTACCACTTCAGGAGTGGGAGATGAGATCACTGTGCTTCCCTGCTGCGTGCCAGAAGGTCCCTCCCAGCCTGGCAAGCTGTGCTCCCAGCGCAGGCTTTGACATCCAGCACAGGGACAGCACCCTAAGGGTGAGGAGACCAGAGGCCGTCCTGGGGAATGCTGAAAAGAACAACATGAAGACTTCTTTCCTTTAAGTCTAGTAGGGAACATTAGTAAAATCAGCCTCTAAAGCACACAGGTCAGGCCCTCCTGTGAGACCAGGCACAGGAAGGGGTGTGGAGCATGAGTCACTGCCAGGGTCACCTGCTTGGAGGGGACACACACAGCACAGAGCACCCAGCAGAAGCTCCCCAGAGCAGCACAGAGCAGAGCACCGAGTACGGGAACTGGACGCAAACATGGCAAACCAGTGGTATCCTCCCCATATCTTCCAACCAGAGGGAATATTCCAGCCAGCACTGAATGTCCTGGGGCAAGTCCAGCCATCGCTTCTGCCCAAAGTACTCATTAGTGGGGCGGCTAGAAAAGAGAGGCGCCTTCAGAGGTAAGCATTACTGTTTCACAGCCAGTATTTCCCATTAACTGCAATTGGTACCATTAAAATGGGCAGCTTTGCTGCTCAGCTACACCTCTCATAGCAGCCAAAATGACGCGCTGTTAGTTTAAAACGAGACAGAAAGAGAGCATTATAAGGCTGGTGTGAAACTCCCCGAGCACCACATCCATCTTAATTCCCCTCTGCAGGAGCCAGTGCAGATCTGGCTGGCTAATGCCCATCCTAAAGCTGTGCCAAGAAAAACACAAAGCAACCAGCTCCTTCACAGCACCAAGAGACTAGGAAAGATGATCAATTCCCGAATCGCACAGCTCTAAAAGCGGTAATTAATGCTCCTTCCAGGCAAACACGTTTGCTCCCAAGGCACCAGGCTCTGACAGCTGATGGCCAACAGCCTGCAGCAAAGGACTGGGAGCAATAGCAGGGGCTCCTCAGCAACGTGCTGCCCTGCAGGAACCCTCCTGCCTGCGATCTCCGTCCCATCACCTCCGCAGTGATGTCCATCAGCATCAGCAACCCCTCTGGGAGCAGCAGAGCAACATGCAGGGAGCGGGATGACAGAAACAGGACAAGAGAGAATGGGTATGAACTAAAAGAGGGGGGATGTTAGGAGGAAATTCTTTACCCAAACGTAGTGAGGCCGTGGCACTGCCCAGAGCTGAGGTGCCCCATCCCTGGAGGTGCCCCAGGTTGTGGATGGGCCCTGGGCAGCCTGAGCTGGGGGCAGTCAGCCCACGGCAGGGCTGGGGCTGAGGGCTGTGACATCTCTTCCAACCCAACCATTCTGCAGTTCTAGGTTCTTTAAGTCCCTTCTAACCCAACTTTTCTGTGGTCCTATGATCCTATGAAGCAGCAGCTATAAATCTTCCATGTGGAAGCCTCAAATTTTGCAGCTGAAGGACATCTGCATGCAAAAGAAGAGTCCATACGCCCAAAGATGGGAAAGGAGTACCAGAAGGCACATAAGACCAGTATCTGTTGAAGAGCAGAACGATGCTTAGTGCATTCCACGCATCACGTTCACCACCTCTGCCTGCAGTCAGGCTGTGGCAGCACCTTTCCACTGCTCCACAGCTATGCTCTCAGCGCATGCACCGTGCCTCCAGATCCAAGGCGGTTCGGTACCGAGAGCAGAACGCAGTGCTGGGGGATCAGCTCAGCAGCACACACAGAGCCTCTCCCCTTGGCCGGGAGGTGCCCCTGCGTCCTCGCTGCTGCCGGCCAGCACCTCTTGTGCAATCCTCTGCTGCGGCCGTTCTCTTCCAAAAGCATTTGTCAGAAGAAAAACAGAACCACCCAAAATTGAACATCACTCAATTGCTCAGAAAGAAAAAGAATAAATGATGTTCACTTCCAGCTCTCCCAGAAACAGAGCTCATCTGCAAAGCAGCCAGAGCAAGGAGCCAAACCCAGCACAGCGATGCTCCGGGCAGCAGCTGCCACGGACCCAGGCATGTCCCATGGACAAATCACTGTGTGCTAAGTGGGCTGGGAACATCCCACCCAGCAGACACAAGCCTAAGTCTGACACTGGAGTGGTCACAGCAGGTACCAGAAGATGCTCGGTGCCCAGCCCAGCGGTCACAGGGGTACAAGGAGATGCTCGGTGCCCCAGCCAAGTGGGAGCAGGCAGAGAGGGGTTTGCTGTTTGGTGATGGATGCTGGCACCTACTGCCTGTCCCAGCATCCTTCCAGCCCACCCACCAGAGGCCCAGAGGAGCTCTCGCAGCCCACTGCAGGACCCTACGGGCACTGAGCCATATCTTCCTGCAGCTACACCCAGCAAACCCTGCTCCAGCACCATCAGGGCGTAGCTGCAAAGAGATGTCAGCCTTCCTGCACCTCCTATGTTCCCTGACAAACAGTGTCTGGACAGCCAGCCAAGCATGAGTGAGGGCAGAGGGCTGCTTAAACAGAACATGTTTTACCAATTAGGACCTTGTGATATCCACCAAAATATCTAATGCAGAGCAGGAAAGCCACTAATAAAACCTCATGCACGTCCCAGAGTTTTACAGGCACCATCTGAAGCTGCAGGTGCTTTGTTCTAAGGCTGCAAGGCGGCCTTCAGAACCCCCTGAAGTTCGTTTCAATGAGTTTAATTAAGCACAGTTCTCTGTTGCCCATTTCCCTATTTGGGTGCACTTAAAACTCCACTGTCCAGCACCGCACTCCTTCCCACCCTGTGCTGCTCCCACAGGCACAGTTCACAGAGCACAACACGCACAGGGTTAGGATGCAGCAGGATCCCGATTTCTCCCAACGCCAAAAGGAATTTCTGCTGGTGTTACCATGCAGACTGCAGAACCAGCTTCTAGCACTACTGTCACCTGGCTTCCACACAGCCCTAAGGGAGATACCCTTCCCCACACTCAGCTTAGTTTTGTTCTTAGGGAAGTCCAACCCACGCTGAACTTCTGCCCTCAGTGCTCGTACACATGTGGAGCCACCCAACCCATCCCACAACTCCAAGCAAGTATTTTAAAAACAGCACAGCACGTCAACACATTGATCTTTTGATTTCCTGATGCAAGCACATCAGCCAGGGGCTTAAAGAACGAATTGGTTGGGTGAACTCCTACCCATAAAGCCAACAGGCACCGATGCAGAGCCCTGTCACAACACAGGCAGGTGACAGCAGAGTGGTGGTGCAGCTCCAACACTGCCACATCCCTCAGTACCACATCCCCACAGATCTGGGACAGCCCCAGGGACAGTGACACCCCACTCCCTGGGCAGCTGTGCCACTGCCTGACCGCTCTTTGGGAGAAGAAATCATTCCTAATATCTCAGCATGGATCTACAAGGCCCAGGGACAAGAGGTGTGGAGGGGACATGCTGCACAGCGAGGGGCCTCCTCTGTCTGGGCTGCCCCTAAGGATACGAGGATCCTAAGCCACAGATTCCCTTAAAAGCAGCCCATGGAAACCAAGCACCCATCAGCTCACACCAGTGCACACCACACCTCTCATCCCCAGCCACCATGCCACGTCTACGCTTTATCTCCGTCACCTTCTGTCCACATCTCAGAGCTTGCCCTTGTCTCCCCAGCCCTGCAGCACCATTCCTCTCTCCCAGAAGCCACCCGTGCCCTGCATGCTCCCTCCCAGCCCCACGCCTGCAGCCCCCAGCACAGGGACACACAGCAGAGCCGTGCCCCAGAGGGCCAGCACTCCAGCAGGCGCTGCAGCTCTGCACGACGCCGTGCCCTCATGGCTCCCTGCCTGCACAGAGCGTGGCTCTTATTTGGAAATGCCTCATATTGATTTCCTGGCACACGACTCCTGCTGACATGGGCGTTGGTATTAGCTTCCTGTCTGAGTTGTTTTAAGCCAAAGTACAAAGCCTGATATTTATGTCGGTGTTTATTTTGCTAATATGTAGAAGTTGTGGTTTGATTTATTTATTTTTTTTTAATCAATATAATAATTTTACTATATTTCATGAGAGCAAAAGCTATGTTGCAAACAGCCCAAGCCAACAACTCCCACTGAAGGCAGCAGGAGGTCAATATTTTCACTACCAGCACTCCAGACAAGTGCAGTTCCTTACCCTTACATTCTACAGAATTAATTAGTGCAGTGAATTGATGAGTGGAGGACATCTGCACAGGAGGTGAGAAGCCAGCTCGGAGTGCTGGGTGCTGACCAGGTCCGTGCATCAGATCCTACAGACACAGGAAGGGGCTATACTTACTTCATTGAATACAGGTAGATTTAGGAGCCTACCTTTAAATCCCAGCAGGATTCCTTAACTGCCAATGAAATAGCAACGAAAATTGTTAATAAGATGGATAGGACCAAGAGAACAACCCATGGAAACAGCAACAGCAGGAGGCTGAGCAGCCAGCCTCACCAGCCAGACACTGAGTGCTCAGCATGGATGCTGCTCCATCCCATCCCCTCCAGCTGAGGCTCCTCCTGGCCCTGCAGTGCCACAGAAGGGGTTGGGAGAGCCCAGAGACTGCAGGCTTAACGCACCTTGCTGCAAATCATATTTCAACGTTATCTCTCACTTCGATGGCCCAACCTCCAAGTTATTCTCTGCCCAAAAGATGTTTTTATAAAAAACAACAGCAAAACTTTCCACCTCCTGAGAAAGCACCAGAATGTAGAATCTCACACAGACGCCGTGCCAATATAGCTTACTGATTAAAATATTAGCAGGAAGAAAAAAAAAAACCCTTGTAAGACTCTTCTTTAATTAGATTTGTTTACAACAGCAACACAGATATTCTGGGCAGCCTCCTGCCACAAGTGATTTACCTTCCTCAATAGCAGAGGTCAGGCAGGGTGCAGATTTAGCACTTCCATGGACATCTGCTGATGTATCCGGAAAACAAAGGAGGAGGCAGGAAAGGCTGGAATGGGCCAAACCCTCCGAAATATGTTATTGTACAAACAATTTTTTTTTTGTGTATCCCAAGAACAATAAAGTAAACTTGGCTGGGCGTGTTCTCCGCTTATTAAAACTGGCAGCCCTCTCTCCAGACTCTGCTTTTTATTATTGCGAAACCAGAATGGGGCTGAGCGCTGATGTCAAGCTTTAACACGCTCAGTGAGCAGACAGTGTGGGTGTAGGGAGCGGTGCGGCCGCAGCCGGGGCCAGGGAAAGCCATCCCAGCACTGCCTGCGTACCCAGAACGCCAACTAAGGACAGCACAGCTAGGGGCTGGCACACGCACAGTAACAACCTGAAACTGCTCACGTCTGGTGCGCATCCTTTGCTTGTGGCTCGATAAACTCCAATCGATCAGGCTTAGCAAAGCCGGCGTGCATCCTGCACTGCCTTACAGATCCTTTCCCAGCAGCGTCCTGCCCAGCTCGCCCTGAGGGATGCACTCTCCTGCAACGCGCCCTTTGGAACTACGGACACGCAGCAGGATGTTGCAGAAAGCCCTGCATCTCAGACTGAAAACAGGATGCACTTACAGCACGGCGCCGTGCCTGAAAACCACCCCAGAAAGGCATATTCCTCTGCTTGCTTTCCCACAGTTAGGCTCTATCCTTAATTCCAGTCGCATAAATAATTAGCACGTAAGACCCATCGCCTTCCAAGCACAATAACCCGGTGGGCGCTGGGCTGCACGAGCTCAGTCCCAGCACAGCAATGGCCAGGCCATGGGGTGCATCCTGCTGGGCACCGCTGCTGCCCAGAGCAAACACAGTGTGTTTTGTGACCGTACAGCACCACAGGACTTGTCCCCATTCACACACACAGAGCCCTCTGCAGAGGAGCTGCCTGGGCTCCGAGGGGCTTCGAGGGGCCCCGAGCCGCCTGCAGCAGAGCACAAAGGAATTATTTGGAAGCTTCACCAGTTTCAACAAAAGCAGAATCTGGTCCCAAATAATTCCAGGCAGCTGCTGGTGCCATGTGCATACATTTGCAATGGTAAAGTAAACAATTATTTTTTGGACAGAAATAAGAACGACTTTACATTGGGCCTTTGGCCTTCTGCTGCTTAGCTCAGTCCTGGAGCAAGAACACAAAGCTGTGGAAATGCAAACTGAGCACAGCTAGAACCAGGTGACAGAGGCTCTCCTCAGTAAACACAGACTTGCAGTACTGTGACTATTGCAGGAGAACACTGGGCTCCAGCTACTGCACACCACGCATGGGATCTCCCTCCTGCAGCAATGTGCTGTGCCGTGCTGGTAGGAATACAATGAGGCTACGTGGCTCTGTGAAATAATCCTCACCCCTTCTGTCTTTTTGCTGCTATTTAAAGGCTGTGTGCAGACCCTGCTGCAACTCGTGCCAAAGCCTCACATGGCCACAGATGCTGTGATACCCATAAAGCAGAGTGTCCAACTCACAACACAAGGCAGAGTGACTCAACACACCACCACTTATTTCCAAGCAGCACCTTCAGCCACCTGCACCTTCCTGCCATGCTGTAGGCATCCATGACAAGTGCTTGAGCTGCTCAAGCTCCTCATTTCCCCAGCTCAGGCCAAAATACTGCTCCTGATGCAGCTACTACACTGCCATCAAAAATGACCAAATATGCAGAGTGTATGGAGCAGTAGGAGCGAGGCTGCGGGGATGAAGTAGAAGCAGGGCCACCATCCATGAGCCCACTTAAAAGATAAGTGCAACACACAAGAAGACAACTTAGGTGCACCCGTGGCTCATCAGAAGAAATCTATATAAAATATATACTTCCTTTTGATGTGGCGGGGCTATGAAGCTGGGGATGGGTCTGGAGCACAAGCCCTATGGGGAGCAGCTGAGAGAAGTGGGATTGTTCAGTCTGGTGCAGATGAGGCTCAAGAGAGACCTCATAGCTCCAAGCAGCTCCTGAGAGGAAGCTGGAGTGAGATGGTGGGCAGCCTCTGCTCCCAGGTGACAGTGACAGGATGAGAGGTGATGGTCTTAAGTTGCACCAGGGGATGGTCAGGTTGAGTATGAGGAACAACGTCTCCTCCACAGAGCAGTCAGGCAGTGGCACAGCTGCCCAGGGACTGGGGGGTCATCATCCCTGGGGGTGTCCCAGAGCTGTGGGGATGTGGCACTGAGAGATGTGGGCAGTGGGCACGGGGGGGTAAGTGGGGGACTCCTGAAGTTCATTTCCAACCTTAATGATGACAAGATTCTATGAGGGAACTGGGTCCTGTTACTCTTTTGTGCTTGGCTTGTGCTGGTTGTGCTCCTGTTTAAAATAGGAGGTTGGTACACGTGACTTCCA
The DNA here is from genome assembly GCF_905368555.1 of Meleagris gallopavo. Classification (NCBI taxonomy): domain Eukaryota; kingdom Metazoa; phylum Chordata; class Aves; order Galliformes; family Phasianidae; genus Meleagris; species Meleagris gallopavo. The sequence goes on along the minus strand of NC_139410.1, from coordinate 35,125,172 downwards.
GAAAGAAAGGAAATACACAAAGGCCATACCTTTCTATCAACTTCTGATTTGTTGGTTTCTTTTCCTCCCGTTCTCTCCCCTCCGTGGAAGACTTGCTTATGTGACAGCAGAGCCACAGAGCAGCCCGTGCCTCATGCAGGGCTGGCTGTGCCTTCCTGCTGCATGCATCAGTGCCCGTAGCAGCTGCGAGCTGCAGCAATACACACCAGCACTCCCTGCTTCAGGACGCAGCCCTGGGGGAATACAAGACGCAGAATGGAAATGCGAAATTTCTGCAGGCAGTGCTGTGGGGCTGCTGGGTGCCAGCTGGGAGTGCAGCAGTTGCAGCACAGCCCCAGCAGAGGTGCAGGCAGTTCTGATTCCTGCGCCCAGCAGTGAAATCAGACGAGTCAATTCCTGGAGGCGGCCAAAAAAATACACTGATTGGAAACATCTGGCAAACAATGCAGCGTTACCTCAGCTTAGTTGGCCTTTCACTGGCTGGTCTCTCCCACCAGTCTAAAACAAAAGGTCTCTTTCAGGGACACGTAAGGGATGTGTTTTTCCACCAACGGAGCCGAATTCTGCCCTGATAGCCGCATGCAAGGCTGCATCAGCATGGGACACTGCCTCAAGGAGAGCAGCATCACGTGGTACCAAGCTGCGTCGTTAACGCAATTGTAATGAAGGTTTCTGCTCTGAGATGGAGGGTACGCACACAGAACAGGAAAAAAATTAGGTCTTGTTAAAAAAGAAAGAAAGAAAAAAGAGAGGCAAAGCAGTAATGAGTGGGGTTTTCCCTCGCTTTCAGGCCGGTCAGATTCAGGTCGCTGGCGCAGAGCTTCAGGCTGGCGCTGACCTGGAAACTGAGCCAAGAGAAACGCGACTGCCCCAACACCTTCCTCTCTTAGCTTCGGTCAGTGCACTTCCCAGGAAAACCCCAAAACCATCACTCCACAGCACTGTGTACTTTTACTTCTCGGTTGAAAACCTGGGGTTGGCAATGCAGCTTTGCACAGCTGCACCTTGTGCTGCCAAAGGAGAGCAAGGGCTGTGCCTGGAACACAGCAGCTCCTTGTTCCAGCTCACCTTGTCAGCTCTTGTGCAGCCCAGAGTGCTGCACAACCACCCGAGAAAAGGGAGGGTTTGATGGAACTGAGGATGGTCCCAGCAATCCCCACTCAAGGGCCAATTTTGGAAGCTGGAGCCATTCTGCTGCAGACGGAGGATGAGCTGCGGGCCCAGGCACGGCTCTTCATTTTCCTTCTGCACTGCTCCACCTCTCTAAAGAAATGAGGAATTAGGAGAAAAGGACAACTAACCGGGACAGACAGTAAGACACAGAAGAAGAAAGGGAAGGAAAAATGCTAACTCAAAGCACCACGTGAATGCCTGCACTGAAGCTGTGCGGCAGAGCGACCGCCGACATCTGCACCACAAGTTGGGACTGCGCTCTGATTTTAGAAAGGACCAGCGAGGGGACTCAGCAACTTCTGTGGGCATCTGCGTGTGCCTGTTAATAAAAGAAAGCCGCACCGCTCTTTGCAGGAGCTGCTGGGACCCATCTGAACGCAGCCACATCAAGGGAGGAAGGCGGCAGCCATCAGGGGTCCACAGCAAAGCTGAGCCAAAAGGAAGGGAGCAGGAAGGGGGGAGCGGCTCCCGCTGGCACCAGGCTGGAGCTGTCACAGCCCCGAGCTGCTGGGACCAAGGTGCTCCGGGCTGCCAGCAGTCAGCACGAGGGCAGTGTCTGCCTTCCGCATCGCTGCTCTGCGGCACCGAGCTTCCTGCCATGCCACACCACAACTCTAAGCACCTCGACGGGAAAATAGCTTTTCTTTCATTTACTACGCCTCTATTTCCCTCAAATATCACTGCACGCCACAGTCTGCCTTCCTTCCTCGGGGAGTTCTGCCACATTGAGGTCTCCACGCAAAACAAACCACAGACAAGAAATGCTTTTGAGATCCTTTGTGTCATTTTATAGTCTTTATGTTCAGTATTTTTAATAACAACATAAGAATCTGGCATACTGGTTTTCAGACCTCTTCACGCCCTTTCATTTTCCATAGCATTCAATGGCTTCCAGAGAAAAAATATCTCCAGTACTAATTCAGCAAAGGCTCCAAATCAGATTATGGTGTCTTCTCTAATTTTTATGTCTCCTGTAGTGATGGCTCCCTTATGGCTACAGGCTTGGTTTTAGTTGGTTTTTCAGATCTGGTGATCTAAGAGGTCTTTTCCAGCCCTAATGATTCCATGGTTCTATGATACAAACCCACACCTCCAAGGATCCGGCCACTGCAGAGGAAAAGGGCACTCGGTGCCCACCTCCCCCCAGAACTAATGCAGCCCAAGCACTCAGCCCCAAGCACCTGTCATTCCCTGCACTACACAGGCCCAGCTGGGATGTGACCGTCCCCACAGCCACGCACAGAGGGACAGGAAGGCCCTCGCTCTGCCCCGGTGCCATTTCCCACCAGCTCAGTGCCCAGTGTGATGGATGGATGCTCTGAGACCCGGCTGCTCCTTCACCACTTCAATGGGAGCCGCGCTCTTTGGAAAATCCAGTCCTGAGCAGCCGCCGCGCTCCCTAAGAAAACTGGTCCTTAATCTCCACATCTCAGTTTCCTCACCTTTAATTAAAGGGAATTTAAGATATTAAACTCCTCCAACGGGCTCTTGGAGGCAAGCTGGGCTCTGTTTCCCTTCCTGGAAAGGATTGTGCAAGGGCTACTTTCAGGGATACGCACAATGGCATTACTCAAAAAACCTATCATCTCCAGGAAGAAAGCCCATGAGCATCATCCCACAGCTTAAGCATCTAATTACATCTCTGGGGCTCTGCTATTCCATGACCACTGCATGATCAGAACAGAGGCAGCGGGCTTCTCCTCCATCCCAAGCACAAAATCCCTGCACATTCTGGCACAGGTGAAAATCTCTTTCCAAGGGCAGCCAGGCAGGAAAACAGAGAGCTCAAGAAGGGGCAGAGTGGCTGGGCAGCCCAGCGAGCCCCCAGCACCATCAGGTACACTCGTCTGTTTAAATAAAAAGAATAACCAGACAGGCCCACAGCTAGTCTACCAGCATGCAAAAAGGCACCGCTGACTTAAGGGTTGGGCTCTTGCATGGGAAAGACTGCTGGTGTCAGCTGTGACCACATCCCTTGGCAGGAGCCCATCACTGCAATCCTCAGAGATGGGCTGCATGGGGCTCTGGTTTCCTGCCCTTGCAGTTGCTCCAGGCTGTCCCAGCAGCAGAACATCACAGCCACGGCACCTTCTGGCTTTTATTCTGTGCCTTTGCAGCCCAGATGGTGGCAGCTCAACGAAGCAGTGAGTCTGGAAAGTGGGAGTGCTGAGGGGCAGGCAGGCATGGAAGAGATGGCAGCGATAAAACAGATTATGTCCTCATCCGAAGCCTGCTGAAGACTATTTATATAGAACACAAAAGCTTTAAGCAAACATTGAATCCACTGCAACCAAAACCAAACAAATATAGGTCTTGGCAAAGCCCGGCCCTGCGGCTGGCAGCCTGAGCCTGCCAAGTGCCTCCATCAGCCCGGCCCCTTCTCACTGCCTCTGGTTGAGCCAGGATGGCAAGCAGCTTTATTACACTTAGCCACAGAAAACTGCTCAGTTCTCAGCCCCTCTCTGAGACATCACTTGCTCCTCACTGCAACGACCAAGCACTGAGAGCACCATCACCACACATGCCACCAAGGCCACTTCTACACACAAACACAACAGCATCCCTTCTAAAAGCAGCAGAAAATGCTGTTTTCACTGCTCTAACGTTTCCCATTACATCAGTTCTGATGTATTTTGCCGCTTCAAGGAGAATGATAACCCTCTCACAGGTACAGGGCTTTTCCTTAAATGATGCAACTGGCAACAGAACATCACCAAGCCTCAGCCTGCCTGGTCCCAGACACAAAGGCAGAGCAGGGCATGAACCCACAGCTATGGATTACTGACCGTTCAGAGGATCATGACAGTTTCCAACTGCCCCACACACAAGCTAGATGCTTCCATTTAAATCAGATCCTTCAGATGTGCTGAAGAACTGCAACATCAATGCTCCTTTTGTAATCCCTTTGGCTGACTTCATTCCTAGCATACATCCGAATGGAAGAAATTAAATGACATGACAAATCCATGACATTTTACATCTGATGAATGCTAAGGAGAAATATACTCAATGGGATGAAGTACATTTATTTCACTGCTGCCAAGCGCGTATCTTAAGGAAACTGATAGTTACTCTGCCAAAGGGTGGGGGGAGACCAGATTCCCTTCCTGTCTATAAATATTTTTCTGCAGCTCCGCTGCCTTAACAGAGCTCTTCCAGATTTATGTCAGAGGAAAGAGGGCTGGAACTGTCTGCCTGACGCAGCCTGGAGCACCTCCAGCCAGGCCCATGCTGCAGAGCAGCAAGACTGCAGGAACAACCGTGCACACCCCTGGCACCCCCCCACCGCTGCTCCCAAACTCCATCGGTTTCCCTGCCCCGCTGGGCAGCAATGCTTGGCCATCCAACCCACCCCTGGGTCCCTGAGGATGCTCCGGTTGCCCCTGGTTGCACCAGCACAGCCACTGAGCTCTGGGGACACCATCGCCCTCTGCTCCCTGCTGCCCCAGCAGCGGCTCCCCTCTCACTCCTGCAGATGACAGCCCTGGTTTGGGGTTCAGCAGGACAAAAACTGGTTCCTGCTTGCTGACACCTTCCTCATCTGCACCTCAGATTGGATATGAGGAACAATTCCTTCTCCACAGAGCAGTCAGGCAGTGGCACAGCTGCCCATGGAGTGGGGGTCACCATCCCTGGGGGTGTCCCGGAGCTGCGGGGATGTGGCACTGAGGGATGTGGGCAGTGGGCATGGGGGGGTGGGCTGGGAGATCCCAAGGGACTTCTCCAGCCTGAATGGCCCTTTGGTTCTCTGACTCTAAGCAAAGCCTAAGCAGGTGGCTGGCAGCATGGACACGGAATGCCTCCACCCACTGGCTGCGTTTCTGGAGCCTTGCAGTCATTTAAGCAACGTGCAGGGGAGAGGAGCCTAGCAAGATTGTGAACTTTTTCACTAAAGGGAGGTCTCCAGGTCATATTTTTAGAAAGCAAGCAAAGAAACTACTATGCAAACACTGAAGGCTTGTACCTTAAATCTGCTCACCAGATGTGAACTTCAAAAAGTCTCCAAGTACAATTTAGCTGTAGAAAATAGCTCTTCGAGTCCTGTGCTGCGTGCATCTGACCTACATCCCAGCCTCATTCTTTACTTCTTCAGCAAAACTATTTCTTTTCACTTGACCTCTGATTGTTTCCCATTTTATCCCAAAGGCTTAAAACCCAGAAGAAAGTGCATCGCCAGCAATTTACAAGCAGGGAGGAGAGGTGCGCAGCTCCAACGAAAGCCCTTCTTTTTTCTGTTATACCCTTGAGGGCCGAGCACTTCACAGGCAGACATCTCAGAGCCCTCTCTCTACAAACAAACCTGAGCTGCTGCTCAAGGGAAGCAGCAGAACAAAGGCAGCTCGCTGCACAAGTGCCCAGCTCCGATTTTCTCTGCAGGCTCCCCCAGCACACAGAAGGGCACACGCACTGACGCTCAGCACATCTTCCTCAGCAGAAGAGCCCCCAGCTCGCCCCACATGTGCTCACACAGCTTTCTCCCCTGCTCCGATCTCAAGGATGCCCAACGCACTGTGCTCACAGACCGCATTACCAGCTTATAGATTTATATATAAATCCTCCAGGGAGCAACCGGCACCCAGCCAGGAGAGTGAGAGGCAGCCTGGGAGCCGTGGCACGGTGCCACACGGTGTGCCCAGGGCTGCACAGTGCAGTGCTGGGGCCAGCTGAGGATGCAGACGTGCTGCTGACCCAGTGACACCGTGACCATGAATGGCCCAGCACTGCGAGGACACAAGTAGGGCTGGTGGCACAGGGCATGGCCGTGAAGGAAGGCAGAGGGTGCCTTCCTGGTGATGCTGAAGGATGAATGAAGAGGCTGAGGCTGATGCTGATACTGCTCTCAGATTTTGGGAAAAGGACTACTGCAACATCACCAGCAGAAGTGGGAAGAAAAGTATTTCTGTCTCTGCAGCTACATCCAAAGTTGTTTACCCCGATATATTATCAGTGCACCCACAGAAACACCTTTGCTAGCTCATTTGCAATCAAGCTCTCCCATGAGCAACTCCCTGCAGCAGGGTAAGCCAGAGCACCAACGTTACTTCCCCAAAGGCCACGTGCAGCACCACGAGGCCGGCAGTCGCGGGTGTCAGGTGCTGGGATGCACAGCCTCACACACCCCGATGGCACTGGCACAGGGACGTGGGGCTCACTGAGTGCACGGAGCACAGCTTACTGCCAGATGGGGTGCTACCCACCTGCACAGCCCCCACCCAGCAATGATCACACTGCAATGTTTCGGCACCTCTGGGCATTCACTGTGCAGGACGCTGGTGAGGTCTGGGTGCTCCAGCAAGCAACATCTCCCTTTATTTGTAGTCACAATCTATAAAGCAGGCAACTTGCTCCCAAGAGGAACAAAACAATCCACATACCCAGTGACAAAAGTGCACCCAGAATAATATCAGCACTAACCACTTTTCTCATTTTCTTAATTTGTGTGTGTCACAAGCACAGCAGAGACACACTTTGTGTCTTTGCTGCTTTCCCACTTTCCGTGATGACAAATCGGACAGGCAGATGGGAGCTTGCACCACAACCCCCCCAAACCAGCCCGAGTTCTGTCATTTCCCTGGGATTTAATGGAAGCCCCCACTCGGATGCTCCCCAGGAGCAGAACAGGAGTGTTGTCTGTGTCGTGCTGCCCCACAGCTCAGCTCGGGCACACACAACCAGGCAGTGACGCAGCCCGAAGCACTGAGCTCTGCCTGCAAGCACAGCCCTGCGCCTGCTGCTCCATCACCACACCAACCACAACAAAAGCACCCATTTGCAGGGGGATTTTTTTTAACGAAAGAGCACTTTCAACTCTGAGAGGTATGGCAAGGAAGTAAACACACATGTGGGCGTAAGAAAATAAAGAGTTCTCGTTGAAGCCACACTTAACATCATCTCCAAAACAAGGAGATGCAGGTGCGTTCCTGCTGTGGCACACAGCCTGCCGTCCCAAGGAGCCAAGTGCTGCACGCAGCCCTGCACCGCGGCTGGAAGCGCCTGGCTCTGCTGACACACGGGAGGTGGATGGGTAGCAGAGCTTCCCTGGCGTGCAGCTAATTAAAGAATAATCACAGAATCATTAAGGTTGAGAAAGACCTCCGAGATCACAAGCCCAGCTGTCGGCCCATCACCAACTGAACGTCTCCTCTCCCATAAGGAGCTGAAGAAAACCAGGCTTGCTTCCCTTCTTCCACCTCTCTCCTAGAAAGCCAAACACCTCGGAGTGGAACACGAGAGCCTGTACCACAGCCACATCAAAGCATGAGAACCTCACCTCCTCAGCAATACAGCGGAGCTGGTTGCATCTAAAAATACCCCAAATTGAGCAACACCGAATCATTCAGAGAAACAAAAGAATTCACAAAGCTGTTTTCAGTTCACTCAAACTCCAGGCCATTTACATTTCTTCACGTTACACTGTTTTCTTACTTCTTTGCAAGAAGCTCATCCTTCAGCCAAACCCAAGGAACAATTCTCTGCCTCTACTCAACAACAGCCCCAGCTGGGACGTGTTTTAATGTGGCTTAAATTAAGGCAGCACCAGTGATCCCTGCAGCAGCCCCGACTCACTGAGAGGCCAAGAGGAGCCCAGGTGCCTGCTGAGCACAGCTGTGACACGGCAGCAGAGAGATTTTGCACTCACATTTTGCTTTTCACCCAAATGTTTTTTACTGAGATGGGATATGCAACGTTTTGTGAGTTTGAGGTGAAACAGGGAAGGCTAAGCTTGTTTTACCTTTGCAGATGAGGATTTCAAAGAACCACAGAATAGCTTGGCTTGGAAGGGACCTCAACGATGACAGAGGCATAGAATGGTTGAGTTCAAAGGGACCTCAAAGATCACAGAACCACAGAATGGTTGGATTGGAAGAGACCACAAAGATCATAGAACCACAGAATGGTTGGATTGGAAGGAGACCTGCAGCCCCCAGCCCTACCCCTTCCATAGGGTGGTTGCCCCCCAGCAGCTCAGGCTGAAACAGGGGGGAAAAAGCAGCAGCTTTGAGGGCAAGAATGTGTTTCAGCAAGTCCAGCACTAAAGCTGTAATTTCACAGAAGGAAGAAGCTCCCGTGAAACGCCTTTCCGTGAACAGAGGCAGGTATTTACAATTATCCCAGCACAAAAATGCAAAAAGTATATGTTCAGACATGTGATCTGACTTGGAAGCAGGGATATGTCTGTGGTGTGGTTCTGGAGCAGTGAGTCACAGGAGATGTTACTCCTCTGGTATCAGCATATATTTACTTTTAATACAACCTCCTTAATTTTTAGTTAGGAATCTATTTAATCGGCAAGCCTGGCAGTAAATGCTCAGAATCCCAGACATTTCAGGATAAAGCATTTTAATCACCCTCTTCCTTTATTTCAAGGTTACTGACTTGCTGGGGTTTTTATTTCATTTCCAAGCACAGCAAACTGACTTCATTAAACTCAATGAGCCTTCAACAGGGAGCTTTTGTATCGGCATCTATAAATCACCCCTGTAACAGAGAGGAGAGGGGAAGGAGCCAGAGCCAGAGCCAGAGCCCGCCTGCCGTGAGCTCCGCAGCCATGCCTGGGGGCTGCCCCACCAGCTGGTCCACCCAGCAGGCAGCCCGCCTGCCCCAGGCGCCCGCACCGCCCTCACCTGGCCTCACCCTCATCTCCCAGCCTCCACAGAGCTGCTGCTGCTTCATCTTCCCATCAAAAGGCAGAAGTAGAGAGGTGCAGATCCCATGCTGCCCTTCTCCAGGAATACTACAACTCAAACACAAAGCGTTATTAAAAAATAAATAGGATTTTGAAAAGCTCTTTTTTGGTTTCTGATGGCCGGTGCTCAGCACGGCTATACGGAATACAGCAGGAGTTGTCATTACTCCAAGCAGAGAGCTGCTGCTGAAGCGTGCCCACGAGCAGAGCCAGGGCCCGCAGTCAGGCTGCACACATGGGCTGTCAGCAGGTTTAAGAACCTGCACATCTGCCAGCACACCTCCAGCACCACAAGCAGTGCTCACCGCTGCCCGCCACGCATGCAGCACCCACAGGGCACCAGGGCAGTGCCTGCAGCTCACTCTGCTTCAAAACAAGACATCAAAGATGCAGGAAAGCATCCGAGCTGAAAGGTGCGATTCCTGAGTCACTCACATGTACAAAGCCAGCCGCAGCCAGGGAGCAGAAGCCAGCCCATGCGGGCAGGGCACCAGCAGGGCACCCACAGCCCGCCTCACCCTGCACACATATAGAAACACAACCCCCAGCCTGCTTCAGCTTTCTCCCGGCCGCAACGATGCCAAATTAAGAACGTGGAAAGAGCAGAGTGAGAAACTGTTAATGCTGAGAGACTGCAAAACTGAAACATCTATCATCGTTCGTATGCCTGGCTTCACGACCTCCCACTTCACATGCATTTCGCAGCGTGCAACAATAACAGGGCAGGAACACTAACCAGATCTGTGTGGGATAGGAATAAATTTGGGTCTGAAATGAGGGGCATCTGTTCTTTGTAATGACAGACACCAGAGATCTCTCTCTATGAGCCAAAAGGAAAGCAATAAATGTGCACAACCATGGAGAGCCGCGCTGCTCCGTGCGCAGCCTCTCCTGACGTCAATGAAGTTGTCTATAAGTTAACTGGAAACAGAATTTGACCACGGATATATACAGAGCCCAATGTGAATTAAATGTAAATTGAGCTCTTCTAAGGAGGCTGCATTCTGCTAGAAAGGAAAACACAGGAAATACAAAGGATGAAACTGATTACTCAGGAGATGCCACCAGAGGGACAAAACTTCCATCCTTCCTGAAAATAAATCACCAACTGTATATGCACAAATGTAACTGTGGTGCAACGGTCAGGAAATAAAACCTTTGGTACATATCCCTAAGCTGCTTCTTGTGTAGCTCTGCAGTTACAAGGTCCAGCGTGATGTTATGAAGGAAAAAATGGTCTTTCATTATGGCACGATCCATCATTTCCTACAGAACGGGTGAGCACATTGCAAAAGCCTGGGATAAGAGTCTAACCTCAAAGCAACTGCTAAGACACAGCAGGAAAAAAAAAGGAAAAGCCACAAGAATCCGGGTGTATGGATCACCTGCACAGTGTTACATTACGTGTTATTATGTGTCACCAAGAAGATGCAACAAAATTGATCTAAATATCACTGATGTCACCACAGAATCACAGAATGGTTGGGTTGGAAGGGACCTCAAGGATCACGAAGCTCCAACCCCCCACCATGGGCAGGGCCACCAACCTCCACATTTCATGCAGCCCAGGCTGCCCAGGGCCCCATCCAACCTGGCCACAGAAATGTTCACCAAGGATCACCAAGAGCGGGCCCACGTGTGCTTAACCGAAGTGGGGAATGCCTCACCTTCACCCTGACTCTCAGCACTACCAAACAGTAAAGTTACCAACAATCCGAAGCGACAGAACTAAATTACTTTAGGACACAACTCGTTTGGGATAAGGGTCTTTATTACCTACAAACTGAGCTACTGCCCCGGAAACTGGGAAACAACTCATTCCTCTGCAATGCTGAGGAGCCTCGCTTACGCCCCGCCACTGCAACACAGCCCTTCCTTTTCCCTGAACCAGGACCTCCAGGCCTTTGCCTGCAGAAACGGCCAGCGATTACAGAGCTGGCCCCAAGGTAAAGCCAGGTGGCTGCTCAAGCTGGTGCCCACCGGCAGAGCCATAGGGAAGGCAGCTTGTGAGGAACGCGGCAGTGAAGAGCCAGCAGCAGCAGGTGGCACAGAGCTGGGCAGAGGGACTGCTCTGCTCCGGGCTCAGGATATCACTTCACACCGTGCTCCTGTGCTTATCTCAACTGAACAAGGATTCTGTAAAACAGACACAATATACAGACACCTCTTCTAATCCAGTGTCAGAAAAGCTCTGTTCAGGGTTTTGTTTGCTTGTCAGATCTCTATATCCCCTCTCTGCTGTTTTAGGAGAAAAGGCAAAACCAGCTATTACTGCCTCTGTATCTAATGACCTGCAGACTTTCTGCTACTCAGTTACTTTTTCTCTCCTGTCTGCAACGATTAGGAAAGAAAAGGAAAAGCTGTGAGGAAAAAAAGAAATTACTGTACTACAACTGTTCAAGTCGTGTGCTGCTTTCCATCCTGTAAGCCAGGCAAGGGCTCCCAGCAAAGCTCAGCCACGCAGCTCCTTCAGTACAGCACCCAAACAGCAAAAAAACACATCATTACTGAACACATTTTGAGTTCCTGAGGCCAGAAGATTGCAGGCATCCCCAGACCTAACGCTGCTGCTGGACGGACGATTCCTGAGACGCATTCATGCAGGGTGCCTGCAGAAGGGCAGTAAGCTGGGGCTGCCCACCCAGCAGCTCAGGCTCTGAGGGCTGCCACGAGCACCGATCAGCAAGGGGAAACCTCCCGTGTGCTCACTGCTCTTTGTTAAGCAATAACAGCACAGAGATTTCCCACTGTGCTCCGGGAAAGCTGATCAGCTGGACTAATCGGCAGCGCATGCACCGCCCGCAAACGGCACTGCAGCAGGCATGGTAAAAGCCTTGCCTTGGGAGTCAAATGAAGATCTGGGGCAGAAAAGGAGTTTAAATGGGAGGAAAAAGGATAGAAAAGAACCTTGGCATTTGACAAAAAGAAACGGAGCCAGAGAGACGCGCAGTCTGAGGCTGAGCAAAAGGCCATTGTCTTCCCTAGCGGTTTGTTAACTTGCTGTCATGTGTGTCTTTTGGGTCTTTTCTTGTCCAGATAGACTCATTTATTAAGTCCATCCAAAAGCACTTCTGCAGTGTGGGCTCCTCACAGGTCCGGTAGGCTGACAGCCCGCCCTGTCTCACTTGACAAGGCAGCCCAGAGCCAGGCAGGGCCGCAGGGCAGCCGGGGCAGGGCTCAGTGAACAGATGGCCGGTTGAGAAACAAGGCCTAATTAGGCTGAAGTGTCTGTCCCAAAGTCTAATGGCAGAGCACAATGAGCACCGGGCTGCAGGACTACTGGAGCTAGGGTCCTCCCGTGCTATCTCAGACTCACTGCCTGCCACAAAGAGATGTCACTCCACGCTGCACCTTACCTCAGTAAAATTGCTTTGATTATTCCCTCGTTGTGCAGAAAATCTGAACAGCAATTACATTAATTTACTTTAGGAAAATGCCCCATTTTCCTGATTAACATTTTCCATGCCCAACAATAAGCACCTTTCAGTGAATCCTCTTTTGCAGCGCTCCGCTCCATCAGCTCCATCACCGGGCAACTCCTAGAAATGGGCCAAAATAGATAACTTTCATACTGCTGAAATAATGCCTTCTCTTGTCACTGCATCCACCTTCAATCACCTATTTGCCTTGAGCTGCCCTTAACCACTCGTTTCCCACCCTCCCTAACAACTGCTCTCAGGAACCAGGTTGTGCCACTCCTGTGCTGTACAGCCAAGCCTGGCCAACGACTGCCAAAAACCACAGCCAAACATTTATTGAAGAGAGGAGCCTCCACCATGCTATAATAGAAGTCAATCAACTCTTAATTATGCACGCTTATACTTATGCATATATTCCTCCATCACTGAAGCACCCCTACCTGAAAGGCCAGATGTTGTTAGAAGCCAGCACTGGGCTGATGGAGCCAAGGAACATCCCGGCTTTTCCAATCCATGTCCAAAATTAATGAGCAGGAAGATTATTATTGCTGCTTTTGAGTTCTCACTACGTCATTAATGCTGCTGCCTTCAAAGAAACGCACGGAGATTCATCGCAAGAAATGTGGCAGGGATGAGCACAGCTGGGTGTGTTGCACTGCTTGGCTGAACTACTGCTTGTTTCTTTAAGTTTTGGTCTTTTAGAAATCACTGGAAGAGGAGCCCTGCTCAGAAAACACAAAGCTCTGTGTATCTATCTGTGATTCAATCACGTCCTGGAGCTGGACGAGTAAACTGCATATTGCCTCACAACTGTACCGCTCTCAAAGACAGCTGTTTGGTGCTACAGTATTCATCACCAAGCATCCGTGGCACCAGCTCAACAACGCAGCCTCCAAAGCAATAAAAAGACCATTTTTATTTTCCATAGTCCAGGAGTTAACCCCAGCTGAGAAGGAAAGACAAGCAGCATGATTCATTCTAAACATGTGTGAGCCAGAGGCACGCTTCTTTACGTTGCGCCGTGTTTAGGTTGGTTCCCAACCAGGTCTCTTGGCAGAAGGGCAGCCATCACCAGCCCAGCTCCTGCCAGCACAAGGCTGCAGCTCAGAACACTCTGCCTCCCTGCGTTGCTCCCTGCTCACACTGAACACATTGCCAGCCCCGCTGCAGCTCACCAGCACCTCTCTGCAGCGAGCTCGGCCCCAAAGCCATGCACCAACCACTTCTGTGAATGGAGAAGTGATGCTGTGCTCTGCAGTGCAGGGAGCCCAGGGCGGTGAGCCCTGACACCACGGCCAGCCCTGCAGTGCAATACCAAGCCACGGGCAGAATGGCTGCAACTGCACATCCCAGCAGGGGAGCTGTGGCAACTGCTGCAAAACTCTTCTCGTTGTTGTGTGCAAGCAATGCGAGGAGCCTGCCTGTAGGTCTGCATAGCGTTGTGCAGAGAGAAGATCAGACGATGCTGGATCCACAGTGAGGATGCAGGAGAGGGCCGAAGGGGAGAGGAGGGCAGGCAGGCAGTCGGGAATGGAAAGGGAATTCCCAAATTAAAGGGAGTTTTCAGACATCACACTGCTACCTGAGATCAGGGAGACCAAATGTTGGTCAGTTACATCCCTCGCAGCCCTCAGATTAAGGTTAGAGCAAGGCTCCCCGTGTGTAACTGTGGGGATGCAGAACACAGGGACTAGATGGGACACACACTGAAGTTACTGCATCACCAGGCAGCAGCTGACAGAGCCAGAGGTGGCACAAGGCATCCAAGCACTTACTGTGCAGGAGCCCTACTCATCTTAATGCTTACATCAACCCAGTCCGCATCCTCCTGGCTGAGCAGAGTTGAGGCAGGGATGGACTTCCCCTTAAGGGAAAAGGAGGAAGAAAGAGAGCCTTTCACAGTCACTGAAGGAAGGAAAGAAAAAGGGGGCATCCAAAACAAATACAGCTGAGAAATTCAACAAAAGGAACAGACAATAGCAAATCTCTTCCTTGTCTTCTCAAACGTGAAAACAAGCCGATAAAGCTGTTGCTGCAAGTGAGGAACATGATGGGTATTTAATAATTCATAGGAGTTCAATGTATTCACAAGGTATTTACTGCTTGGAAGTAATTGATGTTGCTTTAACAGACTGTTAGTGTATCCTGAGAAGCAGCTTAGGAGGAAGAAAGAGTCATCCCAGTGCTGCACACTCGTACTGGTGATGATAACCACCACTACAAAGTTTCGTGTAGAAACGCGCTGCATAATCTAACAGCTTTGCTTCATTCCTCCCAGTCAAGAGAGCCCCTGCCCTCCCCTCCATGCACAGCAGTACTGCCCAGCATCCCCACGGCTCCAGGCTGAGGGACCAACTCGTTTCCCTGGAGGCACAGCAGGGCAGCACGGCGCCCAGCTCCCCAGGACCGACTGCTGGCAGCCTGTCTCCAACCCATGCTGGAGATGGGTTCCAGCTCCCCAGCACACTCAGAGCACTGTGACACAGCTCAGCTGATGGCTCAGCTTGGCCTGGAAAGCCCCGGCCCAAAGCCCCGCTGGGTTCCATTCTGCTCATTCAGCTTCCTCAGCAAACACATTACAGGACTCTCCCCAAAGCACCAACGTTTAAGAGGGACGCGTCCCATTTAGTATTTACCATTTTTCCTAGCGATCTGGAAACAAACAAGCCTTAGTGCATATCTAGCTCTTCCATTCTAACTTAAACACAGCACGCTCACTGGAGAGCTGGCAGGCAGCATTCACATCACACATTTTCAGACAGAAAGCATCCCGAGCCGTGCTGAGAAGCGATGCTGCTGGGGCAGCACCCACCTGCGCTCAGCCATGGCCTCCAAAGCACCCCGGGCTGCTCACAGCCTCTGCTGCTCGGCCCCAGCGGGACAGAGCTTCCTTTCTCATGAGGACTTCTCCCGAAGTGATTATCAAACGTGACCTAAGGGAATGTGAGACTGCCTGCTTTTGGTCTTTGTTTCAAAGGCTGCTAAGCCATTAGCTGCCAATTAGCATACATCCTTCTGCTCCAAGTGTTGTTTCTATCACACTCGACCCTTCTAACTCATTTTCAGGATACTAAGAAGAAAGGGAATACATGAACAAAGCTCTGTGTTTTTTCTATTATTCAATTCATCACACATAAATACTGGTAACAGTTTATTAAATCTCATTTGAGGTTTTATTGGCTTCTTGACACATAAATTAATAGAAATTACTTGGAACTTAGAAGGACAGCTTTTCAGGATTGGACGTAAGAAGTTTGGTCAGTAGGGTTCATAGTCACACCTGCAGCCGATGCAGCTCCAGCCAAGCCCAGGTTACCACCCAGCTGGCACTGCAACCTGCACTGCAGCTGTTGGACTTCACCGTGATGCTGAAAACTGAAGCTAACACTCCTATCCAAAGAAACGCACTAACCAGAAATCTCTCTGCGTATTAACAGCCCATAAGCTGGGGATGGTGGACTTAGAGATGGTCTTTTCCAACCTTAACGATTCTCTGATTGTGGCTGGGGCTGAGAGCACCCCTGGCCCTCAGGTGTGATTTCTAATGGGTGACCCAGAGGGGACATGCAGCCTGGTAGCTGCACCCACAGCCAGCAGTGTGCCGGGGCAGCAGACCACTGACCCCATCCACCACTGCAAACCCTCTACCAGCAGACACCAGCCCAGCAGTTCTCAGTGACATGACTTATATAGAAAGAAAGGGAGAGAGCTTGAGCTCTGGGCTTGCTTACTCTTTGCATTATGATAACAGCAGGCTCCAGAAAGGAAGCGTGGGACTGCCATGCTCAGGCAGAGCGGGCTGAAAGCTCAGCAAGCAAAGGGAGTTTCTCAGCACTGGGAGATGGAGTGTGGAACTACTGCAACTCCGGGCCATCTTTGAAAGAGACATTCAAATGGAAGCACTATATTCTCCTGCATCTGATGGCTTGAGCATGTAATAAAAAGATAAAAGTAAATAATCCAACTGTAAAATGCCATCCAGAGATGTCTACTCTTGGGGCATCATTAGTACGGCTGTGCTTTTTCACAGAATCAACGACCTTCTCATTTCACAGTTGTTCATATAGAACATGCTGTATTCAGAAATCAATACGTGCTATAAGAAGATAATATCCCAAACAGCAAGGAGTTGGTTATGCTCCTAAATTTTCAATTAGATTGCTATTTGCAATGATTTGAAAGTCACTGTTGCTAGGCTAACAGCACTAATTGACATTCTGTCCCTCTGTTGGGGTGTGGGGGCCATCTGCCTGGAGCTGCGCCGGGCAGCAGCTTGTCATCTGTGAGAAAGAGGGTTGGGTGCAAGTTCAGCTGTCTGAACTTCACTTCTTTTTATATACAATTGATGTAGAGAATGCAGAGCTTTGGTGTATTTTGAAGCACCGACTGCGTGCATTTCTAGGATGAATCCTCTCCAATTTAAGAATATATCAGTGTATCATACATTAAAACTAACAAAACACAGAGCAAATTCTGCCCTCAACTGTCTCAGCAGAATTCTTTGGGAGAACTGTGGGTATTAATCTCATCTTATGTGATGAAGTGAAGGAGTGGGCAAGCAAAGGAAAACCACTTGCCCACTCCCTAATCCCAAGCAATATCACACTCTAAAAGCAGCCCGAGCTGCTGACTCAGGAGGGGGAGCAGAGGGGAAGCAAAGGTCACCTCTGGGGTCCAGCAGCTCCTCCTAGGTGTGTGCCAGATGAGGACAACAGATTCAGGTTTGCACCTACAGACACATCGCCACCAACCGCCCTTGCCAACCTCGGCACAAAGACTTCTCACAAGTTGAGGCGTAGCCCCAGGCACAACCAGAGAGCACAACTCTAAATCAAGTCCAAGCCCAATCCTTGTACCCCCCAGATGCCTTTGTATCGCTCTCGGAGTGGGAGAGCCTTTAATGTCACTGAAACCAGGCCCCGTGAACGTAATGAAAAGCATCTTTCAGAAACATCAGCAGCATTCCAATTCAAGGCAATAACCGCCAGATGTTACAAGCGAGCCACACATTTCACCCAACAAAAGCCATCAGAGCAGGGGAATAACATTTGTTTCAGCTGATCTTGTTTACACACGGAGCACTGGCACACACAGCCTACAAGTAATTAAAACAAAACACAAAAAAGCCCTCCTGAGTGCATCAAGGCACCTGTACAACACTGAGTGCCATCACAGCAACACAGCTGTGCTGCAAAGGACAGAATGACAGGTACTGGAACAGCTGCCCAGAGAGGCTGTGGATGCCCCGTCCATCCCTGGAGGTGTTCAAGGCCAGGTTGGATGGGGCCCTGGGCAGCCTGGGCTGCTATGAAATGGGGAGGTTGGTGGCCCTGCGTGTGGCAGGAGGTTGGAGATTCATGATCTTTGAGGTCCCTTCCAACCTGGGCCATTCTGTGATTCTGTGACAGCAGCAAGGAGCACAGGCAGGGTGAGAGGTGGGCACAAGACCAGCCCATGGTGCACTAGGTGGTGTCTGCAGGGCCCTGGTGGCACAGGAAGCACGGCTCAGTGTGTCAGGGGGGTAACACGCCAGCAAGGATGCCACTCACTGAGCTGAGGCATTCCCACCTCCAGCTTTGCCCACCAGAATGATGCTGCACTAAGTGCTGTCAAACAGCAGCACAGCAGGCAGGCCCTGCCCCCAGCTTCCCACCATCATCATCCACCAGACAGAAACACCACAGTTCAGCCTCCTACTAACACAAAAACTCCAAGCAGCGCTCGCTCACAGCATGTTGATGTTTCTCCAGCCACATTCCCTCCCACAAAGTCAGAAATGCCTGTAAGATAGCCAGGGGCAGAGAGCGCAGGCAGCTCCTAAGCTGAGCAAACAATGCCCTGCCCATGGCAGAGCTGTGCCTGCAGTGGAGCCGGGCACCTTGGCTTCTCTAACGGGCACACGAGGTGTGTCAGCCTGCAGCATGGCTTCTCCCTGCCACGCGAGACTACAGCACTGCACAGACCCACAAAAAAGGCTCAGAGCCTCAAATCCTAGCCTGTCTTTAGGCCAGCGCTCACAGAAGTACTAAAATGCACTCAGAGGTCCCACCCAGACAGTAAGTAATGCCTGCAACCGCTGAATAACGCCTGCTCCTGAGGGCTGGCAGAATGTGCTGCTCAGTGCCCGCAGGATGCCACGTGGCACAGCTCCTGGAGGAGAAGCAGACACAAAGGTCAGAAGATCTCCACTGGAAGTCCCCACGCTGTGCTGGCAGTTGCACAGCCAATGCAGAAAGCCAACTGCACCCTGGGATGCATCACCAGCAGCACAGGGAGCTGGCCCTGCCCCTCTGCTCCATGCTGGTGAGGCCTCACCAGGAGCACTGGTGTGGAGTCTTCAGTATAGAAAAGATGTGAACCTGCTGGAGAGCGTCCAGAGGAGGACCACTACAATACTCCAATGGAAGGAGCACCTCCCTGAAAGCGCAGGCTGAGAGTTGGGGCTGTGCAGCCCGGAGGAGAAGCCTTTGGGGAGACCTGAGAGCGGCCCTTCTGTATCTAAAGGGGCTGTAAGAAGGATGGGGAGACGCTTTAGCAGGGTCTGCCGTGGTGGGACAAGGAGAAATGGTTTCAAACTAAAAGAGGGGAGATTTAGACTGGATTTAAGGAAAAATGTTCTTTGCAATAAGGATTGCAAGGCACTAGAACAGGTTGCCCAGAGCAGCGGTGGTGACCTGTGCCCAGAGACACTCAGGGTCAGGCTGGACCAGTCTCTGAGCACCTGATGGAGCTGCAGGTGTCCCTACACCAGATGGCCTTAAAAGCTCCCTTCCAACTCAAACCGCTCTATGGTTCTATGGCAGCGTGAGCCATGCAAACACAGCGCCTGCAGAGAACCAAAGTTTGCTGCCAGCTGCACAGGGACCTGCATAGACACATCCAAGGATGGTGCCTGGCCAGGGAAAGCCATCAGCCTCCCGAGCTGCTCTGTGCTAAGCGCTGCCCAAAACCCTCAGTGCTGCAGCTATGTGATGATGAGCAGCACCCATGTGATGCTGAGCAGCACTCAGGTCCCCCCCCGCTTCTGTAAGGAAAGGCAATGTGTCAAACCCAAAACTGGAAGCAACCAGCAGCTCCCGGCACCTCCAGTAAGCAGCAGCACCTTGCAGCCAAACAGGGATTGCTGAGAACCGGACAGCTTATGCAGGCTTGTCCATGCTGCACAAGCTCACAGCACACACTCAGCAGGACGAGCACAGCCACGTTCAAGGCCTCCATCGGTGTTTTGGCTACGCTGCTTTGCAGCTCAGCAGAAGCTCCCTGTTCTGCACCGGTATCTGTGTGAGAATTGCTCTTGCTGCAACAAACAGCGAGTGCTCCGTGCGGCTCAGCACAGCCTCGAGAAGGCTCCTTGTGAGACACCAGCACACAGCCCTGAGGAGGGGAGTTTTTCCAGCACGTCATTCTGAAACTGACCGCTGAAAACAAAGTAACTCCACACCGGGACTTTCTGTGGTGCTCAGAGCTGGAGCACCCAACAGCGACCTGCTGCAGCGCTTCACTGATCGCTGCCCAAGTGCATCAGAGTAGTTCTCACATCACGCACTAAATAGGAGATGATTTGCCTTTAGCAAAGATTTCTTATCAGAAATAAATGTTAGCAAACAAACAGAGCCGTGAGCTTTACTGAAAGCCCTTCTCTCTCACAGGTGTATCTTGCCTCTCTGAGCCCAGTCTGAGAGGAACTTCGCCTTCAGTCCATCTGTGCCTCCCAGAGGTCTGTGGCATCTGAAATCCTCACCTCAGCTGCCACCCCGTGACCTCTGCATCCCTGGGGCAGCAGGAGCAGTGTCAGCACATGAGAGCTGTGAGCTGCTCCTGCTGCTCCGCTCTGCAGCGACAAGTCCACCCACATCACATCCACTGAGCCAGGACTGCACTCTGGGAAGGACCCAGCTCACATCAAGTCTTGCACAGCTTCATTTCTGGGTGCATTGCTGCTGCTCCTGCAGCAAGGTACCACCACTGCCGGGAGCACCACTACCTCACGTGGAAGGGAAGGCCAGCAGGCAGGTATCTCAGTATGCAACTTCATGTGTGCTGATCTTTCATTTTAATTAACACGAAGTTAACAGCTCTGCAACTAAACTTCTCCCTTTCTCCTGCTGTTTGATCCCAGCCAGCTGAATCTCATCCTGAATGCAATCAGCACAAGAAACATGCACGTGGAAAAAAAAACCCTGAACTCTAATGCCCAGGATTTGTCATATAAAAGAGTACTTTCAAATTACAAAGAAAAGCATTTTCCCCTAGTGCTTTGTGCACATCATTCGTCTGCTCTGATGCCTCTGCATTAAAGAAGAAATTGGTTGTTCTTCTCAGGAAAGAAAAACAGAACTAATTCCCAAGCCAAGATGATTGCTCAGACCCTCACGACTGCCCTCCATCGCCCCTTCCCCAGTGGGACCCAACACAGCTCTGGTGCTGCCTTTGCTTCCCAAAGAGAGACCACAGCACCAGACAGCTCTGTGCAGGTCAGTGGAGCCTCCCCCGCCTTCATTTGGACTCACGGGTCCAAAAAACACAACATATGCCTGAGGTCATCAGAAAAACATGGTTCAGCACACATGCATACACACAGAGGGACAAAAAATAACATTTCACCTCCGGATACAACAGAAAACAAAGAACAGGAACAGAAGGTGAAAAGCAAACAAGACCAGACGAGATGACAAAATGAGATTTTTAAATACATCAAAGAGAAAAGATGCCTTAAAATGCCAGAAAATAAACTAAAATGCTGCTCTTCAACTTCCGTGTAACGGAGCGAGACAAATGAAAGACTTGAAAGGAAAGCTCATATGGATCTGCAAAGGTGACTTCAAAGAGCCAAATGCCAGCTGCCAGGCCCCACGTTGCCACGCGAGCTGCAGGCACAGCAGGCTTCCCAATGTGTCAAACACATGTCCCAGGGGGCTGCAGCATGAAGCATTTTCCTTCCCTGGTTGTTACAGCAAGTTGGGAGACAGTCATCCCTTCTGCTGCTCCATTTTTCGGGGGTGGTCACAGCAATCCAAGGGTCCTTTTCAAAGGATAACCACAATAACTCACTCCTTGTCTTCCTGCTGCACCTCACCAAGGCTTGCAAGAGATTCACAGGTGAAAAATGCTGTCAAGTACAAAAGCTCTTGTTTTATTTACCAAAAAGAACACCGTACATTTACCACATTGAGATGTTCATTTTGTCACCATCAGGAGAACAGGGCATTGCATTTGGAGCTCTGAAATGGAGCAGAACAGTGACTTCACAGACACACTGCCACTTCACCGGGCACTGGAAGAGGAGCAGCAGGAGATGTGACAATTCCTGGGCTACTTCAAGGAGCTGAATTTTCAGAAGATTTCAGATGATTAGAACAATTCCTGAGAGTTATCTGTATCATGAAAGGATTAACATCAGCACCAAACTCCTCCATGCTCAATCCACAGCATACCTTTATAACTATCACAAAGCAACACTGACTTTACTCTGTTTACCTCGAGTACTGTAAGCAACACTTCATGCAAGTGCAATAAATGACCTCTGCAGTTCCTTCCAACCCAACCATTCCACGGTTCTATGATCTTTGTGGTCCCATCCATCCCAACCATTCCGTGATTCTATGATCCTTGCAGTCCCTTCCAAGCCAGTTACTCTGCAGTTCTATGGTCTTTAAGGTCTCTTCCAAATTATTCCATCCTATGATAAACTTCCAAGGCAACGGCCTTTGTAGGGGTGACATGCCAGCCAGCCCCACAAGCTTAAGAACTGTGACAGTGTGGGCATTACCTGTTCAGGGCCAACCTCTCCCAAGAAGGCTGATGCTGCTCCAGGTGGATCCAGGCCCCCCGCACACATTCCATTCTGGAGCCAGGCAACACATCAACCCACAGACAAGGAAACTCCTTTACACCATTTGCACCCACAACATTAGGCTTATTGTTATTTTAGATGATTTTTAAGGTCCCTTCCAACCTAAGCCAATCTATGACTCCATGTCTGAGGGAAGAAAAACACACCAGTCATGTAACACATCCGCAGCCATGCAGAGGGTCTCACACACCACATCAAAGCTCCTACTCAGCCACGCTTTAAGTTAAATATTTGTGATAGCTAATTTATTTGATCTTCTGTACGTGTGAGGTTCCCAGAGGTGGGCAGAGCCCTCTGAAGCACACCCAAACACAGAGAGCTGTTGGGAAGGTCTGTCAGAGAACTGCTGCACACCAGCTCTGCTGAATGAGCTCCGTCATTTCCAAGACCCTGGGTACTGCACAGCTCTGCCTCCTGTGAGAGCAGCTCACAGAGCATCAGATGGGTGAGCAACCAGAAAGTCTGCAGCGAATGTTTTGCTTCTTCATTTCAATTACTGGCTTCTGAAAACCTCCAGAAACTCTGCCAGTTTGTGCAACCCTCTATTCTTTGCTTTTGGCCTCAACCGTGCAGTCATTTTGGAGGCAAACAAGTAACAGATGTACAATCTATACTCTCCCCAAGTCCTTTTATAGTAAAATTACTTCTGGCCAGATAATGTGTATTAAAAAAAAGAAGAAGAAAATAACAACACTTATTTCTGTATTTTAAGATATCTCCCACAACACCCAAATACACCCTAAAAAGACCGAGGCTTCTTCATTGCCTCCCATAGGTCTCTGCAACCTCTGACTGGGAGCAGTTTCTGGCCTGAGGCTCCTTCTCACATGGGAGCTTTCTCCAGGGCACAGAACAGGCTGTGCTGACCCTCATCACCTCTGCCACAGTCCATGCACATGGGCTGGAGCATCCTCCTACGTTCACTTCCAAGAAAAGCAGGAAGGCACTGCAGAAGTGAAACCAACACTCGTTTGCTGGGGAGAAACAGGAGCACGAAGGGCACCTCTCACAACCCTACCTGACCCTTCCTTCTACCTGAGCAGCAGGGCAGGCTGCAGCCCTGGTACGCTCCGCACCTCTCTCCTGTCTGACTCCCCGCGTGCTTCCAGGGAGAAGTGAGGGGTGCTGACAGCGCACCCATGTGCAGAACAGGAATGCATGACAGCACCATCTCATACATTCCATTCCGTGATGGAATCACCAAGGTTGGAACAGATCATCAAGTCCTGCGCCCAACCCGCTGCCCCACACCACTGAGCCACGTCCCTGCAGGACTGCATGCCGCTGGTGCCATCGGATGAATCCCACCCCACCCCAGCCAGCCCTGCTCACTCAGAGGTGTCCCCCTGTCCCCAGCACGGCCGGGCACGCTCCCAGCTCACGTCCCAGCACACAGAGTCACTCTCAAGAGCTGCAAGGCACAGCCCTGGAGGTCCACGCCTCGCACAGCGCTCATCTGAAGACCATTCATTTTCAACACAATATGACTATTGTGCTGCTTTGTGAATATCCTCCCCAAATATATGTTTAAAGATGCACAGTTACAGAAGACAAGCACTTGTTTTGTTACAAGGGATCCCATGGTAGATTGAAAACCAACATGTCTCTAATTTCTACGGTATGTTAGTTATAACACAGCATGGGCAAGTTCACAGAATCAAGTTATACATTATCTGAGTCATTATGTAACGAAACACTTGAGAAAGGCAAAAAGACTATTTTAGGAAGAGATGGCGTCTGCGACAAATTAATGCTTGCATTTTCAAACATATCCACACATTATGCTGTGCATCTAGTTTTAAAACTAGAAAGAGAATGCTCAAGGTCAGATCAAGCAGTGCAAGGGAAACCACAGAACCATTCAGGCTGAGAAGCCCTCTCAGATCCTCACATCCACCCCAACGCACCCCCAAGTGCCCACTGCCCACATCCCTCAGTGCCACGTCCCCACAGCTCTGGGACACCCCCAGGGATGGTGACCCCCACTCCCTGGGCAGCTGTGCCACTGCCTGACTGCTCTGTGGAGAAGGAATTGTTCCTCATACCCATCCCAACCCTCCCATGACACAACTTACGGGCATTACGTCTCACCCATTACGTCAGTGCAGGTCAGCACACCTTGCAGCAGCCCGAGGCTGGGGCAGAACATCTGTCAGGGCACGGCAGCGTGACCAGGAGTTCAGCCCTTCGGCTGCACCTGATGAAATCACATGAAGCCCAAGAGCCAAAACGCTCCTCATTTCATCACAGTGACCCTTCAGAACGGAAATTGGCAGGGTATGCTATGTGGAAACCAGTATTTTCCAAACAACACCAGCTGAAGTTGGCTTTACCTGGCTAGCAGGCTGAGGCCTTCAGCTCCGGTGATGCAGGAGCTCTGAGGGGCTCAAGGTTTGCGCCAGACTTTTTTCTAACACAATTATAAATCAAATTAAATGAGTTGATGTCACTTATTTCCCCATACCAAATTCCCAGACGGACTCTTCCAAACAAACAAAAAAGGAAACAAACAATAATTCAACTCAGTCGGAAGTGCAGCTCCACACTACTGGCTGAAGTCTTCCAACCGGCTACAGCCACCACTTTGCAATCTCTGCTGGGACGCGTTTCAAAGCCCTCCCTCAGAAAAGAGAGCGTGCACTTCTGCCTCTCGGCCAATTCTGAGGCTTCCTGTGCGGCTCCCAGAGAAAACTCCTCTGTCAGGGTGTTGCATTTTTCTCAGCAGTGTCAAACGCTCCATCTCCACGTGCCAGGCCCACCAACAGGCCTGCTTGGAGGCCACGTGCACTCACAGAGACGAGGCAGAATGCTGCAGCAGCCCTGCCCTGTGGCATCACACGGCTCCTGGCAGCACAGCCCGAAGGACCGACAAATGCAACCACTGCTCTTGCTATTTTCTTCATGGTCTCCCGCATCTGAAAGCATTTGGAGCCTGATCATAAAGCGCTTCATTCAAACGCGTGAGACAGCCCAGATGCTTAAAAATAAACTGGTGCTGGAGAGTGTTGCTGAATTAGCATGTTTTGCATAATTGATTTCATTGTGCTGTGGAGAGCTCTCCAGTCGGTGCTTCATACAAGGTCAGGGTGCAGCTCCTGCACGTGCTGCAGGCAGAGCTGAGCTCCAGCACACACAGCCCAGCAGAACCCAGCCCACTGGAAGGCCGCTCTTTGGGAAGAGACAAGCAGAACACAGGACTTCGCACTTGTTAAATGGTTTTAAATGTGCAGCTTCTGTTAGTTAGGAATGGAGTTTACGAGCAGCCCTTCAGCAACTTGACTTAAAAGCAGCTTAAAGAGAAGCCAAGCTGAGGACACCGCTGTGCCCCATGGGACACGGCCAGCCCTGCTCCCAGGGCGCTGCTCCAAAGCAGCAGAGGGAAAGCAAAACTGGAAACTCACGGGGATTTCCTATTTCTGAAAAGGAGAGGTAGAACAGATTCATTTTCACTTTTCTGTTACAGCGTTGGAAGGAGCAATGCTGAGAAACAAGCAGAAATCCTGACTGCTCCTGATTAAGAATGTATTTGGGAGAACCGTTAAGAGCTGGCATTAGATCTCCTATTCAGTAACGCTCCAAAAACCAAACAAGTGATCAGAAAGTGAATGTCAGAGCTCAGTTTTACTGTAATGGGAAAACCAGGAATTGCTGCACGTCAATCACACCCCTGCAGTCAGAGCTGCTGGCTGACAACACCTTCACCCACCTTCTGAGCAGCCCGGGAAGAGCACTGCTCTATGGAGCCGGGGCTGGGCTCAGGGCAGCGTGCAGCTCTGCCTGGAAGCACCTGTCACAGCAAGGAGCACCGACCCAAAGCATCTTTTGGAAGGAAATGCGACATCGTGATGGCATAAAAAGGATCAGGAGAGGCTCTCCCCCACCATTAGCTAATTGCACGGAGCCGGGGGGAGGTTTCCATGCCCAGCACCCAGGCACCCTGCAGGACCCCCCACCACACCACTGCCCCCAGCACACCGCAGTCACAGGGCGGTGACACACGCAGTCTGACAGAATGAGTTCATACCTCTGTCACAGCGGCCCGACAAATTAAGGCGATTATTTTTACGTGGAAGTACAGCAGGCTGGAAAATATGTACATATGCATCCTTTTAGCCATTTTTGAAGTCTTCACGTTCCAGGCACTGAACTTTCAGCAAGGCGACTCTCTTGCTGGTAGCTGAGTACCCACTGACCACCCTTGTGTCTCAGCCACCCAAACAAATAGAGATCTGCAGTTTTATTAAAAATATTCTACTGCAATTTCTGGACAGAAAGACTCACAAATGTCATTTACTCACACGCCAGCCCGATAGATGTTTTACCATGAAGTGACAGTTCACCCTGTGAATGTAAGCCATCAGAAATATCCGGTTTTGAGCAATGTGATTTATTAGCTTGCTTCTTCCAAAAAAAGTGTCACTGCTCAAATCACTCAAATGAGACCCTGAGGAAAGAGGCAGAAATCAGCCAGAGAGGCCTGAGCAAGAAAACACAACAGGTCCTTCCAATATCTAAATTTTAGGAGCCTGCTTTTCCCAGTGCTGTTCCTAAGGCTAACCTAGCACCTCTCAGTCTCCACAGCATCGCTTTCTGAACCCTATAAACCCAGCACAAACTTTGCCTGATACAAGAGCAGGTGACTGACACCCATGTGTGAGCCCTGCCACGCTGAGGTACCACAGCACAGAACCCAGCGCCCCAGAAATGCCACCGCCCAGACATCTCCTGCAACAATGTCACACTCCTTAATGGTTTGCAGATGCTAAACTGTCTATACTATAAAACAATGCATAATATAGCTGATAGAGGATTAGGGAAAAGAATGGAGAGCAGCTGGGAAACGTTATGGACTTTTCACACCGAGCTTTCAAATTCTTTAGCAATAGACACTACGAAACTCTTGCCTGGATTGGAAAATGACGCTCAGACACATCTCCCTGCAGAAGGAACCTGAGCCAGCACGAAGAAGCTCCCAGCGGCAGAGCTGACACACTGCCCTCAGGTAGGAGCATCCCCTCAGCCAGGAGCAGGGCTGGGAGCAGGAGAGCAGAACCCCCTGCACCGTGCAGCCCTGCAGACACATCGCTCTGTCCTCCAGCACCGGGCACAGAAACCTCCTTTGTAGAGCGGAGCACCGCTCAGTGGGGATAAGAGGATATTTCCTGTTAACCTCACTGCAGATATGTAATCCAGCAGTCAAATTATGTCAATCACAGCTCATTAGGCAACAATTCACCCTGCCAACTTTGTCCTGGCTGCTTCCTCTGAACCATGTGTCATTTGCAAACATGTGAAGCCGTTACCGGCTCAAGGCAGACCACCCTGCTGTGGGAGCTGCTCGCTCCTGCACCCCCAGCTCTCCCAGGTACCGGTGCCATCAAGTCTACGTGCACACACTGCACAACGGCTTCCTATTCTGTACATCAGGGCTGCTTACTACAATTACTGATTTATGCACACTTGCCCACGTGTCCATAGCAGAAAACCAGAAAAATCCAACACAGATGAAGAGGGAGGGTGCCAAGGAACGGACACCAGGAGGTGGTGCTGGTGCTGCTGGACTGTCCTGTACCCCTCGCTGGGACCTGGGAACGCGCTGGAGGAAGGCTGGAACCACAGTGCCACCATACTGGACTTTACCCTCTTGCACAGGCTTGAAACCAACGGGTTGTCTCATGTTCTAACGAAAGGGAAGAACTCCTGACAGTTGGATGGGATGGAAAAAATGACACTTAGCTCACAGAGAAAAACCTGGATCTCCCTCAGATTATCCTTCAAGTTCTTCTTTTAAGTGGGTCCCATCATATGCACCGTATTCTTGAAACAAGCAGGAGATGACGCCTGGTCCTCAAGCAGAAAAGACTAAAACTTCATTGCCCCAGAGAATCTAGGGAAGCAGGTTTACTTCATCAGGCAACACAATCCCAGGCAAAATCCTCGTGTCGCTTACTGCAGGGACAGGAAGCACGAGGCAGCCAGATCTGGCACTGACATCCCTTACCTGTGTGCTGCACACACGCTCAGCCCATCCTCAGTAATGCCAACAGCACCATTACATGCGAAGGAGCACATCAGCACCAATAGATTTGGAAGCTTTACTGAAAAAGCGGCAACCTGGAGCACTTCTCCATCACCCCCTCTGACGTGTGCACCTCGGATCTCAAAGCGTGACACCAACAAGGAGGCAACAAGATGACCGTGTGTGTTGGAGGTGGGCAAACTCTTCACCAGAGACCTTCCTTCCAAAGGATGGCTGCTAAGATCTTAGCAGAGACCATGTCCAGGCACCGTGCTGCTGAGCTGCTGGCCGCACAGACCACAGAGGAACTGCAGAAGGTCAGGGCAGCATGCTCCATGTGGAACAAGTAAGATAATGGCTTAAGGTCACAGCATTTACAGTACAAATATTGCCATTCTGCACCTTCTTTATGGTGTGTATGTGGTTCTGAGGGCGATGTATCATCGCACTGGTTTTACAGAAGAATGAAACTTCCCAGTGCTTTGGTAAGGCAGCACGGGAAGAACCTTTCCTGCATGGCCCCACTGTTTATACACAAATGGAGCACGCAGCTGCAACATCACTAAGCTGCACGTCCGTTAGCGTCAAAAACGGTCTTCGAAGTGCCATTAGCAGGAAGAAAATCATTGCTGTCAGCAAAGCCCTTTGGCTTGTCGGTGGTGTGCAAGGCATGGCTGTGCCACGCTGACTTCCCAAAGCAGTGGTGAGAGGTGAGACGTAGCCCTGCAAATTTCAGCCTTCCTGCCTCCACACTCGGCTCTCTCGCTGCAGAACATACTCATTTATGGTTTGCCCCCAACTGCCATTCCTTTCCCATTAATCTCTGCTTTCCTATGGCCTGCCCAGCGCTGGGGTTTAACCAGAGGCACAGCGCCCTGAGCTGCAGAGAAAACCAACTAATCACAGCCTCGGAGTCTGCTCCTCCATAAACCTTCCCCAGATGACGTCTCCACACTTAACCAAACCAGACACTCAGTCCCAACTCAAAACCACCGTTTTTCTCTGCACACACGGACCTAGCCAGTTCCTTCTGGTAGGCAGGATGACCCGAGCCTCCAACACATCCCAGCAGCACAACCACCGTCGCTCTCTCCGATAAAGCAGGATGAGATCAGGCTTTTTCCAGCACACTAATAATCATAACATCTCACTCGCCATTTGGCTCACCAGTGGGGGTTCCCGGCTGAATAGGCTTATTCTTTTCTTAGACACGATAATCTAATTGGGTCTAACCGGCAATAATCCCGAACGCGCCCGCGCGGTCCCCACCGGGGCGCTCCGCAGAGCGGGGATGCCGGCGGGGGCTGCACCCGGGGAATCGGGCTCCTCGCAGCCCCGCTTCTGCGTTTCGCATCGTTCCAAAGAGTTCCACCGAGGAGTTACGCGTTGCCGCAACGCAGCGGCACTACCTATCGAGCGCCCGAACGCACCGCGACTTCTGCTGCCGGACGCAGCGCTGCCCTTCCCCGGGAGCGGCCGGAGGAGCGCCGTTCCGGCCGCCCGGCCCTTTGTGCTCCCCAGGTGAAGGGAAAGAGGCGGAGAGAGCCGAAGTCCCCGAGCCGCCCGCAGGTGTCCGCCCCCCCGGCGGCGCTCCCCGCGAGCGGCGCGGCTCCGGGCGCCGCCAGACAAAGCCCCGCGGCCGCTGCCCGCTCCGCCCCGCCGACCCGAGCCCACCTGCGGCCGCGGCGCGTCTCGGGGCGGCCCCGCCCGCAACTTTTCCCGTTTCCAGCCGTTTCCACGGCGCCCCGCAGCCCCTCACGGCGCCGCGGAGGCCGCCGTCCGGCCCGCCCGCCCCGCGCCCCGCAGACAATGGGGCCGGCACTCACCAGCACGACGGCGAAGCGCTCCTCCAGCTCCCCGGGCTCGGGCATGGGCAGCTTGAGGGGCACGCCGTGCGCCCTGAACTCCGTCTGCTGCGAGTCCACGCTCCCCGCGTTCCCCATGGCGGCGGCGGCGGCGGCCCCTCCGCGCTGCTGCGCGCCCCGCGCTCGCCCTCTAGCACGCCGCGCCGCCGCCCGTCATGGCTCGCCGCCCTCGCCCTCCCCCCGGGGCGGGCTCGCTCCGGCTCCGGCTCCGGCTCGGCGGCGGCTCCCCCGCATGCCGCCGCGCGGCTCGCACAAAGCCCGCTCCGCCCTCCGGCCCGCGGCGCGCTGGGACTCGTAGTCCCGCCGCCGGCCTGTGGGAGAGAGGGATGGGAGGAGGGGGCGCGGGGCGGGGGCCGGGGCCGGGCGGCTCGGCCTCCATCTTGCCGCGAACTCGGAGGTTCCCTCCCGTCGGGGCTGCGACGTGATGGCCGAGGGCGCTCCGGGAGTCCTCCCGGGCGGCTCCGCTTTGCGCGTTCGAAGTCGGCACGACGAGCTGATAAATCCCGCGGAACTGAGCGCGAGGCTGCCGAAGCACGGCCGGGCTGTCTCACCCTGCGGGTCACCCTTCTCCCCGCGCACCGAAGGCGCTCTCTCAGATGCTCCTATCTGACTTTTCCACCTTTCCTGCCATCGCGGTCCCTACACGAGCGCTGTGAAGGCCAAAGCCAAGCCCCGTCGCTCAGAGCTGGGCCGTTCGCCGCTCTGCACCCCACCGTGTGAGCCCGTGGGTCTGGGGAAGAATAGTTCTTTAGTGAGAACTATTGGTGATGGGTGGGTGGTTGGACTGGATGATCTTGTAGGTCTTTTCCAACCTTGGTGTTTCTGTGATTCTGTGATTCTGCAACTCGGCCGAGGATGGCATCCACCCACATAGTGACAACAGTGCCGTAGCTGTCCATCAAAGCCCTAACTCTGTCCATCCACTGCAGCTCCGCATCCCTCTGATTTAGTGTTCCATCACCCTTCCAAAGAAGATCAATTGCCACTGAGCTTCACCCCCACGAAGGCAGGCTTCCTGCAGTGCTCCCGCTTCAGCATTAGGTCGGGTCTGCACGTGCTCACTCTGGCACACAGCTTGAGGTTACAAGTACCACCACAAGCACCACTATAGGCGCACAGCCGCCGTGCGTGGAGCTCTGTGTTGTGCTGCCACCTGGTTTGGGAAGTTCAGTGCATGTCAGGAATCTGTGACACGGGGACTTAAGAGCACTGCTACCTGGCAGGCAGCAGTGAGCGTGCTGCACACAGCAGGTGAGCTCAGCCCTCCATTGCTACAGGAGACTTTGTGGCATCACCCGGTAGAAGATCCCAGCCATCCATATAGAGATTCATTCTGGGGAAAGAAGAGCAAGAAGAGATGCGT
Organism: Meleagris gallopavo; assembly: GCF_905368555.1. Taxonomy (NCBI): domain Eukaryota; kingdom Metazoa; phylum Chordata; class Aves; order Galliformes; family Phasianidae; genus Meleagris; species Meleagris gallopavo. Next base: position 35,093,793 of record NC_139410.1, on the reverse strand, counting down.
TATTATTCAGGAGCAGGAGAGAGTGGCATGGTTGGAAGCGCTCCTGTCCAATGGACGAGAATTTCATAAGATCGCTTTGCTAAAAGCCTAAAATGCTAACAATAACCTTAACAGACCACATTTTAAAACCATAAATGGCTTTTAGGATCTAATACAGGACTGCTGTTGATAGTGAAGGAAGAAGTAACACAGACTTCTGTTATCAAAAACTAATCAAAGGTCAAAGGTCTTTGAAAGATTAATAGTCCATTCAGCAATAGGACACGCAGCGTTAGAGGCCTGCAGACAGTGGGTGTGAGTTGGGGGCGATGGGGCCAGCCCTGGCCATGGGCATTCGTTGTGCCACTGCAGAGCATGACCTCAACAGGCTCTGCTTTCTGAACAGAGAGAAAATCATCACAGCATTTGTACATCCATCATTTGGGATGAAGGAAGGCACTGGGGCCCGGGAGCCGCTGCTGGCCACGCATACCTGGGGAAGGCGAGGATAACTGCAGGTCAGACCGGATCCCTTGGCTTACGCTAGGGCTGGAAGCTGAGAGCTGTCCTTCAGCTCAAAATCATGCTGTAAGGCATATTCAGTTCAAAACCAGACTTGCAAAATTTTTAATGAAACTTAACCATGCATACATGCTGACTGCTTAACATAAACAGAACACAAAGGGAGGGAATTCTTTTAAGAGAACAAAATGATTTTTGAACAATTTGTTGTAGTCTGTAGGTGGGATGTCAATGTTTGCAAGCGTGAAAATTAGCACAGCAGCATTGCTGAATTGAAGGCTATTTAGCTGGCTCGTGCATAAGCTAAAGAAATTATTCTGGGATAAAAATTAACAGGAGCTGAGTTTTTGCAACTATTTATTTAATAACCAGCTACACTGTGCACAGTTTATAGAGTTCATCCCAGGCATGCAGGGTGCTCTCATCGGGTGATGTCACTGTCTGAGCCGGGGCTGATGGCTGCAGCAGCCTGGTGAGGGCTCCGTGCTATGATCGCATGTGGAATTTCACTGCACGGTGAGACAAATACTTCTCAGCCTGCAGCAAAGCAGTACTCTATCACCAACATCTGTGTTACAACAAAGCTGGAAGTTTGGGTTCAAGTCTTGCTTACATTTTTCTGAACCGGGGTCTATATATCTATCTATGGGAGAAATTCTAAAGGGAAAAAAGAAGTCATTTTGTGAAGCTTCAATGCTCAGCATTTCCAGACAGATCCTCGGCTGACACTTCTGTGGAGTTCTGGACAATTTGATTTAATGTTGTTGAAGCTGGAGGGTCAGTGTCAGCTTTTAATAAATAGCTAGGAACCAGCTCAGCAGTGGCAAAGGTGGTGTTCATTCCTAATAAAGATGTAGTGCAGCCATAAACTCCCCTCTGAGCTGAGCGGTGTACGCTTAAGAAGAGATTATTGATGGCAGCACAATAACAGCTGACCTTGCCTGGGAGATTACAGAGGACTTCTTCTGAAATGCATGCCAAAAAAAAAAAACAAAATAGGCTGCATTCTGAAAATAGTCTTCTTGAGGAAAATCAGCTTCTGCGGTGATATTCTGATGAAGGGAAATCAGGAACTTGGCAGATAATCTTTATCTTGGTGCACATCGGCTGTTTGGAGGAGGTTTCGCTGAGGTTTGCCGTGCTTTACCCAGTACGACATATCTACTGATATGTGGCTGCTAGTCTTGTATCTACAGCAATTTCCTACACGTACCAGAAACCTGCCTTATCTGGCCTCAACAGATTGTAGAAATAAGTTGTAAAATAACGGCCAGGCCTGTCAGCCTTAACAGTATTGCAGGTTGTCTTAGAACAGCGTGTGTTTGGCTTGGAAACTAATTCAATATGGATCTGAAAACAACCCAGAATCTGAAAAGTTCGCAGTCACTCTGCAGGGCCGTACTGCTCATCACACTGCCATCTCTCCTAGAAACATTTGTATATTGGCTTGAGTCTGCCTGCCTGCTAACAACTCCCTCTATGCCAGCATCCACCTCCTCTTTGCACAGCTTCTACATCTTGTGCTGAGATCTGAGCTTGTGATAAAGATGCAGATGAGTCCTGGTACACTTGGTACAGTTATTAGGTTTGTATCTCATTAGCCCACTGATTTTTCTTTGTTTGCTAGCAATTAAATTATTAACTTTGAATCTGATTTACTTGCAGCATCTACACTGTGCTGTAACCAACTGTGCTGACGTCCTTGGACTCAGTTCCAGCACTTGTTTGGGTAGATTAGTGGCTTGCAGAAGCCATGTCATGACATGGACAGCACTTGCCTGTGCTGGGAGATGGGCAGCACTGAATTCCACATGCCGTGAAACATGCGCCCGCCCAGCCCATGACCATCGCCAGCAGCACAGGGGGGTGCAGACCAGGAGGGGCCAGCTGGGTGCCACTTTCTCAGCACCGAGATGCATTATGGAGATACAAAGAAGGCAGCACAGGATATGTGGCACAGTGATTTTATATCTTTCCTCTGACTGTTGGTTTGCTCCTTAGAAATATTTAGGCTCAGACACAGTGCACAGCTGTACGGCAGCAGAGCCATCTGAGACAGTGGTGAGAGCTCTCTCTAGAGTTCACAGGGTGTAATTTTCAGAGCAAATCTGAACACAGACGTGAGCTTGGTGGAAAAATTGCAGTAATGGCAAAAAGACCTATTTCTGCAGTGCTGGTTTACTGACCTGGATTGCTGCAGGTGAGACAGCGCAGGTTCAGCAAAACCACAGCTGCGTGCCTGCACCTAGGGCAAACCTGCCCAGCACTGTGGGCAGTGGAGATCCAGCCCAGGGCATTTTCATCGAATCTCCTATTTTTCTGCTTTCCAGGATAGCCAGTCTGAGCAATCAGCCCATAGTCTGAAGGAAAATTCAGCTTCAGAAAACAGCATGAGCATTTGTTCTGTGGGATGGAGTGCAGAGTATCTGCACCAAACGCAGATTTGCAGTAGCAGAGCACAGGAGCTCAGTGGCAGTCTCAATGAATCCCTCTTGCAAAGGCCTCGTGGGGTTGTTTGGGGTGTGATGTGCCCTGGCTGGGAGCTCTCCATTACTGATGGGCAGGAGGGCAGGCAGACAAAATGCAATTTCTGAAAGACCAGGAAGGCGAAGAATTTTAAATGCTTGTGAAAATGAGATAATGGAGCAGAAAATAATAGGAGGGGATGAGTCAATATTTAATAGTGCTCATATCTGAACATAAAGCAGCACTTTCTGCTTGCACATGGGCAAAGGCCAGGCTAGATGCATATCTGTGTACCCATCTGTCAGCTTCAAACCAGCTGCAAACACTGCGGCTATCAAAGAAGTGTCAGAGTCAGTTTTAAGGCAGGGACATCTTTTAGCCTCGGTGAATTGTTTTTATTAATCGCAAAAATATTCTCCTCTCCTTTCTCTCCCAGAGCGCCTGGTAACACGTGGGCCCCAGAGCTGCCCCACAGCCCCAGCGTGGGACAAAGCCGTCCTTGTGCCGGGATGGGAGCGCGGCTCAGGGCGCTTCCACGCAGCGCTTGGGCGCGAGTGCCGCACAAGTTTCCATTGTTTTGCTCTCTACAAAGAACTCCCCGGGACTGTTAGGCAATAGGAATAAAATGAATTCAATTTTTTCAGCTGATAGAAGCTTGTTAGAGACCTTAAATGAGTTTCAGAACTCACGAGAAAAATATAGATTTTAGTTTGCAGGGCTGATGAATAACATTTGTCTCTCGACAAGAAGGGGGAAGCTTTGTGAGCACTGAGATTGTGTATCACTGCAAACACAATCACTAGAGCCTGCATTCTGAAGTGGGTTCCCAGGTCCTCTCAGCTCTTTGTGCCAAGATCTCACTGAGCTCTGAGCTCCCAGCAGCTGAGACAACATGGCATGGCAGCACACCCTTTTGCCTTTGCTTTAGAATTGTAGAACCACAGAATCATTAAGGTTGGAAAAGATCTCTAAGGTTATCAAGGCCAGCCATCAACCCATGCCCACTAAGCCATGTCCTTAAAGGTAGGGACTTTCAGCTTGTCCAGTGAAGGACGCCTGTACCCACACCAACTCAACATGATGTGAGCTCTGTTGGCAGAGCTTTTGGGGTCTCACCAACCTGGTCACCAGTTAAGGATAGAATGCAAGTTCTCCACGTGCAGCTGCAGCCCACAAGATTCTGCCCTGCCCCAAGACCATGAGGAGCAAAACCAGTGTCCCAGCCTTGGTCATTACCAAACTGCCATGCCCACCATGCTCTTCAGCACAACTTTTGGTTCCGAAGCTAAATGGAACGAGATCAACAATGCAGATTCTCCCATACAACTTCCCAGTTCTAAATGTCCCCACTTCTGTTTCGAGGCAGAAATAGCAAAAGTTCACACCGAATCATTTACTGCCTCAGTGAAACAGGGCTGAAGGCAACCTGGTGTGCTTCAGCTGAACCCAGATGAAAGTGAACGGATACAGGGAGGGTAAGGAGATTTGCTGCTTCTTAAATAGCTTTTTAAAGAAACCAGCCCCGAGGATTTGCCAATAGCTGGCTCCACCTGTGAAGTTCCCAGTAGCATCCCAAAATACAGCACATCTCTGTCTGATGGTCACAGCCATGTGTAGGGGCAGCACCAGCACAAAAACACCACAGCTCTGGGCAGTTGCATCCCAAGCCCTTGTGCATCTGGAGGAGCATCAGGGATGTCAGGACTTGCAGACACGCTGCAAGACCCAAGCACAGGCTGCCTGGCTATCTGCGGGGTAACTAAAGCACATTTCTCAAAACAGAGGATGGAGTGACAAATCAGCTCTTTTCTCTGCATCGTGTAAAAGTCAGGCTGAACAGAGGTGAGTGGATGTGTGTGCCCACTGCATATTTTTTCAAGACACATGTCTGCATATGCATGCATGTAAGATCTTCAGCCTTTTTAATGGTTCAAAGGAAATGAATCTGTTGCTAGAGAAAACACTTACAGATGGCAGCAGTCGCTGCACCCTTTTGGCTGGTGTAGGAGTGCTTGCATTGCAAATCATATCATTCAGCCAGAAAACCAGGCCGAGCTGGCAGTTATTGTTGGCGATGTAAAATGGGAATTGAGTGTGACCAGTGGCTGTGCAAAGTGCTAGGATGCGTGTCAGGGAAAATGCTTGCTCGGAAGGGTTTTAAGCAGTGTCCTGGAATGGACTGTAGCAGTGTTACCGAAGCCATCAAGCAAAGCACTTTTCCATCCATGACTGCTGCCCAATTCCTGCCAACTCAGCTCCTCTTTGTTTTGCTTCTCCTTGCTGGCCAGAACAGAGATACTGCAGTGCACGGCTGGGTGGGTGACCTCAGCCTCAATGCCAAATGGATGACTAAAATGAATACAGAAAACACAATCCATTGTCGTCTCTCTGAAATACCAGCTTTGTTCCACGTGGAGCTGTGGCTTATCAGTATAACCCCTTCAATGCTGCACTAGGACACAAGCCCTGCAGTCCCTATCCCATCAGTAACTGCACTGACAAAAGCAATGGTGTCATGTCAAGGCTCACCATGACACGGGATAGACATATGGGGTGCCAGGGGCATGGAGCCCACACTGGGTTGGGGTCCCCACCTGGGGACTGGATGTGTGAGATCCATGCAGGCTCAGGATGTTACTGGCTAATTCTCAGCAATGACTCCATAGTGGGATTGCAAACAGGAGAAGGGTTACTCACAAAGCAGTGCAGGTGCAGCCTCAGAGCACAAAAGTCCCTGAAAGCAGGGCTGGGATACTCCAGGTGGTGGATCACTAGGGGAACCTGTCTGTTTTATAAACACACTGCTCAGGTCATCCCCTGCTGGCCATTCCCAGAGGTACCAAGCTGGCTGGCTGGATGGTTGGCTCTTGCCCTTTCAGGTCCTAATCACTTTTCCAGCCAAAATGACCAGACCGTGCAACTCAGATGAGCCTGGTAGGACACCATCACCTTTTACCAGCAAATAACTTCCCATTTTACTCTTGTTTACTGCTCACTGAATCTAAAAGCCACATGCCTGCATCAGCCCCAGCACTGCTGAAGCATTTCTGAACTTTTTTGAGTAGTTCCCGTCGCTTTCCGCAGTCCACATGAGCCGCAGACCCCTGCCCCAGCATGATCCCTGCTCCTGGGGATGGAAGAGCAGAGTTTGGCCATAAAGGCTTTAACACACAGGCATTACACCAGAGCAAAACAGACGCACACCCAGGGATACTGTTCCTGGGATGGTTTCACAGCATCACTGTCCGTCTGTCTGTGCCACTGTGCTTTCCAGAGGCCGTGTCCTTCTCTGGGAAGTGCAGGCAGGTAAACAGCCAAACCCAAACAGAATCCACCCTGGCCAACTCCAATCATGCCTTCCTCTGAGAAAAATGGGTTCATTGGTTTTTCATGGCGTGGGTGTGATTAATGAACTTAATCACAGGACACTTTGATCCAGCTCCTGTTTGGAAAGGATAGTCAAAAACAAGAAGAGCTGCTACCCTTTGTGCTTTTGTAATTTTGTTAATCATAGAAACCTGTGAGGCTTTTGCATAGTCAGCAGCTGCATGCATTAGAAAATACATTTGCAAAACACAACAACATTTGCTTTCATATTCTGAAGCCAGAGAGTATATCCTAGTTGGCAGAAAGCTCAAAGGCAATTTATGAAGACCCAAAAATCTTGCAGGAATTTAATTAAACTTTAAAACTGTGCTAACACTCATACATAACAGCTTACAAAGCATGATCATAAGGCAAAGTCCTTCACGCTCAGTGTCTCTGTGCTCCCCACACTCCGTTTTCTGGTCGCTCTGCCTGTTTACTCACTCCTGCCCTAGCTGTCCTCGTCCCTTTTGTAGAGGAAATGGCCTTTCCCTGCACTCCAATTAACAGGGTTGTGTCTTGGTCTTGCACAAGGTGCTACTGAGCAAACAAAACCTGCAGCTGGAAAGTAGCGATTTTTAGTTAATTTGCATTTTGTTGCAAACAAAACACAGCTGGGGCTGCATCTCTGCAGCCTCTGGCGTGGAGCATGGCACATCTGCCACCATCCCCAAGGCAAGCTGTTCCCATTGGATCCATTGATGGGTCACTGCTGGTTCTCAGCCTCACCTTTGCCCCTCGACAGAGAATTTTGGGTCGTTTTAGAGAAGTTTGGGCCAGTTTGGCCTCTCTCGTGGCAGTCTGCATTCCAGCCAGCCCTGCCACTTCCCAGAGGCCCCAGTCTTGCTCTGTCTGAGCCTTCCAGCTCCACTGCTCTGAGAATCAGTGAGAAATTGGGGTAAACTCCGGCAGACGGAGATGGGATCTGGCCGTGCCCGCAGAAGCCAGGCAGAACGTGTATGTAAAGGGAGGAAATGAGAGGAAAATTTAGACTGAATTTAAAAACTAAACTTTTTTAATTAGTAAATTCTTTACCAAAGAATTTACATTGGCTAGTATATGATTCCTCATTGCTTAAGGGATTTAAAACCAGACTACTCTCTGCTCCAAAAAAGTGCTATAAGCAACAGTTCCTTGCTTATAATGAACTGGAAATACTGGCAAGTCTCCATCCCCTTCAAATATTTTCCCTTGTCTCTTCAAGAGGTTAAAATAAATTATCCTGAGATGTACCAGATGTAGCAGGCAGGCAGGGACATTCCTCCAGCCTTCCCAGCCCATTTTCTCCTGTCCACAGTCAATGAGCAGCAGCAATGGCTGACGGTACTGCTACAACACGGGGACCCAGCACAGCAATGGCCTAGCACAGTGATGACCCAGCACAGCAATGAGCTGGCATGGTGATGATCCAGTATGCTGATGTCCCTGTGTGGCAATGTCCTTGTGCAGTGATGACCCAGCACGACAATGTCCCAGTATGGTGATGTGCCAGCACAACAATGACCCAGCATGGGGACTTCCCAGCATGGCTATGTCCCAGAACACAGATGTCCCAGCATGGCGATGACCCAGTACAGCAATGTCCCATCACAACAGTGACCCGGCATGGGGATGACCCAGCATGGCTATGTCCCTGAACAGAGATGTTCCAGCATGGCAATGTCCCAGAATGGCAATGTCCCAGCACAGCAGTGACCCAGCATGGGGATGTCCCAGCACAGTGATAACTTAGCACGGTGATGCTGCAGCCTCTGGCACTGTGGTCTCCGTGGCTCTGGGCTTGGCACTGGTGACTCACTCAGTCCTGGAGCCTTGTCTCCATCCCACCAGGGTCTTCTTCATGAACCCCTCAAGCCCAGTGCTAAACCAAAGTAGATTTTGTTGCCTGAAATATCAGCCATGCAAATCACTCCACCCATCAGCACTGGTATTAATTAGCCTAGAAAGCACTACTGTAATAGTGGTGTTCTTCCAGCAAACTTCTGTGATGCATTAATGACGATAGCTATGGTAGTAGGGACAGGAGCAGTAATAACAATGCCGACTGGGGGCTCATGGCATTTTCTTAAAGCAAAGCCACTGCACACCCACCTGTGTGCACACTGCTGGGCTCCCTGTGACCTGCATGGCATGGGACAAGCTGCAGCCCCAGGTGCTCGGAAAAGGGATGTTTTGTGGTTCTGTGCTTAAGGCAGGACCCATTGCAGGGAGCAGCAGGACTTGCAGAGTGGCTATTGCTAAGAATCAGGACTGCAGCTTCCCCGGGTGCATCCAGAGCTGCAGTCTTCCTGGTGATATAAACAACGCAGCAGCAGCAGCCCCTCTATAACTTAAACAACCCTTGGCACCATGCCTTTTCTTTCTATTTTTACAAATGCCAGAAGAATTTTCTGTATAAAAATGAAAATCACCGGTGGCCAAACCACCAGAATTGCACTGTTGGTCCCCATCCTAATGGGGTGTGAGCACTGGCTGCTGCCTCGGGAATGCAGGTGGCTGGCAATGCTTATTTGCTGATTTGTGCTCATAAACCCTTTTTCATCTGAGGATCTTACAGCAGTTTATAAACATGAATTTAGCCACTAGACGCCCAAGCAGGCCCTATCTCATCATACCTGTTGAACGAGCGTGCAATCAGAAAAAGATCTCGCCCAGATTTGCACAGGAGAGGACATCTCCTTACAACTCCTTAAGTCGCACCACGGCAGGCCTGAACTACAAAAAAGGCAAGGCAGGAGAACTGAAGGAAACATTTTCTCCAAGACATACTTCTATGGGAAATGCAGGCAATCTTCTTCGATGCTGTGTTAATTGCAATGTTAATTGCGCACCACACAGTGCAGTAGCACTGCTGATCCTGATATGGGATCAAGGAACATTCCAGCAATGGGTACTAGAGCTCTGCTCTCAAGGTCCTCTTGCAGGTACCAGGCAGTGACAGGACATCACTGCCTCCACCAGAAACAGAGGCTGACAAACAACAGCAGCTCAGGTAAATACTGTGGCATTCACAGCACTGAAGCAGCAGCTGTGCAGCTAGAAGCTGGGGTTTCTCCTTAGCAAAGGAGGAGTGAGCCCAGATGTCTTGCTGGATGCAAGTTTGTTTGCTTCCTTGTCATCTGGTGACTGCTTTGGGGAGGCCCTTTGGCAGGTTATGCTCTGTCTGAGGCTGCCCCACAGAAGATGGGCAAAGAAAAGCAGGGTACAAGGGCCTGGGGCTCTCAGAGGGATTTCCCTGTTCTGACATATGCAGTTTTAACTCGTGTGACCGGTTACATGCAGAGGTTCATTCTGTCAGACTTGCTAATGCGTCCCAACCCCTGTCTCATGAACCCCAAATCTCTTTCTGACACGGTTCTGTTTTGATTTGTTTTGTTGAAGGAGTGGAACAAGACACACAGCACAAACCAGATACATTTTGTAATTGTAAGTCAGCTGATTACTAGGCATACATGACACAGACACGCTCGTGTGCACCTCTGACACGGTGACTACCTGTCCCGATGCTGTTTTCTCTCCACACAAACATCCACGTGGGTGGAGTGTTTGTGTTCTGAAATAATTAAAAATGTACATTTGCATGTTGTATGCTGTCTTGTTGATTCCATGCTTCAAGGCACAGTAAGAATGTGTAGGCATTCGGTCTTGTGTTAGGATGAGCATTTCAGAGTAATGCACAGCCTTGCTGTCCAGCACTGACCTCTGTTTGCTGCTGTGGCTCTGAAAACCACGAACCAGCCCTGTAAGGATTCTTAGCAGTTATTTGTTAGGGATGTGTTTTATGTGGAACAGAGCAAAACTGGAGTAGTCCCAGCACTCCAAATGCATTCAGACTTTAACAGAGGTGCAGACAGACCCAAATCCAGTCTCTGGATCTACAGAAAGAATTGCTTACGTGCTGTCTGGGCACATGCTGCCCAGGGTAATGAGGTGCCTTTCATTCACAGCCCAAATGCTTGCAGTGAAAGCACAGTCAGCTTTGTAGCTGGGGAGAGGAAGCATCTGATCCAAAACTTGGCTGGCACTATGAAACAATTGGGAATGTGTCGCAGCCACATTCCTGGCTGGCCATGCCTTTGTTCAGCAGCAGGACGTGGCTGGAGGCATACGGTGCCCAGAGAAAAAGATTTGTCAACGCAACCTGCAACTGTTTAGCATCTATTGCCATATGGGGTGTGTATGGAATTCCCCACATGACCTCCATTTAAATTGCCTCTCTGCACTTGGATGTGGTGCATTGAGATGCTGGGCGAGTGCTGTGCATGAAAGAAAGGGGGGGAAAGCAGGATGCATCCACGCTGGCTGCCAAATCTCCCTCTTTCTCCACGGTGGTAGGTATAAAAAAGACAAGTAACGCTGTGAAACAAGTACAAGGAAAAGTACAAGGAAATACAATCTTTAGCTATTTAGAAGAATAAATGTATATATGCCAGTTACACCAGCTTGTTTCCAAGTGTACTGCAATAGCCATCCATGAAATGTGCCTAAGATGCTTGCATGAGGAAACTTGATTGCTTGAGCTGAATAATAACAAAAGTCAAAGGAAACTTAACAGTAATGAATCAAAGTCTTTAGGCGGTAAGGGTATGTTCCATCTAAGTGGCATCAGGCTGTGTGTAAAGTAAAATTTATTATTAAAAATGCTCAGACTTTTCCATACTTGTTTAACACAGCATCTTTTTGCATGCAAGAGTGCAGGGGATACAAAGTCTGCTCATCTGCTGAGCAGAAAGCAGTAAAAGCACAGACTGCTAACACTTGTAAGAGTGTGCTTCTATCTGGCTTCCCTCATCACAAGCCTCACCTAATACCAAAATCAGTACAGAGGGGGAGAGTCTTCACGCACATCTTGAAATGCTTTATGTAGAATTATTTTCAGCATTTCTCTGCTTAATCAGCTCCTCTGTTTGCATGACTCCTACACAGAGCACCGAGGGAGAGAGACCATTATAAAAAGAGGAAAAAATATTTCAGTAAACCACAAAAACTGGTCAGTGAACTAGGGGGCAGCTGGGGAAACACAGAGAACTCAGTCAGTTACGAAACAAAAGTCAAAGTCCTAGTGAGCCACTTCTGTGCTTTTAGGCACTAGGAAAAAGGTCCCTAAAGAGCCACCCAAGTTTTCTAAAAGCAAACATTTTGGACAATATTAATTGTCCTTTAAAACATCCATTACAAAAACTGAGGCTTGAAATTAAACATTATGACATTGTTACAAAAGCGACATGGAAAGATCAGAGTTGGCCCTTTTGATGTGTATATGGCAACCCAGAGGGAGCAGCACCCACTTCCCCAAAGCCCTACAGATCTGCTACGGGTACAGAAAGCAGAGTTTGCAAACGGGCCCGGTGATGGTGAAATATCCACATCACAGGGGCAGGGAGAAACCGCCAGGTATGGAGTCAGGAAAAACAAGTTCAGAAATAACTTTTTTTTTTTTTAATTTTTGTAGTTTTTCTGTCCTCCTCAGCAGTATTTCCTAGGAGTTCTTAATGAATAGCTTGTTCCTGCAGGACTCAAAATAATTGGCAGTGCCCTAATTTTTTTCTTCCCATGTCTTATTATTGTGGATTTAATTATTTACTGAGGAACTCAGGTTCATTAAGCACCACTGGCAAATACCCTGCGGCTTTGGTTGTGGTGTCACCTAGAGCAAGAGTTCTGTAGACACTTCTGTACAAGTATTTGGAGCCAGGGGGCTCAGACTCAACACAGGAGGCCCTGCCCCATCCTTCGCTTCTAGGAAGTGGGCCAGCTCTATGGTGCCCCACCACAGCCAGGTAAAAAGTGGAGCACATGTTTAGGGCAGGATTCACTCGATGCAGTATCAAGGTGACTATACCAACACTGTAGGATGGTAAGAAATGACAAAGATATCCATTTACTTGCCTGGGCAGCTGCTGTGATAATTGCACCACACGCGATACTGTGGAGAAGAACAGAGCTGAAGTTAATAAAAATGAGAACTCATTGTGCAGAACTCATTACATTTTCCTATTTCAGCCAGACAACATTAGTGTTTATTGCATTTCTGTACAAATTGATTCATCCTTCCTTTTTAAGGCAATTAAACAAATTAATGCTATTTTTACTCCGCTTGATTCACTGAGTGAAATTATAAGTTTCAATTCAATTCGTAAAGTTAGGGCCAAGGGAAAAGCACTCCATTTTGCCATCAAAATCTGACAACCAGCTCATTCCCAGGTCCACTTGGCCGCCAAAGTGGGGGAGCAGTGCCACCTGCAGACCGCTGCAACCCAGACACGAGGAGAACGGAAGCTCCACATTCCGTGAGTCCTTAAGCTGCTAACGCAGCCTCACCACCAGCAAAGCCAAAGGGCATTTGATAATTAGCCCTATGTGATTTGAAATAAACGCTATTGATCGACAGAATATTCAGGAAACGCAACTGTCTTCGTTTTTTCAAGAAACACCAGTGTGTTCTTCAAGTTACACTCAATTTCTCATATACAATCCAGAATTCTTTGAAAGTATTAGTTTTATTGAGACTGCTCATTTTATGAACTTCTGCCTGTGAAAGCAGATGTCTTTACCACAAAGCCTTTTTATAAAACATGATGTACAAGTATGAAATGAATAAATACAAAACAATCTCTTGTACCTTTCTCTGGGCAGCCTGGTCTGCTGGTTGACAACCCTGCACATAGCAGGGGGGTTGAAACTGGATGATCGTCGTGGTCCTTTTCAACCCAGGCCATTCTATGATTCTACACTTAAGGAATTTCTCATCATAGAGCAGCTTGGGCTGGATGGGACCTTAAAGATCATCCAGCTCCAACCCTCTGTGTAACACAGTGCTAGGCTTTATGCATGTATCACACAGCTGAGACAAAAGTGGTGGTGACAATCATTTGAAACATTTGAATTTGGTCTAGTATTAAATGTGGAGGTTGGTAGCCCTGCACGGGGGGGGGGGGGGGTGGAGATTTATGATCCTTGAGGTCCCTTCCAACCCTGGCCATTCTGTGATTCTGTGAAGCACAGGGGCACAAAGTATCACTGAATCATACAGAAATCTTTCAGAAAGTGTTCTCGGCCGTGCCACCGTTCCACGAGCGGGGAGTCAGAGCAGGCGGTGACTCAGACTCACACGGTGAGACGTGGCCAGGAAACCCGTGCTGGGTGCGGAGCAGTGACTGTGTGTGAGTTACGGTGATCTCCGGAGCACAGCCAGGGCTGCACAAAGGCCGCCCACAGGTCGCTCAGCGTGGTCATTGGGGGAGCTCTGAGCAGCACCGTGTGGCTGTGGGGATTTCGGCAGCTCTCTCCCTGCAGGCCACAGCTCGCAGGTGAAGGCCTCGCTGCAGCCCGCGCTCCGTGGCCAGGTCCCCTCAGGGACCGCCGCCGCCTCCTCACAGCCACATCCTCACAGAGCCGTGCCTCCCGCCCCCCCACACCCGCTGGCACACCGCCGCCACATGGACACTCAGATGTCTTTTAAAGCTAGATTCTGAGTAGGGGGGTTGAACAACCGCCCCGCACTGGAGCTTCCACAGCGGAAAGAAAAGCAAAGCAAACAACGAAAGCACGCCCACACACCTTGGGGACCGCCTCAAAATGGCGCCCGCCCACCCGTGACGTCACGCACCAGAAGCGGAGGGGCGCGGCTGAGGCGGGAAAATGAGGGTCCCGCCCAAAGCCCGGCCCCACGAGGCCCCCGGGCTGCCCCAACCGGCGCCTGACTCCCCGTGGCACTCGTGCAGGCGCCGCTGACGGCTTTGGGGGCCTGCGGCGGGGCGGCTGCGGGCCGGGGCCAGGGGACGCAGCGCGGCGGGGCTGCGCGGCTGCTGCCGAGATGCCGCTCTTCGCCTCCAACCCCTTCGAGCAGGACGTGGGTGAGCGAGCGGGGAAGGGCGGGCCGGCCGGCCGGCGGGACGCGGTTCGCCTCGGCGCGGTGTTGGGGCCCGCGGCCGCGGCTCGGGCCTGCGAGGGGGGAGCGGCGGCTGCGGCCATCCGCCTCTCGGAGCTGCGGTGCGTGCGGCTCGTCGGTTTGGGCTGGGAGTCGTGGAGGTGATGATCGGCCTTGTTGGTGCCGGCGGGGTCGGGATGTGCCCGCTGGGTGTCCTAAGGGACGCGGCCCCAGTTCAGCCCCGGCTGGCGCCGCGTCCCATTGCAGAAGTGGGGGCAGCGCGGGCCGGGCTGGTGCGGCCGTGACTCAGCCGGGCTGTGCGGGTCGGGCTGCGATCCAGCGCTGCTCTCCAGGACGTCCAGTTTGTTGCGTGTCTTGTTTTTGTCTTTCTGTTTTTTAAAGGCCCACTTCTAGCGTTACATAAGAATCATAGAATCACAGGGTTGGAAACGGCCTATAAGATCATCTAGTCCAACCGTCTTCTCATCACCACTGCTACCACATGCACTAAACCAGATCTCGTAGCTCCTCATCCAGGCGCCTCTTGAGCATTGCCAGGGATGGTGACTCCACCACCTCCCTGGGCAGCCTTTCCAGTGTGCCTGACCACTGTCAGAGAAAAAGTTCTTCCTCATGTCCAACCTAAACCTCCTCTGTACACTTGCAGCCATTTCCCCTGGTCCTGTTCGTTTCCTGGGAGAAGAGGCCAAACCCCTCCTCACTACAGCCTCCCTTCAGGAAGTTGTAGAGTGCAGTGAGGTCTCCTCTGAGCCTCCTCTTCTCCAGACTGAACAACCCCAGCTCCCTCAGCCGCTCCTTATAAGACTTGTGCTCCAGACCCCTCACCAGTTTTGTTGCCCTTCTCTGGACGCGCTCTGAATTGCACCGTAGTAAAAGCAATTAAAATAAGCTAGATACTGGGGTCAGACTTGCATTTTCTTCACCTGCCTAAAACCTCAGGTTTTTTTGGTACAAGAAGAATTCATCATTACGGAATCACGGAACCATAGGGGCTGGAAGGGATCTTGGAGATTCCCCAGTCCAGTTCCCCAGAGTGCACTGCAGGTTCCCTGCACAAGGCTGCAGGTTGCCTAGGGCAGGATTCTGGCCACTGACAAGAAGAAGTTGTAGCTGTCAGTGCTCACGTGAAAACCCCATTTCCTTCTTGTAAGTCCTGCCCCTCTACTCTGTGCTGGTAACCCTCACCTGGAGTATTGCATCCAGATGTGGAGTCCTCAGTACAGGAGGGACATGGAGCTGTTGGAGAACATCCAGAGGAGGGCCATGAAATCAGTCCGTGGAATGGAGCAACTCTCCTATGAGGACAGGCTTGGAGAGCTGGGGCTGTGCAGCCTGGAGCTGACAAGACTCCGAGGTGATGTGATAATAACAGGCTTTTGGTATCTACAGAGGAGCCACAGGAAGGAAGGGGACAGACTCTCTAGCAGTGGTGACAGAACAAGGGGAAACGACTTCAAGCTCAAAAAGGGTAGATTTAGGTTAGATAAAAGGAAGAAGTCTTTTACAGTCAGCAGTACTGGAACAGTGACGTGGTGGATGCCCCATCCCTGGAGACTGTCAAGGTGAGGCTGAATCAGGCCCTGGGCAACCTGACCTAGCTGTGGTGTCCATGTTCATTGCAGGGAAGCTGGGCTAGATGGCTCTCAGAGGTCCCTTTCAACTCTAAGGAGTCTGTGATAAGGTGCACTGTTTTCTTCATGTGCCTTCAAAGTTTGTATATTGAAGGCATTGCCTTCAGTTGACTTTGATGTTGACCTGTGGCTAAAATGAAATAGCTACCAGCTAGGCCAGCTTCAACCAGTGCACTTGTTTCAAGGAACTTGTGTGTGTTCTGTACCTTTCTCATAGCTCTGATGTATTTGCACAAGTGAAGACTTCTTGAACTGGAGACTCACAGCTGTACAGAGCTCTTCGCCAAACAGAAGAGCTGCAATAACTCTAAAGATTGTTGCAAACTGATGGTCAGTGTGCCTGTAGTTTCTTAAACTCTGTACTGTACATAGGGAATAGAACTGCTCACATGTGCTACAATTAAACAAGTGCAGTGGGAATTTCATAATTATTGAGGCTAAATCTTACAGTCCCTTGCCAAGGAAAATCTACTTTTTGCCACTAGGAGCTTTTTTCTTTTAGTTATTATTAGTAAATCAGACAACACGGAGTATCAAATTAGTGAATGTGGTTGCTCTGTTCTTTCACTGGTGGTACTCACCTGAAGCTGCTCGTGTTTTTGTTGAGCTTTAACTTTGTGATTTGAGGTTTTATTTTCTCATTCATCTTTTTGGTTTAGAAAAATAAAGGTGCATGCCACGAGCGTAGTTGAGCTCTGCTGATGTCCTGATGCTACTGGAAAGGAGAGCTCTTCCATCTCGTCCGCTCAGGTGTTGTGGGTTGCTCTCTGGGCTGATTCAGTGCATTCTTTTCAGCAGAAAACAAATTCCAAGGAAGCGTTTGGTTGACAGATGAGATCATCTGTGAAGGCGATGAAGTTTGGTGGCTTGAATCAGCTCATCAGAGGCTGCAAAGTGGCAGTGAGAAGGAGGGGCAGGGCTGCCTGGGAAGGTCGGTGGGGGAAATGGAGCCCTGCTTCTGGCAGCAGTGAGAAATTTGGGTTGGTTCAGATATCTCTTCAGACCGTGCCTTCGGTGTTGCAGCTTTCTTGGGAGGGGGCCTTTAGAAATTATAGATAAACACAGCTGCAGTGTTGTTTTCTTAGTTCTAAACTCATGTATTTGCTTTTCAGCTCATCTGAGTAGGGTCTTACTTCCTCAGCATTTGCTTTGGTTGCTTTGTCTGTGGTTGCAGTTCCATGAGATTAACCTGTGGAATAGTTTCAGAAATTCCATTTCTTTCACCTGTGGGTTTTTTTTTAATTATTATTATTTTGTTTGAGAGAATACCACAAGGCTTCAGTTCTTTAAAGGGTTTGCAGCATTTTAATTTCCTACCTAAATCTGTTCATCATTAGTCTATACGCACTTGCTGTTTTCCCCCCATTGTAAGCCTTCTTCTTAAATAACCTTCATCTTCTAAAAGTAGTAGCTCCTCCAGCAGAGGACAAGCCTACTGCTTTTCATCCTTTGTTTAGTTAGCCTTCTTTTGTGAGGTTGTTAACACAATCACGGGGGTAGGAAGTATTTTTTCTGTGTAGTTTGAATGGCATCCAGAATTGCATGCCATGTCATGGGTTGCTGGTAACTTGTATGATCACATTTTGTGTTTCTTTGTTCTTTGCTGAAGTGTTTACCTGCTGTGTTTTATTCTAGTGTTATATTTGCCTCCTCCTATCTGCTTCATGTGGCGTTCTGCATCCTCTTGTGCTTGCACTTGGCGTGCTTGTGCTTCTCCTCTTGTTTCCAACCACTGACATCTTGTTCCTCCGAGAATCTTTGATAGACTGGCTGTGTGAGTTTGCATTTTGTCCTGCTGCTCTCTTGTTCTGTGTAACCCACTCATCAGTAGTTCACATTTCTCCTTATGCGATGTCCTAGTCTTCCCTGTTACTGATAATACCTTCCAACTTCGTTAGCTTCCTTTGCAGACCCTTACTCCTGCTGTCAGTGCCTGCCAAAACATATTCATTTCAAGACTAATTCTTGAGGCGTTCAGCTCCCTGCCCTCTTTAGAGTGCTTTACATCACAACGTGTCTTCCTTATTATGTGAGCCGATCCAAGAACTGTAGCTAATAACTCACAGATGGCTTCCTATGAAATA
This sequence comes from Meleagris gallopavo, assembly GCF_905368555.1. NCBI lineage: Eukaryota > Metazoa > Chordata > Aves > Galliformes > Phasianidae > Meleagris > Meleagris gallopavo. The sequence continues at coordinate 35,075,854 of NC_139410.1, read as the reverse complement.
TTTCACTGAGTGCTGGACAGACCGGTTGATACTTAAGTTAACCCTTGGCAAGGTGTCCTGCCTGGAGGAGTGGCTGCGTTCTGTTGAAATTCACCGTGGTTCCATTTCATCTCAGCGATAATTCGTGTCTTTAACGTTTGGCCTAAGGTCTTGCAAATGTTTGTGGACAAGCTAATTGGTGTGGGGTTTTCATTGTTGCTCAGGTCTTTTTCTCTTCTTTATATCTTTTCAAGTCTTCAATCCATGACTTGGTTTTGATTGGAGTGATACAAATTCTTGGATTCTGAATCTGCAATTTCATGTCAGTTCTTTCTCATTACCAAGACTGCTGCTTCCTGCCTCAGCCCTGCCTTGATCACTGCATGTCTGTAGTGATCACGTTTCTAATCAGTAATTAAGTCAAAGCTAGGTGGTTATATTTTTGCCTTTTCTATAATTTGGAAATACAAGGGCAAAGTAAGCAAAAGAAGGTGTGCAGGATTAAATTTCTGCTTTCCAGAAATACATTTATGTGGCTCTGGTTTTTCTTTGGGGAAAAAAAAAAAAGCAATCTGGAGTAATTCTGAATTTATTTTCCCCAATCTTTCACTTTTATTACATGAACACTGTTTTTACGTACACAGAATGGCACTGAGTAAAACTTGAAATATGTGTGTCCCTACAAGCTTCTGTTTCACATCGCTTTAGGATGCAAATCAGTCTCTAGAAAATTGTCATTTAGTGATCAGGCTGTAACAAACAGCAAATCAAACTGAAAGGTTCTTTGCAAAATCAGTGTTTGAGTGCTTGTTTCTCTCTCTGTAGTGTAAAAGTTGACAGGAGGAAAAAAAACAGCTACGTTCTTGTGTTTTATTTATTTTCTTGGCTTACACGTGGAGTTGTTGGCAGGCTCTGCTCAAGGGAGTTCACAGGAAATAACGAAATCCTTTGCAGGTGTGAAGGCTGTGTGCATAGCATGTAGAGGCAGAGCTGCCAGCAGAACAGGACTGTAGGTGTGCACTGAGTGGGGCAGAGATTTCAGTGAGAGATGTATGCGAGGTGTGCCGCGTGTTGGTAGGACGTAGTGCTGTGCTGGTTGCGGTGGCAGGGATTTCTGAGGAACCATGGAATGCCTGGGAGCTGCGAGGTTCTCACAGTGCCCTACTCTCCTTTTTTGGCATGTTCACATACGTGTTGGAAGCTCCCTCAGTTGCTCTGTGATGTTCCCTTGCTTCCTGCTATGGTGCGTGTGGATCCGAGCCCGTAGCAGTGACCATGAACCAGCACTCAGTTATTGCTGATCTGCACACATGCTTTGACGTTGTGCCAGGATCTTTAGAGATGGAGGACTGGATATTTGAGAAGATGTGACCAGGAATGCTTTTGGAGGTTTGCCACGCTGCTCTTTTGCACATCTAATAGCATTTTTTTTTTTTTTTTTTCCCCCGTCTCTTGGTGTTATTTCTGCATATTACTCATCTCTTGCTTGGGAAATAAGGGAAACAGAATGGGTGCTGTCAGGCTGGGATGAGGGCCTTCAGCTCCCCTTTCAGCTGCGGCAGTCCTCCTGGTGCTGTGTGGTACAGGGAGGGCCCCCATAAGCTCCAGCAGCCCCCCATGCTGAGGCATTGTCTTCCTCCATGAAGAGCTGGTGGCTGTGTTTTAAGGCACTTCTATTGGCAGTAATACCAGTGAACAGTTCCCATCCCCTCCCCAGCAGCTCGTTTTAGTGCTATCTCCTCTCTTGTGTTGGCATGATTTCTCATGCAGCTGCATGGCATATCAGATCAGGGAACTGATCCAGTTGAAAGTGATTAATTGTGGATTGGGGGTGGTGGTAGGGTTTGGCTTTTTTTTTTTTTTTTTTTTTTTAGTATTCAAACTGGCAGTAAAAATAAATATATTGTAATTTATATTGTAATTTAATACAAATATTGTAATCTCATGTGTGCAGAACTAAGCTTGAGTTTAGCGTTCCCTCATCAGCTGAAGAGCTACAGAGCAAAAGTTGTGACTTTTTTCTTTATATTCCCTCAGCACAGAGGAAATGTTGGAAAATGCATCTTCCCACATCTGTTTCCTCTGATCATGTCCATGTCCTAGCATCTGTGAGGTAGTTATCCTTCGGGACTGTTCTTCAGCTGGAGCTCATGTTAAGCAAAGCGACAGATGCTGTTAAATTTGTCGTGCTGGCAAGGAGGAAAACCTCAGAAGTTGTAAGAGTTTGCCATGGGGCAGCCTTCCTATTTCCAGCAGGACCACATCTGCTCTTAGAGCACCGAACATGGCTATAAGAAGGAGTCTGATACACATCCATGTATTTATGCATTCAGATTCAGTGTCAGGAAATCATTACCGCATGCTTCTGTGAGCACTTTTTTTGGGTCTGCGTGACTGTGTACAAAGAGAAGTGCTTGGCTCAGCACTGCTTATGCTACACAGTTATTTTACAAGCTTGTACTTCACTGGCTTATAAACAAAGCCACTTTGAGTTTTCTGCGTGTTTTTGTGCCCAACCATAGCGGTGTGTGTGATAAATGGACCCCTGGCAGTGCCCATCGGTGGGCTTGCTTGCTAGTTGTGCCCACCTGTATCAAAGCACTCAGGTGTTGCAGGTGGGCTTTCATCTTCCTGAGCCAGCAGGCGTTGCTGAGGTGGGGGAAAAATCAAAATGCAGTGCTGGGAATTTCAGAGGAAGACAGGCTTCATATCAGTGTGACTGATGGCAGGCAGCAGGATTAAATGACGTGCCAGCTCTGTCCTGTTGATATTGGTGCCATGTGTCATCGTTATCTGCACAGCTGACGGCTGCTCTTGTCAATGAGATGGATTTGTGTGACTGAGGGGCTCTGCTGGGAGAGCTGGTGCTGCTGGTGGAGGTGGTCATGCTGTTAGAAAGCAGCTTCAGCTGCCAGAGCTCTGGAGCCAGCAAGGGGCTGCACTGTGTGCACTGAACTTTGTGCCCTGCTGTTCTGCACTGTCTTTGCGTTTGTTCTGCACGTTCAGCTCACACAGCCAGGAAGTGTTGTGCATGTAGACACTCTCTGTTTTCTTCTGTTTTTTTTTTTATTTTTATTTAACTAAATTGCACCTTAAACTATATAAAATTGCAGGCGCTCATTTAGTTTCAAGGACGAGTGATGAATTTTGTGGTTCTGTCCTAAAAATATCAATGTACCTACAAGAAAATTCAACAACTGTGTCTTTCCAGGATAAGTATTTTAAGGTTAGAGCTGTAGGAACATGCTTTCAGCACAGCATTTGCTTTCCTTAAGTAGTTATTCTAGACTGTGAGGATAATGTACAGCCAAAATTGCACATTTCCATTCCTTCTCTTTGCTCTCTGCTCTTCCACCTGCAATAGAAGATTTCCAGGGGCACAGCTGTGCTGGTGTTTGCTTTGTGGAAGCCATTCTGCAGCCAAGGATTGCTGCAAGTTTTGACTGTAAAACTGAGTAGTGACGCTGATTATTGGAAGAGTTGCTTAATTGCACATCCAGAAATGGGTTTGCTGTCAGCAGACCTTGTAATTTGGAAGCAGCTCCTATCACAGAACAGCATCGCGTTAATAGTGAGGGAGCATTGTGTTCTGCTGTAGTCTGCTAAGCAGCCTTTTACATACTTGGTCCCAAAGGGATTTTGTGGCTTCTCAGGCTGAGACAAATGTTGTTAAAGTAACAATTAAGGCACTCTCTTGATTGTTTATAAGTTCTGATGGAATTAATTGTGATGGAATTAACGTAGGACATAGAAGCTCTTACCTTTGAGTTCAGTCAAAATATTAAAACGGCACAGTAAAATTAAATCTTAAGGCAGCAAATGGGATATGTGGGATGTTTTCTTTTATGAGTTATTCTGATGCTATCGCAATATTAACCTGGCGTGAAAATAACATCAGAAACTTGGAGGGAGGGCACAAATAAATAACATTAAGCTTTATCAGTTCACGTATTGATTAAAATGCTGTAAGTATTGAGTAGATTTACATGCTTTTGAAAGGGTGGTTTGGTTTTCGTTGGCTGCTTCTGGGACCTTTATAACCCTTCCATCTCATTTCCATCCCTGCAGGCATTCAAGGCCAGGCTGGATGTGGCTCTGGGCAGCCTGGGCTGCTGGTTGGTGACCTGCACACAGCAGGGGGTTGGGACTGGATGAGCACTGTGGGCCTTTGCAACCCAGGCCATTCTGTAATTCTATGATTCTGTGATTTCTCATGACACTTGTTGTGAGGTTTGGATGTCCAGAGAAATCTCACAAGCTGTTCTAAGGACAAGATCTTGTTCCTTAGAGACCTCAAGAGATTTATCTAGTTCTCTTGGAACACCCATGTGGAATACATCTCAGTGCCAAGATGAGATGACCTTGGGCAAGCTCTGAATTAGGGCTCTGACCTAAACCTGGAGTAACTAAACAAACTGAGAGGAAGCAGTTTTCTTTTTTAATGAAATTACACTTAGAGTTGTTTTGTTTTTCAGATCTTATTGATAAGATACTGAATGCATTTGTTATTCCAGTACTGTTCTTCCTGTGTGAAGAACTTTATAAAATACCAAGAAGTAGCACTAATCTCAGTATCTTCTATGTGGAATTTCTTTTTTCATATGACTGTCAAAGAATGTGCTCACAGCAATCTGTATTTAATAGAGCATTATGCTTAATCAATCTTGTCTTCTTTATAGAAAAGGCTACAAATGAACACAACACCAGTGAGGACTGGGGTCTTATTATGGACATATGTGACAAAGTTGGAAGTACTCCCAATGGGTAAGCTGCACTTGGCATCGTGACGTGTGACTTCATGTTGGTGTGAATAATACTGCTTCAGAAGTAACACATCTCAAAACACTCATTGTAGTCAGCCACACAGAAAGCACTACAGCTCCAACGCTTCTGTGAGTCCTACAGTTGTGTGTGATTGGCTTTAAAGTTCCTGGAAAGAAATATTCCAGCAGGACTTCCAGTAGAGCAGTTGGTGTGTTCCAATTTTAGGAAGTTCTGCAGAGTAGACCAAATTATTCATATTCAATAATCTTGCATACATTTTGGAAAGTAACTGTGCCAATAGGAAAAAGCGAACTAGTTCTTTGTAGTGAAAAAAAACATATAGAGCAGTTAGCTATTAATGATGGGGAATTTGTTTATTCGTTAGGAAGAGTGGGATTGATGGAGGAGGAAAAAAGGAGTAAAAATTGGGATCAATACTCAATTTGAATCAGTGTTTACCTTCTGTGGTAATATTGACATACAAGTGGCAATTCGGTGATTTTATAATTGATAAAAGTTAAGGTGATCTTTCTAGATTATAAAATGTTGTAGATTTTGGAGCCATCTTGACCTAGTGCATATCTTGAATTCGTAAATGATGGTAGATTTCTCTCTTTTTGTAACTTAGGTGTAATATTTAATGTTACAAGTTGAGAAAGTTCTTTATGCGTTCTGGAAAGAAAGAAAGGATTATTGGCTACCCTTAAATGAGTACATACTTGAACAACAAGTATGTTGAACTTGTTGAAGGTCATGAATTACGGGCAAATGTACTCAATGTTAGAACTAAACCTAAGCTTCTGCGGCTGTGTGTACATCAGCAAGTAACTCAGCACACCAGGACTGCAGTGGTGGACCAGAGTAGCTGGTACTGAGGCCACCACATCCATCCAGTGGAGCATTTGGAGGTTTTCTTTCCCCTTCAGAACAGGTTTCATCAATTCTTCTGAACTAAATATCCACAATGGCAGTGGTACATGTGTTTCTGTGGCACCTGCTGCTGGATCCGACCCTGTGGCTTCCTGGGAGCCTGGAGTGCTCGTGGTGTGCACAGAGGAGCTTCTTGCACAGCTTCTTCCAACAGCAACCTCATTTTCCTGCTCAGAACTATTCTGTGAGCTGAGTGTGCAGGAATAACGTATGCATCAGCTCCTGTAGCCCTTATGTGCCTTCAATGTTCATTTTCACGCATGCAGCTCCTTAGCAGGGTGACATTTGAATTGTTAATTATTATTCAATACTTACCTCAAATTTTACTGAATTAGATTAAGAAACTGTGATGTATCTTAAGTGTCTTGAAAACCGGGACCCAGGAGCCAACAACCTGTGAACATGGCTTTGAAATTAAATCTATAGAGAGCCTTTATAGTAGCCAATTAAATAACCATTTAATCACTGCTGCTCTTGATTTAATTTTTTAATGTAGACATTTCTTTCATTGTCTACTTCAAATCCATTTCCTCAGCTTAGTGGCAGTTGCTCTCTTTGTGACCTATTCTGTCGGTATTATGGAAATCAATATTGAATGCCAGCATGATAATGGAGTCTTCCAATCCAGTACACTTTTAAGAACAAGTGATGTGCTAGGTATTCTTCCAGACTCGCTCTGCAAAAAGTATGGGTTAGGTTATGTTTTTTTTCAGCAGAGCCAGTTTTGTTTGTTTACTGGATACTCGTGTTCTGTGAGATTTGTTCTACAGAGTCATATTTGTCACTAGTACTTTCTTCTTTTAGGGCAAAGGATTGCCTTAAAGCCATCATGAGGAGAGTAAATCATAAAGTCCCCCACGTGGCCCTGCAAGCACTTACAGTGAGTAGCCTATCACTATCCTCCAGAACTGCTGTATTTCTTAATGGAAGTGTGTCCTGATCAATTATAAGTTTTTGTATATCTTCAGTAGAAGTCAGTGAGGGTGTACATGCTGAACAAAGCATGAAACTTAATTTTTCTATATGCTTTTGTTTTGGATATTGTTGTCAGACGTTTTCATAATTGTGTTTCTGTTGTCAGCTACTAGGAGCCTGTGTATCAAACTGTGGAAGAATATTTCACTTGGAAGTTTGTTCTCGTGATTTTGCTAGTGAAGCTCGAGGTATAATAAATAAGGTAATTTTTTATAACTTCAAGTAGTGGGGTAGAATTATTTTTATCACTGCTTTGCTTTCTCTCAGCACAGTAATAAATTGGCAAAACAGACATTTGAGTTGATAGACTAGTGATGTTTAGTTTTGATGCAGTTGCAGATATTGCTGGCTGTTTGTCTCATCAGTGGAATTTGTGTGTTTTCATTTCTACTGTTAAGCAAATGACAGGGCTGATACTTACTATCTACTCCCAATTGTTACAGAATTACATGAGCAATTTTAATTAAGATCTGTGACTCTTGACAGGCTCATTAGTTTGATTATAGTGAGGTCGTTTTCTTTGAAAACTTATTTGGCTTTAATGAAATTCATAAGCTAAAGTACAGAAGGAAAACTGAAAACTATACTTGGACACAGAAAAGAGGAAGACATCAGACAACTATCTTAGTTTCTAGAGATTAGGAGAACGCTGAATGAGGAGGTTACCAAGAAGGGAAGACCGAAATGGTGCAGCTGATGGGATCTAAATTCGGATATAATGAATTGAATAAGCAGAAGCAGCTTTCCCATAATTACTGCTCCAGTTGAAGACAAAAATGGCTAAAGAAGATAGTCTTCAAGTATATGGGAGGCCTGGAAACATCAGAGGTTGAGCAAAGCAATTAAGGAAACTAATAAAATTGCTGGGAAGCAAAATGAGTTCACAGCTCTTCTGTTTCTCGCTTTCTGTGGAAAAATAGGTCTTGAAGTCCTCCCCTTCATTCTCATTAGCCACAGTCCATTCTGAAATAGAACACTGACCTTCATGGACTGACAGCGCTTGTGAATGTAAAAGCAAACCTTAAGTCCCACTGAAGAATTGCCTGCAGGAGCATAATGTATTTTGTTGTTGGGAAATACTTGTGTTTTCCTCTCTCCCTGACTCATTTGGAGAAGTAGTCATCATAGGGCCTGCAAAATTTGTGCTTTCTCCCTTTTCTCTGGGGAAAAAAAAAAAATTAGTTCAGACAAGTGTAACAAATACCTTTGTGCTGATAATGAACCTACTGGGCTAAATGTCTTCTTTCAAATAAATGCAAGCTTGAGCCCAAACTTGTTGCTGTTCTTGCTGCTCAGCATGTGTTTGGCTGTGAGCCACAGGCTTATGCTGTGGTTTGAAGTACATTCTAATGGGAAGTCTTGGCCATGCACCGCAGTTGTGTGGTCCCAAGATCTGTGTCTTTTTAACTTGCCTTGTGCAGATGAGGCAACCCACCAAGTCCAGAAATCTTATTCATCAGCCTGTAGTTAGTTTGCTTACTTTGGGTTTAGGCAATAGTCTTTTCATTAACTGGAAACAAAAGCAGAAAGTGTATGGAGTCTGAAGTGCTTTGGTCCGTGTTTGACCCTTGTAGTGCTGGCATAGCCATCACACATAGTAGCTGCTGTAATGAAGAGTCAGACTTGTTGCTGTAGTACTTTTAAGACTATTATGAGTTTAGCAGCAGCTCCAGTTGCTGAGGTATGCTCAGAAGTGTGTCCTTTAGCCATATCAGAGTGATGCGTGGCTGACTTTTCTGCAGGTGGGTTATCTCTTGGCATGAGGTTGTTAGCACGTAACATTTGCATATATATATTTAGGTTGTTTTCAGTTCTTTTTTTGTTCTAGACAGTTGTGGATATTTATATAAAATGGTTTTGGTAACAATGTTTGAAAACTATTTCTGCTCACTTTAAGGCATAAGCATCCTTTCCTATGCAATTTTGTCTTCTAGGCTCATCCAAAAGTCAGTGAGAAGCTGAAAACTCTAATGGTGGAGTGGTCAGAAGAATTTCAGAAAGACCCACAGTGTAGCTTAATATCTGCAACTATTAAATCTCTAAAAGAAGAAGGTGTCACTTTTCCTGCAGCTGGATCACAGGTGAAAGCTCAATTAGGAATACACAGTACCTCTCCTGTTAGACCACTGTCAGTGAACAGCAGGAAAAACCATGCATGGATCCTTTGATCAGAGGGAAGTAGGACCCCTGTTATAGTTTGGTTGCCTCCTGGCACCGACGTTCACTTAATTCTACTTTTTAATTTCCTTGCCCACTGAGGAAAAGTGAGAACAGACTAAAGGTTATTTCTTAGCGTCTTTGAGTTGTTTCATTTTAGATCTGTCTTTCCTTCAGATCATTTTTTTAGAGTTTCATCAACCTGTCATACCTTAAAAATCAAAGCAGTCCTACACCCACAGCTTGTACTTGGTGTTTCATGGTTCTAATTGCTGACTTGGAGCACGTTTCTGTGTTATTTTTTCCTTCACAGAGCCTCGCAAAACAATTGGCAGTATCTGAAAGTGAGACATTTTTTTGAAAATGATGTTCTGTGCTATGCTTTCCTTTTCTAAGTCTCCATTTCTTGTTCATGCTTTTTTGTCCATGTCACGAGTTGTGCTGCAGTGATGGGTGCTCCAGTCCCTAACCTCACTTGCTCTTTTTATTTTACTTCTGGCATACAATGTCTGATCATCCAGACATTGTATCATCCTGGCAGTAATGGTGACAAGTTTTCTTTTTTTAATGCTTTATTATTTAAGCTGCTAAATATTATTATGTTCAAAATGAGTTAGGTGAAGAACAGTCCTTAAAATTAGAAACATATTTTCAGTTACGTATCCCTTCCGTGAAGTTCGCTTTTCTCTGTATTAAACACAGGTGGTGGATTTTTTTTTTTTTTTTTTTTAATTCTACAATCTTTCCTTCCTCCACAAAGATGTTTTCACCTCTAAATCTAGGATAAGTGTTAAAACATATGGCAGAAACATGGAAGATGGAGAGTGCTGGCAACCAGTTACGCTTTCTTCCTACAGATGCATATAAAAATGACATCTTGATGTCTCTGCATCATACACTTTACTGCAAAAAAACAAAGCTGAGGTTTATTAGTATACTTGTGCAGAATTGTTTCCTAGAACCACTGATAATCCCAGTATCTGAAACCGGTTTTTTTGTTCCTGCAAGAAGATTCCCTGTTGAAGTGAAGGATTTCTTTATGCTCTTGTGGAGACTCAAATTATTCAAGTCAGAAGCTCCCAACTTGATATACATGTGCTCTTCATTCTCACGCTCCCAAAAACAGAGGAGGAGGGTAGCTATTAGCTGTTATGTGGAGAGAATTCTCCTTTTAGCAAGTCCACCTCCTGGTTAATAACTTAACTTCACAAACGTAGGACTGCAAAGAGCTTTTCTTTGAGAGTGAGGTGGAGGACAAAGGTGGGAAGAATAGTCTTTTAACATTGTTATTTAAACGAAATCCTTAAATAAATGAGATCTGATTATTTATTTTACTTTGTTCCTTTCTGAACACTAAATGTGGATGAGATTCCAGGGCGAAGTAATTTTTCTCTTCTCAAAAATCATCCTGGGTCAGTTCTGAAATGCTCAAAATAGGCAGCTAACAGGGAACAGCTTCTTACTACTTTTTTTTTTTTAAGTATGTAATTATAGAGCTTTCTTCCCCCTTTGTTAATGTGAAGTTATTCTATTGTTAATTCATTTGCAGGCTACCACAAATGCTGCTAAGAACAGTTCTTCATCAAGCAAAAACAAAGAGGATGAAGATATAGCTAAAGGTAAATTACTAGTCACAGCCTTGTGTTTGACTTGTGCTCTGGGTTGTTATGCCAAAATGCATAGAAATAAGGAGCTGCACTTGATTCTGCTGCATAGAATTGAAAGCAAGGGCTCAGCACTGGTTTTGAAATGTTTCTTGTGCACGAGTACTACTTGTCTTTTAATTCTATTGCAGGGCAGAGTAAAGCTGTCATAATATAAAACATCAGTTGTAGTTTGGAGCAAAGATTTTAAACTTGCACAGACCATATGCTAAAATATATATTTCTTCTGATTAGGAAAGCAAAATACCTTTCTATAGAAGGATAAAATACATAGACTTAACTGTTTGTTTGTTTTTTCCCTCTCCTCATTGTAGCTATTGAATTGTCCTTACAAGAGCAGAAGCAGCAACAAATGGAGACCAAATCCTTGTACCCGTCTGCAGAAGTTCAGCAAACCAGTCAGAACGTGAGGAAGGTGCGAGCTCTCTATGACTTTGAAGCTGTCGAGGACAATGAGCTCACCTTTAAAAGTGGAGAAATTATTTTTGTTTTGGATGACAGGTACAATACACTCAGATGAAGGTGCCTTTATTCTGCAACTGTGTTAGGCTAGCAATTTTTTTCCCTGATGCTTTCTTTTCCACAGCTGTGTATTGTCACTCTGGCCTTCTTCACATCCCTTAATCATTCATTATTCTTTACATACATTTTCCTGAATTATTTTATCCCTTAAAAACATTCTGAGTCTTGCTTTCCTGCAGAGCCTTCCTTGTCCTCCTTCCCTAATTCATGTATTTCCCCAGTGATTAGGTGTTTCTTTACCTCTATGTGTTCCTTTAGGTACTCATTCTATGGTGTAGGTCCAATTTATAATTTTTATGTTAATTGATTATAACGTGTCATAAGCACACACACATTACAGTGCTGAATTCTAGCTAGTTCCAGAAACTGTTAAATCTCTGGCTATCAAGCATTGCACGTGTTAGGAATAAAACTGAAGAAAAATGCTTCAGTAATTATTGTTAACTGTTGTCAGTGTTCCTCCAGCGATAGCTAAGGAGTAGAACTTGCTTATGCTGCTCTAATTTAGTAGACTTTGACAGATCAATTATATTTCTAATGTTAGTCCCCACTTGTGTACCTCTTGTAAGCTTTGAGGTGAAGCTATAATGGGCTATCATCTAGTCAGTGTAAAGAACTGTGCGTTAAACTGAAGTGATTGCTACTTAATGATCTCCTCCACAACTCCTTCCCAGCTCCTGGCTTTGGGTTTGCTGCTGTACTGATCTGTACCTGGGTTCTCTTCTGCCACTGTTGTTGGGCATGCAGGGAAGTAGTGCCTTAGATATCACAGGTTTCCTATCAAAGCACAAAATGTCATTGATGCTGAGCCTTAATGTTCCAAGTTTGTAACACAGCTCTGTCTCCCCAGTGACACCAATTGGTGGAAGGGTGAAAATCATCGAGGAGTGGGACTGTTTCCATCTAATTTTGTGACTTCGGATTTAAATGTTGAACCTGAGGCAGGTAAGTTAGCTACTGAAAGCTAGCCTATTACATTAGAAATGTGGATTTATGGTGGAACTGCTGATTAGCTCATAACCAGCAAAATTTCCTGATACCAGCCTGAGAAAAGAATTGAGGGAGAAATCCTGAAGTTGTGTCAAAGCAGCAAGCAACCATTTACCTCTGCTGTAGCTTGCTTTCATGGCATCTTTTGGTTTGAGTTATTTTCTTCTTATTGTGGTAATTGACACATCCTTATGTAAGAATAAGGTGTTACTTCCTAGCAGATAGGTGTGGTCCCAACTTAAAGTACTTACTCAAATTTCTGTGATATTTAAAAGTTTGATGCTGAGTGGGTGGAAAAATAATAATATGAGGTAGCATAAAGCTAACACAGTTTCTTTTCTGCTGATGTGTTACTCTTGGTTCTTTCAGCAACTGTAGATAAAAACTGTGTTCCTGAGGATGCTACGGAAGAAATTAAGAAAGCAGAACCTGAGCCAGTTTATATAGATGAGGTATGCAGTCACTTCAATATACAAAAGTGCTGATATTTTAAATTGTTTAAAACATTATTTTGATAGTGACTGTTAAAAGGTAACTATTTTTATATAAGACTTTTAAATTGAAGATGAAAAGGGTCTCTGTGCCACGCTTTGGAAATAGCTTCTTAATCTTCTCTTCCACCTTTCAGGATAAGATGGATAAAACACTGCAGGTGCTTCAGAGTATAGATCCTACAGACCTCAATCTTGATTCAGATCTTCTAGACTCAGAAGGTACTTTGAGAACCAAGTTTGCTAGCTCTTGTATTGCTTCCTATGATTATTTTCCATGGATTGAGTTGGTAATTCTTTTGTATTTATTTTAAGCACAAAGAAACCAGGGTGTGTATTATTGGTGTGCTGTAGAATAGTTAATTTCACAGTTGGAGCATGGAGCTATATGTATGCCTCTGCATTTTCTCATAGTTGCCAAGCCAACTCCGTGTTTAACCAAGCAATTTGCTTTACTTCTAGTGAGAGTGCTTTGCCTGATCCTTGCAGAATTTATCCATCTATCTAAGCTCTGTAGAAAATAAGCTATTGTACATAAAAAAATATATTGTATATAAAAAAGTACAGCTTGCTAAGAGGGAAGGGGAAGTTCTGTTCACTTATGATCTGATCAGTTCAAAGCATATAGGAACAATTAAGTGTACTTCCAGGGGGGCAGAGGTGGGAGGACAATCTGGAGAGATTCATAGGTAGTCCAAGGATTCCAGTAAGAAGTCATAGACCTTGCATATGGCAAGCAGAAATACAGAATTTTGTGTGACTTTCAGCAGTAGTTTTTTGTTTGGAGAGGGAGAGACAATGAAGGATGACAAAGCAGAATAACCAAAGTATTTTCCTTCTTTGTTTGGGGTGGAGGATTTGGACTTCCATGTCAACTAAATCTACTCTCTAATTTTGGCTGCTTTCTTAGTGTAGTTGGATAAAGTATTTTTTGGTTACGTTTTAAAATCAGTTGTGCAGTATGTTAACTACTTTGGCTCTAAATATATCAACTACTTTGGCTCTTTTGTCTTTACAGTTATTTGCCAGCAGATGGGTCCAATGATAGATGAAAAACTGGAAGAGATAGATAGGTGAGTCATAACATATCTGCATAATATACCAATGCTTCAAATTGTGCCATTGTATTCATTTTTTTCCATATTCTCCTTCATCTCCCAAGGTAGGAAGTGTTGCAAGAAAGAATTAGACCATTCTGCCTTTTGGTGTTTGACACTTAGGTACAGAAGTCCCATTTGTGTACTGAGGCTTGATTGCTGCTCTCCTGAACTTAGTGCACAAGTTACTGGGTGCATTCTGTATTAGCACTTGCTGCTTGTAGGCTTTTGCAGTCTGTCTAGATGTTCTCAGTCTGCTGTTCACTGTCCTCTGTGACAGAAAAATTGGTTGAACAGCATCTTCCCCCCTTTTCCCTCAAACTCTATAAGGGATATTTAATGATGAAAAGGTAATTCCTGCTTTATTATGACTAGGGAAGGATTGTTGTTCACCTTTTTGACTCTCCTTCCGATGCAGTGGTGCAAGAAGAAGAGTAGATTCTGGAAGTTTTGCAGTACAGATGTGTCAGAAATCTGCCATCTACCTTTGAAGATGATTTTTTTTTCTTTTATACTCAGATCCCTTTAATGAATCACTCCTGTGTTACTATCTGACACTAGATGTTAAAGAAACTTAGTGTTTGCATGCATCTATTTTGAAACAGGAAGCATTCCGAGTTATCTGAACTGAATGTGAAAGTTCTAGAAGCTCTGGAGCTCTATAACAAACTGATGAATGAAACACCGATGTATTCAGCCTACTCCAAACTCCATCATCCTGCACAATACCCACCTACATCTTCTGGTGTTTCAGTGCAGGTCAGTATCCCTGTCTGGAAATAGAGACTTTCCTAATATAGTTTTCTATTTAAAAAGATGACAGCAAAAATGAAGAAGTGTAGACTTCCTGCTAGCCTACGAACAATCTGACATTGCCTGGTGACTTTCTGTAGCTTTCAGAATAAAATAGCATTTAAGCAGTCAAACAGAGTATTTTAATTTGCAGTTACTAGCTCATGCAATAAGCTGCAGATCTTAATTTTACTCTCTAATTAGAAAGATGCTTTATTGAAGATACTTAAACGATTCTTTCTGTGATTTCCCCCAGCCCCCCATTAGAATTCTGTTTCAGTGTCGTTCAGCAGCTTGGAGGATATTCTTGCTCTGAGTCATGTTCTCACTCTTAAAGTAATGTTGCCTTCTTATTTAATAGGGATGTGAGTGAACTTTGATATTAGTGCATTAATCATGAACGCAGTGCACTTTTGCTAAGTATAAAAACCTTAATCTGGTTTTAGCTCTGGATTTCCTAAGGCAGGAGGTTGGGAAGAGCATTACATTAGTGGGTGTAGTTGCTCAAAATTTTACAGTATCTCTATGGTGCTACATTGGTGTTCTAAGAAAACAAAGGTGGAGAAGAAAGAGGGATTTTAAAGATCTTTTTTTACAGGAGGCTTAGAATGACTGGTTTTACTTCTAGTGAATTTTATTTAATGTTAATTGTTCCCTGGGAAAAGAATAGTTGCTATAGCAACTGCTAGAGCTGAAAATGTCAGTTAAAAGTAATTCTGTGTCCTTAACTTCTGGTTATGGTGAAAAATATCGTTATATTTGGAGGTTAAAAAGTAACTGAAGCCAAAAGGCAACAGGAGTTTACTACTTCTTTCAAGGCAAATGCACACAGCAGTGAAAAATAGAAGATAATGGTATCTGTGCTGGGCCTAATATTGACACACACTTCTGTTCCTTCAGTATCAGTGCACAGCCATACCAAGTCCAAAAGCAGTGAGCAGTATAGCCTTGTGTTAGCAAGTTTTACCACTTGTTTGACCAGATCTGAGTGAAGGCTTAACTTGAAATATGAGAAACTGAAGTTTTTGCTTTCCTTTTGTTGTAGTCTGAGATTATCCTTAAGTTTTGATTTCCAAAGTGTATAAACTGACAAATCTTGTATGGTGCTCATCTTCCCACTCAGCCACGTTTGTGCATCAAAATATGCTGAGAATTGAAAAAGAGCAGGCAAATGGGTGAAAAAGAAATAAGGTTTCTGGGAGGTGCAGAGTTGGCGTGTGTGAGCAAAAAGGTTGTTCTCTCAGATAAGTAACCACAGAGCTTGTTAGCAGTGCATTTTTGAAAGAGATGCCTGGTGATGGAATAAAGGATGCCTGTTACAAACCTGTACATGTGTTAGGAGAAGTTGTATATTTTGTTACTAAAACCATCTTAGGAAAATAATTTCAGAATCAGTTTGTTCTGACTTTGAACCCCAAAGTATTTATTCATTGTAGTTGTATTCTGTGCTACGTTTATTGCTACTTAAATAAAAGGTATACCTTTCTTTATTATCATTATTATGTAGTCGTATCCTGTGCAGCCACCTAGTGGGAACTACATGATCCAAGGTGTTCACCAAGTCACCGTTTCCCAAGGTTATGGCCTAGGACCTGATCAGATGGGGCAGCTCAGGTCTCTGCCTCAAAATATCAATTCTTCTGGAGCAACTCAGCCTGTACAAACTGCTTATTTAAGGTATCAGACATTTCAGCAAACTCTTACATTACGCTTCGCATAGAATTGCGGGGTGGGTTGGGTTGGAAGGGACTTTGAAGACCATCCAGCACCAATCCCCTGCCATGAGCAGGGGTTGCTGTCACCAGGCCAGGCTGCCCAGGGCCCTGTGCATGGTGTGGAGCACCTCCAGAGATGGAGCACCCACAGCTCTGGTCAGCAGCGCTGTGGCCTCACCACCCTCACAGAGGCTGGGACTGTGGGGTATTCACAGTGATGTGCAAATCTGCTTTACCACATTGAAAACAGTGAGATTCTGCCTTTGTTCTGTATGTATGTTTGAAAACATACAGATAGCTTTTGGACTAAGAAAAAATACTTATTGGAGAACCAGATGTGAGCTTGTCTTGTTTTGTTACAGCCCAGGACCAGACTCCGTGTTAAACCAGACGTTTGTGACCCAGAGCCCCGGCCTCCCCGCAGCTGCCAGCACAGCAGTGTACAGCCAGCAGCAGATGGGCTCGGTGGATATGGCAGCTTACCAGAGTAACACATCCAGTTTGCCTCAAGGACCAGGTTATCCCATGGCAGTTCCTGCTCATTCCGTTCTACAGCAACAAACCAATTACCATCAACAGCCTCTCCTTTAAAAACAGACCAGGCTTGTTTCCAAAATAATGAAGAGAGATTGCTGAATCTAATGGTTTTTATTAATACCTGTCACAGATATCAAAATACATTTTCCTTTAAAATAACCCAACTTAGGGTGATGCTGAGTAACAGTATGCATCGGATCTGATTGTTAACCATTTCCTTAATGATAGTTTGAACTACGTGAGCTAATGATTTAAAATAATTTCAGATTGCTTTGAGCCCTTGTTTCAGTGGTTTCAAGAAATGCCATTTGTGTGTCTGAATTCAAGTAAAAAAAAGCGTCCAAAATTAATTTTATGTGTTTCTAGAAATGTGAGGATGCATAGTCACTGTTCTGTGTTGCTCTCGTTACGCATCATCTCCTCTGGTGTCTCGCTGTAATCTTTCCATCCAAGTAGCTTTACAGAGCCTCTGCTGATTCAGACACCTCCTCTCCGTGCTGCCGTAGTGAGCTTTACAGTATGGTGTGTGCTGCATAATTGGAACAGCTGCACAAGTGAAGCAGATGAGAGCTGGAAGAGAAAATGATTTGATACTGTGACAGAGAACCATGCACCTACAGAAATAGGAGAAATGGCGTTTTTACGGTGCTGCCTATCAGATTTTGGGAAACTACAGCTCCCGATGTGTTTCTCTTGAAAGAAACTGTGGGAATGGGGCAGTTGATGCTTGAACTCTCTTGTGGCTTTGGGCACAGGTGGTACAGCAAGTACATGCTGCCTTTGCACAAGCATGCAAGGGATGCTCCCAGCAGCCTGTGTGGGAGCTCTGGATACAAGGTGCTGAGCCAGGAACTTGCACAGAATAGATTTTCTTTCCCTTTGTTGTTGTTGTTGTATGTAGAAGTGAAGGAGAAGTGTAGTTCTGTGTGGTGAAAGGAAGGACTCCAGAATGTTTGACGCTTAGAACTGTGAGATTCTGCCTTTGTTCTGTTTTCAGTGAGGAGGCAAGTGGAACAGCAATTGTCCAGACCAGAGGGTTCTTGCTTCTATTGGATTTCCTTTTGTTGCCACCACCATTTCCATGTCTAAATAAACACTGGGTACAATCAGAGAGACTCTTAAACCAGGTGAAAAAAGTCTGCTTAACACACTACGTATGGGCAGTGATGGGGCTGTGCTCCTCACCTAATAGCAGAATCCTTGCATATTGAAAGCGAGAGATGTGTCTGTAGAAAAGAAATTGCCTTGGAACTGTGGAAGTGTCACGTTTGGTGGCTAAGAAAAGAAATGTAAGGGTTCCTTCCCCGATGCACTTTTTAATGGGTGGGTTCTTTTCCCTTTTACAAGAGGAGCAGGTGAGTTATCTTTCAGGAATGTTGCATTTTTTCTTCTACTGTTTCAGCCTCTGAAAAATCACTCAATTCTCCTGTTTACCCACTCACCTTAGCAGTCATATTTATACATATTTTAACATTATTATGATGAGTAATAATCTTTACATTAGGAAAATAACACAAGGAAATAAGTGATAAAGCATTTTGTTAAATATATGAAACTCCAAATGTGTCTAAACAAGTACATCTGGTATGTAATTTTTCTACCAAATGAGAGCTATCAGACTGCAGGCTGTTGTTGAATATTAAACCACCCTTCACTCGTTGCCACCTTCATTTCTTTTGCATTTTATGTCATTCTTCAGCACCAGGATGTTGTTCACTTGCAGCCTCGTGCTTACGGAATGCATGAGGTATTCAGTACCTGCTCTTTCAATCACCTTTGTTTCAATTTGTGCAATTAGAAGGAAGCTGTCTTTCCTTTTTGATGTGACTTTGTCTGTATCCTTCCCCCTGAAGTAGTTTAGTGTAAATGACACATGTTGCAATACTGAAGTATTTTGATAACTTTTTCCTCACCTTTGTTAAGAGGAATAATAATTAATTTCAATGCTGCTGTTCAAAATTCTTGTTGTTTTGAGATTTTTTTTGTAAGAGTTTACTTGTTCCAAATTGGTGTGTAATCAAACTGAACCGTGCTGTAATTTATGTAGTTACTCTGTGCTTATTAGTAAATGAGAGGAAAGGGTGGATTCCAAACTTTGATCCAGCAGAACCGTCGAAGATGTTCATTGGAGATGGCCGGATCACTTTTAGTTAATTATTTTGTGGAATATAAATAATGTACATACTCATTTGTCTGAGATTTTCTACACAGCTACATATGTGCATACTGTTAAAGCCTGGAATTTTATAAAGGCCAGATTTGTGATTGTCGTCTCTTATATTCCAAATTCTGTGATATGCAACTTGTAGATAGTGTAAAATAATTGAATTATTATTATAACCGTGTCTCTAGAGGGCTTTGGTGTTGAGGATCTGTTGTTTTTTCCTCTGCATACTTCTGTACTTTATCATATTTATTTTTTAGGCCTGATTGTAACTGAACATGCTGCCAAAGGATTTATCTAACTTCGGATTTCTACGTTAGGTTTATACCTGCTGTTTTGTATCAGGAATCAATGGTAGAGAACTTCAGCTTTTTCATATAAACTCTCAATGGCTAACATAGAAATCGGTGCGACTTCATAATGAGAATTTTCTTGTGATAGATTTGTTCCATGGACGTTGAGAACGTCCATACTAGATGCGTTTTCTTCTAGTATGAATTGGCAACCCATGTCTAGGTTACAGTCAGCTGAGAGCAGCAGTTCCATTTGTCTGTATCACCATTCGGAGGTGTGCTTTGAGAAATGCTGCCATTTTGTTTGCCTTCACGTGGCACATGCGCTGCCTGTTTAATTTGGTATAAAGATTACAGTCCTAAGAAGTTGTTTCTGTAGCAGATCGACCTTAAAATATCGTCCTGTGTTCGTTCAGCTTTCGTTCATAGATGTCCATAGGCATGTGGAATGGTGACTCTTTTTGAAGACTGTCCTTCAGAAAGGAGTGGCTGAGCAGAGCATGGCTGCAATCTCTTACCGTAATTATTTTCTGATGGGAAAGTTGATTTCTTATTTTTATCTATGCATCTTTTCTAAGAAATAACAGGCACTACTCTTGCTGACGTAGAACACTGTGACAGAACTGTTGAATAAATAACTTTTTAGAACTCCTGGCTTTTACCAGTTCAATTTTACATGAAGCTGACAAACTGTTTTGAGTCAACAAAAAAGAGAAGTGGAGGAAAATAAATAGAGAAGGGGGCAGTTTCTGGGTGATCTGAGTGCTGAGAGCTGTGCTGGCCCCAGCACAGCACACCTGGGCTTGGACTTCAGATGTTCTGGTTCTGTTTGGCTTGGGGCTGGAGGTGAATATGTGCTGGTTAATCGAGGTGTCGCCGTTCTTAGAGAAAAATTACCACAGAGTTTGCAGTATTAGGAACAGGGGATCTGTTTTGATGGAACATTTGGCCTCTCATCTGCAATATGTGTGCATTGCCTTGTGTGAATAAACAAAGTTTATTTAACAAATGGGTGAAAAGTCTTCTGTTTGCAACACAGGTAAATCCTTGCCAGAAAGATGGGGCA
Source organism: Meleagris gallopavo (assembly GCF_905368555.1). Classification (NCBI taxonomy): domain Eukaryota; kingdom Metazoa; phylum Chordata; class Aves; order Galliformes; family Phasianidae; genus Meleagris; species Meleagris gallopavo. The sequence continues at coordinate 35,055,718 of NC_139410.1, read as the reverse complement.
AGAATTGGGATTTCTGCTGTGGGAACCTGGCTGCTGCAGCACTGCCTGCCTGCCTCCCCGTGTTCCTGTGTGCTGCAGCACAGGGAGTGAGCAGCAAAACTTCACAGCCATGCTGGTGAGCTGCTCTTATTGGGAACCACTGCTTGTTACCTTTAATTGAATATAAGCTAGACTTGGTGTGCTGGAGAACATTGCTACGCATCGGTTGTTAACCAGTATTTTGCAAACCAACACGAGGAATAGAAGTGAACGATCTCAGAGAAAAAGGTAATACAGTGATTATGCAAAAAACAAATACCCTGCTCTAAAATGTGATGGAATTGCACATCCTAAGAAGGAACCATAACTGCGTAGTCCTTATTACAGCTTTTCAAGGAAACAAATGAACCAGAAAGCAGTTTGTAACTCACAGTAAGGATAAATCCTTGTACTGCGGAGATGCCTTCTGCCAAAGCTGTGAGTGAACACTAAAACAGTCTGCAGGGAGAGTAGTGCACCTGGGATCTGAGGTGTTGGTAGGCAGCAATTACTGCACTGCATCATTTCCTTACAGCCCCTTCTGGAGTCACTGGCCCTACTGGGTTGGTTTCAGGTCACTTCAGGTACAAATCTGAATTGTACAAAGCCAGTGGAGTGGGTCCAGAGGAGGGCACTAAGATGGTCAGAGGGCTGGAGCAGCTCTCCTATGAGGAAAGGTTGAGGGAACTGGCTTGTTTAGCTTGGAGAAGAGAAGGCTTAGGGGAGACCTCATTGTGGCCTTCCAGTACTTGAAGGGAGTGGATAAACAGGAGGGGGAACGGCTGTTTGTGAGGGTGGATGGTGATAGGACAAGGGGAATGGTTTTAAACTGAGACAGGGGAGGTTTAGGTTGGATCTGAGGAGGAAGTTTTTGAGCCAGAGGGTGGTGAGGCACATTCCCAAGGAGGCTGTGGATGCCCCTCCCTGCAGGCAGTCAAGGCCAGGCTGGATGTGGCTCTGGGCAGCCTGGGCTGCTGGTTGGTGACCTGCACACAGCAGGGGGTTGGGACTGGATGAGCATTGAGGTCCTTTGCAACCCAGGCCATTCTTGTGATTCACTTTCCGGACAGTATCTTAACTCAGGAGGTCAGCCACGTTTAAAGAGCAATGCCTAAAGCATCCTTGCTAGTACCAATTTAATGATTCAAGTGAATTCAAAAATAATGTTAATTTAGCCCTCAGCATCCCTGACCCACATCCGTGTTTGATAAAGAAACCAGGCTGCCTCATTTCATCCAAGGAGTGAAAAGAGCCACCTACGGCGTGAGAGGAAGAGCGGCGTTCAGCCCGTCGTGCTTCGGGCTCTGCTGGTTCTGCACGGAGCCCGCGGTGCAGCTCCGCGTGTGCGCTGCTGGCTGTGAGGGTCCCAGCAGGTGCGTGGGGAAGGCGATCGTAACCTCTGAATGGAAACAAACTCATTACCGTGCTGGAGAAGTTTGGGTGCTGCTTTCAGCTTCTTGCTTGCTGCCTTTCCCGGCTGCTCGGAAGCTTTTTCCCAGGCCAGCTGTGTCCCAAACCTCCCGCTGCGGCGGTGGGTTCTCGTCCATCTCCGTGCGAGGTGCGGTTCAGCACGGCAGCGGGAAAGGGGAAATCCAGCTCCCGCTCCCCAGCTTTCCGGTTTCACAGCAGACGGTTTGTCTTTGTCTCCTGAACGCACGGCACCGCGCACGAGCGGGAGCCGCCGCCGCTCGCACCGATGTGTCCCGCAGCTCCTCGCGGGGATCCCGAAGCGTGGCTCGCGCCCCTCCCTGAGGAGCCGCGGCGAGGAGCGCCGAGTTTGCCGCCGGCTGGGACGCGGTGCCGAGCCGTGCCGATCTCTCCCCCCTCAGCCCCCCGGCACCGCCTCGGGGCCGCCCCGCGCCGCCCGGGTGCCGCCGCCCCCCGCCCCGCTCCTCCCTCTCCCCTCCCTCCGCCCTCTCCCTTCCCTCCCCGCACTCTCTCCCCGGCAGCGCTGAGGTTCGGGGCCGCCGCCGATCCTCGCCGTTATGGCCGCGGTGGGTGCAGCTGCGGGGGGCGGCGGGGCGGGCGGGGCGGGCGGCACGCGACCTTCACGTCTCCGCTTTCCCCGGCGCAGGTGACGAGGGGCACGGCCACGCGCCGCAGCCGGCTGAAGCGCTCGGACGGCAGCACCACCTCCACCAGCTTCATCCTGCGGCAGGTGAGGGGCGATGGAGGCGGGGGGCGGCGTCTCCAACCGGGGGAGCGGAGCCGACCGAGTCGGGCCGGGCCGCGTCCGCGCGTCGCCGTCGTCTCGGGGCGGGGGGGGGGGGACGGCGTGTGCGAGCGGCGGTGCCCCGGGGGCGGCTCCCGTGGGGCTGAAGGCCTCGGAAGCGGCTCTGTGCTGCGCGGTGTCGGAGCGTCGTTCGCTCGCTTTAAAAGTCCGAGAGGTGAAACGTTTCCCGGAGCGTGAGCCCGTGCTGTGCTGTGCTGTGCTGTGAGCCGCCCGGCCCCGCTTTACGCGAGCGGTGGAAGCGCTGCACGTGGAACTGCTGAGCCTCCGAGCGAGGAGGGACGCGAGGTTAGCTTTCAGGGCATCCAACGCCTCATCTGCGGCCGGAGTGCGCCGAAAGGTCGCCGGCACTTTGAGCTTAGGACGCACCGCTGTCAGAACTGCGCGGTGACCGCGAACGGCTCGCGCTGTGCCCCCGCAGGGATGGAAGCGGTGTTGTGTGAGCGCTGTTCCCGTACCCAGGAGCCGCCGTGGCTTCCAGGGCTCGGAGCTCAGCGCTTCAGGTCCCGGTGCGCACGCCGTGCTCAGCCCGTGCACGTGGCAGCGTCGGGCTCACGTAGCAGAGAGTGTGTGTGTGTGTGTGTGTGAGAAAATACACCTTTAGGTCAGAAGGAGGGCAGCTGTGCTCCTGAATTTCAATCCTTCCAGAAAAACGACGGCTCGCTTGTTTCAGTCGCTTTCTAAGATGACTTTTCAGCCCGCAGAGATTTGGGCAGCGCTGCCCCTCGGTGTCCCTGCAGCCCCGCGAAGCAGGCAGGCGCAGTAGTGCTCTTTGTGAGATCTGTAGGAAGATCTCGTTGGGATTGTGTGAGCTGCACACCGAAAATAACTGCTGGGCTCCCTCCCACCTCCGTGCCGAGGGAGCGGAGCGGAGGAGCTGCCTCCAAGGAGCGCTCAGGTAAGGTCACAGCAGCTCTCCCTGTGTTTGATACCAGGCTTCTCTCCATGCAGCACTTCCACTCCTCCACACAGCCATGTGCGGCTGCTCCTGTAGTGCAGGAGCCCTTTGCATCCCGTGTTCTTGCTGTGGGGTTCCAGCTGTGTGCAGAGCAGTCCCAGCTGAGCTGTGCATGCTGTCAGTGTGCGGTTCCTCTGCTAACAGCCCAGCTTTGGGAGCACGGGGGGGAAAAGTGTCCTAACAGCAGGGATTGCCTTCAAGTAATGCTCTGGCTGTATGCACGTATTGTTTCCCTTAAAGAAAAGAACAATTCAGAGGATCTGTTAATATCTCTTGAAGACTTTAAGTCTGTTTTGGATCTTGTGTGTTACGAGCTGTGACTTAGTTTTCACACTACCAGTGGAAGTTTTATCATCACTTTCCTTTTGCATTAAGGGACGGATGCAAGAGTCCCCCAGGCTTGAACTCTTTGCACAACTTTTCTTTACGTTGCATTTAAGTTCATCAGCGAGTTTAATTTACAAGAAGATAATTGTGTGGACAAGCTTGTGTGTTGGCACAGCTGTCAGCAGCACGTGGCAGCATCACAGATGTGATGATTTGAGCTGTGTGTGTCAGCACTCACAGAGCTGTGGGCCTCCAGCACTGGGTTTCATCAGCCTGACACAGAAGCAAGGTTACGTGTGATGTGTATAGGATGCCTCTTGTGAATGAGGACAGAAAGGACCTTTTTGGACTTGGAAGGCAGCACAGTAAGTGTGGATATCTGACAGTGCCTACATGCTGGCACTGCGGCTCCAGGGCCACGCTGTGCGAGTATCCATGGGGGGAAATGTGGAAGTCACATCGTGCCACCAATAGCCATCGGTTCAAGTGCAGATTCGTCAGCAGTGGCCCAAAGCTGGGGCTGTTCTGTGGGCCCTGAACAAGGCCCTGAACACCGCTCCTCTGACAGCCGTGCTGGTGCTGCTCGGTTGTGTTTCAGAAGCCCGTAAGGGACAGAAGTCAATTATCAGTGTGGTGAAGAAAGGAAATAAGTAGGCCAGCTGAAAACGTATGCTTATAATTTTGCAGATGCTGGAATAATAATTCATTGTTTTTTTTTTTTTCCTCCGGAAGACTTTGTTTCCACTTCATATTTCAACTTGTAACGCGGTTTGTTTGCTTGTTGGTTTGACTTCTGGTAACTTAATTTCTATTACCTGCCATTATCAAGTGGAATTTATTTTGTTGAGTAAAGTGAAGGTGAGCAACAACAGCAGTAGCACAAAGGTAACGTTACAGCTCTGCTTCTTGTCCGATGGAAGTGCCCAGTGGGTGTGCAGGGCAGAGGCAGGTGTGTGTGCCAGGAGTCCTTAAAGCCTTTTGGAATGCCTTAATGCAATCTGGGAGGAAAAAACTCATGGTAAATGGCTGTATCTGTGTTACTGGACTAGGAGTCCCCAGGGATATCAGTGTCTGAAGCAGAGACTTTGATAGTCGGAGATGAGGGCTCTGCAGGAGAATGTGAGGCCCCATCCCTTCCCCCTCTGCTGCCCTAAATGCAGCCCTGCCCGGGGGGCTGCTCTGCCCTGGGGCACAAAATGCTCACCTGTGTCTTCTCCTCCAAGGTCTCTGCTCCGTCTGCCCTCCTTTGTAGAGATGTCGGATTGAGTCTGGTGAGCTGAAGGATGGGTGGGTGGGTTTCCTCTCTGATGGAGAGGTGTCAATTTTGAATAGCTCAGCTTTCAAAGATGCAACTAAAATTGAAGTCTGGCTGCAAACCTGGTGGTTTTCTCTTGTTCTGTTACTGCCTGGTCGTGTGCCCATTGCCTCTAGTTGTAAATGTCTTGGTGATTTAGGTGCTTGAAGTGGAACACGGGGTTGTGTGCACCTGAATAGCAGCAGGGCCTGGTGCTGATGTCTTCCTGAGTGTCTTGCAGCACTTAGAAATCCCACTGAGCTTTTGCCAGAGTCCTCAAGTAGAGTGTCCATGTCCACTTCAAGCACATTTAAATTCACCTAAAATGGTGCAGTTTGTTCCTGGAAGTCTTTTTGCTGATTATTTTTTAGAGACAGTTGGAGCTAAAGTCAGTTTTCTTTTCAGGCTGAGTTACACCCGCTGCTGCATCTCTGGCTGTGGTTGTGCTCACTGCTTTTTCATCTGCAATACTTACAGGAGAAGAAAACAGGTCCTTCTGTTACTTGAGCACTTCTCAAGCCGTGGCAATGTTTTAAACAAAGAATGACATTCTAACCTCCCCTTCCCCCCTTCCAAAAAAAGAAAAGAAAATCAAAAGAGCTTCATGGCTTTGTTTTCAGGTCAGTTTTTCCAGCCCCTCAATGTGTGATTGTGCTGTTCCTCCTGCAGGACCGAGGGTTGCACTCTGGTTGGTTGTTGGCATCTGCATTCGGTTATCTTTTTTTTTTTTTAAGACAAAATTACTTGCATATCAGATTTGGAAAGATGAGTTGATGATGATATGCACTGGAACAGGTTGCCCAAGGAGGCTGTGGATGCCCCATCCCTGCAGGCATTCAAGGCCAGGCTGGATGTGGCTCTGGGCAGCCTGGGCTGCTGGTTGGCGACCTGCACACAGCAGGGGGTTGGGACTGGATGAGCATTGAGGTCCTTTGCAACCCAGGCCATTCTATGATTCTATGATCATGAGTTGTTTCTCCTCTGACTTTCTGATAGCAGAAGCAGGTGGCACCGAGTAGTGTTGTCCAAGCCAGCCAGATGTGCAATGAGCCAGGCGTTCCTCAAAATCAAGTGCTGATGAGGGTGATAAAATGTGTATCTGCAAAGGAGCAGGTTAGAAATTCAGTAACTTACAGGATGAGCTCAATTCTACGATGAGTCATTAATTTCTAAAATATAACTTACTGCAGAATATGATTATTCCTTAGACAGAGGGCTGGATCATTATTTTTTCTATACAGCATTTAGCAACCATTTAGGCATTTGACAGGTGAATAAAAGATTCAGCCCTTTCCCCAAAGAACATCAGCCTTGATGGCAGCACAGAGTTGCTGTAACTCACCTTTGTTCTTAAACCAATGCAGTTAAATGGTACAACAGTTACATCTTTTGGGTCAGACCACCCTTACGACCAATTGGCTTTGGCTTAACCTAAACCTGTAGGCTTGCAGAGAGGCAAAACCATCACAAGTAAATTTCTACAGAGCATCTTGGTCTATAGCATACCAACATCCATCTGACTTTGAGGCTGGTTTGGGGTTTGTGTGCAGCACCACTCAGTAGATGTAGGAAAGTGCTGTGAACTTTGGAGATGATATCCTCCACTGATATCATCACGGCCTGTGCTTTATTTCCAATGGAAGGGATAACTTGGAATCGCAGAATCACTGGAGTTGGGAGAGATCTTGATGACCATGAAGTCCAATCACTGATCTGTAATCACTGTGCCCACCAAACCATGTCCCTAAGTGTCATATCTACACACTGAGGATAGCCTGCTGTTGGCGGGCACTGTTGAGGACATTTGACCCTGGCATGATCGGTGTGGGATTGTCTGTGGTGACCTTGGTGAGACAAACAGCCAGGGCTGTTGTTATGAGAAATGCTGACACGGTGGAGGCTGTCAGACCAAATCAGGCTCTGTTAATGCTGCTGGAGGGCTGGGTTTCTGGGTTGTGTCTGGGCAGCTCCCAACCCCACGCTTGGTGGGCTGTTGCTGGTGACATCCAGATGACAGCTGCGTCCTGCCTCGCATCCCGCCAGGTGCTGCTGGTGTGGCTTACCCCACAGTCATGGGATGTGTTGATGGTTGGACTGGATGATCTTGTAGGTCTTTTCCAACCTTTGTGATTCTGTGCAGCTGAAAGTTGTCCTAGAGTTGCCCTGGGTGCTCTGAGAGGCTGATGGAGCGCGTCCTCCATTCCTGTAGGCACCCACATCAACCTTATGCTGTCCTTTATGACGGCTGCTTTGATCCCAGCGTCCCAAAGTTTTGCCTTTGGTGGGCTGTTCCCTGCATGAAGAGGAGGAGGTGGGTGGGGATGAGCATCGTAAGCAGCAATAAAAGGGAACGCGGATGGATTTTCTTGCTGGGGTGGGAAGAGAAGAATAGGAGACGTGGCTCCTCTCCTTGGCTGTGCCTGCCAGGCTCACTGCTGCTTCTGGAATGTGAGCGTAGCGGCGTCGCTCCGTGTCACCAGGAAGCTTAATTGAATGTTTCTTAATGCGCTAATTGAATCTCAAATTAAGTTCCCCCTTAGCGTTCCGCTGGAAAAGGGAAAAGGTTTTTCGGCGTCGTTGTTTGCAAGCAAATACGGATCATGATTGCGTGGTGTTGAAATAAGTAATAAATAAGAGTCCCCGAATTATCCTCTCTGTTTGTTGGTGTTCAGAGCCCCGGATCAGCCGCCGGGGCGGCTCTGAAATTCTCACTTTAAAACGTGCTATCCTGTTCTTCAGCAGATGTGCTGACCGGCTTATGGTCTCCGTGGTAACAAGGTTTCGTTTTTAAAATAGCCTCAAGTCACGCAAGAGAAGTCAGATATTAATAGCAGAGGCAGCGTAGGTATGAATAAAAAAATAGGATTTGGCTATTTCTCATCCAAAATCTCCTGTATTTTGGAGTTACCCGTCTCTCTGTGTGGCGTGGGTGTTTGTTGCAGTGCATTCTCCTAGTGTCACCCGTGAGATTAATTCTCTTTGTCGTGCAGTGTGGTTGCAGTGCGATGCTTTCCCTGTTACGGTAACACTGGGGGTGCCAGTAGTGTCACACCAAGCACGGGGTGCTCACAGGTCAGCTCTCAAAGCCTTGGCTGTGAAGATGTGTTGCTGTGGCACAGGGCTGGGCGTACTGCTGGCACATAGAATCACAGAATGGCTTTCCTGGGTTGAAAAGGACCTCAGTGCTCATCCAGCTCCAACCCCCTGCTGTGTGCAGGGTCGCCAACCAGCAGCCCAGGCTGCCCAGAGCCACATCCAGCCTGGCCTTGCATGCCTGCAGGGATGGGGCATCCACAGCCTCCTTGGGCAACCTGTTCCAGTGCCTCACCACCCTCTGGCTCAAAAACTTCCTCCTAATATCCAACCTAAACCTCCCCTGTCTCAGTTTAAAACCATTCCCCCTTGTCCTATCTTCAAGCATTGCCCCGAGCACTGCTGGCAGCACTGTGCCCTCCCAGCCCCGCTGCTGTGTGCTGACAGCATGTGCAGAACTCCAGCCGTGTGATTACAGCGTAGCAATGAGGACTGGAGCCATTTTCCCAGGTTTTTGGGAACGAAAGGCATGCGAGGCTCTGACTGCGTGTGCTGTCATGCAGTTTCTATGGACACGGATGGCTTGTGTGCAATGCAATCTTGATGTGATTGTCTGTGCTGAATGTAGAGGAAGCAGAGATGATTACATGGGACTCCAAACCTGTATTTGTTAAAATATGTTCTGTTGCTCTGCAAAGCATATGGTAGAGACAGAAATAGCTTTTCCCTAAAATTATTAGGCCTTGGGTGACCTGCAGAGTTGGATAAATAGCTCCTTTACTCTTTTCTGTTGGCTTCAGGGCTACGTGGGAAAGCCTGATGTGTATAATCTTCAGATTTCTGCTTTTTTTTTCTGCTTTTCAGAAATGTGGAAGTAGATCTCTCGCACAATTCGTTACACACAGGTTTGGGTAGGAATTTCAGCCACCTCGGATAGAGTCGCAGAATCACTCAGGTTGGAAAAGACCTTGAAGATCATCGAGTCCAACCACAACCTAACCATGCTACCCTAACTAACAGCCCTCTGCTAAACCATGTCCCTGAGCACCACCTCAGATGCTCACACGGTGTGCAGCTGGAGGCTGGTTTTATCACATCCGCCTGTTACCCAGTCGCCTTCTGATGGCTTTTGGCTAATTGATAACTTGAGGTCCTCAAATGAGGTTTCAGGGCTCCTCCTGCAACTAGCTTTGCTTGTTTTGCATGTAGAAGTACTTTAGTTCTTGGGTGTTGTAAGCACTTCACATGTCTCTGTGGGTTCCTGCGTGGCCTTAAGCTTACATCCTAATGGCTGTACTTCTGTACAGTACTTCTGTGCTTTGTGTGCTCCCTTAGCTTTGTTCCCTTTGTTTTCCATCAGCGAGTGCTCTCACATCATCCTTTGGATGGGAATGCATTGGTCTTGTGAACTCTTCCTATCCTGTGGGTTCAGTGGTATTTTGCCCTATATCAGGTCCTTGTGGTGACAATACATATTATACGTAGGTGTTTTACTCCAGTTTTTGTGAAGGACTTTTGGAGCCTATGTACCTGGAATGTCATGGCTGGAAGTTTTGTCGCTCCTGAAGAGCAGCTGTCTCTGTAGGAAAGCAATGGAGGGGCCACCACCTGCTCCTGTCTTGTCCCTACCGGCAGCCGAGGGCACAGCACTGAGCCACCAAAAGGCTGGTGTCCTCTTAGGAAAGATGTTTGGGGACTGGAAGAGCACACAGTCCAAGGCCAGTCCTTATGATCAGATCCTTGTGTCTGGAGGAGCATTCGTTCCTTAGGTGATCTGTTCCTAGCAACTGAGGCTGAGATTCCCATTAGGAGAAGTTCCATAAGGGGATGTTGTGTTGTTATTTTTTTTCCCCTCTTTTATTCATCTTAAAATGATAAAAATGACCTCAGCACAAGACATTTCTTAGGGCGTAATGACCAGTTGGGGTTAATGGCCCAAGATGCGTTAAGCTTCCAGCCAATCATTAATCTTCAGAGTAGCTCTTGGCAGTTACAGCTTAAATATTATATTCCCTTTTTGGTTTTGATCTTTTGGGTGATGCAGAGGAAAGACTTGGCAGTGAGATGCTGGAGGCAATGAGGCCCATCCCCATGGTTTCCTGCAGGGCCGGGGAGGGAATCGAGGGCTTCCAGATGTAACCTGCTTCTGTGAGAGGTAAAGGCTGTGTTGGAGATGTGAGGAGTGAGGTGGGGTCAGGATGGCTGAGGGAGGTGGGAGGGCAGGGGCCGGGTGATGGGAAGGATGCTCATCAAATAGCAGCGCAACATGGAGAGTTAGAGGAAAGTTTAAAAAGCAAAAATAAACAGGAGTAGAGGAAAAAGGAGAGAGGAAATAGGAGGGGAGAAGGGAAAGAGGGAATAGGAAGAAGGGGAAAGAAGAGGGCAGACTGTGTCCGTAGCTGTTTGCAGAACAAGGAGTATAAGAACTAGCAACGTTAGTGGGCTTGCCAGAATGGGAACTTGTGCACAAATTCTCTCTTCCACAACTTTATTCATCTTCGCTGATAGAAAAATCTGCCTCCCCTCTTCTCCTTCAAGGAGCTGTTGGCAGTTGGATGTGCCTTGCCCATGTTTGCTCATACTGCAGCAGTTCCTTGGGTTTTGTCTGCTTTCCACTTTGTTTTCCCTGTAGGGTTAGAGACAGAATTGGTAGAAATCCTGGCAAAAAGGAGACAGCAGCAAAGCGAGAGCAACATGCTTTCCTGTAACCAAGTGTTGGCCTTCCTAGGGGCCCTCTACAGAGATCTTAAACAGTCTCTTTCTGTTTCTTGAAGATGTTTTTCCAGATCTGGGATGTAGCTTGTGAGACTCCTGCAAAGCAATGAGATTTTCCCTAGCATCTTGACTTAAGCTCACACAGTCCTGTTTTCTCAGTGGTAACAACGAGGTTACTCAGTGACCAGACCTCCAGAAAGCAAAGCAAAGTTTACTTAGCTTGAAAGCCTTGCTGAAAATGATCCTTTGCTGCATGCCAACCTTGTCCGGCACTCATCCAGGTTCCTGCAGCGTATTCATGGCATGACCAAAACGCCACACACTTTCCTTTTAGGCTGTGCACTCTCTTGGTCATGGCTCCAAACCTGTTGCTTTTACCACCTTCATCTAAGAAGAAAGTGGATTTCTGCTCCCTGCATTTTGCTGTAGGCTTTTTGCCTCGCCTTGCATCTGCAGTTCAAGGTAAAACCAGCCTGAGTAATTTTCTTAGGGAGCGACAACCCCAGATGTGTGCTGCTCAACAGCACTGAGGTTTGCATGAATCATTCTGTGCAGGCAGTTGAATGAAGGTCGCACGAAGCCAAGGATACGATTCCTCTTCAGCAGATGTAGATGTGCACATCGTGAAATAAAGGTGGAATGAGGGATGGCTGCAGCTGTGTGCCTGGCAGGGGGCGAGGGGTGCAGTGCTCTGTGTGCAGGGCTGCCTGGAGTGAAGGACAGAGGCTCTTCTTCATGGATTGCTGAGTTTGCCCCTTTTTTTCAGTGAGAACTTGAGTTACAAGTCTTAATGCTGAGCCCCTTAACACCAATCTCAAGCTCTGATACAGAAGTGGACACTCAGGGAAACGGGTGCTTTATTCTTCGCCTTACCCGGCAGTCAGGAGGAAGATGGCATTTGCTGTCAAACATGATTTTCAGAGCCCGACAGTGCATTTAAAAAAAAAAAAAAAAAAAATGAAGTAAGCATTGCTGAGCAGAGCACACCCATCTGTTTGGCTGAACATCCAGGCCTTCCTTCTGAGAGTCTTTATGATGAACTTGCTTCCCGTGATTGATGCTGAAACATCCATTATGTAGGCAGGAGAGCAGCATGCACATGCTGTGTGCCCCCTCCATCCTTTTACCTGCTCTTGTCCCGCTTAGTTCCTGTTGCCTTGTCCTCCTTTATCAGGCACAGAGGTGCAAATGTGTTACTGGTGTCCCTGGTGGATGGATTTTTCCATGCAAGCTTCACATACCTTTTTAGTGCCTATCCACAGCACGGCTTCTTGCTGAGCAAGTGCAGCATTGCCTGCAATTCCTGTTCTTCCCTTCTCCCAGAGCTGCTGGAATGTGTACCTCTTCACATCACTGTGTTCTGCACATCAGATTCTCTTGGCTTTTATCCTTGTCAGGAGCCGAGGGGCCTTATTTTTTCATTTTAAGGATTTTTCTGCTTTAGAGCATGAACAAGGAACTGAGCTGCTTACATCCCTCCATGACAAATCACATGGCACTTTAAACTTCAGTATAATGGGTGCCCCTCCCTGCAGGCATTCAAGGCCAGGCTGGATGTGGCTCTGGGCAGCCTGGGCTGCTGGTTGGCGACCTGCACACAGCAGGGGGTTGGGACTGGATGAGCGCTGTGGGCCTTTGCAACCCAGGCCATTCTATGATACTTATGCTTTGGGCCCTCCCTGAGCCTAGTGCTGCCGGTTTAGAAGCACTTCTGTATTCTGTCATCAACTGTGGTTATCAAAAATGAAATAACAGTGGGAGGTCACCACGTAATGATCCTCCTACTGAAAAATATTTCCCTTTCCAGTTATCTTGGGCCAGGAGCTTCCTGCAGCCGTTTCACCAGTACATACTTTGCTCCCGTTTGCAGATGATCCTGTTTTCCAGGATCGGTAAATGAGAGGTTACCGCTTACATGGGGGAAAAACAGGAGTGTGATGAATTACAAGGCAGTGTAATTTATGCAGAAGCAGCGTGGGGGAAATTGCGGCCCACTCTTGTTCCGCATCAATTATGCATGTACCTCCTTGAAAATAGCTACAGAGGGTGTTGGGATTTTTTTGGCTAATGAATCATGCCCTAAATTCCTACAGTACATACATTGACTCAAACGTCTCCCTTTGGCCCCACCTTTATTTTTAGCTCATCTGTACGCTTGTGCTGAACACGCAGCTCCGGATGTTCCCTTGCTTCTCTCACGGCAGTCCTGCTCACCACAGACCCCATTTGGAGAAGGGGTTCATAGAATCACAGAATGGCCTGGGTTGCAAAGGCCCACAGTGCTCATCCAGTCCCAACCCCCTGCTGTGTGCAGGTCACCAACCAGCAGCCCAGGCTGCCCAGAGCCACATCCAGCCTGGCCTTGAATGCCTGCAGGGATGGGGCATCCACAGCCTCCTTGGGCAACCTGTTCCAGTGCCTCACCACCCTCTGCATGAAAAACTTCCTCCTAATATCCAACCTAAACCTCCCCTGTCTCAGTTTAAAACCATTCCCCCTTGTCCTATCACCATCCACCCTCACAAACAGCCGTTCCCCCTCCTGTTTATCCACTCCCTTCAAGTACTGGAAGGCCACAGTGAAGTCTCCCCAGAGCCTTCTCTTCTCCAGGCTATACAAGCCCAGTTTCCTCAACCCTAATAACACAGTATGTCCCCCGTCTGCCATAGTCAGTAAAATTGAAGTTTGCTGCCCCCGCACATCTCCATCTTGCTAAATGAAGAGAAACCACTTGTGGGAATGGCACCAAAAGCAATTTGGATCAAACAGGAAGATGGAATATGAACGGCCCGTGGGGGACCTTGTATGACAGCAGTTGACCATTTGCATTTCCTCATGTTGCAATGAGAAGGAGCTTTTGTACAGCCTACCCTGCTAGGTAGCACCGGGCTGATGAGGCCTTCTGTTGCTAATTGGTGTGCTAAAAATAGTGCTGGATGTTACAGCTCAGCCTTTAAGGGCTCCATGCGGATGGATAATGCACCAAGTTAGCAGGCAGTGAGCAATCCCCTTTTGGGGCAGTTTGCTCCAAGGGGCAGCAGCATTGCATTTACCAATACACAATGTAAACTACTTAACCTCTCTCTTGTCAGGATGTGTCTTCAGAGCTCAGATGATTGCTGGACTTTATTTCTGGATTCTTTCCATTTTTTGGCATCTGTCCCCAGTGTGGGTAATAGAAGATGGCACATCCAGCAGCGCCTGCAGCAAGGTCACTCAGCGTCTCTCCGATGGCCACTCGATGCTCTTTTGTTGTTGTCTGGGTTTATTTTGGTTCTGCTCAGGCCCCAGGGGCTGCGTTTCCCTTGTTAGGCACAGCATTGTGCTCTGACTGCTCTGCCAGCCTTTTCCACTCCCCAGTGCTGCTTTATTTTGGAGTTTGTTGGGGCACACACTGCTTTGTGCCCTTGGAAGCTGTGTCCCCCTAGGCCTGACATTCATATTAAGCAATCTCATGAAAGCTCAGGGCTATCGATTAAGCATTTTGTAATCTCTTTAATACAGACTATTGATTTTTGGCAGATCAGCCCTTTTATTAAAATACCATACAAATTCCAGTCTGATAGATTTGGAAGAGAACCTTATCAACTTGTTTTTATATGTTGCCCAGTGAAAGCCATCTCAAGTCTGATTTACTTTCACTGCAGCTATTATTTAAATTATTTTGCTCACTCTCTTCACTTTTTCCACAATTGTGTTCTATATTAGACTTCCCAGGATGTTTTTTGGAGACCATCCCAGGTTAAATGATGACACGTTGCTACCTTACTCTTAGTCTTATGGCAGTTCTAGTGGTAGCCCAAGGAGGCTGTGGATGCCCCATCCCTGCAGGCATTCAAGGCCAGGCTGGATGTGGCTCTGGGCAGCCTGGGCTGCTGGTTGGCGACCTGCACACAGCAGGGGGTTGGGACTGGATGAGCACTGTGGTCCTTTGCAACCCAGGCCGTTCTGTGATTCTATGATATTCTATGATCCAACTGCAGGACTGGTTTAAAAATAAGCAGTCAACCATTACATTTCCAAGAGTTTTCTATTTTAATAATAGATTTTTGTGAAAATGTTGTCTGCTGACCTAAGAATTAATAGTAGTTGTTGTTGCTCTTCTTTCTTACTCACAGGTTAACTGGTGCCCTGCTGAGGGCTCAGCTTGCATCAGGCAGGGAGCAGCATGCTTTGCTCCTATGAGACCTTCATATGCCCATGGGGTTTCCAAACTCCTCTGTGCTGACCTGCCAGGTGTGCAGTCCTGGTATTTTGGAACGATAAATGTCATTTAATTCCATGGGAATTAAGTATCTGATCCTGGAAAGATAAGTAGTGTTTTGGATGAGACTTGTAGGCTTCTGAGCTGACCATTTCTGTAGAAAGTCACAAATTATTACCCTTCCTACATTTTAAAACCTTTTTTTCACAGATTTTTTCCTCTGTGCTCCAGGCAGACCCTTTGCTCTTCTGTTGGTTTTTGATGGGGATGTCTGAATGAAGCTGCTCAGGGTCACTGGTTGGTCAGCACTTAGAAAACAACGGGTTGGGCTTTCCTGCACCACTAAGAAGCTCCTGTAGAATTACTAAAAAGTGTTTTGTCACTTATGAAACACACGATTCTCACTTCTTCATTATCTTACTTAAAGTCATGCAAAACTGCGTTTGCAGCGGCTCAGAAGTGAGCTACGCCGCTCGGAGCTGAAAGCGTTGCAGTTCCTGGAGGCGCCGCACGGTGGCGCTGTTCCCCCGAGAGCCGCCGCGCTCCGCGGCGCAGCGTTTGCGTGGAGTGGAATTGCAGCCCATGCGTTCGGAAGCGAAGTGCGTGCTATCGGACCACAAATGTACGTGTAATTTATCATCAAATCTCTGGACATGGAGCTCGTAGAAGCAAAGAGTGCAGATGCAGAAGTTGTTTTTGCTCCTGGCACTGTGATCTGCTGATGTGCCCGGATACACAGCTATCTGCTGGGCAAGGCAGGGTGGGTCTGTGAGGTACGATGTCGTTACTGAGAGCTGGAGTTCCGTAAGTTTAAAGCAGATTTGTAAAACGATCAACTCTTGGCTGAATTAAATCATTAAAAAGAAAAAAATTGGAAGAGGAAACCAGAATTGCTGCTGGAAATGAGACTGTTTTGCTGTTTTGGCAATGCTAAGTGGTGAGGAATGAAACGAGAGAGCAAACAAAACACAAAGGCAGTCCTGGAAGTGTAACTCTCACAGCAGGCAGTGCGCCCAGCTGGCCACGTGCTGCACCAAGAGGTCTTTAGTTGGGGAAAGGAGGTTGTTCACAGTGTGCTGCGCTCATAGAGTGATTCACAGAATGGCCTGGGTTGCAAAGGCCCACAGTGCTCATCCAGTTCCAACCCCCTGCTGTGTGCAGGTCACCAACCAGCAGCCCAGGCTGCCCAGAGCCACATCCAGCCTGGCCTTGAATGCCTGCAGGGATGGGGCATCCACAGCCTCCTTGTGCAGATGTTTGGCTCACACTCAGATGTTTGGCTGTGTGCCCCAGTTCAGGATTGTGGCATAGGTTGCTTTGGTTTGTATGCTGTGTCCTAATTTTTGTTGTTATTATTGTTTTTAATGCAAGCTTGCTGGGCCCTGGGCAATGCACGTGGAAGATGGCAGTGGTGAACATCTCTGGTGGTGGCTCGTTCATTAGATCCTGTGCTTCACAAAAGCTCCAGCCACTGCAAGCAATAGTAAGATAGTATGGAGCTGTGTGCCCAAAACTGCAGCAATTATGACGACACAAATTCATTCTGGGCTCTGCTGATTACCATGGTAACCCACATCCAAAATAGCAGCATGAGGCCACGCAGCAGAAGGGAAACGGGGTTTTGTCCCTTATTAACTGCTGCACGCTATAAATTTTAGCAGAGGAGTCCTTAAAATGGAGGCATGTCCCTTTTTAGTTGCTGTCGTGTCCCAGCCCCACGTGTCTGACCTTCTGCTTTGCGTGCGATGTGCTGTGTATTCTTATTGCTGACTAACAGCAATTGGTGAGGGAGGACGGTGGCTGCTCCCAGCAGAATTCCCAGGTTAGAGGATGGCCTATCTGGGGGGCACAGTGAAGGCAGAGCTGTTCAGCTGTCCTGCAGCATCCCTGGGGCTGGGATAGTTGGGCTGTGCGATGGGTGGCACAGGAGGATCCCATGCTGGTGTCGTCTTGGAGGCTGTGGCTATACCAGGAGCAGAAGGAGTTGGGCTGAGCACAGCAGAAGCAGGCAATGCTTTGAAACAGACGGGGAAGAAATGAATTATTTGAGGTGTAGGAGAATGGGAAGGATGTGATGGCACGAAAAAGGACGAACTGAATGGGTGCATGCTGTGGATTTCTGTTTCCCTGTGATCAGTGAAGTGGAACAGGAGTGTTTTCTGTCTTTCACGTCCTCCAGTTGCTCCACTTGGCAGTGTGTTTGCAGCAGTATGGAGAGAGGTTCTGTGAGCAGTGCTGTTTGAGGCGCTGGATGCATAAAATATTCTGTGAGGTTGAAATGTAGTTATGAGAATGCAACCCACAAAGCCTTTAACAATTTGCTTTTGCACCATATCTCCAGCACTTGATATCTGAAGTTGAAGCTCAGTGTGTGTTTGCTCTGCCTGGAACACAGGTGTGGAGGCTGCTTTGTTTGTACTGTAGAACCTGGCTGAAACCACACAGTGCTCCTCTTGCAAAGAGGCCCTTGAAATACTTGGATTTTGCCCCAGCTTTGCTTAATGAATGATAGAGGTGAAGCATACATATACATATACATACAATATAGCTATTTTCCCGTTGTGCATGTAGTCAGTGGTGCCACTTCCTCGCTCCATAAGGTCATTCCAGGTGATTTCATGGCCCTGCAATGCCAGAAGCAAGCTAGCAGCTGGGCGTCCTGGCAGTGACCACAGCTTCCCACCAAACTCAGCAGGACCAAAGGCCTCATTAGCTCGTGTGAAACTAGATGGCACAGCACACGAGATCTTCCTGGTGCTACCAATGCCTGTCATTGCTCATTCAAGGGACTTATGAGAGCACTGCCTGTACAGCAAAGTACCTGTGAGGATAATACTGGCACCCGAGGACGCCCTGAGGGTGTTTGCTGTTTGTGGTTGGCAGACCATGCCTATGGCTCTTGCTACAATAAAAGCTTTTCTGGAAATGGTTCTTCTCAGTTTCTGAAAATGGATGCATTACTTTGCATTATGGACATGAGCAGGACGGAAGAACCTTCTGGGAGCTGATGGCTGTTAATGCTCCGAGGAAGAGCAAAGATTAGTGTAGGTAGAAGGAATATTTTCATTACCCTGTACCATAGATCATTTAAGATAAAGGCATTCGTGTCTGTTTTAGGATCTGCAGAGAACTGAAGACATTTGGTATTTTATGAAAACATTTCCATGAATGTGTCAGAGCCATCACGCTTCACCTGTTGAGCCACATTCACAAATTCAGGGCATCATTCAGCTCGCTGCTGTTCCTTTGTCACCTGTGCCCTTGCCACCTACGTTCCCACCCGAGGTTCAGGTGGGTTCTTCAAAAGGTGGATAAAAGTGAATAATGCTGACTTTGCTGTGTGAGGAGTTCTGGGCTTTTGGGTTTGGTGGAGCACAGGTGTGTGTGTGTGTGGGAAGGAACGGGTCTGCTGACAAGAGAAGCTATTTGGTCTTTAATGCTTGCTTCCTGCTGCTATGAAAAACATTCATGAAAGTCTTTTCATGACTAAGTCTGTAAGTTGCAATACTGAGCATGCATTAAGTGCCTCACTACAAGAATCACAGAACAGCCTGGGTTGCAAAGGCCCACAGTGCTCATCCAGTTCCAACCCCCTGCCATGTGCAGGTCACCAACCAGCAGCCCAGGCTGCCCAGAGCCACATCCAGCCTGGCCTTGAATGCCTGCAGGGAAGATGCTGCACGTTCTCACCTGCCTGAAAAACTGCTTCCAATTCTGGAGTTGGTACTGCCTGGCTGTATTGCTGTTTCAACATATCCCTGCAGGGAATTTTACTTAAATACTTAATTATGCTGCTTCCTGCAAAGCAATTGCATCTCATTACATTCAAGAAGTCACAGCAGTGAGAAGAGGCGTGAGTGATGCACCACCAGCCAAGGAGGCAGGATGGGACAGGGATGCAGTCTGCCTGCAGTGGGAGCAGCAGCAGGGCAGGCAGGGGAAATCCTCCTCCTCTTTGGCCAGCTGCTGTCCCGCTCCTGGTCAGGGCAGGGAACCCATTGAAGGGATTTGACAGCTTGTAAACATGGGCAGGAATTAAAACACTCATCAGCTGCAAAGATGCAGTTGGAGGATAAGGCCTGAGGTGTGATTGAGCAGATGGACAGTAAGAGAAAGGGAGGGAAAGCCACCTCGCAAAGGGAAGCATAAGGTGTGTGTTACGTTTTTCTGAACAGCATCAGTCTTCTTTAAAGCAGTACTCCATGGAAGTGCCATTTTAATGCTCTGCATCTTTTTGTTCAAATGATTAGGAAAACAGAAAGTTTCAGTGGGGTTTTTCCTCGTGAGCTGTGCACGTACGAAAGGAACAGGTATCTTCAGTTAGCTTTGCTTGGGGTGCTTTGGGTGTGAGGAGCTCTTTCCACAAAGCAGAGGATGAAGGTGTCTGAGCTGAGCTCCCATGGCAGCCGTGGGCAGCATTTGGCTGCTCAAGATGGTTAACCTTTGCTCCTGGAGGAGAGGGAGGTTGAGGACTTGTCTTTTCCTTGATGTCTACAAGTTAAAAGCAAATGCCTCCCTGGGAACTGCTGTGATCCCAGTGGGAGTTATTGTTCTAACACAAAATCACGGGTCTCTGTAAGGGCAGTGGTGCACGGGTGGAATTCTTTGGCCTACAGCTTGACAGTCAAAGCCAGCACTTTGCTACACAAAGTAGCATCAGCTCTTGTACCCACCAGAGCCTGAAGGCAGCAATAAAAGCAGAGGTTTCCCAGGGCTGAGGGTGAGCCAGGTGGGCAATGAGTGAAAGCTGCTCAGGTGCTCCTCTGCACAACGTGAGGCAGAAGTCTGATTCTGCCATTATTTTCTGCTGAACCAAGAGGTGGCAGCAAGATTCACTGCTAAGACATTTGCTGTGTTCCTTAGTGTAACGTTCTGTAGCAGTAATGAGGGTTCAATCCTAATTTTACTTAGTCTGAACTGGAGCCAGATGAGTTTCTCATCTCTGCAGAGGTGTCGTGGCTGTAGTATTCACATAAATGACTGACTCCATTTTTTAAAGAGAGGCTTTATAAGTTTTTTACTCTATTGTGTATTTTAATATTCAGATTTCTTCTACGGTTTGGATAAATATTTTCTCCTGCCAGTTTTGAGGGTTTTTTTTAACCATTTAATTCTGTGTTCCTCATCCAGATGGTAGAGATGGCAGAGCTGCCATTATTTATTATTCTCAATACTTCCAATTATAATATTGTTTTCCACTTGTAAATTGGTCAAGCTTAGCTGTTCAAGCTGAACTTTTCCCTGTTCACTCCCTTTTGTGGGAAAACTTTGTTACTGTAATGGTCTCCTGTGGACCATAGCAAATACTGGGCCCTAAATATTAGTCTTTCTCCATTTATTCTTGCTTTTTGTTTCCTGTCTCATAGGCAGTTCTACATATGAGACGTAACTTTCCTCTCAGCAATCTATTTAGGGATTTTCTTTCTTATTTTTAAAGTAGTCTCTGTAAGGATCTTGTCAAAGGCTGGAATCGACTGATCATCCTGTACTTTTTTTATGCATGCCTGTAGGATTTGAGAGATTAGTGATGATGCGTATCTAACAACTGCATGAAAGAGGCAGGGGAGAAAGAGCAGTGTTGGTATAAATGTTCAGACCGTCAGAAATTATGTGGTCTGATCAAGCTTCTGAACGACACCCAAGCTTTCAGACTGGCATCTTAGCACCATGAGCGTTGGTGCTTTGCTACCAACTGGGGATGTTAAATGTTCATGGATGAATTCAGACATCTTTGCCTGGAAGCTGAGGAACAGATTCTATTCTATTTTAGTAGCTCCTCATGCATCGACCCTCTTTACAGACAGGGCTTTTCATACCTGTACCTTGCGTTGCCACAAGGATTTCTATAATTACCATTGTTCTCTTTTGTAAGGAAGAGTCAAAGGTATTTTTAGTGCTCCCGACAGCCCCAGCTTTGTACAAGGATTCGCACAGCCCTGCTGCCATACAGAGCACTTGGGGATGCCACAGGAATTAGAATCATAGAACCAATAAGGTTATAAAAGGCTTCTAGGATCCCCAACCCATCCCACCATGCCCACTGCTCACATCCCTCAGTGCCACATCCCCACAGCTCTGGGACACCCCAGGGATGGTGACCCCCGCTCCATGGGCAGCTGTGCCAATAGCTGAACCTCTCCTGGAGCAACCTGAGGCCGTTTCCTCTCGTCCTATCACTGATTAAGGGAGAGCTGCAGCTGTTTGTCACCCTGCATGCAGATGACTCCACATCCTGGGTTCTGTCTGCCTTTCTCTGCTGGTGCTGAGCACCCCTGGGCTCACACCAAACTGGGATCTGTATGCAAGTCGACCCTGCCCAGAGGTGTGGGCTGGGAGAAAGAGGGGCTGTGTGGCTGCTCTGCACTTCTCAAAATGAAGCATGCTAGGAATATGCTTTAGGATTCTTCTACTGGCTTAAGTGTTCCAGGAGAGTCCCACGATGATGATGATGAGCAGCCATCATTTTCAAGACTTCTTACACAGACTTTATGTTCTGCTTTAGAATGGCGAGAGTATCCCAAATTGATCATTTCATCGGGCAGATGAGCAAAGGTCTCTCAGAGACTGCAGAGGCAAGAACTCCTCTTACTTAAATAGGCAGTAAAATCCTTGAATCTTTGCTTTTCTCCACTCGGTTCTCAGCAGTCCTGACTAAATATTTAAAGACATTGGGTTGGATAAGTGGCTGCCCGTTCATTGATCTGTTGTTTCTGCATCAGCTTCTCCGTTTGGATGGGTGTCATGGAAATCTGCTGAAACGAACTGAAGCTTCCCACAGTCCCTCGCCATGAAATTCAAAATGCTGTCTTGCAGTATGGTAATGGGATTATAAAGCATAACGAGATGCAGTAAAATCAACAGGCTAATCAAGCCATCCCTGTCAAATCCCAAGGAGAAGCAGCAAAGTACAGATAAGGTTCTGTCAGTTTGCCTGGCTTTATTTGCTTATTTTTCCCTTTAGCTCCCTAGCAGGAACAACAAAAGTGCTCCTTAGCTCTAGGACTAAAAGCTCTTTGGCTGACTCCTCTTTATATACCATGTGTCCTAGACTAAGCCACCCTAAATGCAAAATAGAAACTGTAGGTTTACTAATTTTTCTAAATGGAAAATTCTCCAGTGAGCTGATGGCTTTTTTGCAGACGTTGGCGGTTCGTTTTTAGCTGGCAGGGCCATGTTTGTCCATCTCCAGCTGCTCAGCCTGGGCCTTGTTTTCTCTAAAGAGTTATTACAGGATATTTGTGATTTATGAGAAATATATTTCAGTCACATCTGTGTGAACGTTTACTGAGAGGACTGCAAATATTTGAATGCCTTTGGGAAATTTGCAGTGTCTGGGAGCTTTCTGAGCTGCACATCTGTGGGAGGATGTGAACACCACGTTGTCCTGCAGCCCCTCATAGCAGTGGGGCATTCCTTCCCCAGCCCAGGTGGGAACTGCTGCTCTTTTGGCATGCAGGGCTGTGTTTCAGTGCTGATGAGGCTTTCCAGAATGCAGGGGTAACTTCAGCTACTTGGGTAAAGTAGCACCACCTTCCCATAAGGTTACTAATTGGCTTTTATTGATAGTTTTCCATAATTTCATCAGTTGCAGGCTGAAGTGGTATTCAGCAATACTCAGCATCAGCACTTATGGCAGTTAAGGAGATTGATTAACATTCATAAGAAGAGGAGAGGAGCTTAAAATAAGAAACAAAACAAATGCTTAATCCTCTGGCCAGGATGCTTTTTGGCATGGAAGATATAAATGTGCATCTCCTCTGAAAACAATCCCTGTATCTTCCTTCCTACAAAGAGCCACAGCACAACCATCATTTTGGGTTGGAGCTGTGAAGGCAGTTGGTATTTCAGCCAGGTGGATGCTGCTTGCTGCTGATAGATGGATGTTGCAGGAGGGAGATTGCTGTGCCTGCTCAGAGCCCGCAGATCCACACAGGTTCTTCAGTGCAAGTCCTGAGTTCTTGAGGGGGACACCCACGTTAATGCAGTGGTAATGCCATCAGCTGTGTCTTGCAGTATTTTGCAGGCCATTTCAGATTGGCCATGCTCATTTCTTCACACCATTGGAAGCCATAATTACAGTAGGGCTATCTCGAGCTGAGAGGACCTTCATACCTGAGATAATCCACTCTTCTTTATCAGACACGCTCTGGAAGGCCGCAGCTGTGGCTTGGAATTTCCCACAGCTCAGCTCTTTGCAAACCTCCTTAGAGCCTGCAGCAAAGAGAAATCTCACAACTGGTTCAATATAGAGGATACCTACCGATGTCGTCAGGTTACCTCTCTCATTGCAGGTGCTTTAAACTGAGAGAAAGTGACAATGAAGTCTTCACGCTCTCTTTAATTATAGCAGCCTTTATATAACAGTGTCAGATAAATGTGTTTCAGTATAGGTGGCACCTCGCTTCCTCCAGAAGAACTGTCAAATTAGACCCTACCAGGCTAATTTATTACTTGAAATTCAAGGAATTAAAGCATACCATCCAGGTCTCTCTTTGAATTAAACCTTTAAATGCAGAGGATCCTCTGCACCAAGACATACCCCAAACACGGTGCTTCTTTCTTGTGGAGCATAAATACATACTTATTTACCTGGAATCTCTAGGACTGTGAAACATCACAGATGTCATCCAGTTCTCATCGCTCATGAGATGTTAGAAAAGGAGGTTAGTGGGATCTCAAGAGGTTGTCTTGTTCATACTTCCACCCCGAGGCAGAAGCTGTTGTTGTTACAACCATGTGCTTATCTAATCTGTATTATAAAACAGAAAAAGAGAGAGGAAAAAAATAGATTGCTGTAGAGGGAGAAGGATGAGGAATTGGGCTATGCTAAGTAGCACAGAAGAGTGAGGAGCTGGCCTCCTTCCAAGCGATGGAAGCAAGTCCTGCCTTTGGTGGATTGCTGGAGAATGCTGACGGTCCTCTTCCTTTATATTAATGAAATATATACTTGGGCTGTTCTGCTGATTTCAGCAAGAACAACATATGGGGAGAGGAATTTTTTTCATCAGGACCCGAAATTCAGGCACCGAAAGGTCAAACCCAATGCTTATGTTTTGGATGAAATACACTGATAAATTCTGGAGGTTTTGTGTGCTGAAAGATGCTAGAAGGAGCGGGTTCATTCTCAGCAGTTAGTATCTCATTAGTCCAAAGTAATGCTATGAGGCCAGCATTGCAAGCTTACTTTTGGAGTTGAAGAGCTTTAGAGAACTTCAGTCCATCCTCATGGAGGCAACATTTGGGTTTACTGCATTGGGGTGAATCCTTGTGTCCATCCTCAGCTCTGCAGCAGGGTGAGGGCACGGAGGTGTGCCATCCTGCAGCACCAGGCACGCTGCCTTAGCAGCACAGCACACAGTGAAAGTGAAATCTGTGAAAGTACAAAAGGGAGAGAAGTTGCTGACTTATATTCTGGCTCTGCATGCTGCAGTGCTGAGGTATTTACTTGGTTTTGTAATCCAGTTACTGTGCGTTTATTCAAATAGCAAATAGTTCATTGTTACATCTCCTCAAAGAACAGTGCAAGTGCTGCCATTGCGTTGTGTAATCATTTGATTGGGCTTTGCACGCTATTTCCAGTGGTTCTGTACAAAATTTGTGCTCTGGGAAAACCACTATTCCTACCTTTGGATAACTTAGAAATGAGTGGGTAATTAATAGTTGAGGATATATGGATGTGTGTCTCACAAAGGATTTGTCCTTTTTTCTTTGTGCTTCCAAAAGGGTCGGTTCCAGTCAGAAAAAAGGGAATGTGGATAATCCCAAATGACATCAGAGGGCTTGGGGGGAACTCCATCTTTGAGAGGTCTGTGGGATGCTCAGCTATTCTGACTTCCCTTCCTCTCCATTGCCTATTAATGTTGGTTCCAAGCACCGGCAGCAGCTTAGCACTGAGCCAGTCCTTTTACCTGCACGCTTCCAATGAAGCCTGTAATAAGTCCTTAGGAGGAGGAGTCTTTTAATTAAGCAACAATAACAACACATGGCCCTTAGATGATTCCAAATGATACCTTCACTGTAGAGCTATATGGACTCGTTACGCATCCTCAGCAGACACATTAGGTGAGTCCTGTGGAAACCAGATTGTTTTCTGATCGCCTGTCTGCATCTTCTTCAAAGTCGGTGCCCATGGGGATGTGCAGAGCTGTGGCCCGAGATCAAAGGATGATGGATGCTCTCTGCATGCAATACTGCAGTAAATCCACAGGAAACCTAATTCACAGCAGTCCTGCTGAGATCACCAGAGGACAGCAGTCCTTGCTGGGGAATAGCCCACGTGTTAATAGAGATTGCAGTGCACCGTGATTAAACCCCATAGAAGTGGAGACCAGGCTGCTTGAAAATACTTATTTACCACTCCCTGAAGATTAATATCGTAACCAAATTGGAAACAAGCAAGATGTATAATGCAGCAGCTGACACCATTGATCAAGGCCAGGCTGGATGTGGCTCTGGGCAGCCTGGTCGGCTGGTTGGTGACCCTGCACATAGCAGGGGGTTGAAATTAGATGATCACTGTGGTCCTTTGCAACCCACGCCATTCTATGAGTCTATGATATGATTAAAAACATTTAATTCAGCTCATCTGCCCATTGCATGTTGTCACCAGGTGTGCCCCACGTGTGCACACAACCCATGGGTGCTGGTTGCCCATCGCTGCAGTGCTAGCCAGATGCAAAGGAGAGCTGACAGCTACCAGAGCCTTTCTCTGTGGCCTGAGGCAGTGACATTCCCTGCCTGGTGTTATCAGAGTGCCTGCGTTCTCTCCCAGAAACAGGATTTTCATCTCACAGAGCCCTCAGTTAATGCGTGCCCCTCTTTGGTTGCTGCAGTGGATTGCTTGTTTGTTTGGGAAGCTGTCTAGAAAGGTTGAGCTTGCAGCTGGTTTTCCCTTCTGCCTGCACCAAGCTATGCCGTAAGTTAAACCCAAGAGAGGGGACTGTCTTGATTTGGAGTTCCTGTGTATTACAGATGTTTGCAGCCTGCATCTATCGAGATGATGCTCGTGGTGAAGCACCAGCTGACTTTTCCAGTGTTGTGCTCTCCAAACCAGCCCTTGCTCCACAATACCCATGGATTGAGATGGGAGGTTTGGGCACCGAGGCAGATGTCCCTTCTGTTTACATCTTTCAAAATGCAATCCCTATTTAATGAGCCACGTGGCTTTTTTTAGCATCTTTTAGGAGCCTTTCAAGTTGAGTCATTAAATATATATTTTTAATAACCTCTGTATCTTGAAAGGACAGTGTGAAATGTAAGTACTGGAAATCAAGCAGCAATTCCCCTGACTTCTGAGTTAAATTATTTCATTACAAATTTATGTGAAGTTGAGACACAGTTTTTTTTCTCCTTCTGATTTCAGATCCGTCTTTTATTTTGAGCTGACAAATGATTCTGATGTTGCACTTAGAAATTCCTTCCCATTTTAAATTTTAATAGTCTCCCACTGCTGAGGTATTTATTTCTTTAAAGATGGAACATCACAGATCTTCAAGGTGGGGAGGAGGGATCGGGTGCTTAGCTCAGGCCCTGAGCATCCATCTATTAACTCCTGTAAAGGGAGTTCAAAGAGAACTTTAAAAGCAGTCTCAGAAACTGAAATCCTCCTCCATCTGCTTAAGGGGGTGCCCCAAAACCTGCAGGCTGTGCTCTCCAGCAGTGGGGCAGGGCAGGCTGTGGGGCAACCATAGCCAGGGAAGGAGCCGGGTACATCAGCTGTAAGATGTGTGTAAGATGTGCTTTTTGTCCTCAGAACACCCGCTCCACTTGACAGAAGCGCTGCCTCTGTTTGAAATGAACCTCTGGAAAGCCATCCGAGCATCTCTGTTAATTAACAGGTGCTATGTCTGCTGGTTTAGCATTGGCGGCGAGCTCTCTGCATGGCTTAGAGATGAAGTTACTCCTTGGAAGAGTTTGTTGTTTGAGGGCTCAGCCCTGGAAAACACTTCAGGAGAGCTAAACTTTACCAATGAGATTCTCCCACGGTCAGCAGCACCGTGCTGCTTCCACTTGCAGGCATGCAGCATCTGCAAAGCACGGGGCAGCATGGACAGAAGCAAGGAGTGCATTGATAGTACAGGGAGGTAGGAGATGGGGAGCAAGATTTGTTGTAAGGCTGAGGAGTTTTTGAGGAAATGAGCAACTGATATGGGAAGAATAATGCCTTTGGCTTTGCTGAGGTGTCTGTCTCTTCCCAAGGCATCAGCGGTCACTTTGCAGAATGAAGTTAATCCTTTGAAGGTGAAACAAATGGAAAAGATGAGAAGTGTTGTTGAACGCAGGGGCATTTGATCGGATTGTACGAAAGATGAGATTTGGAATGCTTTTAATAACGTTAGAAAGTAAATGGTAAACTATTCCAGAATTATTCAGAAATACACATACAGAACATAAGTATTTCTCAGTACTTCCTGTCCAGTTTTTGGCTCACACAGGAGCTCACGTAGCAGTAAGCTTTGCCCACCGTGAGGCTGGGGAAGGAGAAGCAGTGTGTGGTTACATATGAGATGGAAGCTGAGAGACATGGATTGCTCACCTCGCTGACACACTGAGGGATGGTGTGTGCAGCTGATAGCCACAGACACAGGCGGCTCTTGGACAGGAGAAGAGAACTAGAAAGGTCCAAGGTAGAGCTCTGGTAGGGTCGGTTTTCCCAAGTTGGTTTTAAATAAGGCCAAAACTTGTAGTTTTCAAATTCTTGGCACTTGGGGTTTGTTCTGTTTGTTTGTTTGCAGCTCCATCGTGGAACACCAGGAGAAAACTCGTTTTCTAGAGCGGAAGAGAAATTACTCATCAGAAAAGCCTTCACACCATTATTTTTACATTAAAATCTATAATAAGCAGACACCCTCCCAGCGCCCGGCAGAAAACACTGCTATTCTGAGCACGCTGAGCTTGGCATGGGCTCTGCTGCTGCTCTGTGGGGTGTGCAGCAGCTCCAGAACCAGGCCTCCCACTGCCACTGCTGGGCCACGGCACATCCTGCTCTGCTGCCAGCACACCAGGAGCAGCAGCTCTGTGCCTCATTGCCCACTGCACTGCTCAGAAAACTCCGTGTTTTGTTGCTCTTTGGATATCAGGAGGAAGTTTTTCAGCCAGAGTGTGGTGAGGCACTGGAACAGGTTGCCCAAGGAGGCTGTGGATGCCCCATCCCTGCAGGCATTCAAGGCCAGGCTGGATGTGGCTCTGGGCAGCCTGGGCTGCTGGTTGGTGACCTGCACACAGCAGGAGGTTGGAACTGGATGAGCACTGTGGGCCTTTGCAACCCAGGCCATTCTGTTATTCTGTGATTCTCTTTCCTCACGCTGATATCTGCATACAACAGTAGTAGCAGCGGTCCTTGGCACCATGTGCTCCCACAGACCTCGCTGGGTGCCGCACTGGGGGATAATTCACGCCCTCTCTGCCACGAAGGTTTCCCAAACGCGGTGTTTCCTGAAGGAGGCAGGCGGAGCAGAGATGGAGCGGGGTGCAGGCTCTGGAGGCGCAGGTCCCGGTGCCGGCCCCTTTGGCCGCCGCAGAGGCGATGCGGGGGACGGGCGGCTCTCCTGGGGCGCTGCTCGGAGCCGTACGGAGCGCGGTGCCCGCGAAGAGAACGAGGCGCGTAGCAACGGGGGTGGCCGGGGACGCCTCGGAGGGACCGCTTCTCCTCGGCATCGAGCGGCTGAGGAAGCGGGGACGGAGGAAGGCGCGGATCGCCCCGTTCTCTGCAGCTCTCCCCGCGCCGCTGCCCGGTTGCCGAGGCGCCGAGGGACGGCGGCGATCCGGGGCGCCCCGCACGGCGGAGCGGCGCAGCCAATGGCGGCGCGGCGGCGGCCGGGCTCGACCAATGGCGGCGCGGCGGCCGTACCGCTCGACCAATGGCGGCGCGGCGGCGCGGGGAGCGGGCCGCGGCGGGAGGCGGGCCGGGGGCTGCGGGGCGGCGCGGCGCCGGCGGGGGCACCTGCGGCGGCGGTGGGCGCGGGAGGCGGCGCCGCGCGGCTGGGGCGTCCGCAGCGCTGAGAGGGCAGGCTCGGGCCCGCGCCGCACAGGCCTCCGCCCGCGCTCTCGGCCCCCCGCCGCCCCTCGCAGCCGCCGGTTCCGCATCTCGAGAGGCGCCCGGCGTCCGCGGAGCTCCATGTACGACAATTTGTACCTGCATGGATTTGAAGACTCGGAGGCGGTGAGTGCCGCCGCGGGGCGCCGCGCTCCGTTACGCAACGCACCGCTGCCCTCCCGCCCGGGCCGCCCCCCGTTCCCGGCCGGCCGGCGGCGGCACGGGGCTCCGGGCGCGGGGCGGCCGCGTTACATAAGGCGCTGCGGCCGCCTCGCCGAGCGGCGGATCGCGGCACGGAGCGGAGGGTGCGTCAGTGCGGGTGTGCGCGGCGCAACGTGAGGGCTTTGCGGAGAGCGGCTCGGTCCGTGCCGGTGCGGGGCTTGCGGCGTGTCGGGGTGCCGGAGCCCTACGTGCCGCCGTGCCCGCGTCCCTTCCAGCTGCGCCGCTCCGGGGCCGTTAGAAAGCGGGCTGGGATGCGCGGCTCTCGCCCTCGCTGCTGGCCGCCGTCGCTCTCTGTTTGCTTCAGAGCCGAGCCGAGGGTCTGCCGGTTCCTTCGGAGCCAAGTCTGGGACCCCGCGGGGTGTTTCTGTGCGCGGAAAGCAAAGCGGGAATCCCTGGGAGCTTCTCACTGCACGTGCCGGTAAAATAGATCTTCCCTTAAGCGCAGATTTGCTCTTGGGAAGACTGAAGCACGGCAGCCTGGCTGAGGGGTCTCGCTGCTGGGTGGTGCTCACAGTAGGAGAGCTGCTTCGTCTGCAGAAGCTGGGTTTTAAAGGTCTCCAAACAGCACAGCCTTGCTGGTTGGGCTCCGGGTGCTCCCGAGCAAGGTGCCAGCCCGCATGTATCACAGCAGGGAGTGCTCTGCTTGCTCCTCATTCAGGTAAAGCGGTTTGTGTAAGGGCAGTGGAGCGGAGATGTGTGGCCGCACAAATGCCCTGTGGGCTGCAGCAGTGCTGGGATGGGGCAGTGGGCCTTCAGCTGTCTGCGGCCACCGGTGGAAAGATGAAGTGATTGCTGAGGTTTCTTTATGCTCTCTTAGTTAGCTGGTGGTAACGGTGTTGACAGCTTTTGTAACTTTGCAGTCTCTTAGTACTTGAGAATGCTATCAGTACACTTCTGGAATCGTGGGAATAGGTGAGAATTTCACTTTTGTGTAAGAATAAGGCAGACCAAGCCCTGAAAACAGCATAGACAGCTCATAGCTGTGCAGAAAAGCCAGAGACCACAATCCTCAGAGGCACAGACACAGGCAGGTACCGTTCCTCAGGTGCTGCTTTGCTCTGTGCTCCCACACTGCTTACTTACAGTACTGTACCTTATTGTTATTGGGGCTTCTGACTCACGAATTGGGAATGCCAGCTGGGGCAGCGTGCTGGCAAACAGGTAGAATGGTGAGGCACTGGAACAATGCTTGGTAGCCAGAGAGAGCCTGTGTAATGGAATTAATACAGCGAAAACCAGATCGAGGGTAGAGTAGTGTTTTCCTGTGCTGGTTAAGGGAAAATAACTGAGTGTGCAAAGAGGAAAGAAGAGCTGTCAGTATTGTCTGGGCTTTGGGGCTGGAAGGTGCAGCTGCTGAGCTGAGGGAGGTCTGTCAACTCTTTAAAAGGGTAGATAACAGCAGGACAAGGGGAAATGGTTTGAAGTTGAGGGAGAGAAGATTTAAGTTGGATGTCAGGGGGAAGTTCTTTGCTATGAGAGTGGTGAGGTGCTGGAACAGCTGCCCAGAGAGGCTGTGGATGCCCCGTCCATCCCTGGAGGTGTTCAAGGCCAGGTTGGATGGGGCCCTGGGCAGCCTGGGCTGCTGTAAATGTGGAGGTTGGTGGCCCTGCGTGTGGTGGGGGGTTGGAGCTTCGTGATCCTTGAGGTCCCTTCCAACCCAACCATTCTGCAATTCTGTGAGATGGGAGCTGCTATCCTGGACTTGCTGTACTTTCATCCCCTGAAGCACAGGGAGGTGTGATTGAGTACTTGCGCTACTTGAAATACTTTTAGCACAAAATAAATCATACCAAGATGAGTCACTCTAGTACAGTTAGCGTCTTCCTAAAGTAGGTATCTGCCCTTAGGAAACTCATGTAGCATTTTCCTGTTGTGGTGGCCTCGTGTAAGAAACTCTTAGAGAACATTGCAAGAAATGTGAACTAACACAAGGATGTGGTGTGTTTTGTTGCTTTGCTGGCAGGCTGTACGCATAGTGTTCTCCAAAGTGGGGGCTGTGTTGCAGCTGGGGGCACATAGGATCCCTCGGCCTTGGAGGGCAGCTGGCTGCATGCTGGGGCTCTCCCAGGTAGCCCTTCTTTCCTATTCAATCCAGGAGGAAAGATGGTGTTTTTCTAAGAGCGAACTGATATGTTAATGATGGTTTCTTTTTTTTTTTTTTCAGCTGAAGTTATTATTATGGTGTGTTTGTGTGTATATATGAAACGAATGCAAAAATACGTATTTATTTATATTACATTTAGAGAAAGAAATGGGTTCAGTGTGTGCATGGCTATTACAATCCATTACCAGCTGTGATGATTAATGCCAAGCAGATGATGCACTAGCTAGTGCGAGGCTTTTTGGAGGAGGAAAATTACACTGTTCAAGTTGGAAGAAATGCTGGTGGTTGTATGCAAGAAGCACTAGGCATGCTGAAGAACAGTAGAAAGAGAGGTGTAAACAACTTGCATAGCTGTGAGTACGCATGCAGTGAACACAAAGTTCAGGCATCATCCTAATGGCAGTTGTGGCTTTGTTGCCCTGCCCTGTCTGATTTGGGGAAACTAGGGGCTGGTTTTAGTGCTTTGGGTAGTTTTATTGTAAACAAGGTCACTGTTTGGGGCTTGAAAACTTATTTGCCTTTTATGAAACAGGCATCTTACGTTCTTGATTCCAGGAGAAGAGGGCACCAGAACCCTGTTAGCACTGGTGCTTAAGACAGTAATGTTCATTGCATTCATGGTTTATCAGTTGAGAACTGATCCCTGTTGATGGTTTTTATGGTGAGGAAAGATCTGCATGCTGCTTGGTGTGTTGGCACAGAACCTCCCAGCTGCAGCACAAACTACATCTTCTTCAGAAACAGACTTTTAACAAAATTTTTCTGTAAGAAACCACGTTTTTTGTAAAATCCTCATTTCCTCTGAAGCAGCAGTTGTGTTGGCTGCCAGCTCCACAGTGATGGGCTCAGCCAGTGATGGCCTGCAGTGCTTGCTGTTGTGTGCTTCTCTGCTTAGTAATGCCAGTTCCCCTTCATCATTTGGGATGGCAGATAATTCACACTCACTCTGAGCTGTCTTTTTGTGCCCTGCTTTAACTGTATGCTTTTTCTCCAGTCCCTAAGCCTTGCATTCGATCTGTATCATCTTTTTTTTCTTTCTTTTTTTTTTTTTCTCCTCTTAGTCTTTAGTCTGCATCCAGCCTTGTTTTGCTTTCCCTTTGTCTCCTTTCTATACCTGCAGCCTGCTGCTAGTGCCAGAGGGGCTCTGGGGGCACTGGGGAAGCAGGGCGTCTCATTTACTGCTTTGTAAGCCAACAATGCACTTGCTCCACTCAAAGGTACTGTGTGAGTTCAAGCTCCATATCACAACAAATTAAATGTTTCAGTGGGATTTGTGCCCAGAAGCATTTCAGATTTTGGAAGTCCTTTGGTGTTAACAAGGCCTGGCCAGCTGTGAGGCATCCGCTGGTAGGCAATCTTCATAGTCTGCCACTAAAAGGGCTCTGAGGGACTTGGATACAGAAGCCCATCATGGCAGGGTTGTTTCAGGGAGCTGGGAGACTGCATCTGGCAGTGCAGTGCATGGCATGGCAGGGTATAGCAATGTGGTCCCTCAGTATGTGTGTGCTGGGTATACATTGCATCCTCAGTGCCGATGGCTTTCCATCATGCATCTCGTTTGAAAGCTGTGCTTGGACCCATCCTGTTGTATTGGTGCACCAGTGGTGCACCTTCCTGCAAGTCTGGGGAGGGAAAGCTGCTGCCAAAGCTAGCTGGCATCGTGTTTGGTCCAGGAGCCAGAAAAGAGGCTGCTGAGACACAGGGCACTTACATGGCCTTTGTTCCGCTGCACAAAAGCTTCATGTGGCATCCATGTGAAAGCTGCCTGCAGTTCCTGCATGTGGATTTTGAGACACTGCTGAGAGTCTTCAGGTCAGAGGTGCTGGATCAGGAGCTCAATACTGTGAGCTCCAGTGCCGTTCCTGAGTTCACACGCTGCTCCTCATGCTGGTCAGTCACTTCTCTTGCTAGTGCAGGCTCTCCTTCAAAGCAGTTGAGACCAGAAGATTTCTGAGTGCTGCTTAAGCAGAAGATCACGATTATAGAAATGCAAACACTGCTTGGAATCGGTGCTTGGGTCTCTGCATGGTCTCTCTCTGGAGCAGAAGGAAGGCAGTCTTGTGTTGCCCTGCATGTCTCTTCCACTTCAGTAGGTTCAATATAAGAAATAAGCAAAACACATACAGAAATATTTTTCATCCTTGTCTTGGGTGATTATACTCCAGAACTCCTCTTGTTGGTGTAACTGTCAAGACTTAGGCTTTGCATGCCTCTTGCTTACAAACTGCCCTCCAGCACTGCTGTGGAAACTCAACTCTTTCCATCCCAGAGCCAGTTAGCATGGGGAGTTCTGGAACAGCTTTGTGTGATGTGTAGCTGAGACAAGGCAGAAGGTTTTGTACAGCTGTCAAATAAAATTGTGGATTTCCAACGGGCTTAAAAGGGTTCTGGTGTTTGTGAGAGCATTGCTTCCATAGATCCCTTCTGAAATGCTCAAGCTGAAGGTGGCAAGTTTAGATCTAGATCTGGTGATGGTGTCCTTCAGGAGGGCTCATTTCATGGGGCAGCAGTGGAGGTTCTGTGGGGTCCCGCAGGGCTTGAATTCCCGTGCTGCTCTCCTCAAGGGGGTATGGATGTGCAGGTGAACATGCCTGTGCCAGTGGGGAGAGCAGTGTTTGCAGTGCTATTCACTCATTGCTGGCACACAGTTCCTTGTTGAGCATAGCTGCTCTGTTTCTCCACCTGATTTAGGTGAGTTGTGTAATGCTGAGTCCAAAAAGGATGAGTGATGTTAGAACATAGTTGTTCCAGAATCGCTTGCCTTGCTGCTGCCAGTTACCTGCTCAGTGCTTCTGATTTCAAGTGCACACTAAGGTCTGTCTTCAGTGAGAATGTGTCAGATAACTTCTGTTCATGAGAGATTATCCTTTGTCTGTGACGCCTATTGAATTCTCATCAAGTCTTTTACGTGGTCGAAGCAGTTTCAAATCTGTTTCCATTAGTTCTTAATAGATTGCCTCTACTAATGAATCATCATCTGCCTAACATTTTTCTTTTGTGACAGGGCTGGGAAGTTGGCTTGCTTGCCGTTTGCAGGTTTGCTTGGGTGTTTGTGTTCTTCCTGCTAAAATTTCCAAGTCCTTATGCTGCTCCAGCAATAGCTGTTGTTACTGTGTCTGATGTTTGTGCTCACTTCTAGAATGGTTTTGTACCTGACTGCTCCTCTGTTAAGCATAATGTTGTTGATAGTGCAGCAGTCAAATAAAACTTCCAGTATGAATAATGTTTTTACAAATTAACATCTGCTGTTTCCATAGAGATTTTTTTTTTTTTTCCATCAAAAATACATTAAAGTAGAAAGCAAACAAAACACAAGCAAAGTGATCATGTCATCTAACCAAAAGGAGAAGCTATGGGGAATGGCTAAGTGCATGCATTCAGACTCAGCTGTGTTTAAGTGTAAGCACTCACTGGATGGGATGGCATGTCTGGTGCCAGGGCCGTCCTCCTGGTGACCTCTTGGGTGACCGTGGCATGCAGCCGAGGTGATGAGGGCTTCTCACAAGTGTGCTCATCTGGGTTGTGGAAATGTGCCTGCTGGGAAGCATCAGCAGCTCCCTGAGCTCAAGGGCATCTGAGGGGGAGCGTGGCTCTTGGTGCAGAAGTAACAAATGGAAAGGGAACAAGCTTAGCCTCAGATTTGCTGATGTCATGGCTTGCTTCCCTATCTCCCCAAAACACATTCTGCTTGTGAGATACTGAGCTGTTAGATGATTTTCTTTTGAGTGTGCATTCACAGAGATAGTAGAGCCTGGCTTTAAAATCAGCCACGTGCACAAACACAGATTGCTTTGCAAGCAGGACAGCCTGACAACTGCTGGTGGTCATTTGGAATCCAGTAATTAACTTCAGAACGCCGTTCAGCTGGCTGAGTGCTGAGTTCGCAGGTGGTGTCGAGATTTGCTCACGAAGTTCCCTCAGATCCCAGTCTGTATTTTTCCACAGTGCTTTGCTGGGCTGTGTTGTGCCAGCAGTGCCCCTGCTTCCAGCTCCCTGCCACTGCTCCAGTGTGCTCTGCTATTTGACTGCTGTATCTCACTGGGGGTTCTTGTTCCTTCATAAGCCAGAGCAGAGCTTTGTAAACCTGGAGCATCACCCTTAGTGGCGGCTTGCTGGGGAACTCCTTTGTGTCCATCACTGTTGCTGAGCATCGGGAGGGATCTCTCCTCCACAAATGAAGGCAAGAGAGAGCAGTCCTTGAGCCAGGAGAGGGGTGGGTGAGCTGGGCAGCTCTCCATGTCCAGCAAGGCAGCGTGGCTAGTGTGTGCTGCCAGATCCTGCATCCCTTCCCTCTCCCTGAATTCGTGCACAGACCAGGACTTCAGTCTGCGTTTTCCATCTCTGCCTAAAGCTGGCTGTGTCAGCAAGAAGGGGGGTGATTTATTTTTAGGAAAGGACTGTTTCAGAACAGCAGGCCAGAGGTTGTGCTCTGAAAGGCTTGTTCCTTGTGGCGTTTTCCTGAAGAACATCAGGTAGTGCAGAAGCTGCACGAGCTATAGATCTGGAGCTGTTTGGTTGTGCTCTTTCACCAGCGTGGAGAACGCGGGCTGGCGGGGGATGTGATTTATTGCAGCAACATGGAGGAAATCATGGGGAAAAAGCACTATGTATCATCTTGCTGAGCACTGAAGTGGTGAAGCACATGTCTGAGCGAGCTGCTAACACTTCATATAAAGCTTTGCAGGCCTTTCTATTTTGAGACAATTCCACTTGAACCAAATGTGTTTTGCCTGCAGGTCCTCTCCTGTTTTTTTCCACACCGGGCTTCTTCCCTTCTCCCATGGATCCCCATGGGCTCTCACTGTTGGGCGATGGCCATCGGTGAGCCCTTGGCGCTCTGTTCCTGGGGATGAACTGCCCATGGGGATGGTGGGTACAACCCAAAGGCCTCTCACCTGTGCGGTTAAACAGCCGTTTCAGAACCTTCTGTCCTCTCATCTGTTATCGTAAGAACCCAGAGAACAAAATTGGATTCCTAATGGTTATCCTCTTTTCTATTTCTTTACAATCCAGTGCAGGATTCCGTGCTGATATCTTTTAAGCCGTGTTCCTCCTGAGATTAATGTATCCCCTGAGGAATACTGCTCTCTGCTTGGGAAAACGGCACATTCTGGCAAGTTACTCTTTGCTGAGGTATCTTTGTCATGAGATACCACAACTAAATTTAATTTTCCAGAACAATCTGTCATGATCTCATCTGATGCTGATGTGCTCTGGCTTCGTCCTTAGGTGAAGAAGTGTCAGTTATAGCCGAGCTCACAGCAGATCAAAATCCAGTGGTGGGGATAATCTGTTGCTGTTTACGTGCTGTCTGAAGGAGCAGAGTGGTAGGAAGTGTTCTGGTGCCTAGTGTTACATTCCAGAATGGGTTTTTAGTGATGCATTAAGTAATCTTTCCCTTTGTTATATTAGGTCTACTGTATGTAAACATGCAGCATGAGTGGGAGTGTAGGAGAGGAAGAGCCGCAGTCTGGAATGTCTCCCATTAGACACAGAAAATTTATGGGATGGTGGTGGATACACAGAAGTTGTTTTGCTGAATTGAATTAATAATTTGACTTTGGCTTTGAAAATTGGCATTGGATGTCATTTATTGCTGGTGCTGCCATCGGTTGTAACTGCACTGAAGACTTCTATCGATTACAATACTTGAGACATTGTTAAATGTTTAGCTTGACTCCTCTGTTCTGTTTATATCATGTGGCTTTTTATCAAATTTGTACCTTTCCTCTGTGAAACCTTTTCATCTTTAAAACAGAGGCATTGGATCTCCCCCTCGTAGCTCATTTGATTACGATGTAGGCTTTGTGTTGGGCAGGCATTAGTGTGAGGGCTTTGCATGATGGGTCCCCCACCCACAAAGGCTTTCCTTGCTGCTTTGCTCTCTCTCTGTCCACACACTTTCCCACTGTGTTTGGCTATTCTTCGTGTTCTTTCCAAGCCTCTCATTTTCCTCTATTGTTTCTTGAGAGAGGGGAGGAGTGCCTGGTGCTGTGTGTACTTTCTAGATCAAACTGCATTGGCATAGGAGGAATGCTCACTGACATCTTCAGGGCTGCATGTATTTCATAGAGGCACTATTCAGGCTAGAAAAGACATCTCAGACTACCAACCCTGACCCATCAGCACTGTGCCCACATTTCCATGTGTTTTATGTGCAGAGCACTGTGCTTCATGGAGAAAGGTATCCTGCCTCCCAGTAACTGCTCTGTATACATGTGGAAGATGGGAAATAACGAGTTTATGTCATACTGAGAAGACACACAAGACGAGAGCTTTGCTGATAATGTTGTTACTAACTGAGGTCAGCCAGGAATGAAATCACCACATCAAATGATTCTTTGTGCATGCGGCCCCGGGCTCTGAATGCTTTAGTTGATCCTCAGCCATTGGTTTTATACATCTGAAGACAAAAAACATCTTGGGTCGTTAGCTGCTTCAGGCCAAGCGTGTTCTAGCATTGACCCAATTTGAAGTTACAGTCATGAGACCTCAGGGATAGCTGTGATTGTCATTCCAGTGACAGTATAATAGTAAGCAACATACTAAAACCTATTGTTAAGGTGCCCAGGTGTGCACCCAATGACACTGTACTTCTGTGCTTCTTGGGGCCTGCAGGAGGAAGCTTCTGTTTGCTGCTCTTCTTACTGAGCTGCTGTCTTCCTTCATAACCAAACATTGTGTTTCTAAAAGATTGTTGAAATTTACTTGCTGTCAGAACCCAATATTTTCCATTCCCCAACAGAAATTATAAGTAAGATTATGATCCCTTCCTTTTCATACAGAAGAACCCTTTGTATCCTCAGGATAACAACAAAGTAGATAAGTAAAGCCACTGTGACGTTGGGGATGAAAGTGAGTGCCTAGGTTTCAGTGGAGCTAGACTAACATATTTCAGGAAGGTGCAGCCCCAAAGTCCTGATTCCTGCTCAGTTCTTCCAGCCATTAAATACTTCCTACCATTGGTTGTGTTGCCTCTTCACCCAACTGCAGTTCTGCATTGCTTATAGCAGTGCTTATTCCCAGCAGCTGGAGGAAGATTAGCCATCCTTCACCCATCAAACCTTTCCAGGAAGAAAATCATCAGAGTGGTTTCCGGAGTGGCTGCCTGCCTGCCTGGATCTATGCTGCAGTCTCTGGGGATTGAGAGGCCTTGTTTTTTTTTTTTTCTCCACCCCCTTTTCATTTCATTTCTTTCTTTTCTCCTAGAGCAAACCCTGCTCTGCCTGTGCTCCGCAGTGTTGCTGACACAGCCTGGCCCCGAGCGCTTTGCTCTGCAACGAATGGAAGCTGCCCATGGGGACAAGCCAGACCTCGTTCCTGTCTGCTTTCTCCTCATAACAGCTGCTGTTTGTCCCTCTGGTCAGGTGGTGGGGATCTGGATGAGCTGTTGAGCAGTGCTGTGCTGACAGCTGCTTCAGGGTGACAGGGAGATGCTCTTCCGTAAGGCTCAGTGCTTTTTTCCTCTTACTTCTTGGGTACCTCTTACTAATTTGGCTTTGCTGTTTCAGTACCATGGTTTGCACAGCTCTTTTCCAGCTTGCAGGCTGACCTAAGGACTGCAGTATGGAAAGATGTAGTAGGGCTGGCGTTAGGGCAGTTCAGATACAGACGTGTGGAGCACTCCAGCCTGCTGGCAGGATGCTGGGCTCAGGGAGAGGTGCTGCTTTGCCATGCCATAGAGACGCTGCAGCCTCATGGAGCCCACGGCAGACACAGGGCTTTACACAACAGACAGGGGGAGAGCTCTTTAGCAATTGAATTCTGCAGGTTTTATGCAGTGAGAAGCAGGATGTGCACAGCAGGCACTGCAGCCAAACACAAACCGGCTCCCAGAAGAGGTTCAACCCCAGGGCTGACAGCAAGGACCCGAGCTCACGGCACAGAAAACGTGCTGATCAAAGGGGCATCTGATGGAAGCCTGCCATTCCTGCTGGCAGTCTGTGGGGCTCACGGGCAAAAACGCTTTCGGCCACTCTGCTTCAGAGTTTTATCTTTTGGACTTTGGTTCTTTACCTGCGATTTTCCTTTTCTGCTAGTGGATCTTTAAATGCTGATTTCTGGATATACTCAGACCTTTGCCCAGGCCTTGGCTTCCCTCTAGCACCACACACATTTTCTGCCTGCCTTTCTGCTTACATCTCAGTATGGATTTGTAGAACATCGACAAAACCCCTGACATGGTGACGTGTTTTGGAACAGATGTACGTCTTACAGAATATCCCAAAATAATGGCAAAAGCTTAAGGCTAAATACAGGTTTTAAGTTGTCTCAAGATTTTGGCAGGTTTCTCTCCTGACAATGCTTTTTTTTTTTTCCTTCTTTCAGTGAACAATATTTTCCCAATGCTTCAGCCGGAGCTGTTTGCTCTTACTGCAGATCTGTGTTGCTGATTGTATGTGGGAATGTTGGTAGAGATGGAGCTTTTTGCGTAGTCGGCTCTCGGTGTCTTTCTCTTGTATTGCTTTTGCCAACTCACAGACATTGTGGGGATATGGTAGTGATTCCTCGGGGATTTTCTTCTTGTTGGAATGCTTACGGGATGCCAGTAATGGGAAGTATTAAGCTCTTGTTTCTTCCAAGCCATTTAATTAGGAATCCATTTTGAGATAATGCTTAAAAAACAAGATTGTAACTTGGAGTTTCTAGTTTCTGTTTATTAACCCTCTAAATAACTGTCATGCTGTTGTACAATGTAGAATTCAAATGGTTTCTCATACATTTGTGGTAGTCATAAAAATTTGGGAAAGCACATTCAGACTGTGCTGTCTTTGGAAAAAATACTATGAAGTCTGGAGTGTAGACACAGACTTAAGGCATTGGCTTTGCATTTCTGCCTGATGTAACTTGGTGCATTCCCAGTTGACCCCAGTAGTGGAGATAGCCATATCCAGAGAGGTTTTCCCAGCAGCATGCCCAGATTTCTCTGTACCCTTGGGGTTTGGTTGGTCTCACTGTCTGGTGGGCCTGTGAGGACAACATATACCTCTGGAAACACTCGTGTGTTTTAAACATAGACTAATATCCAGTTTTATGTGTCAGTGCTTAAACACTGCCTGGGAATGTGTGCTGGGAATGTGTGCTCAATGCCTGCTGCACAGCCTAGGCGGGCAGCAGCTCCCGGGCCTGGGAAGTCCTCATTGCCCTGCACTAATCACTGCAATTAAGTTCCACTCCAATATTACCTCTGTGGGTGACAGCAAGATGCCCTTTCACTTCTATTTTGCTCTCAGCATGGACGGTTTTTAGATTGCAAGTTTTTTGGGAAAGAGGTTGCTATTTATGGAGGGCACAGTATTTAGAGAATTAGGAGTTTTTCTTACTGAGATATTCCCAGCAATGAGGAATAGCTTACTGCTGCTTCAGCAGGTGTGTCATTTTGGAAGTTGGTCCTTGCTTCAAGAAGCACAGAGTTGCTAAGGTTGGAAAAGACCTCTAATTACCATAACATAAAGGTAGGAAGAGATTTTAGCAGCTGAAGGAAGGTTTCTGGGAAAGAAAGAGTGGAAAATGTACAAAGAAACAAAAAGCGAAGTACTCTGCTCAGAAGCATCGGTTATTGGCTTCCTAAGCCTCCCAGTTTGGGAGCTTGTGGAGGGGAAAAGGCAGCTAATTAAAACCACAGAGCAGCACAACAAACCGAACCTCAGCCCAAACCCTCTCTGTTGCTTGGCTAAAGTTAAGCAGCGTGAAATTCATTCCAACAATACCGTAACAGCATGGCACAATTCTTTCCCATTCGCTACACAGCGTGAGTATTTTAAACAAAGTAATTTTCCTATAATTACATTGAAGATGCAAGCCTGTTTGGGTTCTGATTTTTTTTTGTGCCCTGGTGGGGCCTTTAGCAAAACCTGTAAGAGGTGGGCATAGGCAGAGCGGATGGGATGACTTCAGAGGAAGTCATTGCCACCTAAATATAACTCGTCACAGCAGAGAGCTGCAGCCCGCTGGTAATAAAGGAGTTTGGCTGCCCACCAGCTTTCCTAGTGGCAGATCACAAAGCATGTGCTATTTGGCGTTTGATTTCTGTGAAATGGGGCCTGGTACAGAGCAGAATACCTGGTACCCCACGGCGCTGCAGGTCTGGTTGTGTCTGCCTTCCTGCTTGTGTCTAATAGGTGGGCAAGGCCAGCCCTGTGCTGGAGCACCATTGCCGTGGTCGCATTGAATCAGCTTTGTGTCACGTTGTTAGACAGTTCAGCGTGTTCCAAACAGCTTCTGTTTGAAAAATAAAAAGGAATATTCGGGGTTATTTTGGTTGTACGAAGCCTGATGGTGTGGGAAGTGGTGACACCACGCTAGAAGGAAATTGGGACGCTGTAATCATAAAAATCCTTAAAAAGATGCAAGTTGTTGAGTGTGTTTGAATAAGGAGAAGCATGCCATGAAAGCAGCCAGGTGGCTAGGAGCTTCCTGGCAATGGGGTCTTGAGGAAAATTCCGCTCCTTTTCTCATAATATTTTGAGGCTAATGTATTGACTGTTCTTGCTTTGGGGCTAATGTCTTTTGTGCCTATTGGCAACCCAAGCAGAGCTGTGTTTTCCTGCAAGGCTGAGGAAGACCTTGTGGCCAATGGACGGGAGGGAGCCTCAGTGGGATGCTCATTGCCCCTGTGGGTCAGTGGTGGCCTTCTTGCCAGCTCTCCTGGCTGTCAGCAGCAGGTAGGGCCCCATCAGTTGCACACCCAGCTGCCATTTTGGGGCGTGCTTCCTGGGAATGACTTCAAACATGTGATAAGCTTGAGTGGTCTTACGCCTGTGGCGATGATAACATGGCTCCCTGTTTTTTTTTGCTGGAAAAAAAAAGGGTGGGGGGGTGATTCATAAAAGTCTCAACACCCCTCTGGCTGTGACTTAGAGGGAAGTCGAGCTGAGGGCAGCTGCGGCCTGGCGTGTGCGAGGGGTGGTGGTGAGGCACGTGGGGTTGAGTGCAAGGTCAGGAGGGCGAAAGGTGTCAGGAATGAACTTAATCAGAAACAGATAATTGCATGAGATTATGCTCTTCCAGATCTCTGACTTCAGTGCCCTTGGTGTTGTGGAAAGGAGTTAGATGTAGATGTGTCTACAGAAGTGCTGTGCTGCTGTCACCAGGCGCTCTCCATCACTGCCAGCAGAGGAAAATGGCCCTGATATTTACAGACGTGCTTGGGATACGGGAGTCTTGGTGTGAGGAACTGAGGAGGTTTGAGTACCAGGACTTCATTCTGCAAGGCTGGCCCAGCCGCTGGCATGGCCGGCAACACAGTTATGTGTGGTCTGGGGACAGTACTTGGCTCTTCTTTTCACAGGGGTGAGGAACATTCCTGCCTTCCAGTGTGCTCCTGGGGACGGATACGGGGTATGCTTCCAGCAGAGTTCACTTAGGATAGCAGGTGCATTTTTATTAGCTGCTATATTATTATCAGGTGCCATAGAGCCCAACAGCAATAGCTTCCCTGGAGCCTTGTGAGGATCACTTGATGCTTTCAAGAGCCAAAGTAATTAGAAACGAATAAAGCAGCTTTTTTTAAACTGTAGCAGCTCTAGCATGGTACCTTTTATCACTGAAAAAACACCTTTTTTTCTCTCCTGGGTCTTCTGAATAGCTACTGTGGAAAAGAGGGACCAGCTGCAGAGATTAAAGCAAAACCGGAG
The DNA here is from genome assembly GCF_905368555.1 of Meleagris gallopavo. Lineage (NCBI taxonomy): Eukaryota > Metazoa > Chordata > Aves > Galliformes > Phasianidae > Meleagris > Meleagris gallopavo. Next base: position 35,012,942 of record NC_139410.1, on the reverse strand, counting down.
CTAGAGATGTTCAGCTGGTGGCTCCATCCTGTTCCTGCCTACCAGCAGCTGGAATAAAACACACACCAGAGTGTTCCCAGACAGATTTTCACTCTTCTATGGCTTGAATCAAAAAATGGAATTTGAAAACTTTGCGTGTTACTCAAACTTTGTGGTTCAGGCATTATTTTAGAGAATGGGCATGTGAGCCTTTGGCCGTCTTGCTGATGTGGATGCTCATTTTCAGGTTGCTTGGGGGATGGTTAGTGGGCATAGTGGGGATGGGGTGATGGTTGGGCTAGATGGTTGTAGTGGTCTTTTCTAACCTTAATGATTCTGTGATTGATTATATAATTTTCATTTCCAGAGATCTTTAAACTGCAGGCCTTCTCTGTGTGTAACACCCAGCAAATGCATGCCGTAATTCAAGTGAGGCATAGTCTTGCACGGCTGGCGTGTTTGTTTGAATGTTACAGCAACAGCCATAGGATTTTAGCAGTAAGTCTATTTATTACTAGTACTCTTTATTTTTTACCAAATTTTTAGATGCGAAAACACAATCTGCTGAACTGAAGGCTGTTTGAGAAAAGAGATGTGACTGCAAGATTTCAGATTCAGAGAGGGATCATGAAAAGAAATGGTACAACAGTTGCCCTATTTTCTAATAATTAGTATTCATAAAGAGGAAACATGTTCTAAGTACCTAGTAATTTCGAAATTGCTGAGACACCTAATGAGTTGTCTTAAATAAATTTACCAAACATATAGAAGGAACTAATTACTGAGCACTTAATTCCAAATTTGCTGCTCAGAAATGGTTACACAGCTGGCTTGTGTGTCTGTTAGTTAATCAGCAAGAAGATGGTTTGATTGGGAACTGACCCTCATCCTGGTGGGCTTTCACTTGCACATCCTGCTGGTGGCCTGACCCCTGGTCAGCATTACAACAGCTGTAATGTATTTTGTAATTCAGGAGGACACTTAAATCAAAACAAAGACTGTGCTTCCTCTGTAATCCCTGCACCTTGTTTTGCAAAGCCTTTGTGCATGGAAATAGCCCTTTGGTTTGCTTGGTGTGTAGGGTTGCAGGGTCCCAAGTGGCATCGGAGATGTTGTAACAAGGGATGAAAAATTGAAAAGACAAAGCTAGTGAAATCCACCTGCCTTTCCTCTCTCCAGCTCCAGGCATGATGCTAGGGATTGTGGTGACTCCCAGTAAAACTCTGCAGTGTTCCGCTGGGGAAAATCTTCTAGCACACAGCAATTTCCTGGCCCTCCATCTGGCTGCAGTGCAATAATGCTTTCATGCCAAATGAATAGATACCTGCTGGTTTGCATTTGCCTCTTAATTATTGGGCAGGTGATGTAATTAAATATGCCTGCCTGCTGTCAGCACTAGGACCAGGTGAGCACCAACTGTGACCAACAGTAGTGGCCATTCTTATTTAAAATGTTTGGGTAATTCTAAGTCCGTAAGGACTCGGTTCCTGTTTTGATCTAAAAAGAGGTTTGCACTTACCCTCTCTCATGCTTACAGTGATAACCTGCCTGAACTAAGCCTGTGTTTTTGGGCACAGCACATCACGTCCCCTCATGAGACTATGATTGTGTTGGTCTTGGAGTGAGCTGTTGGTCTGTAATAAGCAGAACTGCCATGAAGAAAGAAATGCAGACACAGGTCCTGGCAGCACACAGCCCTGCAGCCAGCGCTGTGCCTGCTGGTGCTCCTTCTGCGGAACGCCAGGGAGTTCTGGGGGCTTGCCAAGGAGGTGTGCAGCCTCCTGTGAGCTGCGTGCTGACCTCGATTCTTGCTGAAAGTTGCTGAGGACATTTGGTCATTCTTCAAGTTGTGCTCCAGTTCTTAGTCGTTGAGACCCTAGAATATCAAGCTGAATTCCTTTCCGTGTGTGTTGCAGCCAGTTGGAAACCAAGTTCTGTGCATGTTTGTCTGGGCAGGCCTTCACATGGGAAAGGAGCATCTGGGGAGCCAGAATGGAAACTATTTCTTCCTCTACAGGATAGTTTGGGGTTTTCAGGTTAGTTTTGCTCCATTCTATTGCCCTCTTGTGGAGAATGGCATCTTGCTCAGTGCCATCTGATACACTTGGGGAGCTTCTGGAGTGCTGCGCTGTGCCACGTTGTGTCTGGGTTTGTGTGCTGATGAAGGCTCTGCTGATTTCAGACATCCCCCAAAGCTGCAGCAGAGCTGGTGTTGCAGGGCTGGTGTTGCAGGGCTGGTGTTGCAGGGCTGGTGTTGCAGGGCTGGTGTTGCAGGGCTGGTGTTGCAGGGCTGGTGTTGCAGGGTCGATCTGCTCTTCGGTTCCTCTGGGAAGGAGTGAGTGCAGCATGTGTTTGGAGCAAAGTGGGATTTGACTTCTCCCATCACGGCCTTGAGTTCAGAATGTTTTCCCTTGAGTATCCCAAAGCTGCAATTCTGTTTGCAGCTGTTGGTTTTCTTTTGATGGCACTGAATGCCACAGCCATCCCCTCCTTGCTGAGAGCGTTTTGCCGTTCTTTGATTTCTGTTTAAAAGCAAATGAGAAGTTATGTTGTTAGGAATACTTGAGGACTTCTTAATTGCCTTTCTAAATCTCAGTGATACCATTTCCTGCCCTGGAATACATCATTTTTCCCAGTTACCCAACTCTTGCTCAGCTTGTTGGGATTGAAGAAGATTAATGTTCCCAACTGAGGAATTCCTGGCAGGTGGGAAATGCTGCCCTGTGGGGTGCATTTTGCTGGGAAGAAATATATTTAGAAAAATAGTTGTCAGTCCTTTAAGTGATTGTGGATGTTTCTCCATTGCCTTCTGACAGCGTCATGGTGTGAGAAGGTCTCTGGCCCGGGCCAGGGCAGAGCTCTGCTCTGGAGTCAGTCACCTTTGGGATGTACCTTTCTTTCTGAGCAGTTCTGATGTCTAAACTACACTGAATTCTGAGCGGGCTGCATTTGCTCTTTATTGAAGAAGGGAGTGTAAATGATGACTTTTTATTGGGATTATTAAAAATAATGATAATAATAAACCAACAGTTCCTGCAAGAGCACTAGGAGATTCTCCAGCCCTAAATGCAGCACTGCCCTGCTTCCCTGGGCTATGAGAGTGGCAGAGGTGTGGAAGATATGGATACTGAATGACACCTCAGGATTCTACTCACAGGTCTGCTTCTGATGCTTTGATTTTTGGTAGCAAGGCGAATGTGAACAAGCAAGCAAACAGAATGCAAGAAGCCCAGTGACTGTGTCATTCCTCTCTGCTGGGGTATGTGGGAGCTGCAGCCCAGGACTGGTATCCATACCTTCACATCTGCCTGCAAATGTAAGCTTTACTTGTAATTAATTAAGAAGCCAACTTGTTGCAGTGCACTGTCCCACTGGGGTCTTGCTGGCTGTCCCCAGCATCCCACAAACAGGAACGTGCTGACAAAAAGTAGCGTGGAGGGGAAAGTTGCATTCTGCTGTGCAAGCTGCATTCATCCTCTTTCCAATAGAAACCATCTGGACAGCACTCTTGTTTTGTGCAGTGCTGTTCTCCTAAGCTTCCACTGTGCTTGAGTGTCTACCAGCAAGTTTTTGGTCGAGGTTCCCAGCAGCATAACAATGTGAAGTGGCGTCTGGTTCAGCCCCCCTGGCTCCTTGCACTCCTCTGCAGCCTTGGCTGTGCTTTGTTGTGCCTGCCATGTGTGCTCAGCATCTGCTTGTTCCTGGGCAGGGGCACGCTTTGCAAGCTCCTGTGGCTCTTCCCCTGCAGGATGCCTGCAGCTACAGGATGCTGCTAAGGGCTGAGGCAGAAGCCATCTCCGATCAGGGCACGGTTTCAGAAAAGCTTTCTGGTTATGATGGGCTCTGTAGCACCCTAAATCTTTTAGAAGAAACCACTTGTCATCGGCTGACTGGAGCTTCTAACGGATTGATGCTTTAATTGCAGAAGCTATGTGACAGAGTGTTACAATTTACGGCTGGATGGAGAGCAATTCAGATCTGTCTATTTCTGGCACTTGGAAAAAATTATTTGCAACCTCTCAGAAATAAAAAATATGCTATTTTCTGAAACCCTAACAGCTGAAAGTTGGTCTTTTCTTTCATTCTTTCCTTCACCAGCAGCTTTTCAGCCCCATTGGCCTCGGAGGCACTGCATGCGCTGCTCCTTCCCAAGGTTGCTCTCTCTCTCTCTTGGGGGATCATGGAGCCGAGGTTACGTGGCTGTGATAATTGGCCCTCCAGTCTTGTGGATGAATGTGGAGTCGTGGATGCATGCTGTATGCCCAAATAAGCAGCTTGCCGCTGTAAGCAACAGAGGAATAAAGAAACCAAGGGGATCTTTTAGATTAAAGTTTCAGTGTACAGAGAAATGGAAGTACCTTCTCCCCTCCGTTCTTTCACTCTGCTGTAGACAGCTGGAGCAGTTTGGTTTTCAGTGCATAGGTCAGGCAGTCACACTTTCCCAAGGGCATGAAGGCATCTGAGGCTTTGGTACCATCACATCTGTTGCAGTTTCTACAGATGTGGGCTGTCAGCCCACCTTGCTGCTGTTGGTGCTGTACCTGCACCAGAAAACAAAACTCAGATTCAAGATGCGTTGCTTTTTTCCATATAGTCTCAAGTAGCAGCAGCTACTTTGGCAAAGGCTACTTTGTTCTGACAGCTTGAAATAGGTCAGTGCTCAGCCAGAAACCTCTCAAAGCCAGCATGGGAAAATGTGTATCCGGCGTAGGCATCCCTTCCCAGGAAGTCCCTGGTGGACTCCGCACAGACCTGTGCTCCTCTTGCGGAGCTGGGCAGCGCTCAGAGGTGTTTTGGAAAGCAGCCCTCTGACTGCTGTTTCTCATCTGTATGTATTATTACACTTCCTGATTTATTATTCAAAGGCTGCGATTACTTTCCCTTCTCCCTTTTAGCTGCTGCTGAAGCTTTGTTGCCTGTATAGTAAGAAAGGCAGTGGTGAGCACTAGCAGGCATTTTGCATCCTTGGCGCCTTCAGCAGTGAGCGTTCGCTGCTCTCGTGCAGTGCTGTGCCTGGCCCTGCAACTCCAGCCCTGCTTTCCTTTTGCTCTAATTACTTTGAACAATGTACGGAGAGCGGGCTGTCATTTTAGGCCTGGCATATTTGGCCATATAGATGCAGTCTCCTGCTGGCAGCCTTCCCCTTTGGTGGGGGAAGGCAGCAGTGCCCCTGGCTGGGCTGTAGGGCTGCACTGAGAGCATGTGCTGGCAATCGGTCATTGCTAACTGATAGGGGCTCCCATCTATATTGAAGAGTATGTGCCTGGTCTAGTATAAATGTGGAGGTTGGTGGCCCTGCCTGTGGTGGACGGGGTTGGAGATTCATGATCTTTGAGGTCCCTACCAACCTGGGCCGTTCTGTGATCTGAGATTCTGTTTATATGGATGATAAGGGGACTGACTGTTATGATAAGCTACATAGAAAGCATGTCTCTGTGCTGCAGGATATAAAGCAATTTAAGGAAACAAATCAAAAGCAACCATTTGAAAGACATAATGCTGCCATGGTTCTTCGGAACAAAGGTAGAGAGAAAAATGTCAGAGCTTTGTAGAGAGAAAAATGTGTATTTTCAGTCTGTTGCTAGAAATGTGATGACTTGGGAATGATTTGTTCATAGAATCACAGCAGATCTCAGGGTGGAAAGGCTGCCTTTGGCTCTACACACACTGAAGCACGTGGCACGCCATGCTCAGGTTGCTGTGTGGAAGGAGCCCTCACTGCAGGTCATGCCTTATTCCTCCCAACACACTGTCACATTCTGCTTCATTGTGCTGGTTTTCCTTCATAGCATTGCACAGCCTTTGTGTTGCCCTGTTGGAGTAGCTTTGAATAGTGTGATTTTGCCACTTTTCTGCTCTTGAAGAAAAGAACGGTGCTGTGTGTGAGTGGCAGTGCGCAGCAGGGAGGGAAGTGCTGCACAATGATGCTGCATTTGCAGGGAGGGCTGGCTCTAACCAAGCCCTGTGATACCTTAATTGTGCCTGATGTGACCTAACCCCTGCCAGTCCTCCGTCTGAGGTTGTCAAACAGGATTTGAAATCTGTGAAGGTGTTTGTACAGCGCTGCAACCGAGCTGGATGTGACTGTGTGTGACTGTGTCAGTGAGGAAGCAGAGGCATTCTTTGGAAGTGGAGAGGGATTTTTCTTTTTTTCTTTTTTTTTTTTTTATCTTTGGCTAAAGTAAAGCTATATATTTCTCTGCTAAGTTCTGCAGAGCCTTGTGCTAGAAGCAATATGTAATAAATAAACCCACGAGGTAGAATTAGGAAACGTGTTTTAAAAGCACTTTCTGTATCTGACTTGGGCTGGGGGTTCTGTTTCTCAGGTTTGTTCATAGCAATGTGGTTTTCGTTTTCCTTTCAGGGCTCAGCAGATTCGTACACAAGCAGACCCTCAGACTCTGATGTGTCTTTGGAAGAGGATAGGGAAGCAATCCGCCAGGAGAGAGAGCAGCAAGCAGCGATACAGCTTGAAAGGGCAAAGGTGCTTTCTCTTAAACTGTAATAGCAACTGGTTATGGGGCATTTATCATTTGCCTGGTGCTAAGATTCATGCCGTTGATTTATAATGGTGATGGCATCTTTTCAAATGTATGTTGACAATCAAGTGAAATTTCCTGCAACCGAAACTGGGGGGAATATAGTGTAAATATTCTTGTATAAATGGAGATCTTCTTTAGGGAATTGGACTCTCTTGGCTTGTGTGAAATTAGGTCTGAATTTTGATGTATTTGACAAATATCCTCCACTAAATTTTTGGCAATTTGATACAGAAAATTCCTGATTGAGAAAAGTTTCTACTGTTCACGATGTCTGTTTCTGTTTGCAGTCCAAACCAGTAGCATTTGCTGTCAAGACCAATGTGAGTTACTGTGGAGCACTGGATGAAGATGTCCCTGTCCCAAGCACTGCCATCTCTTTTGATGCGAAGGACTTCCTACACATTAAAGAGGTAAAAACGTGCAGCAGTTATTCCCTTTAAGAAGCCAGGGGCTGCAGTTGGAGCAGTCATGTCTGAACTGAACTGGAGAAAACTGAGAACCGAGCAGGAACAGGAGAGTGCAGCACACACATGCGATTAGTGGTGCTGTGATGGCACTTCATTCTTTCTACAGTTGAAATCAAGTTTGTGATGGATCTGATGTAACACAAAGGGGTTCTGTTGGTCAGGGTGTTAAGTAGCAGCACTTTACACCTGGTCTTTGTGGAAGACTTGTAGGGGAACAAGGCAGAATGATAGAAGAATAAAAGAAAATGCTGACGAGGCTGCAAGACAAAAATATGTTGAAGTAAGGAAAAAGGAATGGGAATAAACAAGCCCTGAATATGGCTTTTGTAGAGGAAAATACTTTTATTGCATGTTGAGCATATTTTCTGCAATTAGTTATCTGAAGTGAGCCCTTCAAATTTGCATAAACTTCTGTTGTTTTGTAGATTTGTTCTTAGACTTGCAGCTTGCAAATATGTTTTTTTTTTTTTTATCTCTGCATTCTGTGTGTTTATTTTTGGGTGTTCAGTACTAATTTTTCCCTTTCTTTGAACGTTAGCCCATCATTGCTTCAAAGCTCTCATCTCCCTGAGTCTGAGCATATTTGGGAGGGAAACACCTGCTGCTTCATCTCTGGAGACAGAGATTGGTGGTAGAATGGGGGAGTTGTGCTTGAAGTTCTTTGTCCCTGGGCACAGGAGAGGCAGTTGATTTGCATGTTCCCTTTTCTAAGTTTGCTGGAAACAGATGGAAGTTTGATTTTTTTTTAACAAACGTTATTTTATCTTTAGTTGGTTTCACTGTATTGTTTGGGGTGTTTGTGTTTGTTTTTTTTTTAAATATATTGATGTGGAATAGTCTTTAAGCCCGTGTTGAGGAAGTAGAGCACTGTGAAGTCTGACTGCCTCTCTCTGTGTAGAGTTGCTTTTCCCCTGTGCTGCATTCTGTGTGGAATGTGCTTCTTTCTGCCTGGCACCACATTTGAGCTTTCCTTCCTGAACCCACCTTGAAACCTTCTCCCCATCAGGAAAATGTCCTTTGCTGCACTCAGAGCAGAGCTGGCTGCAAACAGCTGCACTCGTTACAGCAGAGATCACTTCTCAGCTGCCTTCCCTGACATGTTCCCTTTCACACCAGGAGTGTGCCATACCTGGCGTTTCTGGTTTGCACGTTGCAGAGTTCAGGTAGCTCTGTGCATCAGCATTAGCACAGTATTTGCTCTTGGTTTCCCAGCATGTGGCTGCATTCATTGTCCAGCCTTGAATGTGCTAAGCTTCTGCTCTGCCCTGTACATTTTTCATGAGGAGTGTCACAAGTCCGTGTTACGGCTTTCTGTGAGCATTCCTCTCAGATCCAAATGGCCAGGATCACACTCCCTCCACACATAAACCATCTGGCTTACAGGTGTTCACCTGCTCTGCTAAGGGACCAGCATTTCTTTGTTAACCCTGAAGCCTTCAGCCTGGCTGAAGCTGTAACTCAGTACGATTTGGGGAATGGCTCATGGAAAAAGGCTTTGCAGAATTCATTTTCCAGTGATCTGATGGGTTTCCCTGGATAGGAATAACCATGATTTAGATTAGATCCAGATTTTAGAATAACACCAAACTAGGTAGATGTCAGGTCGCCCTGCTGATGAGATGAAACATCAGCAGTAACTGATGAGTTGCTATATTGAGAGTGTGTCCTGTATGTCTCCTACAAGACTATACCTTACGTGCTTACTTCAGAGAAGTGCAACAGTTACTGACAACATGGAAGAAATTATGGGCATGGCAACCAGTAGGAATGAGTTGTAGTCCTCCCACATGCTGAATGCAGAGAATAGCTTATAGGAGGTAATGACCTAATGCAAATAGCCCTGCTTCCCTAACTGCATTGTTATCAGTTGTACTGTTCAGTTATTCTCAGCATAACCCTGATTCTGATCTCTTGTCTAGAGGTGTCATTCAGAACTCTATGTCCTGCTAGTAGAAGAAAAGTTCCCATGTTCAAGCCACACATTTAGAACCAAAATCAAATAGTTAATCCTCAGAGGGCTCTGATTTGAGAGTCGTGCCATCACAGAATGGTTTGGGTTAGAAGGGGCCTTAAAGCCCATCCAGTTCCATCCCCCTGCCATGGGCAGGGATGCCTCCCACTGGTCCAGGTTGTCCAGAGCCCCTTCCAGCCTGATTTAAGCCTGTTCATCAGAAACAGCTCATGCTCCTTGCATCACCTTCACCCTCAGCCCCAAAGTTGTGATATCAGAGGAGAAGTCACAGCAGGATGTTTTGGAGCAGTTAGAAGACAGTTACCTTCACTAAAATTTACTCAGACTGTCCACTGTTCAGACTTCAGTTGAGTCCTGTTTTGTCAGCTGGTATGGAGTTAAGGATTGCAGATAAGATAATAGGGAGTTCTGGATATGAAGCAAGGCCAGAAACCTTTCTGTGTTCCAGAAATACAATAATGACTGGTGGATAGGGAGGCTGGTGAAGGAGGGCTGTGAAATTGGTTTCATTCCGAGCCCGCTTAGACTGGAGAATATTCGCATCCAGCAGGAGCAGAAGAGAGGACGTTTCCATGGAGGGTAAGGATGCTGTAACCTTTTAAAATAATTTAAAATCTCTTCTGACACTGGACAATATCTTTCAAAGGTCACTTGATTCTTTTTTATTGCAGTATGTATGAATGAGTGTTTGATTTGGGATTCCAAGCGAAAAGATGTGCTTGTAGAGGGTAGGCATATTAGATGTTGGCTGTGAGAAGGAAAAAATGTGTCTTGGCTTTAGAAAAGAGAAGTTATACATTATGAGCGGTAACACTAGAAGTTTCTGAAGGGAGAGAGAGTTGTGTCCCATGGGCTCTGAGTCAAACCTTCGGTGCTCTCTCATATTGGCAAGGTTGTGGAATTTTTTTTTTTCCCCCTCTCCATTTTTGCCCAAACCAGACTTTTCAGATGTCATAGAGATGAGTTTTGCCATTCAACTTCCTCTTCATCTTCCAGCCTGGCCCTTCTACCTCTCCACACTGCTGCATCTGGAGATAGCAAGGCCTGGGAGAATACAGGCTTGTGTGCAGGACTGGGGAGTAAAACTGATGGCTCCTCGTCTCAGTTTGGATATTGAAATGGCTAACTCTTCTCTTGGGAGAGGGGAATTATTTTGCTACTAGCACATTATTCCCACTAATTGAAATTGAAACGTGAATGTTCATGTAGATAAGAAGAACAAAAAACTGTAATGGAGGAGGGAAAAGAAAGGTGAGCTGAATGATTCTAGGTCTGATAGCGAGCAGAAAGGGAAGCATGATTTCACCTGTGTAGCACTGTCAGGGAATTAACACAGTTAATCAAGGTTGGGAATCATCTCAAGTGTAAGCTGTCTAAGGAGGTGATTTTGGAGTGATTGAGCAGCATGAACTGAGCTTTATTTCAAATTGATTATACAGTTTCTGAAAGAGGAAAGATGTTTACAGAAACCAGTGTATCTCAGTGCATGGAAGGAGGATATCAGATGCAGGAGCTGCTCAGGATAATGATTCATATATAACATAGTAGCTGAAGAGTTCTCTGCATGACTCCACTGCAACAATCTAATCTCACCTGCAGAGAATACTGGGAATAAAACCCAGTCTGAAACAGGAGAAATATTGTAAAATAGGACAATATTAAGATTTTACTTAGCAAACAGACCCAGAAGTATTAATACAGACCAAACCTAAAGAGGTTTCTACATCCTTGAATGATGGGAACTGCTGCTATTTACAATATCCCAGTATTACAGCAGTGTCCAGGGAATGCATGGAATGGTTTTGCCATTAAACAGTTCCTGCTTCAGAGAGAGCTGGCAGGAAAGTGAGGGCAGAACACTGCTTTGGCCTAGCATCCCCTTGCTGGTCAGTCTGCATGTGGCTAAGAATACTAAATACTCTTTCTGATACAGGAAATCAAGTGGAAATTCTTCTTCAAGTCTTGGAGAAATGGTTTCTGGCACGTTTCGAGCCACTCCTACTTCCACAGGTAAGGAGAATTTTATTTAAGGCAACTCTTGCTATTTCTGTCACTTCTATTTTAAAAGTCATGTCTGAAAAGTGCGGGTTTTCCCCCTTTGCATTATTAAGATGTTCTGCTGAAAGTACATGTGCAGAGGTGGAGAAAGGCATCTATTTCCAGACATGCAATAGTTGCTAAGGGACTGGGAGAAAAAAGCCTCAGGAAAAAGGGCAACTCTGCCCAGAACAGAACGAGTGACCAATTTAAGTAGAGCTGATAGAAAGCAAGAAGTGTGGAGTGAAAGGAAAGGAGCACTGAGAGTGGGGTTTTGCTTGCAAGCGTTACGGTTGTTGTGCACAGTGTGTGTTTAACCAAGTTCTTGTTTGGTCTTTTAGCAAAACAGAAACAAAAAGTGGTAAGTACCCCTTCTGCTTTCGTTCTACATTCCTTATTTTGAATGCGTAATTCCCAGACTTCTCAGTTTGATTAATGATCTGAAGGAATGCTTTCCTCTTCCAGACAGAACACATTCCCCCATACGATGTGGTGCCATCTATGAGGCCCGTTGTCTTAGTGGGGCCATCGCTGAAAGGCTATGAGGTATGTATCTCAGTGCTTGCAGTCAGTTCCCATTTTCTTGCCCATGGTTTCCTTTGATGCATTTGGTGTGTTGGCCTGATCAGCCAACCAGACATCTGTACACATACACAATTTTAGTCAAACTAGCACATGCTTTGAGCTGAATTAATCCAAATTTAGAAGAAATTTCCCCTGTAAGGTAATTCTCATGTTTTCGCTTGTGAAACACATCTTCCCACAAAGCTCAGTGCTGGCAAGCAAAATAGCTGGGCTGTGGTAGCACGTCCATATCTGTTCTGCAGCACCTGAAACTGAACATGGGGACCAGTGAATGTCATTTCAGTGTGTTTTCTTCGTTTTTGTTTTCTCAAGTACATTGCAGTATTGAAATATAAGGAAACCTTTAGCCCTTCCAAATTATTTGCCTCTCTGCAACATGGAGGTGGGTGTGATAACAGGTGCAGAAAAACAGGAGACCCGTTTGTCAAGGTTGCTGCAGATTCAAAAGAGCATTTAGCACATGCTGAGCGACCAGAGGCTTTTAGCAGGGCCTGTCGGTGAACTTATCCATCTGTTAAGTGCTTTGCCAAATTAAGATCTAAATTAACATGAACATAAAATCAAGGATACGCTTCATTTAGCTTAATTAATGCTGTTAGTACTTTATGGGATATTATTAAACATTGGAATGGCTCTTTTCAGAAGGTTGCAGCAGGGTAATGTTAGCATAATGTGATGTTCTTACATCAGTTTTTTTAGTAAGAATGATAGAAGTGTAATTCAGTGAAGCAGGAATGAGGTACTTCATTTTCATCTGCCTTTTAATTTTACGGTGGTGTTTCGTGATAGGAGTAAATGTCACCCATTGGTTTTGATGGTGCTCCACCACAGCTTAATTTGTCTGGGTACTGAAGTTTGGTGGGGAGAGGAGCCATCTGTTGAGTGCATACCTCTGTAGACGTATGTTCCCTCTCTTTGTGTTAGAAAATAATACTAAATCCGACATCTTGAACATATAAGGATGTATAAATGGTACTGCAGTTAGGGTGTTTTCATCCCAATTTTGTTCTACGCAACAGAAACGCACCACTCTTACTTTGCAACCTGTATGGAAAAGTTCAGTGGTATTTTTCCTGACTAAATTCTCTGAGAAGCACTTTGAAGGTAACCTGGGAGAATTAAACTGCCACAGACCTGGGGCTTTGGTGCAGTTCCTATCTAAGTGTCAGTAGAGTTGTACTGAAAGGAACAGTCAGGAAAGTAAACGATGTCTGTTGGGGCTGAACATCTCTCAGTTGCTCTCCCTGTTACAGGAGTGGAAACATGTTTTTTCCTCTTTGTAGGCCTCTCAGAGAGTAGTTTTGCTCTTGCAGCAGTCATCCAACATAACAGATCTTGGTATCTGAAGTCTTAGGCCAGTAATAATTACGTTACTGTGGGGAAAAAGCAAAGGATTTGTTCAACCCAAAGTCCCACGTGGTTCTGACATGTGCTGAGTCCTGCTGGGAATGGCATTGCTTTGGAAGGTGATGAGGTGTGCTCCGATGCCTCAGAGCAGATGGAGGCAGGAGCAGAGCAACAGCTCTGATGTCCTTTGGGCTACATTTTGTGAGTAAGTCAGAAAACCTGCAAGTGTTTGTTACAAAGCTGCTTCCAAGAGCATGTTAATTAAATGATTGCTACCTACAAAAGGTATTGATTGTTGGCAGTATCCTTACCTTTTGCTTATCTCTCTTCTTACTTTTGACTTCTCTTTCTCCCTGTCATTCCTCTCTGCTCAATCTTCCTCACCTCTGCGAAGGTGACAGACATGATGCAGAAAGCTCTCTTTGACTTCCTGAAGCACAGGTTTGATGGGAGGTGAGAAAGCTGTCCTTTCCATGCTTTTTTTCCACGTGTTACTAACGATTTGGTGATATTTTTTAATGAAAGGAGACCGATGCATGTTCCAAACTGATTTATAGAATCAGCAGCAAAGTGCAGCTGACTGTGGGTTGAAGCACAGCTGATACATCACTAGGTGTGCATGTGTCTGTATCTGCTATGTCCGTTGTAGGATTTCTTTGTTTAAGTGAATCATTTTGCCACAGTGTCTCATAAGAGTAGGGCTGCAGGAGAAATCTAGATGAAAGGGGACTGGAGCACGTGGGGAAGTGCCAGGATAGCTTTGAAGGTGGCATTTCCAGGCTTGGGTATTCAGCGTTGCAGTGGGAAGCATGCAGTGCCAGTACAGCTGGGAGTGTTGGGGAGCAGTGCCAAGCTGTGAATAACCCTTTGGGCAGAGCTCAGCTCCTGGTTTGTTTCTGTGTAGTTCCAGGCTTCTGTCCAATAGGATGCTCTTCAAATAAAACTAGTTGCACCCAAGCCCTGCAAGTACCATGTTGAAATGTGCAGAAACAGTCCATGTAACAGGAGGTAGTGATGATGCTTCAGGCCAGCACTGACAAGAATTGAATTCTTGACTATTAGTAATCAGAAATAATTACAGCTTGAAGAGGGAAATGCTGAGCACTGAGGTACACAAAAAGGTGTTTTATAACTTCAGCTGGAGCAAGAAGAGTATTTCCTGAAGAGCTGTGATGGGGAACAAGTTTGTGCATTTCCTTGTAAGGAGGAAAGGGTTGGTCTGTGGCATCCCTTCGTCACCGCTGAGCTCACCCATGGTTGCAGATCTGTGCTCTGCCATTGGGATATTTGACCCTTCTTTCACCATAGTGTGTTCAGCATGTTGGACCTGCATAGCAAGGTGCTTGTGCTGCACTGGTTTAGCTGCACCACGTTTGTGACAGCAAGGAGAGTTTGTAAAGCCTAAAACGCTGGCACTAAGGTGATGAAAAGAAGTTTCTGTTGTTTAGAAGAGGTGGATTAGGATCTATGTTCAAAGCACCTTTTGGGGTGCAGCACAGAGGTGGTGATGCTGAAATAACTCACAGGCAGCTTAATAATCAGCCTTTGTGCAAAATGTTTGTGCCCTGCTCTTAATAGCCCAGCTGAAGTGGTTTTAGCACATTCCACGAAGGAAAGTGATCGATTCCAAGTCTGACAGTTGAAGCAGTGACTGTGGCAGCCCGCAGCTCTGTTTGCTGTGTTTGTTGCATGCTGTCAGGACACTCTCCCACTCCTGAGCTGTTTGACTGACGTGGAAACGTGCACCAGAGCTCCTGTGCTGAGCTGCAGCAAAACCATCAGGGCAGATGCAGGACTGCTGCGTTTGTTCCCTCCAGCTGCTGCCACACACCTGTCAGTTTGCAGTGTGCCTCTGGTAACTGACAGTCATTGCTTTTGGTGGTAAACCACGGCAGCGGGATGCGATAAGTCACCAGGACACGACTGCTCTGCAGTGTCTTTTTAAACCATGTTTGAGAGCCTGCTCGGCAGAGGCTGACCCACATGGCTCAGCAGTGCCTTGGTGTGGGAGATGAAGATGTTGTGCTGCCGAGGAGAAGGAACAGCACCTTGCCTTGTGCTGCTGTGCTCTCACTGCTCTGCTGCCTGGAGTGAGGTGGTGCTGGGAAGTCTTCCTGCTGTGAGACACGCTGGCAACTAAATTAGGCAGACACGTGGCATTTCAGCTATGAAAAAGTCCAGTGCTACATACATCCTGATACCATTGACTTCAAATTTGAATCACTTAAGAAAAATCAATAAAATTCATTCTTTGGAACCTCAGCTGCTGCTTGCTTCTCCTGCCTTACGTTGTGTGCAGTGGCTGCTGGTCATTTCCAGCCTATTTTCTTCTTGTTACTCATGGCTCTTTAGCTCATCACAGTCCTTCTCACCAGATCTTACATGAGGCGATTGTGTGCTCTTTGTTTTATAATCTGATCGAAGAGCAAACTCTCAGATGTAGGTAAATAGCAGCGCCCTGTTGTGCACCCTGAATGCCCGCACACAAGGCATGGGGAGGCTTTCAGCAGCACAGTGGTTGTGGCTCACCTCACTTTTCTCCTGTCTGACCTTGAGCCAAGTCCCTGAGCACACCGCACAGCCCTGTCTGGACAAGGAGCTGTGTGCTGGAGGTCTCCCAGAGCCAGCAGCTCCATTTGGTGACTCAGACGTGAGTGGCAGAGTCAAATAAGGCCCTTCCCTGCCTGCTGGCAGTGCCAGCTTTGGTTACGCCACCTGGGAGGAGTGCTGCTGTGCTCTGTGCCCTGAGACTTGCTTTAGCTTGTGGTAGCCAGGTATTGTGTAAATCCATGGGTGGTGGGATGGGGAGACGTGAGCTGATTAAGCAGAAAAGCAGGAGCTGTGTGAAGGGTCTGCAGTAGCAAATAATTGTACAGTTACTCAGCATTTCTCTTTAGCCGTTCTCTAATGCTATGAGTGGTGTTTTATTGGATTTGCACTTTGGAATGAAATGTGGCTGTAAATCATGCGTGGCACAGGAAAAAAGTAACGACTGTGGATTTGTTTTGTGCTGTGTTCTTGCCCATAGGATATCAATAACCCGAGTGACAGCTGACATTTCTCTTGCTAAGAGGTCTGTTCTGAATAACCCAAGCAAGAGGGCAATAATTGAGCGGTCAAATACACGATCCAGTTTAGGTAAGACGTGGACACAGCTGTAACTCTGATCGTGGCTGCACTCTCACCAGTTCTGAATGCATCTACTGCATTTTAGTGTGTAATTCTGTATTTCACGTCCTCTGATGAGTGATGGAATTTGCCTGACAGAGGAGTGGCACAGTGCTAACTCACAGTCAGTTGAGTTAGCATCCTGTGGAGCAACGCCTGGGCTGGAGCAAGCAGGATCACAGCTACTGTAACTATTCAGCCTCTGCTGACTTTATCAATTTAAACTTACTCACATGCATGGGAATGGTTGAGAAAGGTCAGATTCATCATCTTCCTTCTAGTTCTGACGTGTTCCTTCCTTTTAGTTCAGACAAAAGCGCTTTGGTGTGAACGTTGCCATCGGTGTCTTTTTAAATAATACCCTGGCAGGATTTATCATAAACAGATCTTTGTGCTTTTGGGATTGTATGGTCACAGTTCTGCTTTTTGTACAGATTCTTGTTTAAGTCAGAGCTATAATTTGCAAACAAAAAAAGTCCTAAAAAGTATAAATATATTACTGTCAAAAATAAACATCTTATGACTCCTGAGATATTTTGCAGATCTGAAAAATATGTCTGAACTTACTTTGAGTTAATAGAAAGATACGTTTAATTGTAGTGTGCAGTGTTTTCAGACAATAGAATTGCCTCAAAGGTAACATTAATTTAAAAAATCCTTGAGTAATAGATTATTGTGTGAAAATTACGTGAATTCACGTATGGAATTCATCTCAGAATGTATAGAGTTTGTGAAACTGAATGGGTGATGGTATTTTCCACGTGGCTCTGGGCAGCCTGGTCTGGTGGTTGGTGACCCTGCACGTAGCAGGGAGGTTGAAACTGGATGATCGTTGTGGTCCTTTTCAACCCAGGCCATTCTAGGATTTTTGTGTAAGTAGCACTGGGGTTGAATGGCTTTCAATTGCTTTATTTTCCTCTTCTAGCTGAAGTGCAGAGTGAGATTGAAAGAATCTTTGAGCTGGCCCGGTCCTTGCAGCTGGTTGTCCTGGATGCAGACACTATCAATCACCCCGCACAACTTATCAAGACATCTCTAGCACCAATTATTGTCCATGTTAAAGTGTCTTCTCCAAAGGTAATGTATCTCACCCTCAAATTATTTGCATTTGAGTTTTTAAATATCTGCATGGCATTCGTGCATGCAGAATAGAATGTTTTACTCTTCCAACAATCACAGCAGTACAGAGCTTGAGGTTGAAAGATCCTTCTGGAGCTCTGTCACCACCACTTAATGCAGTAGAAGTGTGTCAGAAGATGACTAATGTCTGTCATGTATTGTTCACTTCTTTCCTCCCATTCTCTCCCTGGAGAGGATAGAGTTGGTCACGTAGCTCTATTTCTTTAAAGCTGCCACTTACGTTGCAGCTAATCCTGCATTTGGCATGTTGTTCATGAAGATGCCAATCAGCATTTTACAGTCACCGTTTTCCCCTGAAGCAGGTGTTGATTGTCCCCATTTTATCCTCTTGTGTGGAGAGGCCATTTAAACAGAAGGGTGGGTTCAGTCCTTGGCACCATGTGCTGCTGCCCACAGTGATGAAAGTTTTCAGGATGACTTGTAAGTTCTTTATGGGAGAAAATAGAGTTATGTCTCAGAAGACATAAAAAATAATTCAATCATTTGTGTTTTCTAAGACAGTTATCCTTGCTACACAGGATAGGAATCAGCGCAAACTGAATGCAGCATTAGAGCAGCCTAATTTCATTAGCACAGCATTTCACTTGACCTAAGTTACCCTTCTGAAGCAGAGCCCGCTAAGGCAGCAGTGCTTCCCAGCTTGTTGGAGCTGGAGTGAGGACTGGGGGAGAGGATACCCTCATGGTGATGCTCTGGGTCACAGCACTGTTCCCTTCAGGCTTTGGTTTTTGCAGCTGTCCCTCAGCCGAGCTCCTCACAGCTTCATTACTCCCTGTAGCAGCACTGTGACACTGCTCAGCAAGCTGGCTGGGCAGCAGAAGCCAAAGAAGGCTTAAGATGCAAGGGAGTGGATAAATGGCTTGTGTTTGGGCTTGGGTATATAGACAGGGCATTGCACTGTGATGAGTGGATATACCCTGCCCCTGTCTGTATGCCCACGCTGTAAAAGAAGATGCATTTTAAAGTGCTTTTAAAGCTCAGTTTGTATTGACTGAAGTCAATTTGGTTACTATCCAGAGGAATTCCATTAGGGCTGAGAAGTTTCAGAGATATCTGCCATGTGTAGTGAGTTTGATAGAACTCCTGCAGAGTTCATATTATTAGAAAATGACTTTGCTGGTATAGAAAACCCTTTTTGAACTGTTCTCTCTGTACCCTTGCTACTGGCTCTCTGCAGCCAGCTCTTCACATCTCTACGTGATATTCCCAACCTGTACTGAGCCTGGGTAACTGGAATTTGCTCATTCCCAGCTGGGCTTGTTGAGCTCAGTACAGATGAGTAGCACTGCTGGCACGTCTGGAGGAGGGTCACATCCCACAGGGACTGATGGCTAAGGCTGGGGAAGGGAGGAAAGAAAACAAATCTTCATGTAAGTGTAGGTATATAGGAAGAAAACATCTGCCTTCACCTTGTATTTCATGTATTCCTTTTGAACGTGCCTTTTTTTGACCACTGAAGTAACTTTCATTTTATTTTTTTCTGATAATAATGACTATTTGGGAAGCTTGTATACAGAAAAATCTGTCTCAGGTTTTCCCCTGTCTTTCCAGGTAAGTAGGAAGCAGAGGGAGATCCTTGTTGCCTAAGAATAAACAAACTCTCCACAGTGAATATTACATGAATTGCAGCATGCTGCTTAGATTGGGCCCAGCAGGAAATGACACCTGACCGACCTGGCTGCCTGTTGTCATGGGACAGAGAAGGAGCAGTGGGTGTTGCTGGCCTTTACAGCAAGGCTTTGATGCAGTCTCCTGTAGGCAAATTGCTGAGATACACAGTGGGTGAATATGAATTATCAAAAGGGTTTAAGACTGAGCAGAATTCTGGGTGCAGGGTGCAAAGTCCAACCGTTCCTGGTTATCAGGGGTCACCTGGGGGTCCATAATGGGGCAGCACAGCTCAGGGTCTTCGTTAACGACCTGGCTGATGAGTGCGGTGCACTTTGAGTACACATTTGTGGGAAATGCCAAAGTCTGGGGCAGGTTAATGTGCCAGAGGGTAGGGCTGACATTTAGGGCGCCATTGGCAGGCTTTCACCAACGTCCTGAAGTTCTTCAGAGGGAAATGCCAGGTTCTGCCCCTGGGCTGGTGTGAGCCCCTGCTCAGTTGGGGCAGTTGTGCAGGCAGGGACGTGGGCTCCTGGAGGCAGCGTGGGCACGAGGGAGCAGTGTGCCCATGCAGCAGAGGCATGGCTGTGTGCTGGGCTGTGTGAGCACAAGCTCTGTCCTGACCCACAGGGGTTACCACAGAACTCAGCTGGACAAGGAGCTGAGCACTGTGATCCAGCGAGGGTTTGGCACAGAGACCTCTAGAGGTCCTTCCAGCTTCAACAATACTCTGTTCTGTGATTCTTTAATTTTCTTTGAGACTTTACAGGGAAATCCTTTAAATTCTCTAACTGTTCTGACCCTGAAATTGTAATAGTGGAAGAAACAAACAGGAATTTATGAACTGTGTGTGTAACATTCCTCCTGTACCCAGAACATTCCTTGGAACAGATGCAGCCACAGCATTATTGCTACACAGCATAACGTGCTCCTACTGCTGTGCTGCAGTCAGTCCTCTGTCATTCTCTGTGTGTGTATTTACATTTTGTGCTCTTCTAGAAGATTGCATTGGTTGTAAATAGCCTGTCACTTAAAGTAAATACAGCAAAATTGCTGTTTCCATTGCTACTGAAATATTTGCTAGGGATCGAATGTGGTGCAGAAGGAAACACCCAGCTCTCAGGGAGGCTCTCAGCAAGGTTTATGTTTCTATTCAGGGAGAATATTTTGTCCGTTTTGTTAAATGTAATAGAGCTTCTGAAATTGGTAATTCTCCAGTGCAATGTCAGTCTCTGAGCTTTATGGACGTAAGTGATTCTTAAACTCACCTTTTCCTCTTTTCCTCTATCAGGTTTTGCAGCGACTGATTAAATCTAGAGGAAAGTCACAAAGTAAACACTTGAATGTTCAGTTGGTGGCAGCTGATAAACTTGCACAATGCCCACCAGTAAGTACAGAAGAAAGGCTAAAGAGCTTGTGATGTGTGGAGTCTGAAAGATTTCTGCTGTCTCGGTCCTTTATTATAGCAAAGTTCAAATGTTATCACTTCCCTTTGTGGACAGCCCTACCACTGCAACCCTAGCTCAGCTTTTGTTGCTGAGGAAGAAAAAGGTGTGGTACTTTCTTCCTGACTGTCTCCAAAGCCGGGTTTGTTTTGCTCTTTGGCCAGATGACGGGTCAGAAATGACGTGTATGGTAAAACTGGTCTTCCAGCAGCACACGAGCAAATTACATCACATGTGGAGCAGTGCTGTCTCAAGGGCCAAAGTCTCAGAGTCGTGTTTGGGAGGAGGCTGCAGGGGTCTTTCCTTCAGCCATGCAATGAGTTCCTGCACAGCATGGGGCACTCGTGGCTGCACACACGCCATCCCTGAGCGTCCTGGCACTGCAGCACCTGGGAACCCTTCCAGGTGCTTTATCTGGAAGCCTGGTCACTGCTCAGGGCCGTCGTATCACAGGTGCTGATACTCACCTCAGTCGGTGTGCTTCTAAAGGAGCTCAGGTCTGAGATACTGGATTAGGCAGGCAGTGCTGTGCAGACAAACTGTACAGGAGTTTGGACAGGGCAGCTCAGACTTGCCTGTATTTGTGAAAACTGTTGGTTCCTGTGACGGAGACAGCTGTTAAGTACAGACATGCTTAGATGAGGGCTTGCTTTCTGAAAAGCACCATTTCCTATTGAAACTGCAAGGGAGCTCCAGTTAGGTTTGCTCAGTAGCACCAACCAGATGAAAATATGGAAATGGAGGAACAGTTTAGACAGGTCTGTCAGAACACTTAATATTGGGAGTTTTGCACAATGTTTTGATGTATGTTCAGGCTGGATCTACATGGAGGTGTTAGAAAGCAAGGAAAAAGGTGATAGGCTTGTCCGAAACTTGTCTTTGTCTGAAAAGTGAATGGATTAAGAACATGTCCAGGATGAGACAGATCTGATTCAGATTCCTCCTTCACCTGATACAGAACAGAAATTCAAATATTGTAGAAAAGTACTGGTGATATTTGTGGGGCATATCTTGATTTCTGCAGCCAATTGTGCTGTTTGCAGTGCTCACTGTGCCCAGACTGCACACTCTGAGCCTGTCAGCTCTGCATTTAGAAGCCTTCCTCCTTGCCAGTGTCCACTGTCAGAAATGGAAGATGGTGACTGCACAGATATATGCAACTGCTTGTGCTGCAGAGCCATCCAGCAAGTCGAATGCAGCTTTGAAGCATCCGACTCCTTGTGTGTGTTCTGCATATCCCCCCAGGCTTTTGTCCAGGGTTTCCTAAATGGGATATCATAGAATCACAGAATGGCCAGGGTTGAAAAGGAGCGCAATGCTCATCCAGTTCCAACCCCCTGCTATGTACAGGGTCACCAACCAGCAGCCCAGGCTGCCCAGAGCCACATCCAGCCTGGCCTTGAATGCCTGCAGGGATGGGGCAAGGCATCTAATGCAGGAGCCCTTCATATTATTGAGATTTGCTTCTGTCCTCAGCCAAGCACAGTGTCACTCTCCAAGCTTCTGGCTACAGTAACTGTAGGTTGTTTGCTGCCTCATCCTTGTCTTCCTCTTGGAGCAGCACTGAAAGATGTTGGAGCTACATCCAGTTCTGCAGAAGTCAGCAATATTGTGTTTCTCACACACAGTTTACACTGAATTTTTATGTCTGAAAAGAACAACAGGGAACTCCTGGGAGCCACACAGGTCCAATCAACTTAAACAGTATTGGTAGTACAAAACAAGTTCTGTGGAAGTATCTGCCTTCCTCAGTCTCAGTGGGTATGAGCCAAGTGAATGGAGTTGCACCTGCAGCTGGTGCTGCTGACACTGAGCCGTCCCTGCAAGCTTGCACACAGCACCTCATTTTTCATTCTTCACATCTTGAAAGGTGCATTTATTCTTCCACCTGCACAGAGAAGCTTGTGTATGTTCCACAGCCTGAACTGCTCTTTCATTCAGTCACTTCCTCTTATTCCACTCAGCTTTGTGCACAGCCGCTGAAATGAAGCAGTGGCTGTGTTATTGGAGTGCACGTTGTGCACCATGTTGTGTGAGCTGTAGCTCGTTTATTGCATCACAGCACTTGGGTTGTGCATCTCAGGATCCAGTAAACGCTGCCTTAATCCTGGGTGCTGCAATTCTGTTGTTGCCCGAGACAACAAAGGAAGACCCTGCCTGAATAAGAGAAGTGTTTCCAATTTTCAGAGTTGCCTGCACCGTGCCTGCTGCTCTTATGGGTGATCCCATGGCCCCAGCTGGCAATTGGGAAGAAAAAAATAGGGTCTGAAATCTTTTGTGTAATTTAGGATGAGTGTCTTCCTTAATTAAGTAGTGTTTTTTTGTTTTGGTTTGTTTTTTTTTTAATTTTAAGCAGTATTTGAATTGTCTGGAAAAATCTTCCGGCAGTGATACTGCTATGGAATCTCACTTGGGTTATTGTATTGCCCACCGGCTGTGCTGAAGCCAGCAGGGCTTTCCTAAGCAGTGTGCAGTGCTGGCAGTAAGTGTTGGTTTGTGCTCGTGAGCAACTAGGTTTGGTTGAGTTTAAATTAAAGGGCCAAGTTGATCCATGATTTAATTAAGTACACTGCTGAGACCGAAGACGTTGCTGTCTGTCTGCTGCACCAGGCCCTGCTCTGTCTGTTTACAGGCTGGATTCCTGCAAGAGCAGCGTTTGTTTGAAGTGAAGATACTTGTGAGCCATAAAAGCCACAGTCTGTTTCATGTGCTGC
Organism: Meleagris gallopavo; assembly: GCF_905368555.1. Lineage (NCBI taxonomy): Eukaryota > Metazoa > Chordata > Aves > Galliformes > Phasianidae > Meleagris > Meleagris gallopavo. The sequence continues at coordinate 34,989,938 of NC_139410.1, read as the reverse complement.
AAGTCAGTCTTAAGCAATCAGGTGGTGCTGTATTGTCTAGACATTATAAAAATAGCTTTCTTTCTTAAGTTCAGGAACTGCTTTCATTATTAATTCCTTGCTAATCTTTCACTCTGACCATGGCTGCCGCTGCTTGGCTCCGTTAAGCAGAAACGTGGCTCAGAGAAATGTGAACTGTACTAATTGTATGGCTTTAGGTGTGCTGGTCATAGGCATCCCATTCTGGTTTCTCTGTACTTGAGGTAGTGCACTTAGACTGTTTACAGTGTGGCACACTGCTTTCACCAGAACGCGGTCACGTATCCCACTGCTGATACGGTTTTGCTGCATTCTTTTTAATATGCTTTAATAAAAAAACATTAAAAAATAAGTTTTTTCTACCTTCTATACATTAACGATATTATATATTTTAGGAGAGTTGCTCCAAAAGTAATGCCTTCTATTTCGTTATGTTGGTGGTACGGCAGCAGAGGCAGAACCTTCCCGCCATCATCCCATCAAGTGCTGTGGCTGTGTGACAGGTGGCAGCAGGGGGGCACTGTCACCAAATGGAGTCTGACATGGAATGGAGCAAAGCTGTCATTGAATTCCTCCGTATGGAAACATGGCACCTACTGACATTCATCAATGCTTGTGAACTTCTATAGAGACTGACCTGTGGGGTTGCTGTATTTCAGCAGTGGTGACAGCAACAGTGGGCCTGACTTCTACAAGTGTGGCGTGCAGGCTCTTGTTCTTGTGGCAAAAATGCAGAGCTAATGGTGGTGACTGTTGGAAAATAGTGTTTTATAGCTGAGAATTTGCTCTGTCAAATAGTGTTATTGTGCTCTTTGTAACTGTTGTTGTTTCAATGGGAATAAATAGGAGGCATTACTTTCGGAGCAACCTATATAGACCTATATATGGACCAAGACAATTCCTCTTCACTCAGCATGGCCCAGGTAAACCCAAAGGTTGAATACCCATGGTTAGTGGATCTTAACACTGAAAGAGTGTTAAGCACTTGCTGGCAGAGGAGCAAACATTTCTCTACCACACTGATAAGGAAGAGGAAATCAATATCAAAGTTGTAGTGCTAACTGAAGTTCTGGAGCAGACTTGCAGGCAGCAGGTAGGTGCAAGTGAAGGTCTTGCACTTTTGAGTCTTATCCTGGAGAAATGAGCTTAGGACAGGTCTGTGACTGTGCAAGGCAGAGCAGCATGGTGTGGGCTGTAGCAGTTCCTGCACCACCTGCACTTCTCATTTCCTGTGATGTTTTCACAATAGTTTTTTTCCACGGAGGTGAGAGAGCTAAGATGTAGATGACGTACAGCATTTCACTGCTGAAGATACATTTATCTTTTTCTTGAGGACTCTGTGGTTCTGTATCATTTCTGCCTATAGTGTACTTTGGCTCCTTGGGTAGCACAGAGCCTCGTGGCACCGAATCCCTCTGTGCTCACCAGGAAACACTCCTCTGGGATTTTGCACTGAAAAGGCCTGAGGCAAAATGCCAGGATTTGCATTAATGCTTCAGTAATGATCCTGGGTGAATTGAAAAAGGTGTGACCTGCATGGACTTGTGGATGTGAGGACAGGCGTGGGGCCGTGCAGATAGCTGGCAGAAGCAGAGGTGCTGAGTGGCACTGCACTGTGCCTCGGCAGAGCCCTGCTCTGCACTGCCATCATGGTGTGAAATGCTGTGCTGAGTGTGCTTCACTCCAGAAACGCATTCCAACTGGGATGTGAGAGGCAATTTAAAGTGTCCCAGTGTTGCTCTGACAGATTGCTTTAGTTCCTGTCTTCTGTTACAGCGCTTTGAGCAAAATAAACTCTTTGCTGCAGTCCTGTGCCTTCAGGCATGCTGGGCCCCACAGTGTCTGGTGAAGTTCACTGAGGGGAGAGCTTTGGCGTTGGGTCACAGAATGACAGAATGGTTGGGTTGGAAGGGACCTCAAGGATCATGAACCTCCAACCCCCTGCCGCATGCAGGACCACCAGCCTCCACATTTCATAGCAGCCCAGGCTGCCCAGGGCCCCATCCAGTCTGGCCTTGAACACCTCCAGGGATGGACGGGGCATCCACAGCCTCTCTGGGCAGCTGTTCCAGCATCTCACCGCTCTCATAGCAAATAACCTCCCCCTGACATCCAACCTAAATCTTCCTCAACTTAAAACCATTTCCCCTTGTCCTGCTGTTATCTACCCTTTCAAAGAGTTGACTCCCCTCCCATTTAAAGGCTCCCTTTAGGTACTGAAAGGCTGCAATGAGGTCACCCCTCAGCCGCCTTTTCTCCAGGCTGAACAAGCCCACTCGTGTCACTTTGCTTTGCACTTGCTGTGCTGTGGTTGCTATTTATTTAATTCTAAAGTATTAGCATGATGAGAATTGTTTTAACACCTCTTTCACTTCACCCATAACGTTGTAATGAACCACGCTTTGTTGTTGTGATCAGGAAATGTTTGATGTAATTTTGGATGAAAACCAGCTCGAAGATGCTTGCGAACACTTGGCAGAATACCTGGAGGCATACTGGCGTGCTACACACACCACCAGTAGCACACCCATGACTCCTCTTCTTGGGCGAAACCTGGGATCCACTGCACTGTCCCCATACCCTGCTGCGATCTCTGGACTGCAGGTATGAAAATACATTTCAGCTCCAAACAGCAGCACGGGTCAAGTATTTTGTTATTTTATTTTTAATTTTGGGGGGAAAATGGTGTACTGTGTTGTGTATAGCGTAAGTTTTACGTGCTTCAGTGTCAACTCTTTGCTGTTTGGCCACAGCCAGCAGCAAGATTGCAAGCTGGAGGCCCATAGTCAGCGCAGACACAGCTGAAGCACTGGGACAGCTCTGGCTTAAGTGGGAAATAAAACGGCTGCACACGTTGCTGGCAAGTGGTATCATGGCCATATTAAAAAATGGCATTTTTTTAATCTGGAAAAAATGCCATTGCCAGTGGGATGCTCTCAGATTGAGAATACACTGTGGCACAGTAGTGGAGCTCGTGGCTGCAGTAATTGGGAAGAACAGTTTCTCTAATGTCCCATTTTCTAACTCATAACTTCACAAAGCATTCGCATTTGGGTGATGAACATCCGTGCTTGTCTCGTGTCAGCAGAATGCCTTCACCTTTTGAGTTCTTTGAGTGTGAATAATTTCCATTTTTTACCCATTGAAAAAAAATTCTGACCATTTTTCTTCACAGGGATAGCTCAAAAACGGCTGAACTTTGACACTTCAAACGTGGCATGTAAATAGTCCTTAACGAGAAGTACGTGCTTTACTAAGTTTGAAAACAGAACGTGTTGTTGAAGTAATAGTTGTGAATGCTTGAGAAGATCAGGACCGTAGTGAACTCTAAAGTCTGAGCATTTCAGAAGGTGTTTTGTGTGTGTGTGACTTCATAGGAACGTGCACCTTCTAATGTATGTCAAAAGTAGATTGAGCAAATGAGATTTGATGAATAATTCACCTGACAAATTTAACCTCTGTTCTGCTTGTAGAATGTCTGGAAGCAGGTAACGCTTTTGAAGGAGGTGACTCATTGTTGAGTGTTTCTAATGAAAATGAAGCTATTTTTTCTGTGGGGGAATGGCACTTCATGAAGGTGCATGGTGTTTGGTACTCACCTTTCTAATGACGTGCTTGATTTTATTAGGCTCAGTAAGCCACTGTTTCCTGACTGGCTGAACGCACAAGCACTGTTTGTTACTAATAAAGCACACATGTAAAATGTTGTTTCCATTTTCACTTGCCTTAAAATTTCAGTTTTCCATCCCGTCATGACAATAAAATACCATCTGTAGAACTGTCACCTCTTCAGTTTCATTTTGAAAACTGGGTGTATCCACAGAATTTTTTTCAGGCATTTATTTCTCTCTGATCAATGGACACCAGCAGTGACTGTGAAATGTTGCTCCATTTACTTAGGGAAAACTCACACTGAAGATGAAAATCACCCCTGTGCAGTGGGCTGGCTGAAGGTATGCATCACCTAATCCCCACTTCACCCTCATTGTGAAGGCTTAGCTGGGACTTGAATGGTGCTAGTTCTCTGCAGAGGGGTAAATTTCTCCCTGAGTGAATGATGCCCAGTTGAGCACTGCAGGACGTGGCTCTCAGTGCTACTCCAGCACTCAGGCCCATTTCGAGAATTTGGGGGTGTTTACACGGTTGACTTGAAGACTTCCACCATTGGAAGTGCTTACCCACCGAGAGGATGTGTGCTAATTCCAGCCTTTGGAAGCATTTGTTTCAGTTGTAAATGTTCTGATGTCATGGTGGTGATTAAAGCCCTCACACAAATCCTAGGACCCAAACTAGCTTTGGTGCCTATGGTTATTTAAGAATTCATACTTCATATGCCTGGTGACTTCTCCTCTCTTGATACCTCAGGGAACCAAATACCAGAAGCCCCAAATACTAAAAGCCCCCGAGCTTTTTACAGCAGTCATACCTGAAGCTGATGCAGATTTGCTGGGGCAATCTGTTTGTGTTTTACCCAATCAGGATTTGGGGGTGTCTCTTTCACTCAGTTGTCACTTGGAGTATAGTTTATTGTGATTGAAGCTTCTAATTTAATTGAACCTTTGGGCTTCATGAAGGTCATCAGGATGAAGTAATTGGCATATGTACAGCTAAGTCAGAGGAAAGCCAGCAGCCCCAGGTGTGTCCCATTACAGGTGTGTGGTACACCTTCCAAAGCCTGTGGTCACTTGGTCCTTGGCTGTGAGCTGCTTAGCAGGGAGTGATGGGGATGCTCACATGTATTTGCAGGCCTCAGCAGGATGAGTAAACTGTCACTGCCAGCTGGGGCCAGTGGTTAGCCTTTGTGGTCGAGCTCTGGTTAGGTCTAAACCTATGCAGTTCATCCTGATTCTGATGAACAGACTTGCATCCTGCAGTTCAGGTCATGGGGATAAGTGCTCCTTAGGCTCCAGAGGCATTTTAAGTCAATTACTGAAGGCAATGTCATGCAGACAGTGCTACCAGATCAAATGTAATTTGGGATATAACAGCAGCATGTAACCACACCAGGTTTATGCCATGGTTACACATCTCAAGAGGGAAATAGTGGGATCAGAATGACTATGCAATCACAATAAAGACTGAAAGGTTTTAAGAAAATAACAATTTGCATCCAGAGAAGAAATTACTGCAGGGAGGAACGAGAACACGAGCAGAGGTAGTTAAAGTTGCAGCTCACTAGTGAAGAAAATATATAGACTTTTATATACAGACACTACTAAGACATGATGCTGCAAGGAAAACTTGGGCAAGGCATTATAGAAGTTGCTGCCCCGTAATTAAGCACAAATTTGTAGATCAGCAGCTTTTCTGTGTCAGCTCACTACGTGGAGTCTCTCAGTGGATAACCTTGGTAGCATCGATCCACACTGAGAGATGAGACATCCTATCTGCTGTGCTGTAATGTACACCTGTCTGCAGGGTTACTTCCCCATGCAGACAATCCTTTTGTTATAAATTATGCAGTTTAACAGTTGCCACAGAGAGGACGTAGCAATGGGAGGAAGGTTTTAGAGCACGGAGAGCCTTGCCCGAAATTTCAGAAGGGAGAGGAGCAGACAGTGCTGTGTGTGCCTGTGAACCTGAGGCCATAGGGCTGCAGCCATCATAGCAGTGTTCTGCTGGCAGTGCCAGGATCAGAGCAGTGACTGTGTCATCTCAGGAAAGGAAAGCACAGACCACCTTTGTTCTGAGCTGTATGGGTGAGAGGCTTAATGTGATGGCAGTAAACCGGATTGTTGTCTGCATAGACCCCTTCAGAGTGCCATTTCATTGGCAAAATATATGAACCAATTTTTTTTTTATGTCATAAATGTAATACATCATTTTGGGAATGTGAGGATAGAAGAAGCTCATTAACTTACTTAAAATACTGTATTTTAGCTGGAAGAATTTGTTAACGTTTTAACTATCACTTTGCTGCCCAGTTAGCTGCTGTCACTTACTGGGTCATGTGAAGTTTTTTGCAGAGAGCTCAGAGAGCTGAACCTTTAAAAACAACAGGAGAAAAAACCTTCTTCAGCTGCTTTCTGAAAATCCGTAAACCTGTGACAAACTGTTTCTAAGCAGAGTAGAAGCATGAATGTGACTATGTTCATGATCAGAGAAAGGTGATAAATGCTGAATACATCAGCTCACTTTTCATGCTAAGCAATCTGTAATATTTAAGGTGGTGAATGCTGTAAGATACACGTTGTAATACCATGTTTGGTCTGCTTTCAGCTCTAGGAACCAAACTATTCTTGTAACACATTCCTGTAAGCATACAGGTTTTAATATAAAATGAATTTCACAAAAGTGGATGGATTTTGAAAGACCTCAGAATAAAGTTTCAAAACTAGCTTAAAAATACCCAATCCTCTTTATTTGTGCTAACGCTTGGATTCTTTGATACTCGTAGAGCCAGCGTATGAGGCACAGCAGCCATTCTACAGAGAACTCTCCAATTGAGCGACGAAGTCTCATGACCTCAGATGAAAATTATCACAACGAAAGGGCTCGGAAGAGCAGGAACCGCTTGTCTTCCAGTTCCCAACACAGCCGAGATCACTATCCTCTAGTGGAAGAAGAGTACTCTGACTCATACCAGGACACTTACAAACCCCATAGGAACCGAGGATCCCCTGGAGGATATAGCCATGATTCACGACACAGGCTTTGAGTTCAAGAACCTGGGGAAAAACAGTGTTCATCAGTTGATAACTTGCCATAACGTAGCTAGGAAAAGCAATTCACCTTAATTTGGCAGATGTAATGCGGTTATACTGAGGTTACACTCTGCTGTCATTTGATGTTAAGTAGGGGACAAAAGAGTTATCATGCCCTTACGTTTATGCCCTGTCATATAGATTGCATTTTGTTGGTTTTTGTTTTTTTTTTTTAGTAGAGCATTTACATTTATAGCCATACCTTTTCTCATCGTTAGATATTAGGCACATCAGTTTGTAACTTAGGGTTATTATTGAGGCACTTATAAAGTAATTTCCTGTGCTGGAAATTCCAAATGACCAGTTCCAGTTGGAACCAATTTATAAACCAATTCCTGTTGGAATTTGGGTGAATTGACTGGAAAGTCAACCTGAGCATGTTGCAATCAAGTGAAAAAGATAAAAATGAAGAATCTGAAAATTAGAAACCAGTAGAAGCCGGAAAGCCAGCTACAGTATTTGTTTGCTGGAAGCTCAATTTACATTTACAGTTAGAATAAAAGCATTTTATCCTAACTACTTACTTCCAGAATGGCTTTTTCAGACAAACCAAATGTAAACTGTTGAGAGTGCCAAAATGACAAATTATTGCAGCAGTTACAAAATACTTTCCAGTTTGAAATTATTTTTAAAGCTGGCATGAGTGTTGCAACAAAATGATTTCTTTAGTTTAGCCAGTACTGACTTTTGTGCTGGGGTCAGCAGTGATGAGCTATGACACGGCAAGGGGAAACAGAAACAGAAAAATGAACAAACTTCAGGACAGTTTGTGTGGTTAGAGGTTGAGAATAGTCTTTTTTTCCCCTCTCTCTCTTGTTTACCTGAATACAGCTAGTAGTCCCAAAATCATAGAATCGTAGAATCACAGAATGGCCTGGGTTGCAAGGGCCCACGATGCTCATCCAGATCCAACCCCCTGCTATGTGCAGGGTCACCAACCAGCAGCCCAGGCTGCCCAGAGCCACATTCAGCCTGGCCTTGAATGCCTCCAGTGATGGGGCAAATGTAGTAGGAGGAGGAGGAGGGGGTAGGAGTACCAAAGCTGGTACCTAGACACATAATATTTTTTCTCCCATTTTGAGTATCCTGCCTTTTTAAATGGAAAATGCTACTTTTCCAACCCAGTGTGTAGAGTACCTTCACTCCAGTCCATCTGAGTACCTGCATGTTGCAACCTTCAAAATCTGTCTCTGAATGTCTGAAAATTCCAGCATCGCACACGAACTCTCCAGAAGAACGTCAGTTTCAATCCCAGTAGTGAAATCTGAGGAAACGGGGGAGGTTAAGGATTCCTAAATGATAAAAGTGGAAATAATACACTCATAAGAATTAGCATGCAATAAAAATGGAGAATCAGAAAATAATCGCTCACATGTAGAGCTGACATTTTTAATTCAAAGAACTACGATAAATCCTTGGAGATATTGCTGCCTTATTTCCTATTGATCACTATTTCACCTACTGAGTCTTCAGTTTTTTTTAAATAGGTCAATGTCTGTGAGTAGACCTTATGTCTTACATCATCAGTGAAGCCTTAGATCCAATACGATTGAAACAGCATAACTGGCAGTTTTGTACAACACAGCAATGTCTGTAAGCAGAGACTCCTGAAGTTCCACACTGCATGTTTTCTAAAATTGACAGAACTATGCTGGACGTGCATTTTTGTATGCAGGTTCATGTCAAAAGTTTTTTCAAAGATGAGGATCATTGACTTTTGTATCTGAGTATCTTCCCCAGGGTGGGCTTTAAGAGCATGTAGCACGAAGAGAATTTCCTAATTATTATGGTTTCTTCCACTTTCTGGGCCAGTTAACAAAGATCACTGATATTTTCCACTGAGCCTGGTTATCTTCTTGATGTTAAAATGAGAAAAGTAATCCATCTCCTATCTGGTACAGCCAAAAATGACGTACATCTCTAGCAGCATTAGAAGATCATGGATGCATGACTGATTTGTTAAACAATTCTACTGCCTCAGAGGCAAACCTTAAACACTACTGGATGATTCAAGTGGACCATTGCCAAGAAAAGAAATACTAAATACTTGCATCCATTAGAGTAACAAGAGTTAAGAATGGGTATGACAGACCTGATCCTGTTGGATTTTCTCCAGCTGAATGCTCACAGATTCCAAAAGTGCATTTAGGTTGAGAAAGCACAGCAAGATCTGGTCTGGGAATGGTAGCTACAGCTGCCTTCTCTAATATTTTCTGCTATAGCACAGTGGAGCATTCTCCAGTAATTTTTACAAATCTTTGTTACATGTACAGCACACATACCTGCATGAGAAAGAAGGCATTAGGCAAAACATATTTTCTATAAGCTTTAATAAGTTTCTTGTTTGTGTGCATTAAAGTATTAATTGCAAAGGATGCACTGAGATGTATAAAGCTAGATTAGACAGCTGTTTATCTTTATTCTGTAGTAGCATTAGGGATCCGATCATTTAACTGCTTGAAGATATTTGCATTTTAATGGCAGGTAGCCGTGAAGCACCTGCATATATTTTCTAGTAAACAAGGTTACTGCTTTATCATTTCCTAGACAAAAATGGCATTTATTTCTAGAGCCTTTTGGAGCCTTGTTTTTAAGTCTTCCATGTCATGCTAGTAAAGGGAAAGATCGACACAACACATAGGCATAAATTCCATCTGCAGCATCTGAAGTGCCAAAACAACTTTCTTTGTTCTAACAGAAACAAGCTTGCGAGGGACGTTACTTGTTGTCTTGGAAGAGCCCATTGAGATCCTTTATTAGATGGGTTTAAGGTTACTATTGTATGTAATTAATTTACCCTCTTTGCTCCCATTGCCCACTCCATTTTAAATATAAGAAATCAGTTACAAAAGGTCCAGCAGATCTCATTGCTTGGTGTTTTTTCTTTTTTTCTTTGAAGACAGGTATATCTTTAAGCACAAATATACTGAACATGCTAATAGATGATTAATTTATTCTAGATACGAGCTACTGGAACTCTTTCATTTTACACAATAAATTATTTTTAGGAAACACTAAAAGCTGCAATGTTGATCAGGACATGTTAACTCATAGTGTTTGTATTAGAACTGCAGCAGTGCTAGGCAGCTGTATTGTGATTTATTATGCAATGCTGCTGTATACAGCTGTGAAGTTCGTGTATTCCTCAATGAATACGAGTAACTTTCCAGTCCTCATACCATTTCTTCTTATTATTAAAATATTATTAAGCAAAAGTCGGGGTTCTGTTCCTAGGCTCTGGCTTACAGAGAGAATTTTAGATGGCTTTTTTGTTACCTGATGTTTTTTTCATTAGGAGACTTGGGCTAACAATAGCTCAGCCACTGAAAGCGATATGACAGTCTTAACATCTAAAGACAATATAAGGCGGTGCATTCGTATGTTTTGGATGAATTAAAATATTTTCAAACTCTTGAAGGCACTTTAAAGACAATTCATTGTTAAATTCCTACAATATTTCTTTTTCGGCAGGTTGTATTTAGCAGATGTACGGGTTCATTTAGTGGCTACGTAGCTGAACATTTGTCCCATGGGATGTGCAGCTCACAACTGGCTATATTTCTGCAGTGAGTAGATTATGAAATTGCTGTTCAAAGGAACACAGTGAAAGCTATTCTGTATAAAATTGTAGTTTATAAACAGCGGGCCAGGTTCTATGATTGCTTTCTAAACATTCGACCTGGTAAAAATCAGTTGGCCCTACACCTGGATTGTACCTCGAGAAATCCTCTTAGCCCCAGGCTGTGTACATGATGAGCAAGAGCAGCTCCTGGAGCATGCCCTGGCTTAGATCTGATGTTTCTGGCTTGCTGTGCTGGACCCAGGAGCACCGGGTAAGGTGGGATGGGACGTGGCTCTGGGGCTCCAGCAGGCGGTTGCTGGTGGCCGTACGCAGAGTGCCGCTGCTGGCTTTGTGCAAGGAGAAGCAGTGCCACTGGTTTTTCTCTATGTTTGAAAGCTTATTCTCAATTTGATGACTGGGGTGGTAACCTTCTGCGCCCCTTTTAAAACAATGTTTACACATACTTGTGAGAATGAAAATTGCAAACGGGGAGTGGTGGCTGTAGGAGTAACGAGGCAGTGACAGTTAACTGAGATGTGCACAGGCCCTCACTTACAGTTCAGTTTGACTGCAGGTCTTCTGAATCCCGTTTGGTCTCAGTACTCTGGAGTCCTCTGAAACCTCTCCAAATCACTTTACTGGCTCTAACGTTCTCAAAATAGTATTGCTAATTTAAGTAAATGAGGGCTTTTGTTAGTGTTTTGGCTTTAAGAATATCTTAAATGTCACTCTGATAGATTTTGTTGTCCAAGTTGAGTACTTGTGAAGCCTGGCCTTGATTCCATGGTCTTCATTTTTTTAAAGCAAAAGTAAACACTGTGAAGAAGAAAAAAATCAGATGCATATCGGGTAGAATATCAGTAATGCAGATCTGTTTTCACTCCTGAAAGTCATTACTATAAAATGGAGTTACATTCCCCAGTTGGCTTTTTAACACCACACTGGAGTTAGAGAATTTTCTTCCTGGATGACAGTTTTAATGTCAGTTTAGATTCATGAGGTTCTGCTATCTTTTGGTGCAGTTGCCTCTCATTCCTTCAAACCTGACTTCTCCAAAGGGTAAGGAACTGTGAGGCACTGTAATGTAGCCAGCTTTAACTTTGGGGGAAAAAATGAGGCCAAAAGTACGTTCCTTCACTGGCAGTCATCTGAATGGTGATTGTTGGGCTGCTATTCAAATCCAGTTTATTTTACACAGAAAAATAAAGGTATGCATGTCTTTAAAAGTACAGGGATACTTTAATAATGTTGAAAGCACATGTGAGGTATTTGCTTAAAAAAGAGATGAAGATTCTGCTCTGTATCAAAACCTTTGTTAAGCTGGAGACAGAGATGTTTTTCCTGATGGCACAATCCATTTAAAAAGTCCACAGAAACATTCCAAGTGAATCCATGCAGAGGTTTGGGAGGAGGCGGAAATTACTGGAGACAGTAATGAGAGTGTCATTCATTTCATGATTCACAGCTAATTCCTTTGAGAGAGGTGAAGCTAGAAGCAGCATGGCCTTGGTCTCAGTGATGCTTCTGGCTTGCATTCGGCCCCCAGGTTTCTTGGCAGTGAGTTACTGTGTGGCCTGGGCCCTACAAACACCTGCTGCTGGGCACAGTGGGTATTACTGCCTTGCCTGAGAGTCAGTGCTTGCAGGGTCTAGCCATAACAGTCCCATACCACTTATCACATGCCTTACAAATGGTTCCTGAAGTACAAAGTAAAATAAACTGAATGCCAGAACCCCCTTTTTTGCTTCTACTCTGTATAAGCAGTAGAAAATCAGTATAGTGAGGAAGTAATGTTGTACAATACAGAATCGTGTATTTTGCCAATCATGTAAAAACAGAGCAAGGGAAAAGAAGCACATTTGTAATAGCACAAATTTACAGTAATTCCACTATTGCATTTGGCATTGTGTTTTTGAAAAAAAAATAGGTATTTTGATCCAGCATTAATGTATTTATTGCATTTTCAATCAGTTTAACTTGTTGCCTGATACTGAAGCATTTTATTTCTAAGGCCTTGCATTTTGCATATGACTTGATTTTTCAATAACTTCATATTAACTAATGAAGAAAGAACCTCTTAAAATTACAAAATCTTGTATTCATTTCTGCTGATTTCCTCCTCAGAACTGAAATTCCATAAACAGAAGCAAACTTCCGATTCAGTGTATAGATTTTGACATCTGACTGATGAACATAGCACTCCTGTCTGAGCAGCCCAAGGTCTGGAATGAAATTCCCAGCGAGCTCTTGGGGCCATAGTGCTGCATGCTGTTGTGTGCCAGGTGAGGGGCGTGGGGGAGAGAACATTGCACCTGAATTGCTTTGGGAGGGTCAGCCCTAAACTGCCACCGATACTGCTGTGCGTTCAGAACTGAAAGGGCAGCAAGGTTAGGCTGTTCAGGCCCAGGTTGGGCTGCCATTTGAACAGCCCGATCCTCCTCTCATGCACACAAAGTGAAATTGCACAAGAACAGCACAGGAAGAAGATCAGGCAAAGTGCAGTTTTATGTATGCATGAGAAGCAGAGGGGTAATGAAAAGGTGAATACTGCTCAAGCTGCAAACCACGGACCTTGGGCTTCTCAGTTCCCAGAAGATCTGTTCCTCACCCCAACTAGTTCCCAGTGCCAGCTTGGCAGTGCCCAGCCCCACCAGGAGCCAGTTCGGGGGCACTTTGGTAAAGACATGGCTGCCTTTACTCAAAAATGAGAGCCACAAATTCATGTTTTCTGTTCTGCTGATTTGCCCCTTTCGGTTTTTACTTCTAGATACTGTATGTGTAGCATTCTACAAGGCATGCTGGGTAAAATATACTATGCAAATGTGTACAGTGTTGCATGCTTTGCTCTCCCTCTGCTTTTAGTGGCTTTCAAAGAAAAAGAAAGTGTTGTTATTTTTGTGATCAGAATCATTTAAAAAAGAAAATGCAGACTGCATGCTGTTAGTATCCTCATTTCTATGGATTTGTTTTATGGGATTTAGATGTACAAAAATGAACTGCATTACAATAACTTTTCTACAATAAATCAAAAACTACAAACAGCACTCAGAAGTCTTGTAAGTCTCTGTGTTCAGCACTCAAGACCGGGAAAGTGCTCACAAGAGTCACTGATGGAAATAGTTCTGAATGTTGTGGCATTTTTATTGTTTGATGATAGGTTTTGGCAGTGGTTCCTCCTGTTAGCATTTTTAGTCAATATGAACCAGGTTCTGAAGAAAGACGTGCATCTGGTCTGTGAAATGAGTGGTGTTTATTTTTAAATCTATCTGCTCTTAAATAATTACAGCTCAGAAGCACAGAAGTCTGCGTAGCATCTCACTGCTCCATCGAGAAACAAAATCCTTCAGCCAAATGCTGAAAGATTCTCATGAACATAATGGTCTTTGGAACCGATCCTCAGTATGACCTCATGTTAATTTAACACTTGTTCCTAGAAAGAAGCAACTATCAGAATAATGTGAGGTATTAAGAAAGAAGCAAAACCAGGTTGTAACATCCTGAAAACAGGAAAGCACTGAAAGATGCTACCTTTCGCTAAACCTGAAAAGCAGTCGTGGGAGTGAAATTACAGGGTGAGTTCCCTTTTGGAGTTGTTCCACAGGGAAGCAAACAGACTTATTTTCTTCAAAGCGCACAACCAGCAACCCAGCAAAAACACAGTGGCCACGTAAGAGATCTGGGAGCACTGTGAGCCAGGGCCTGCACAGCCAGACAGCACGGAGCGGCTCTGAGCCCAGCAGGGTGTTGTGCTGCTTGCCTGCCCTTTGTACCCACCTGCTGCTCCTTGCTGCTGCTGGAGTCCACCAGGTGCTCCTCGTGCCTCCCCAGGCTGGCTGGCACCCACAGGAACCAGCTCTGCCTGCTTTGCAGCCCTCCTACCCAGGGCCTGCCTTCTGTGGGCAGAAATACGGGTACCAGGTAATCTGTGTGCTTATGGAGGGAATCAGCTTTAACATACATGCAGCATTTTAAACACAAATCGAGTCACTTTGACTGTTCAAAAGTAGATTCTAGCATGTGAGTTTCAATCAAAGCTGTTTAATAAAGAGTTTGTGGCCTTTTGAATAAATAGAGCAAAAAATACATTCTTTTGTGTGGTTTAATCTATTTCTGGAAGTAGAAGGTTTGTGAGCCACATATCCTCCCTGTCTCTTCTACATGTTCAGCTTTGCTCTGCAGTTGCTAGGAGCAAATTGTGTGCTATTTGACAAAGGCTTTTTGAATTTCCAGGAGTAATAATCGTAATCACTACAAACTGTGCCAACTGCAGTGCTTCCCTAGAAGGCTCCCACCAGGAACAGCAGCCAGGTAGTAGCATTAGCATATAAAAAAACACATGTTGAATCAGGCCACAGGCATGTTGTAAACTATGACTGAACTACCAGAAGGAAGCAGGGGCTGAAATCTTAACATCTTCCTGATCCTAAAATACACTGTATAATCCCTTATCTGGTCAAAATGCTGCTCCATTTGTACAGCTGTTGGCTATAGAGAGGCTGTTGGCAGTTCGGTAGCATGGCAGGGTGCTGGCAAAGCAAATACAGTTCTTAAATGTGCTTAAAAATATCAAGAAAAAATGCCTGGAGGGGGGAGGAGGGAGAAGGAGGGGGAGGAAGGAGAGGGGGAAGAGCTTTTCTATTTAAAGATTCAAAATACCTGAGTTTCGCTATCCTCTTCCTGTTGCTACCCTCTTGTGTGTGAGTTCTGTGTCAGCTAACCCATGTGCCAGCCCATGCGTTTTGGGATCACCTACTGTTCGCACCAAGACTGCAAACAGAAATCCAGTGTGCACACATGGAAGTCCCTGTGGAGGCACAGCAGAAGGGGTGGCTGCAGGCCGAGTGCTGCTGGGACTGAACACTGGTAAAAAACACAGGTGAACCCCAGGGACAATGGCACATTGTGTCTAGTTATTTTCAAGCTGGATGGCTACCAAAGTTACTGGCGCAGAGCATGGTTTATTTCGTGCTATTAAAGGTGTAATGTGCCGGTTCATTACTAGGATGTTTATTTTCTTCAGCTCTTAAGGACTGAATATTCCAGCACAAAGCAAGAATGCCCGCAGATGCACACAGAAACTCGGAGACTGTTGCTGGCCTTGCTGCAACTACAGTCAATATTGCAGCAGGAGAAATAAAAGCAAGGAGCCACTATCAAAATGAAAGTTTCCAGCACATTTACATCTATTACTCAGATAACTGTAGGTGTGTTTTCTTCATTGGGCCCACCAGTGTTTAACACAGAGGCACCTGTGTCAGCTGTGGGCCCTGTCTGAAGCTCTGTGCTGTGGCAAAACCGGAGCCTCATGCTGAAAATAAGCACTGCTCGTATGTCTGACCTCAAGTCTTGTGGAAAGACAAAGCATAACCAGCTGAGGTAAAAGTAACCTTTTGTACAGAGTAAAAGCCTTGAGGCTATAATGCGGGCGGTGCTGAGCAGAAAACAGCGTGGACAGAAAGCCTTCAGATGGAAGCAAAGCAGCACATCTGCCCATGCCTTCCAAAGTGCCCGTGTGAGAAACAGCAGCACGGCTGCCGTGTTGCTTGGGGTCATCATCTATGTGTCCAGAGAGCTCAGTGCAACCTCAATGCTGAAGGAACACTTGTGGGTTCCAGGCCCTTCAGCCTGCAGCACTGAAACTCTGCTTATAACAACCAGCACTGCCCTGCGTGGGGTGGGACTGCTGACCTGAGGTGAGCAGGGCAATGGGGGGTGCTGAGGGACACTGAGGGGTATTGAGGGGTATGAGGGGTGCTGAGGGGTGCTGAGGAGTACCGAGAGGTACTGAGGGGTAGTGAGAAGCTCTGAGGGGGCACTGAGGGAAGCTGAGGGGTGCTGAAGGAGCACTGAGAGGCACTGAGGGGTGCTGAGGGACAAGCAGGACAAGGAGAAATGGTTTGAAGTTGAGGGAGGGAAGTTCTTTGCTATGAGAGCGGTGAGGTGCTGGAACAGCTGCCCAGAGAGGCTGTGGATGCCCCGTCCATCCCTGGAGGTGTTCAAGGCCAGGTTGGATGGGGCCCTGGGCAGGTGTGAAATGTGGAGGTTGGTGGTCCTGCATGTGGTGGGGGGTTGGAGCTTTATGATCCTTGAGGTCCCTTCCAACCCAACCATTCTGTGATTCTGAGGGAGCACTGAGAGGCACTGAGGGGCATTAAGTGGCGCTGAGTGACACGGATCCGCCGCCTCGCGCCGGCCGCGCGGTGGGCGTGGTTTCCCAACGGCCGAGGGGCGTGGCCTCCCTTCGCCGGCACGGCCGCACGTCCTCCCCGCCTCCGCGTGCCCTACGGTGGCCGCGAGGAGCGCGGCGCGGGGCGGTGCGGAGCGGTGCCGGCCGGCGGCCTGCGGGAAGGCTGCTGAGCGGCGCGGGGAGCGGGGCGGAGCAGCGCGGGCGGCGGCGATGTCCGCGCGCGGGAGGCGCTCGGCCCTCAGTGCGCAGCGCGATCAGGCCCGGCGCGGGGGGCTCCTCGCGCAGGCCGGGCGCCGGGCCGGGCCGTGAGGCGGCCGCGGCCTCGGGCAGCCCCTGGCGGCGGGTGCGGAGGAGCCGGCGGCGGCCGGAGCGGGCCGAGGATGGGGATCCTCTTCACCAGGATCTGGAGGCTGTTCAACCACCAGGGTGAGCGGCGAGCGGGGCCGGGCCCGTTGGCGCGGACGGTCGGGGCGGGGCCGGGCCCGGGGGCTCCGCGCGGGGCGGATTTACGGAGCGCCGGGCGCGCACCGGCGCTGCTGGCCGAGGCTGCGGCGCCTTCGGACTCGCCGTGAGCGAAGTCGGCGCTGCGGAGCGAGCCGTCCTGCCCGGCCGCGTTTCGGTGTCGTGCGGTTGTGCCGAGCGGCTGAACCCGGGCTGTCCGTGTGATGATAGTACGAGGCGGCTCTGCAGAACCGCAGCGTGTCGGTTAAATCGGAACCGAGGAACCTCGCTTCGCTGAATGCCTCCTCCACAGCGATCCCGGCTCCGGGAGCTGAGCTCTGGGGTGTGGAGCCTGGGCGGGCTGGTGGCGGGGAAACGCACATCTGGGTGTGCTGGGCAACACCGCCTGCAGAGCTCAGGTTCCTCTTGTGATGCATAGGAAGGAAGGTGCTAAGCTCTGGCACTGAGCTGTAAGTGCTGGAGTAGCTTTTTGTTGTACCGGTTGGTTTCTAAAACCAAATTGGGTGAATGAGGGCTGCCAGACGTACGTAGATAAATCTCCTTTCCGTGTCCCAAAGCTGCTAAAAGGGAAATAGGACACGGGGTGGCTGTATGGTTGGACTTGGTGATCCAGTGGTGAGGCACTGGAACAGGCTGCCCAAGGAGGCTGTGGATGCCCCATCCCTGGAGGCATTTAAGGCCAGGCTGGATGTGGCTCTGGGCAGCCTGGGCTGCTGGTTGGCAACCTGCACATAGCAGGGGGTTGGAACTGGATGAGCATTGAGGTCCTTTTCAACCCAGGCCATTCTGTGATTCTATGATCTTAGGGGTCTTTTCCAACCTTAATGATTCCGTAGCTTGAGGAGCAGCGCTGCATGGTGTTCCTGCAGGCAGCACTGCTGCTCAGAAAGAGATGAAGAAGTTGCTGGCTGTGATAGCAGCATGGCCTTGGAAAGGCACACTGGGTTTGTATGAGCATTCTGGAGAGATGCTATAATTGGGACAATAGAGAATGCGGTCTATTAGATTTTCAGGAGTGTAGAAGCTTCAGAAAGCATGGTCAGCAGCTTAGAGAAGGAAAAAATCCAAATGTCGTATCTTAGAAATTGTTCCTTCGGGTGTGCAGACACGGAATGTGACAGTAGCACAGGTAGACTGTTAGGTATGGTCTGAAATCCAGCACCAGAGCTATGTGCTGGCTGAGGAGATCTGCCTGCAGCGCAGCGTGAACCTTGCCTTGTACCGCAGTCCTTGTTGTGATAGCAGAGCTAACAATGTGACTTACTGGTTGTATTTTTATTTCAGAGCACAAAGTAATCATTGTTGGTCTGGATAATGCAGGAAAAACTACCATTCTTTATCAATTGTAAGTACGAACTGCCAGCGATGTTTTGTGTGTCTCAAGGTGTGTGTTGTGTGCATTGCTTGGGCTTATTTTCACTGCTTTCCCTGTTTCTTTTTACTTGGAGATCACCGTCCTGGAAATTGGGATATGTGGCGCTGGGTCAGAGTTTGGAAATGTCTGTGTTCCTCCTGATGTGTGAATGAGGTTTTGTTGAGAACTATTTATCAAATTACATTGCTGTTACAGTTGATCACAGCTGCCTTTGGTGTCACAGCACAGGCTGTCTGCCAGCTCCGTAAAATAGGGTTACACTGAGGGTTAGCCACAGCACAGTGCTGCTGTGCTGGTCCATGCCACAGCGTGTAACTGTGCCATTCTTTGTGAGCTGCAAAGCACCAAAGCCTGACCTCTCCCTGCTTCAAACTGTGTCTTGGCCACCTTGGTGGCACAGAGAGGGCTGAGCCACCAGCAAGCTTTGTGGTGTTGGTTGCTGTTGAGCTGTTTCTGGCTTATGTTTGTCGTGTCTCAGCCTTGCTGCTGATGTCCGTGGAACCTGCATTGGCTCCGTATCGCTGGGCCTCCACAGTGCTTTGATAAAGGGCTGCAGATCTGTGCCTGGGCTCGGAAACTGCAGGTGGGACAGGCAGCTCAAGGCCTCTTTATAGCAGGAGCAGGTTGGCCTTCTCTCACAGCAGGCAGTCTGGTGCTAGGAAGCACTCCTTCTCCAACCCTACACTTAAAATGTTGCAGGGGTGAATATTTCTTTTGATAAACTGTGATTGGCATTTGCCTTTCTGAAATGTGAAAGTTATGCAGTGTTCCCAGCCCCGTGCAAGCTGCACAGGAGAAAGTGAAAATATAAGGGTCATTGTTACCAAACTGAGAATGAGAAGATATTTTTAGTATTAAAAAAGTAATAGAATGAAGTGGAATCTTTTAAAAAACAGTAACTGTTGCTGCTGAAGGCCATCCTTGGTGTTACAAAGCTGCCTGTGTCTTTTCACTTCCTCCACAAATGTCTCATGATTCTTTTCATCTTCTTCTTTCTGCCATCTGAGTGTTTTCTTTTCCCTTTCATACAGTAGATGGCTGTGTGCCTCCTTTTCCTCTGTACCCTTTTTGGCATTGCAGGACTTCCCCTTCTCTCTAGTTGAAGGGTGCTGCTCTGGATGGGTCTGATCTGCTGCTCCTCCTGCCTGACTCTTGCTTCAGAAATCTTTGCCCGCTGTATTTTTCCTTGTACGGTTTCCCCGTGGCAGATAAGTGTTCTGAGCAAGAATGAATGTTTGACTCTTGGAACAAACGGGCAGAGATAACTGCAGCAGTGTCTCAGTGTGCTGACTGGTTCTTGATGTCGTGGAGGGTCACAGCACTTTGGAGCAGTGATTCTTGCAGCAGATTGTGGCAGCCCTTCAGACACTTTCTTTCTTTCCATTCTCATACTCTGCTCTCCCTTCCTCTTTGTTGAGTAGGATTTGGCATTCTGTTGTCTAGAAATACCATGAAGCTCCATGCTAACCTTGTTTCAGTGGGGAGGAGGAAAGAAAATCCACCTATCATGTTGCACACAGAGAGTTGCTGACAGCTTGAGTGTGAAAGGCTGCAGGTTCAGCAAGGGAATGGGAGCTGTGAAATGCCTTTCCCAAGCATTAAAAGAACTCTGCTGAAACCTGGTTGTGAAATATTAAATCAGCCAGAGGCATCTTGTTACCATTGTTTGCCTTAATTTCATTTTACTGTTCTTTCTCGTTCTAATGCTTCTCTTTCCCCAATCTTAGCTTCCCCCAGACTTGTGTGATGAGAAAATACCTTGTCTTGGTGCTAAGACATTGAGTAGCTGGTGTTCCTTCTCACAGTGTTAGGCTACCCTTTTAGCCCTCAGTTACCCTGCTCAGTAAATAGCCCCGCACTGTTACAAGTCTCAAATTGATGTCTCTGTTACTGAAAGCTCTGTTGAAGTATTTTAAAAGTGTGTGTATACACACACACACACACACACACACACACACACACACACACACACATATATACATATATATGTATATATATATATATATAAAATGGGGAAAAAAAAAAAGGTCATGATTATCAGAAGAAAAAATAATTGAATTCTTTGAAAAAGATTGATCTTTTCCTTTAAAGCTGCTTTTGTGATTTTTTTTTTTTTTACTGTCCCTTTCAGTAGAGTTTAAATAATTTGAAGATTGTCCAGAATACACATTTGGTTATTACTCTTTATGTGCCTTAATGACAGAGTTGCACTAAGTATCTCTAAACCAATGTATTTCTCAACCTTCATTAATCAGCATTCATCTCCACAATTGAGAGTCCATTTGCTGGACAGAAGGAAGTCTGGACATAAAGTAACTGCAGTGTGAAGGAGTTGTGTGCGTGCTGTCCAACCCTGTGTTTGGTGGAGCTGGATGAGCAGTTGTTTTCCTGCAACCTTGGAATTCTTGTGGCTTAACCATAAGTCTTGAAGAAAAGCAACTGCTCTCTTCCATGCTGCATCGTGCCAAAAGCAGCCTGGAAAAATAAGAGCTGGCTGCTTGAAACACTTTCTGAAGCAAATGCTCCCTCAGCTTTATGATTTAATTAGTTATAAAATAGTTTTGTTGACAAATGCTCTCTCAGCTTTATAATTTAACTGTTATGTAGGTCACCGAATCCTCCTTTACTGTCATTTTTATTCTCCTCCAACTTCGTCCCTATTTTTGCCTTAGAAGTTTTTGCTAGAGTTCCCCCATTAGGCTTTCCACCTTGGAGAAACCATCAGCTTTAGTATCACAGAAGCAGGTTCAGTGCTGGCTGTGCATGACAGAGCCGACCTCTTCTCCCTGCAGCTCGATGAATGAAGTGGTGCACACCTCACCTACGATAGGCAGCAACGTGGAAGAGATCGTGGTTAACAACACGCGCTTTCTGATGTGGGATATTGGAGGGCAGGAGTCCCTGAGGTCCTCGTGGAACACCTACTACACCAACACCGAGGTGAGAGCCCTGGCCCTGCCCTAAGGCCTGTGGTAATGAATGGCTGCTGGGGAAGGAGAGAGCTGACCCCAGACCAGGCGTGCTCCCAGGGAGCTGCACTGGCTGCACGTTGAGTGTTCTATAGCAGCTCCAGGGTGCTTGTGTTCTGATTGTGAAGTCGTGTGAGCAGGCTGCTGTACAACTCCCTTCATACTTTCATAACATACTTAAAAGTAACTTCAAGGACCCTGTGTCTGGGGATCCGTGGCTTTGGGGCTGGTGTTGCACATCCCCACGTTTACAGGTTCCTACTGCAGACTGTAACAGCTGTTTCTCTGTAGTAGGTTCTTCAAAACCTGTATATCTCCAAAATGAGCAAGGCTGGAAGTCCCAGTACCAGGAGCTCTGTCTTGCAGGCTCCTATGATCAACTCACTCAAGCACCCCACGAGTTTTGAGAACACCTCAGTGACAAAGCTGCAGCACATACGCTGGAGTTCATTAAAATCGTGCTTCAAGTCAAGATTTCCTACATGATAACAGCTGTGGTTCTATTGATGTTGTTTTCTTTAAAAGGTTAACTTTTTTAGTCTTTGTTTTCCTGTGCTTCACTAGAAGGCACTGTGACACGAATATCACGTACACTTTTGAAGTGTGACATTTGTTATGTTTGGTTTTTTTAAAATGTTTTAAAATCCCTTAAATTCCTACTTTCATGTTAGAGCTTGAAACAAAGGGAGGAAGCTGATATACCTCACCTTCTTACGGAAGCAACAAATCATCTGAGCAATCTGTGCTACCTCAGTTATGCGAAGCAAAGAATAAAGCCAGATCTGGGCTGCTGACAAGGGCTTGCTCTCAGAATAAATTTTTTACTTGAAAATGGAGGTCAGAAAAGATGCATCAGAGCTGCTTTGTATACAAAGCACTGGCTGAACTGCTAGCCATAGCAGTGCTGTGGGTAACCAGCCAGGCTCTGCATCTGGGACAAGACACCTGATAATCCTGCTGGCTGTCTGAATAATCTGATGGGAGCAATGATCTGTTCTGTGTAAGCATGCGTGGCCGGAAGGAAGTAGTATGTTCTTTGAAGTGCTGACTCATAACTTTTGGCTTTTTAAAGTTTGTAATAGTTGTTGTGGACAGCACAGACAGAGAGAGGATTTCGGTGACTAAAGAAGAACTGTATAAGATGTTAGCACATGAGGTGAGTAGATCCTGTATCTTCTTTGTTGTGTATTTGTGGCTAAGATGTGGATCAGAAAACTGGTCTGTGAGAGCTTTGTTTAAGAATGCCATGTAAGCCTGATGGTGGGAGACAGACCAGAGAGGACACATGGCTCAGTTGGAACCCAGGGCTAATGTTAACAGTTCCTGGCTATGGGCAGTGCTGTCAGACCTGTCTGTTTTTTGCTAGAGGCTCTGTCTGTTGTGAAACTCCCAATACATTTGTGGGAGATCAGTGATTTCATATTAATTTATAAAAGTAACTTAGCAGCTTCTGAGTGCTTTATCAAAACAGAAGTTGGACTTAGAAATTATACACATTTTTTTCAGCGTAAGTCTTGGAAACCTGCAGTAGCTGAAGAAGGGCTATTATGGTATGCCTTTAGTCTTGTTCGTTGTGGCTGGAAGCTTAGGTTGTTAAGTCTTCAAAGGAAACCTTTGCAATAAGAACCAAACAGCAATTGGGCTAACTGCAGAAATGCAAAATGAGTGATGTAAACTCTTAAAATTCAGGCTGGATGTGGCTCTGGGCAGCCATTCTATGACTCTATGAAAATGTGTGAGAAAGCTGTAGTAGTTATCATTCTACATCAGCTTGAACTTACAGAATGAGTATGATTTGCTAACTTGTGAAAACTCTCTCTCAGATAGAGTGCTGTGTTAGGTCTAAAATGGAACTATCTGTTTCTGATTCGTGAGTGCTCTCATCCTGTATAAGCCAAGGAGCACTGCAGTGTAATGTAAGTTATCTGCCCATGAAGTGCTGCAGGACCAGAGGCTGGAGTTTTAATGAATATGTGCTTATTTAAGCTTAACTTCTGCTGTGATATGTAAGTGCAGCATATTTAATGTAAATGGGATCAGTTTGTATGAGAGAACACTGAGCTTCCAAACCTAAAAGTGTCAGAAAACAAAGATGTGCATAGAATTGATGGCATTATATCCCAAAATATTCCATCTATATTTAAACTATCACCACTGCTCAGCAGGTGACTGCAGAAATGCCCAAGGCTGCATCTATATATCTATATATATCTCTGTATATAAATGTATTTCCTTTGAATGATCATGGTAGCATTGGAGAAACAACCAAGACCTTTCTTCAGTGTCTTGATGGTTTTTTTTTTTCCTTTTGTATTTAAATTCAAGTGGTGTTTAACATGTCACGGAGTTTCTTTCTTGTTAAGATTGGTGTAATTAGCTGTGAGCCACAGGACAGGTAATGCTTTTTCTGAGAAGTAGGTGTCCTCCCAAAATGTTGTTTTTATTCCATGACCTTGGGATTTTAGGCAACTGTTTTGCAGAACTTTGAACTGTAAACCTCAGCCAGTGTCCAGTTGATGCACAGGTTCTAGTTAATCTAAACTGCAGCTGCTTCTTCCTCCATGCTCAGAGGCAGCTCAGCAGTCCTTCTTAAGTTTAGCTTCTTGAAACAGACCATGCTTTGTCTGGAACTTTGCATTTTGTGATGCTCAAAAGGTGTAAATTCTACAAAAGTAACCTGACTCAAGATGCAAGTCTCCCAAGAAAGCTGGGATGGCAGGGAAGAAGGCGGGCTGGTCTGTCTCATCTGTGGCATTGTGTGAACTTGTATAGGCTTGGCTGCTGCAAAGTCCTACTGCTATGGATTTCATTTCTCTCCTTCAGGGCTGTCCTTGTGCTAGCAGTGCAGGTCTGTGGCTAGCTTTGGGGTTTTGGTTTTGCTAGCTCAGGTCAGTGTGTGTGGTGACTGTTCAGCCAGCTGGATGAAACCCATTGTTTCAGCTGGGTGAAAGCAGAGGGCAGGAGCAGTCCCAGACCTGCACCTTCTGCCTGCCTGATCGTGGCAGAGCACTGCATGCAGCACAGGGACTGCTGCCATCGAGTCTGCTGTCATCATTAGAATTTCTCAGCTGTACTATTTAGTCTGTTGCAGTAGCTAAACAAAATCTGCATCTTCTGTTTCATAATCTGCAAATGAGGGTGCGGAAGCTGTTAATGAACTGTATTTGGACTGAAGGAAGTTTGGGACTCTGAGCAGTGCGAATGCCCTTGCTTCATGCTGGGAGGCTGCTTCTACACCCAGACAGCACACATCTAACAGGAGGTGTGCCCATTGTCCTGCAGCAGGTTGTACTGGGTATATTCTGCTAACCCTGCAGGTGCTACAGTACCTGAAAAGAACAATGATATGTATAACCTGAAATGGAGATCAAATATGTACATAGAGTAGCTGTTCTTTGCAGTCTTCGAAAAGTTTTCATTTTTGCTAACTAGTTCAATTGGATTTGTTTGCTAAGGTAAAATTGACTTGCCCAGGTCAGTTCCAGCTATTTTCTGGACCAGAGGATCCCATGGGAATTAATGTTACTGCTTGTAAAAGTTAATGTTCCTAATAGGCATTTAAGTGAATGGCTTTCTGGGAAGACCTCGTTACTTTCAGGGGGACACTATGTGTCTGTACTAATGTAATTCAAAGCAGCTTGAGATAAAAAGCTTGGTCTTAATGTTGCTCTTCTCCAAATGGTTAGAACCAATGTTTTGAATATTTTAGAGCCCCATCAAGACAATTATTGTAACGTGCTTGTTCGTTTAGATGCCTGTGCATTGATTCTGAAGTAATGTTAATGATGATGTTCCACAAACAATGAACATCTTATAAATGAAATGTTACTGCAGTTTGCTTTACACTGTCAGGGGCAGTCTCAGTGCTGCTTCACAGGTGGGATTTCCAGAGGAGATGATGGCTGGGTGAGGCTTTCCCAGTGCTGGAGAACTACTGGGGCGTTGGTTCTGTGTGAGAACCGTGGCACAGACTGCTGATTTGACACTAACATCAATCTCACGGTGTGCGTGTATGTGAAAGTTGATATGTGTCAAAGCATGGTATGTATAAAAACCAGGCACAGGGAGGGAGAGCAGCTGCTTCAGATATACAGGCAGGCTCTGCAGGGGAAGGCTAAAACAGAAGACCTTGACTCTGAAACGACGGGTGATGTAATTGCACATGCTGTGCTCAGGACAGAGATGCAGGTTGCCCCGATCCTCACAGGACAACAGAATGGCATTGGTAACTTCAGGCAGAAGTTGGACATCTGATCAACAAGATCAAAATATTTTCCTTTCAGAAGTTAAATGCTGACGAGGTTGCAGCATTTATAAGCTAGTTTTTTTGCTTGGGCTTACAACTCACAAGTTTGCTGTCGCATCTTTTGTCTTCGAAGGCAGGTTTGTAATAGTCTTTTTTCTTCTTTCCCCCCCGAAGGACTTGAAGAAAGCAGGTTTGCTGATCTTTGCTAACAAGCAAGATGTTAAAGAGTGTATGACAGTGGCTGAAATCTCTCAGTTTCTGAAGCTGACTTCAATTAAGGATCACCAGTGGCACATTCAGGCGTGCTGTGCTCTAACTGGAGAGGGGTAAGGGTTATTCTCTGTAGCAGGGCAGTCTTGAATGATTTTGGTATTTTTACTGTGGTAGTCAGTTCTAACACATTGCTCCCCTTTCAGTGATAATGCTGCACTTACTGTGTTCTGAATGCAAAAATCTGACATAGGAACAGAGAGATCTGATAACCAGCATTTACAGGAAACTTGCAATCTTGACTCTCAGAAACGTAGTTTTAAGTGACTGACGCCTAATGAAGATGGGTGTAGGAACAACCTCACGTTTTTCATTGGTCTGTTAAGACTAATCATAATGAGAGGTAACTTCAGTGCACATCTGTAAGAGCTGAAGTCTTCTATACATAGATGGCATAGTAAGACCTGAAAAGAGTGAATTGTTTCTGGAAATGCTGCCTTCGGTCAGAGTTAGAGTTCTCGAGAAGAATTTGATTGTTCGTATGAATTGGTGCTGTGGAAGTAATCATCTTTGAAGTTACCCTGAGGAGTGCAGCCATTCCTTACACATTCTCTCTCTTTTTTACAGACTCTGCCAAGGACTCGAATGGATGATGTCAAGACTAAAGATCAGATGATTTTTAATGACCCCTTTGCACAGACACTGCTTAAAAAAAAAAAAAGCTGAACCTGTGGTTACCTTCACAGTGGCAGAATTGCTGGGTTAGGTGTATTTATAATGAACTGATTTCAACTTTATTTTCTACGTAGATGCACACACAGATGTACATAAATTCAGACCGTTCAGCAAAAAGAAAGATGCAGGTGATGGCTCAAGTTTGTTTTCCTGGTTGTTTTCCTCTGGAGACGCGTGTAAAAGTGGTGATCCGCCTTCCTTCCGAGATACAGCCACTGACAACAGTCTGATGCTGAGTGTGGTGAAGATGAAGCAAGAGAAAGAACTTATGCTTTGGGGTTTTATTATTACATTGTAGTCCTCTCTAGTCAAAGATGTGGCTTCGTTATTTCAGTAAATTAGCAAACAAATCAATGGCATAGATACCAACTTTCCAGTATTTTTAAAGTTACTGATGTTACAAATGCAAAACTATTTTCCTGTATGTATACTGTACATATTTGTGTATATTTATACCTCGATTTTAGGTTAATTGCAATCTCTTCAGACCAGTGTGTAAAGCTGAATCAGTATGTTGACAGCAGTACTAACATTTCACATTGCCAACGTGTCACAACTTCTTTTCCTTCATTACCTGTGTGGCTGTAATGTCCATCAGACACTTGGCTCACCACAACTTTATAAAGCAAGTTCTCTCTTAAGAAAACTGCTTGTTTCTCACATGATTTTTCAGTTTGATTTTTCATAGTGGGTTGGGGCATAAGGATTCACCTTCAAATTACAGCATCAGCAAACGGTAAAAATTTGCCAAAGAGTTTTGAAACAAATTTTCTTCTAATCATCATTGGATTAGATGATTCCAAAAAATGCATGTCACGATGTTCTGCGTTACTGCTTTACTTTTTTGGCAGCACATGTTCATTTGTGATTCAAGACTTGTAGAAGTACCTTTAGCTCTCATAAAGGGAAGAAGTTTGTGGGTTTTTTTTTTTTTTTTTTTCCTTCCTTAACCAAAGAGGAGAGAGGAAAGTATATTTAAAAGTCCCAGTGGAATCTTACAAACTAGACGGATGCTGTAGTGTTTTTCAGAGGAAGAGGTACTCTTCTTTGATAGCATCAAATGTATGTATATATCTACATGCAGTGGTTGGAATTGGGATGGGGAAGGGGAGTGAAGTAGAAGACACTACTTGAAAAGCTGTGAGTGACCCCTTGATCATGTTCCCACAGAAGTTCCAGGGCAGCACTTGCTGTGAATATAACTCCCTTGCACGGTCCCCAGGTGAGTTACAAGAAAGTGTCAAACACTGTGATGGTCTTTTCTCCCTGTGGTATTTCATGGGTTGGTTGTTCTGTACGGAGGCTCAGAATTACCATGTTAAAGGATAAAGGCTCTTCAGTGGGACTGCAGTTGGATGATTTGAAATATTACCAGTGTTGTAAAAAGGATACGTAGCCTTAATTGCAGGCTTTTATGTTGGGGTTGTGTGTTGGAAGAGTATAGTAAAATGAAATAAAACTTCGTTTAAAATGCCCTT
This sequence comes from Meleagris gallopavo, assembly GCF_905368555.1. Lineage (NCBI taxonomy): Eukaryota > Metazoa > Chordata > Aves > Galliformes > Phasianidae > Meleagris > Meleagris gallopavo. Next base: position 34,961,992 of record NC_139410.1, on the reverse strand, counting down.
CACTTTCTTAGCTCATACAACTGATAAGGATGGAAAAGACATTTTAAAGAACAAGCTTGAATTGAACTTTCTGATGTACTCATCTTTGGCTGTGGGGTAATGTAGTCAGTGCACCTGCTCTGCATTTGCCTGCCTCGCTAGAGATCATGTTGTGAATGTGTGGGAAAAGAAGGGAGGCGATTTCAAAGGTCTGTTTTAACAAAGGCAGGTAAAGAATTTAACTTCTTAATATATTAAATATATTAAAATAATATCTTTATGATGCTCACTGGCTAGGGAACCTGCTGTCTTTGTTAAGCATTTTAACGTGTACATGCATATCTTTCTGGTGCATGCACATAGATATTGGTATGTAACTGGTGTGTTGCAAAATGTACAAATGTTTGAAGAAATAACAATTTAATGCACAGATGACTTACTCAGTTTATCTGATGGTATCTTTGGGAACTAAGCTCTGTGCACTCTTGCATATAAAGTGGAAGTGTATTCTAGTCCTAAAGAAAAAGCAGACATGCTTATAAACCTACGTGTCTGGTTTTCGAGTCTTCTGTCTTCCCTTTCATGCCTTCAAAATAGTTTGCTTTAGTGTTTTGCAGTACTGTACACTGTTGCCTGAATCTGTGAAGGTTGTGTGTTGGTTTTTTTGTTGGTTTTCTAAGACAAGAAGTTCTTCCTGTTAACAGAGGAAATACCGTGGAGCAATTTCTTTCTGGCTACTTCTTGATGGAATTTGCTGCTGACTCCTTCACTTAAACTAGTAGGACAGTGTCCAGATAATGAAAGAGTGGTATTTTTTTCCAGGTGTAGCATATGTTGCAACCAGACACCTTATATTTACATTGACTCTCCTTCTCCCCCTCAGTATCCTGGCCACTGCCACTTTGTGTGCCCTCAAAGGTACTGCATGGTTTGCTTCATCTCTGTCTCCCAAGTGGCAGCCGACCCCAGCAGGGAGCTGAGAGTAACTGCACACATGAGATCTGCCTGTTAAAACAGTGTCTGGTGTCCTTATGAGCTTGTAATCTGAAAAGTAAGTAGTTGCATTGCAAACCGAACAGCCTTAACTCAGCTATGAAAGTATCTAATAGATCACATAGAATCGTGAGGCTTCTTTTCTATCTCTTTCTGATGCCACTGCACTCAAATCTTGTGTGCTGACAGTGCTTACTGAAACATCACATGTCTGTTCTTCAGCAGTGTGCAGGAAGCAAAAGCAGATGTGCCTGCCTTGTACATGCTAGGTTTGCAGTCTGTAAGGAGGACAGGTTTATGTAGTAGCTGGGCAGCAGTTATCACCTCTTGGTGAGCAGAGGGAACTCTTCCAGGTTCTCACACATCCAGCAGTGGTTGTGATCTCACTGAAAGTGCAGCAAAACTAGTGAAAGCAAGGGGCTGCATCCCACTGTTACAGCAAAAGACTCTGTGGAAGTGTCTGTCTGCCAGAAGGCTCCTGATGACAAGAAGTGTATTTACTCACATTCTGAGGAGAACATGAGATGGTTTTGCATGTATGTTCCCTCACGATAGTGTTCTGGCTGTGAAGGTCTTTTCCTAGGCATGCTGCCTTTCGAGAAATATTAAAAATATTTTTCAAGTTAGTCATGAAATAGAAGAAATCCTTAAATTTGGTCATGGAGGAGAAAAGAGACCAAACTCCTGAAGCCCTTTTCATGCACTTCTTGTTTACAGTTGTTTTCCCTGGGGGACACTTCATGACTTTTTGCACAGCTCTGCTCATAGAAAAGCGAGTTAACTTTTCATCTCTGCTGCACAGAGTTTCTCACAGTTATTATTTGGAAGCAATTGTCCTAATGTGAGTTGTTATCTTGATTTGTGTTGCATCTGTTTCCCCCCCTCTGCATTGTGTTGGGTTTCTTTCCCTTTGTTCTTCATCCCTAGGGTAATTTACAGAAGGTGGCAGGTGTCTTTTAAAAACATGTTATTGAGGTTTGTGCTATAGAACAACACCAGCAAACAAAATAGCAGTGCAGCATGTTTCAGTATTCGAGTATCAAGGTGTTTCTTTTGGTTTAGCACATGACAAAGTTGGCACGTTGGCTGTACTCAGTGTTTGTCCTGTAAGCTGAAAATCACACAGGTTTTAAATTGTGAGGAAAGGTGGGAAATTCTAACATAGATCTGCTGGGCCTCCCTTTTAAAATTCTTTTTCTTATTTCAGGGAGGGTTACTGTTTTCCTATGCATTAAATAGTGTGTTCCCAGATGTGTGTTCATGTGTGAATGCTGATATCTGATAGGCACCTACTACAGTCTGTGCAGCCCAAGTGCCTATAACTAATGAACTGATCTGTTTTTTCTTTGTGTGCTGAATTTTCCATTCACCTTAAAATAGACACATATCTATGAGTTTGTAAACAAGTGTTCTTTCCCTTCCTATGCCCTGGTTTTGTCATTGACTGGTGTTACATTTTAGTTCTTGAAGCCTTCTATCCTCTACATTCCAAGCACTTTCCATTTATCACGTGGCTAGCTTTCCTTGTGAAAGGAAGCTATCCATTTGTCTGTGTATTTTTCTTCAAAGAACTGAGTTAAAATAAATTAATCCAAGAATACATGGTCTTGTAAACCTCCTTATTTAAGTAGTTCTTTTTAATTGGCTAATAAAACATTAACTTTGCTACCGCCAGACTAATTATGTCTGACAAGTCGTTTCTCAGCTAATTCAAATGAATGTAGTATTGAGCTTTTATACAGTGCATCATGGAGCATTATGGGATAAGAACGATGTGGCGTTGTGAAGAATGGCACTGAGAAAGGACGATGTCTGCATGTAGTCCTGGTCTTTTGTAAGTCAGTGCAGTGAGCATGTGAAATGCAGAGAGTGAGGAATTAGAAGTGGTTGCCACTAACTTGTTTTGCATTGTTGCTTAGAATCATAAGCAGAAATGGTATCTTTGCCTTACAGGGCTTTTGCTGGTTAACTTTACTGTTGCACAGAAAGTGTTTTTGAAGTTCACATCGGATAGTGGTCATTATTTATAAGAGGATCATCCCCATATATCGACCTCTATCCTTTCAGGCCAGATTTCTTCTGAGCAGAGACACAAGTTGGGTGTTGGGGTGGTTGTTTTTTTTTTTTAAGCTTTTCTTATTTGTGAAATTGGAAGACTTGTCTGCTACTGAATTAATACAAAAAATGCTGCTTTCCCTTGAAGCTGTAATTCATTCTTTCCAAATCATCATCAGCTCAGTGTTACTCTTGTCTAAATGCTTCCTGTATCAAGCACCATGGAGGGCAGAACAGTCTCCTGCTACAAAGAGAAGATGTGCTCTTCTGCTAAGAGAAACAAACTCAGATTGGAGAGGCTGAAAAATGCAGGAGCTGTGTGATAGAGGAGGGCTAGGTGAGGCAGGTCAAACCGTGTCCATGCAGAGCTCGATCTGAGTGTTTTCAGCATGCCCTCCCCTGTTGTTACTGTGTGCTTTGCCAAAACCTTTTGTCCTGCAGCGTGGTCCCACCATGCAGGCTGTGAATGATGTGCTTTATTTCTATTATATTCTCAGTGGGTTTTTTCATTTTAGTTTTGATGTGAAGTTACATCCATATGGGTATGTATTAATGATGTTTCTAGGGTCATATTTACTTTGATTGCTTGCATTTTGTACTTCTCTTTCTTCAAATTTTGTCTTGAAAGAAATTCATAAAATCCATGGCTAGCTCTGATACTGCAATAAAACTTCATTCCAGAACACATGAAATCATTGCTTCAAATTAATACGAGGAGTTATGGGCTGGCTTGTCTTGGCTTGAGCACTTCTGTGTTTTAAATGTAATCAAATCTATTAGAGTGATTGAGCTACAACTTTATAAAGCTATTTATCATAGCCAAGTTCATTTGTGATTCTCTTTTATAACTTTTTCTGAAGTTTTATCAGAATATTCCTCAAATTGTTTCCCCCTTTACCTCTTTCTGTCGTTCTGGCTTGTGAAACCTGGTGTGAGTGGAGCAGGAAGGAGCTCATCTTGTTCTTGTAGCTCTTGTTTGAAGGGGTGAAATATACACAGCTTTGCCCTTAACTGCTGGAGGGGCCCATGCAGGTAAGAGGCTGTGTACAATCACACATACACATTTATTTATAACCTCACAACTGCTATCCTTGGGAAAACTACCAGTCCTTACTGTTCTAAGATGAAAACACTGGTCAAAATGTTGCTATTTGTGTTATACCTTTTGCGTGCATGGTAGGGAAACTTCTCAGAGCAAATGTATGATTTCCCACACGGTTATAAGGGTTTGTCCAGGCATCATGTGGTGTGGAGAACTGCTTGGCAAAGCTGTGCTGATGGCGTTTATGCTGGGAGGTCACTTGGTAAGAAGTGCGTCTGCTGGTTTTAAATAGAAAAGAAAATGGATTTAATGGCGGAATGTTCTTTTCCTTTAGAAAATACTGAGTTGTAGTGGTGTATTCACATGTTGCACGCCAGTAGTGCAGCCCTGGGCTGTTGGGGTTACAGGTACCTGCTTAGAAAGCAAACGGGGTGAAATTGAAGCTGCTTTAAGGAAAAAAAAAAGAAAAAAAAAGGCATGTGGCTGCTCCAAAGGTATGCTGGTGGTCAGCGCTGGAGCTGGAATTCAATCTTGTTCCATGGGTGTTAATTTTGGACTTGTTGCTCTATTTCTGTCTGCACAGTGCTTGTGGCCATGTGATAATCTCTCAGATAAAAGTAATGCACAGACAGGTGTTCACCGAGCTTAGATATGTACAGTAACTGCATGCTGCCTCTGTTACAATGGCGTGATGGACAGCAAAGTGCTCTCCTGTGCTGTTCTTCTGCCTGCTGTCTGATGCGAGTCTACAGATTGCTATGTTAGTCCAGAAAATACACACAGAAGTATTTTGGAAGGGTTTTATTCCTGTGTATTGTGTTGTTAGTGATCAACACCTTCATTCCTGCACATGAAAATAGTTGGCCACTGCAGATCTCCAGTCACTTCCCCTCTGCAGCCAACAGCTGAGTATCCTGCATAGAGCAGAGCCTTGCCTTAGTCATTATCATCTTCCTTATGGACATGGAATTGATCTTTTTAAAAGAAAAATACTCGGTTGCTTTTTGGCTTTATTTTTCTTGTCTGTGTGAATGTTGAAGACTGCTGTGCTCTCTTTAATTGTCTTTGAGTTAAACCATCCTAACTGTTGGATCCTGTTACCACTTCTAAAAGTACAAGTCATGTCATTACTGCTGTTGCACAGTGGACTTTGATTTATTCCAAGTATTTCATGCATTTTTTTCAACATGATATTGAATTAGATGCAAAAGTACAGGATTGTTAACATCTTGGGAGCCAATACTTGTTATCAGCCTTGTTCTGTCTTGCTTTTTGCCTCATTTTTCAGAACTGGAAGGCATTTTTTTTCCAGGTGTGTGTGTGTGTATATGTGTGTGTAGGCAAACTACTGGGGTCATGCAAAGTGATGCAGATCTTGGAATACCAATATTTTGTCTAATTTCTTTGTACATACAGTCACTATGAATACAGGTACTGTTGAAGACTTGCTTTTGAGGTCCTTGTACTGCTGAATTCCAAGAGGCAACCCCATTGTAACCTATATGTATAGCTTTAAAACATGACTTGTTGGATGCGTATTAGAGCTGTATAAACAACTAATAAACATTATTGTTTGTATTAAGATGGATACCTTACCTCTTCATTTTAGATTATCCATACCATTTTCAGAGCAGGTTTGACATTTTTTTTCCTCTGTGTGTATATGTAAATGTTCATGTATGTGTGTATATATACAGGAATGATTTAGAACTTGATGCACTGCAAGATGTGGCACAGTACACCAGCAGAGCTGCTGCTCTTGGCAGCAGTAGGTGAGCACTGCTTTAACTCCACGAATAGCAATTTGGGCAAGTCTGATCCCACCTGCTGTGCTGCTGCCTGCCCAGCTCCGTGTTGCTGGCCAGGAGCTCAGAGCTTGCACAAGCTCCTTTTCAGATACACCATAACCTCCCAGCAGCAAGCCCTGCTGCAGTGTGCCCTGTGGTGAGGAGAAGGAGGTGCTGTGGGCTGTCCTGTGGGACAGAGGTGAGTGCTGGCTGGCCTGGTACGTTGGCTGGACACCCTCCATGTGAGCCTGTGCATGTCAGTAAGTGTGCCCTTACTGCTGCACAGAAAGGCAGTGCCTTTAGAAAGTACTTGGTTGTAAATCCAATTGCTTTGTAGAGTGAGAAGTGTTTATTTTTGAAAGGCTTTAAACAATGTTTTACCAATGTATTGGAGCACCAGGTGCCCTTGTTGGTTGCAGATAGTGGTAAGCAGTGTGGTCATGTAAGTAAGTAGTGGACAAACCCAAATCTCATTTCCTCCAAGGTGCTTCAGGTGCTGTAATATTTACACTGCCATAAGTAGAGAAGTTGATAAATGAAGTCTTGGATTTGATGCGTGGATCTTCATAAGAACTTTGGGATCTTATTTTTCATCTAGACTTTAAAAAGAAGGATGAATTTTGTTAAGAGCACATTTACAGGCAAGGAGAAAGCTGCTTTCCAAGGCACATTGGTTTATTTGCTTTTCTCTCCCCACAGAGCTTCTTTTGCATGTCTGCCAGGTGCATGAGGGAGAACTCAACACTGCTGGGAGAACGTGGTAATGAATTGCTACTTGTGTGCTGCCTGTGCCTGCTGACAGCTAACAGCATGGACAAGGTAGAATTGTTCCTGTAGCTTTTCTACAAGGCCTCAGAAACCTACTCACCATCCTCCATCCTCTGCCCAGACCCTTATACATGCTGCTCATCACCTCTACACCTCAGCATAGAAATGAACCTGTGCCATTGCTTCAGCAGGAGGCAAAGTGCTGCCTTAAAACCAGCTGGTTTTATACAGATTGCTTTGGGCAGCAGGTGTAAAGCTTTTCATCTGCTGTGAAACAGAATCATTGTCAGTGCAAAACTTTTGAGTAAGAGTAATGAAAGAAATACAGGCTGGGATGTGGTAGAGGTTTATGGAGACACAACTCCTGCTGTTGTTGGTTTTTCTGCTTCTTGGTGACGGGAAGGTTTCAGATGCAGGCCATCTTTCCCACACTGTCACCAGTTGCCAAGCCTGCTCTTCCTCTCATGTAGTATGAGTGGATCCACCGACACAGAGGAGCATGGCTGGAGCTGCTCCAGTTTACAGCTGCTTCAGGTTTTCTGCCAGTCACATCTGGATCAAACCCAGGATTATCAGGCGTTTCCATGCACCAGTGTTTGCATGCTGCTCTGTGCTCCAGTCCCAAAGCCCTGTGAATCGTCTCTGCAGCCACTGCTTGTCTGGCTGCTCCTCCTGGGCTGCTTCTTTCCAGCAAGGCCAGATGGGGGCAGAATCCTCCTTTTTATTGTAAATCCTTTAAAAAAAAAAAAAAAAAAAAAAGCAAAAAAAAGCTTCCAGTTTGAAGGAATCGAGCCATCCCCAAGGTGCCCAAATCCTTCAAGCCTGCACTGCCACCAGAAGAAATCGTCTTCCTTTCTGTCCTCACAGCACTGCTTGTGTACCTGAGCACTGAGGATGGGAGACCTAAATCTGTGCTAAAACTACTTTTATTTGCAATCTGTTGAAATCTGTTTCTCTGTGTTGTTCAGACTGTTGAAACAAGCTCTAGGTGGTGAGGATCAGAAGACGGGAGGTCAATGGAACGGTGGAGCTGTGGCTGCTGGGAATCGCCTCTACCTGCCTTTAGGAAAGCAGATCCCACCTTTCACCTATGGCGTCATTTGGGTTAATTTAGGTAATTCCTGTGCCCTGACAGGGGCTTGCTCAAGGCACAGAAAGTGTCACCACTGGCAGAGCATTGCCCTCAGCATCCCATTTTGGGCAAACAAGGAAAGCTTTGTGTGGAGAGCCAGGGATGTGCTAGACTCATCTTCTGCTGTCTAACCCCAACATGGCAGTTGTTAGCCCAGGTCCAATGGCACCAGTAGCTGCAGCCAAAGACAGCAGTCCCCTGGAGGTGAGCAAGAGGCAGCTCCATGCACTCATTCCCTCATTCAGCTCCTTCTTTCCCCAATAACACACACCCCGTGTTGAAGCTGTGGAATTGCTTGGAAGGTTTCCATGCACTTCTGCAGGCTTTCTTTGCAGTGCTGAAAGCTTCAAGCAACTGCAGCCTCCTTCAGCAGGGAGCTCTGCTCAACACTGAAAACTATTTGCTTGAATTTAATGTCAGTGGCAAAAAAAAAAAAATCAGTAAACAAAAGTATTTCTTCCATACGTGATGCTCAGAACTCTGTGGGTTAAAGCACTTCTGCAGGAGTTACCTTGATTGTGAATCTTTGTAGTGCAGTGCTGAAACCGAAGGTGATGTGCTGCAGTGTGAAGCACTTGAACTCGATGTAACCATGCCTGCGTTGTGCCTCATTTTCAGACTGGGAAGTGAGTGTCTGCATTAATCCATCCTGCAGTGAACATCTGCCCCAAGGAGCAGAAGCCAGACTGAAGCTGGGGCACAACAAGATGTGTCACAAGAGATTCCCACACCTGGATAAGTCGTCTCCTCTGAATTGTTTCCTATGCAGCACCAATCCCATTATATTCTGCTCAGCACAACAAGCAGCCACGCTCAGCACTGCTGCCTTGGTGGCAGTGCTTTGCTGATGGCCATTGCCTGCAGAGCATCTGAGCCAGAGCAGTTCTGCAGCTGCTTCTGTCCATCCACCCTCATAATGCTGCTTTATAAAAAGATCCATGAAGTCATCAGCGTTTGGCCTGCCGTGTAATCATTCCCAAGAAAATGAGCTGAAAGACTGCCAGACTCAGTGAAAATTTTAATGAATACAGTTTTGCTCCTCCTCGTTTCCCTACTGTACAGGAAAGCTGCATCACTGAGCCTCTTACAGAGTGAGGTGAGATGGGGAGATCAGGACAGGACAGCAGGGCCATCAGCCATACAGGTGGTGTGTGTGGGCAGGGACACCTGAGTGCTGTGTGGTGAGCAGAAGGATGGGGCTCAGAGTTCTTGAGCCTGGTGGTACCAGTGCTAAAAATGCTGTGTAGTGAAGGGTGAAGAAATTGTATTTTGTATTTTTTTTTTTTTTCTTTCCTGACTGTTTCTTTTTAATCCATCTTTGGTGTGAGTTATATTGGTAAAATCACATTTGTGTCACTGAGGGAAGCATCAGTGAAGAACTTCAGTTTCTAGAAGTCAGTATAGCTCATGAGCTCCTGCAAATGACACTGGAGTCTATTGCTCTTAGTACAGAGGGGCACAACACCCGATGAGTTAAATATTACTTGTGGTGCCATTCCTTAATGCAATGAACAAGACTTTACTGACTGCACTAATGAAGCTGTTATCTTATTGTCTGGTGCCACCACAGAGGTGAGCAATACGAGCAATGGAGGCCTGCTTGTGGCTGCTTAGTGCTGGTAAAAACAGTCCGGAGGATTTCTCATGGTGGATGCTGCATCAATGACCTGTGTGTTGTGTTAATGACCTTTCATGGAGCGGTCTGCCACTGGGAACTGCTTCTGCAAAGCATTACTGGCCACAAATTACGACTCCTAATATTTGATGGACTGCTGCAGATTGTATTTCAGGATATGAGATACCATCCCAGCAATGCAAGTTAGGAATGCTAAGCATGTTGCAGTCCTTCCCCTTCATTGTACTGTTGGAGGTGTTGGTAACCTTACGTAGGAAATGTGCTAAAAGAGCAGAGAAAAGGGAGAGATTTCTAAGAACAGCTCTTAAAGACGCTGGTTCAGTAAAGTCCATAAGACTTTAAGATAAGATAAGATTGCCACGTGCTGCTCTCATTAGTATGTAGGCTATCACTTTGAAAGAAGCTCTTATAAAGCCATGACTTTATTAGCCAGTTATCAAGTTGGCATTTTTCAGGTTAAGGAGACTCAATGTCCATAAATGGACATCGATGGGAAGATTTAGTGATCAGAGTATCTCTTTGGGATCAAAGTGCTTTATGCGCAATGCTAATCTTGATCTTTTCTGGCAGTTCTTGTGGTCATGCCCTTCAATGACTCCTTTAGAAGCCCATGTCTCTGCTAAATTGCATGCATGCTATTTCAGTTGGTGTGTGAGCCAGCTCACAGTACTGGGGTGGCAGAGGGATTCCCAGCGAGAGAGACCAAGCATCAGTGCATGATGGTGCTTCATGAATGAGCTCTGCACAAATCTGAAAACCCCTTGGAAGGACGGATGCCACAAAGAAGACAGGTAGTAGCATAGTTGTACTGAAAAGGCAGCAGAGGTGATGTCAGCTGAGGGACTGGTCATGATTTCTGCTGAAGGCAAAGACTGTTCAGCTCTGTCCTTGCATCTCGCATGACCTCTGCCAGGAAATGCCTTTACATGATGGTTGTTTCTGTTCATCCATTTCTCTGTTGCTGTTGGGATGATGTGGAAAGTTGGCAGTGCTGTTCAAAGCCACATGAAACTTTCCTGCTGCCAAGCTTCGTTAGAAATAGACTTAATGTGATGACAATAACTGATCTGAATGTGGACTGGGATATAAATGAACTTGGGCTGCCTTGTGTTTTCTCAATAAACGGTTTCAGCTCATTCCATAAGAAACCACAGAAGAACTTTTGAATTCACTGTCTCTGCTCAACGTGGATGCAGCTGGGGGAAAAAAAAATACAAGCGTACTGAAACCAATAGGAGGTTTGAAAAGTCCAGGCAGAACTACATCTGTGACAAAGCTGGGCTGTGCCACAGCAGCTGCTTTGTGACTGTTGAGGAGGGCCACCAAGAAATGATTTCTTCAGTGAGTTAACCACAACCACAATGCACCTCAAGGCGTGAAAGGAAAAGGGATCATCAATGCCAAGAAAGAGTGGGCACCAAAAAGGAGATGTGCTGTAGTTTAGTTCTCATCCACGCTGCTCACACAAAGGGAGAAGAATTATCTGCTGATGGTGTACCTGTGTGACCCAGAGGTTCTCAGCCCTGCAGCCAGCAGTCCTGCTGCTGCACCTCTTCCCCTCTGCAGCTGCTGTTGGCTGTTCATTACCCATCATCCTGCATATAGGGCAGCAGCTACAACTCTCAGAGTAGTTGCTGTGAGTTGTGATTTGCAGCAGTGGTAATACTAATGACAAAGTTTGTTAAAAGAGCTGTGTTACCTTCACTGCATAACAGTGAGGCAGAGGCTTGCCAAAAGGATAAGTGCTGCAGACAGCGTACGAACTGAAATTCTGGCTGCTAGACGTGGCTTTTCGCTGGGATTTACAGTTGGTGTTTGTACCTCTCTTCTAAAAATATATAAGTTTATTTATCTTATAAATAGAATGAAAGGGAAAAGATATGAAAAGAACCTCCCCTTCCTTTCCTAGTCCACACCAATATAAATTGTCTTTCCAAAAGCTAGAAATTCTGACTTGCATATCAGTGCAATGAGCACCGGTTTGGTACCGTTCAAGATATCATCAGTATCTTCTTTGTTCCTGACACCTACCTGCAAAGCCCTGCTGCTGAATTGAGATTGTTAGCAGCAGAATTTAAGGAAGGAACAGTAGAGGCTGTGACAGGTACTGCCAAAGGAGAACTGCCCTTCATGCAAATGGGCAGACCCAGGCTGCCCAGAGCCGCATCCAGCCTGGCCTTGAATGCCTGCAGGGATGGGGCATCCACAGCCTCCTTGGGCAGCCTGTTCCAGTGCCTCACCACCCTCTGGTTAATGCTCTTCTACTAGAAATTGGAGTCCTGTATCCCAAGGTCATCAAACATTGCCTTTAATGCTTGTTTGGATTTTCTGTCAGAAAAGAAGCAGTGACTGCAGTTTCACCAATGAAAGCGGTGGTGAGTGGTAAACAAAAGTTGTGTCATGCAGATTGCCTAACAATCTGATTGGTGAAACAGCATTTCCTTGTCTCAGAAACATCAGGAAGGATGAAATTTAGTTTTGGTTTCACACCAATATTCTCCTCCTTGCCCCTCTTCCTGCAAAGGCTATTTGACTCATGGCAAAGCGGTCGCTTTCAGGAGTGTATTAACCAGCATCAAAAAATAAACAAGAAGATGCTGCAGATGACTTAATCGTGGCATTCTGATTGCATTGCCTCTGGGTATATTACTTGTTATGATCTAATCTTTTCTATTAATACTTGAAGAAAGATGATCAGTAGCACAACAGTAACAACTGAAGTTCATCTGTTTAGAACCTGTAACAACCAACCAACCACTCCTACAGCACTGCCATCATAAAACCACGTTTACAAATATTTGTCTGGGTTGGCTGGCTATGTGATATTGAGACTGGTATAAAAAAAAGCTTCTGGTTGTTTTTGTTGTCTTTTACAAATATATGGGCATTTCAAATTGTAAGGAATGGAAGCAAGAGAAGGTTCTCTTTGTGTCCTTTTTTTAGTTTGTTTTTAGATTTCTAGTGAGTTAATTAGTCAGCTGTTAATGAATTACAAAACCATTCATAATTAGATACTGACTCCTCTCCTTCTGGGATCAGCACAAAGCAGGGAGTCTGACTCACTTCTTAGTCATTTTGAAACAATTACAAGGAAGAGATGTTTGCACATGTGTCTGTGGTATGATGTGCACCAAACTGGTACTTTAACACATTGTTACATCCCTCACGTTTCACATCCCCATCTGTAAATGCTGAACCCGCACCTGCAGCTAATTAAAAGAAAGTTCAGTTGAACCATTAGAAATGCACAAGTTCAACTCACTTGTGTAAGCTTTTCTTTCCTTGAGTACAGTGGAGTCCTCGTGATGTGGCTTTTGCATAATTCTAAAATGATATACCACTTTTATCACATAATGAATAGAAGAAAAATAAGGCAAATATTGAGAAATGAAGAAGTTTATTTTTACAAGAGGGCCTTTTCCTTTGCTTGTCCACTTAAAACTATGCCTTAGTTATTAGGGTGCAAGAGAGACACTGCAGAGATGTGTGGTATGTATTCATTCCAAGTGCCGATATGTCTTTGCTCGAGAAATGCTGTATTGTCAAGTTAAGTATGATAGACTCATAGAATGGCCAGGGTTGCAAAGGCCCACAATGCTCATCCAGTTCCAATCCCCTGCTGTGTGCAGGGTCGCCAACCAGCAGCCCAGGCTGCCCAGAGCCACATCCAGCCTGGCCCTGAATTGGCACACAGATTCGGTACTCACATCCTGACGATGCCTTGCTCACGTGCTTCTGATACTGTAGTTCTGTCCTGGTGTGAATCGGTACCTTTGCACCTGACACCATCATTCAGCTCATTCCAAATCTAGAAACCACAGATAGTCAAGCCCTTATGGGCTCTCAACCTGCTAAGCATTCCTTGGGAAAAAACACGAGGTAATGATCTGCCTTGATATTCATGCAGACTTCAGCGTCTTTGCACTATGCTGGCACTTGCAGCACACGTACCTTAGTGATGTGACTGCTGCAGCTTGTAGCAGGTCGTGGCTCACGCACCCTGTCACTACAGGGACTCTCTCCCACCTGTTAAGAAACTGTAAGAAAAACTGAATAAAAGTAAATCTTTCTAACAACTTCCATAGGGAAATCAAGATTTTAATTTCAGTTCCTTCCAGCTCTTTCTTATAGCCTTCCTTATCCAGCAAATGATGAATGCTAAGGTAAAAGGGCGCAGTAAGACAAGGAGAAGCTCTTACCTGACTTCCTTTTCCCACCCTTTCTCTCTTTCACTATTAGTGGATTTTCTGTCTCACATTTCTACAGTGGTTCCCTCCACCATTTGGATCCCTGGAGTGCAAATGCAAATATTGCTCGAGAGTCTCCCAACAGACACCTCTGACAGCTAACTTAACAGGAATTATTTTACTTCCAAGGCTCTGGTGTCATGAGCTTTGGTTAAAGCTTTCCTACTAGGATGGTGTTTATGGCTTCTTGATGGTTCCAGCACTTTCAGGTTGAATATTAGCATCTCGCACGTTGTGTATTGTAAGCTAACATACATTTTGTGTCTGACAGTCTATGGTACACTTTTAGGTTTTTTGATAGAGATGGCATTCCAAGGGAAATTTAGTTCAGGTTGTAGACCCATAAATGCTAAAGTTCACTTTTTTTTTTTTTTCCCAACTTTTCTGTGCAAATTCTGGCAGGCAGAAAGGAAAGGTGAAAAGAATGAAAAGCTGATAATAATAGTCCAGAAATAGAGACAATGGCATGAAGTTGTATTCAAATATGTCCTTTTTCAATGATAGAATGTTTGTTAAGTCCGGGTGGTCTACTGATTAACTCAGGAGGTTAAATATAGCAGTTCTGATGTCAGTAAGCTTATCCACACAAAGGGCAAGACACAGAGAAGCCACATAAATCTCCAGCACAACAGATTTCCCATGTATTTTCAGTCAAACAGATGCAAAGATGTGAGATAGAAAGAAAGATAGAAAGTCTTTTGAATCAAGAAGTTCTCTTTCAAGGAGCAACTGCCAGCTTGCAGTGATATGTACTGCCTGAGCTTCATGATGGGGGATCCAGCCTTGGAGAATTAAAATTCTTCTGAAATCTGATGTGGAATCCAAAGAGTGATGCACTGTAAAAGAAATAGAAGGGAATTAATGATTAAATCAATACAGAAACGTTACTAACCGAGGGGTGGTTGTAGAAAGCTACATTTCTGTCTTACAGGAGTGGAGATACACAGCGTGGTTGCCCTTTAGTCTTTACGTATTGATCCTCCATACTTTGTCCTCTGTAAGGATCAGGCTCCAGCATTATGTCATGTATTTTTCATAGCTGGAATGCTGCCTCTCCAAAGGAACTCGAAAAGGCTCCAACTGTGGTTCTAGGGAAAAGGAAAAAAAAAAAAGCAGTGTTTTTGTATGTGAATGCTGTGTGCGTTAGGGGAGCAAGTACATACAGTCTGTTTTTTCACTGCTTTCATTATATAACTACTAATTAAATCAAGAGAATGCTGCACACTATTTCCTTCCTTTCTCCTTGCCAGAAGTGATTACTGTTCAATAAGTAATAATGACTGAATATTTAAAAGTGCTAAGAAAATATTTTCTGCCTTATAATCTTGGGCAATTTAAATGCAAAATATCTTCCTCTGCCTCACTCATCTTGCACCATTCCCAATTTTTAGTTCAGAACTGCTGAATATATGCATATGTATGTACTGTAGGTAAAGCAATCTGGCCTGGTGTGCTAATCTGTATCCAACCTGCCATGCTGTTATCTCCCAGCAGAACTTTCTTATTGCCTTTGAAATGCTTGTTCTCTGGAAAGTCAGGCTCAGGCTGCTGCTTTCTGAATATTCCAGCAAACAGTGGCTTGAAATCCAAGGTGCAGACGTAATTTTTCACTGTAAGTGGAAGCAATAAAAAAAAAATTAATATTAACCATTATTTTTCCATTTACCTCATGCATGCTCCACTTCAGCAAGTGATACTTGCTGATATTCCAGTATGAATATGCATCATTAGAATACACTCTAAGAAGTGAATAAGTAACAGCTAGCATAGTAGTTATTTTCCACAGTGAAGATATATTTACATGTGTGTATATATAAATGCATTATATATAAATACAGAATAACTTATCTATATTTAGGCAGGTGTGTAAATACCCACTTACTGCTGAGTTGTAGGTAAACACTGCAGTGAACATTAAACCTTCACCAAAACAGAAAAGTTGTGGGCTTAGGTGGAAATCACAGAAAATGCAGTTTGTTGGTCCCTGGGACATGGAGTTAAGGAGCAGAATGGCAAACACGTAAGTGTTATTTTACACGTCTAATCAAGGCAGCAGTTTGGAGGAAAATGACTCCATGAGTTATTTCAGGGATGCACACACACAGGAACTGGGTTACGGAGCAAGAGATGGGGCTGACATTCCTCTAGTGAAAATCCATTAATGTGCTACAATAAATTTCTGGGTATCTTCAAGAGGTGTTAAAAAAACTGAAGGATTTTTCTATAAACAGAAACAGTATTAAAAGGAGGAAGGATTACCCAGTAAAGCAAAATGGAAATAACTGAAAGCACATAGCTTGCTTTAAGGAGAAAGGGAAGGACATACAGCCCAGCAAAAGGTATAAAAATCCTTAGGAGTAGTAGATGAAACATTTCAACTGGATATAAATACTAACTTCTGGAAAGAGTTAAGGAACAAGAAGTTGCTTCTTATGGGCCTTTGACAATTACTTATTGAATTATGTGTTGTAGTACATGAAAAGAGAAGTTCAGTGGTGGTATTGGCTTTTAAGTGCACCTCCTTAAGGAGATAAAGCAATCCTGTAATCACAGGGGGCCAGATAGATGATGTAAAATGTCTCTTCTTTTATCATTACCATGATTCTGTTCCAAACCTGACCTTCCAAAATAATGCATTATAATTACTTGTCACTCAATCTACTTAGCACCTATTCTTAGTCTTTCTTCACCAGTGACACTGCTTTCTATTTATGTATATTCTTCTGCATGATTTCCTTTTTTCCTTGCAGTAGTCATTTTTTGATGGTTGGACTAGATGATCTTGTAGGTCTTTTCCAACGTTGGTGATTCTATGATTCTATGTTCCTAGGTCTGCTAATGAAACTACTGATATGTGATTTGCCTCAAATTATATTGATAAAACTCTTTACTTATGCTTAGGGGTGAAATTAAAGATAGACTTTTAGTACAAATTTAGTCTGAAGTCCAGACTCTTCTTTCCCTGATGTTCACAGATTCTTGAATTCGGACAGTTTTGATTCAGATACAATGTAGGAAGTAAATCTGTTTTGTCAGTACAAACTCATTCTTCCGATCAGTTCTGAAAAAAAAGAAGAATGCATTAAACTGTCTTAGATTTGGGATCCATTTCAGCAGAGCTGCTGAAGTGCAGTCTAGCTATGGCATGTTTTTGGTTTCCTCAGGAGCACAGGAGTGCCCAGCTCCCTTTTCTGTCATCTTGCTGAGAACAGGTGGCCTCCTTTGGGGTCACCAAGTATATTTAGGGCTGAAATTGGAGCGGGCTGGAGCCGCATTGGCTGTGCCACCCACGTGCGTCATCAGAGGTTGATGCAGCAGGCTTGCTCTCGCCCAGCACTGCTCTAGAGGGAAGACTGGAGAGGCTTTGCTCCTAAGGATATTTACCAGATGTTGCTGGTAAGAACATTTAATCACATTTCACTTCTAGTTCTTGTCCTAGCTGTTTCTTGATTCTGTAGGTTTTTCAGAGTAGCAGCTGTGCATTGCCCATGGGACTCAGATTTTCTGTCCGGCTGAATAACTGAATGATTGGAAATTGCAGCAAGAGGAAAGGACCTGAAATTGTGTTTTGGAAATGCAGCTGGTGGTTGGAATAGTGACAGTTGTATAGAGAGGTTCCCTACGTGCAAGCCCCTACTGCTGTTATATAGTTGTTAATAAACTTTGGCCTACTTTATCATAGGACAGGACAATGCATTGAATTATCCTTCATTTGCTTTAATGGTTAATATTCTGCTTTAACATTTTCTTTTTTCATTTCTTTTTTGTAATTTTTCTCAACACGCCAGGACTAAAAAGGGACAGTATTCCATGTTCCTATATTTAACCTGCCTTACTAGACTTCACTTGCCTCAGAAGGAATTGCTGTTTAGCCAGCTAAACAAAACCACCTCGTCATTTGGCAGTATTAGCTTACACGGCAAGTATCTTTGGACTCAGAACAGCTGTTCCAAAGCCTCATCCCCTCCCAGCATTAGAAACAGGACTGTATTCTCTGGTGGAAAATTATAACTGCGCCTGAAAGCAAAATCATTGTGTTAATTAATCAGTTAAGAGGTTTTTGACAGTCATCTGTATTTTGTAATTCAGCTAGTGTACGGATGGGGGAATGCAGAAATTGAAAGAAAAAAGCTACGAGTTAAAAGAACCCAAAGCACCTGCATAGGCTAATGCTCGGAAAAGCAAAATTGCCTCATTAACTTAAGGTTGCTTAAAAATATACATACAACCTTTTTATGCATTGCATTTTTACTTGTGCATGCATATAGTAGAATATGCAGATGAAGCTCCCATTCAAAGAGGAGTTTTAACAATGCAACAACATTATATGAAATAGTGATAGAGAAAAATCTTCATATTACTTTGCCATAATGAAAAAAGCCAAATACCTCAAGAAATCTCTTCTCTTTGATTTCAATTTTTATTTTTCACTTTTAATTTTCACTGAAACTTAATCCAGTGGCTCTCTATCATAATCTGAAACAAAGTAATGGTAGATCTCGACTTTAATTTTTTATGTTGTTCAAGTTCTTCCCTTGATTAGCCAATAATGGTGTAATAATCTCAGTAGTTACTAACCATGACCCATGCACTTCAAGAACTTGACTTCAGCTTTTAGTGTGGGCTAATACCGTATATTCACATTTTCATTTCCTGCATCACCAGTGAGCTGGGGAGAGACAGAAGAATACACTCAAAATGGAGGAAGAAGAATATGAGGAAGTTGTGGAGGTAAGAAGAAAATCTGAGAGTAGAATTTATTGTTTTCTGCCTCATGAATAGGAATATTAATTACTTCTTCAAGATGCTGCTCATGAACATAAATGGTTACTCATCGTTTGCTATTTGATGACTAGGGTATGATTAGATATGTATTAAATGGTTTGATGAGTAAAAGACAACAACAACAAATACTTGCTATCAGCAAAGCAAAATCTCTCTGGTTCCTGTCATGGTTTGTGAGTTTAAATAAGGATTGTAACCATTTCACACCGCCATCACAAGGTTCTGTGGTTACTCTCCTGCATAATTATAGATGCAGGGGCCATCTCTTTCCCCCTTGGCTTGCCCTCTGTCATCCAATCCATGGATGACTTTGAAAGCCCCTCTCTAGCTTGGCTTCTGCCTCTTCCCAGTGCAGTTTTCTCCTACCAACGTATCAGATGCCAAGATGGAGCTACACCTAAACCTGCAGATGTCTGTGGAGCCATGTCAGGCATTAATTAGTTGATTGGGCATTTAAACTAACAGTTTTATGATTAATTACTTAGTCTCAGTGACTGAATTAAAAGAATTCCCAAGAACTAGGGTAATTATAGCTCTCTGTGCCATTGGAATAACGAGTTTGCTATTGAAAGTGTATATAACATTAACAAAGACTTGCCACTTTATTATTATTATGAAATGAAATGAAATTTTGTAGTATGAAATGATTAAGTGGTTGTAATGAACTACTCAGCAGTTATTTGAGGAAAGAAATAAGATACTGCAAACGGCCATCACACAACTCTTACCTCCGCACCAAACCCACTGGGTTGCTGATTTCAGGCAGCATTCATTACAGCACTGGGTTCTGGCTGCCAGCTTCCAAAACTTCAATTAATTAATTAATCAAGTCAAACCGTTTACCAGCTAAACGTGTGAAATGAGAAACAAGCATTACTGCTCGACATCCATTTTAGCACACACTGCACAGCCCAGTCAAAAGGACAGCAGTCCTTCGTTGTTTCCCGTTATGAAGTTCCTTGAGATTGACTTCATGCTTCCTAACTATTATGTGATCTCTGTGACAAAATATTTATTTATTTCTGCCAATGCTTGTTTGTTGATGCTTGAATTACGGCAGGTTGGGCCCTATGTCTACACAGGCCTGCCTCGTTTTTCCTTTATTATTTTATTTCCAACAACTGCCTTCCTGAATGCAGGTCCCTTGGATCAACCCCCACAGTGCGTTCATAGAGAGAATTAGAGGAAATGAGGACGAGAACATGTGGTGCAATTTTACAGCAACTTGATACTTTGCTGTTTGTTTGCTTTAAATGAGAGCTCTTTTTTTATGTGAATGCCCTATTTCAAAAATATGAGTGCTCTATCAGAAATTTATCTTCTGAAAGGATATCGTTGGTGAATAAGAGACGACATGAAGGATTTTTAAGACATTTTTTCCTCCTCTGGAGCTCTTAATGTGCACTGAGCATTGCAGCCATCTGTGAGGTACTAACGACCTGTTACAGCTGAATAGCGGTCAGCGTGCAGAAAGTACCTCAAAACAGCCAAACGAGAGGTGATCTGAAAACACGGACAACCTCTCTGCTGCCCACCGCGGCGCTCGGAGCGCACCTGTACGTGTTTTTGCGGTAGTGAAGCAGAGCGGCACACTGACCCCGACACGCGCCCCTCAGCGCCGCCACCATTTGGCTGTCCTGGTGTCGGCATGGCGCCACCGCGCGGCCGCCATGTTCGGGGTGGCCGCCATGTTCAGGTTGGCAAAGGAGGGGCCGGGGCAGGTAGCGGGGCGGGGCGGCTGCACGGTCCCGGTTGTGAAGAGGCTCTGGCTGCCGGGCAGCCCGGCAGCTGCTTCGTGTACGTTCGGTTTCTGGCCGCGACGGGAAAAGGCGGAGAGCAAAAGTGCTGTAACCATCGTCGCCTGCCTTGTGGGAGATTTGCTCTGGGCGGGTGGCACCACAGGGTGCTTGGGTAAGAGTCGAGCAGGCCTTGTGTTGTGAGGGCTGGCAGTGCCTTTGCGATGAGAGTCTGAGCCACACGTGGCAAAAATGGAGTGCCAGCTGGAAACCCTGCTTAAACGACGGCTTCAGGATGGAGAGGGGGAAAAGGTACTGGCAAAAGGAGGAAGGCTGATGATTCACCTGCGGATCTGCTTCGGAGCTCTGCCTTATTTAGGCAGCTGGAGAAAGCCACACAGGTGGCCTTAATCACCCCAGCTAGAAGGGCTGTGTGGCTGTGCATGGTGAGCTTGGAGATTTCTGGAATGTTCTGAAGACAAACTTCTCGATGCAGATGGCTGATGAACTATCTAGGGGAGATGCTCTGCTTGAACATGTCACTTGAACAGGAAAGAACAGGTGGAAGATGGAAAGGAAGATGGAAAGATTGATGGCAGCCTGGGCTGCAGAAACCACAAGACTGGAGCTGAAGATCTGAGAGAAGCAAGCGAGGCGAACAGAATTATAATCACCGATTTCAGGAGGGTAAATTAGAGCCTGTTCAAGGTCCTGCTTGGAAAGATCTCTTGAGAAAAGTCCAAGAGAGTTGGGTAATCCCCTAGAACAGTTTCCTCAGAGTAAAAGAACTGTTCACTTGAGTGTGCAGAAATCAAGTGAAGGCTGATAGGGATGAACGAGGAGCTCCTGGCTGAGTTCAGACACAAAGGATGGGAATAGGAGCTGAGTACTTGGAAGGAGTATAGATGGAGATGTAAGATGTTACAAAGCGCATTCCTGTATGCGTGGGCAAAGCAATAAGGGATGTGCAGAGCAGCAGAAATGTGTTTTCATTGGCAGCAAGAGAGAAGGTAAGAGTGTGGGACTGTAGTTTCAGTGGTCAGAGAACCTCAGCGTATTGCTTAAAGGGTGTTTTTTTGGTTGTGGTTTTTTTTGTTTGTTGTGTTTTGTTTTGTTTGTTTTGTTTTTTTGTTTTTTTTTTGATCGATTTTGGTAAGCTTTATTCTCTAGTCTTCCAGGTCTCTGATTCCTAGCATACATGTGGGAATGATGTAGTATCCACAGTAGAGGAAGACAGAGTTAGGGATGGCTTACCCCACTGGGATGTATATGGTTTCAGGGAACCAGAGGGGGTGGATCAGGGGTGGTGAGGGATCTGGCTGATGTCAACGAAGGGCTATTGTCTGTAATCTTCAAAAGTTCATTGTGTTGTGGGGAAGTTTCTGATAATTGGAAAAAGCCTTATTATACCCAACTTCAGGAAAGGCAAGAAGGAGGATCCAAGGATAAACAGGCAGTAAACTCAAATCCTTAAGAAGGCTATGGAGAAAATCTCCTAAGAAGCCATTTTTAAGCACACGAAGAGCAGAGTGATGGGGAGCAGTGAATATTTGTTTATTGAGGGTGGATCATGGCTGACCAGACTTGGTACTTTTCATGGTAATATTACTGTGGCTGTTGATGAGGAAAGAACAGCAAATGGTCCGTACCTGGACTACAGAAGGAGCACTGAAACAGACTCATGTAAACTCACTAAATTGTTGAGGTATGAGCTGGATAAGTGGAGAATTAAGTGAGTAGAAAATTGGCTGACTGCGGAGCTCTGAATTCTGATCAGTAGAAGGAAGTCTGACAGGCAGCCAGAAATGGCTGGGGTCCATCGTGGAACTGTGGAGATCCTCATCTGTAGGTAGGAGCAACTCTGAAGGCAGCCTTGGAGGGAGAATTTTCTTACAGACCTTTTGGCATATTGCCTAACATTTGGGAAATCCTGTTCTACTGGATGCTTTCTTTCAGTGTGGTCATCGTTTGCCTTTCTTATGGATCGTTAGATAATGGTCCTTCATTAATTATTTAGGCGGAAGATCAACTAAGGAACATAAGGAAAAAAATCCAATCAGTGCAAAAAAAATAATAACATCTTCAGGACTTGATAATATCTTTACAAACTGCAGTCTTGATTCTCCTGAGGTGTGTTTTTAAAACAGTCTTTCTAAGCGAGAGTACAATTTGCTATTCTGTATGATCTGTCCTAACAATGATTTTTTTTTTTCTCCTTTCTTTAATAGTACTACATTGAGGAGACAATTGTTGAGGAGGGTGAACCATATGAGGTAAAGGTTCCTGTGAAGTTGAATGTGATTGATATATGCATTAATTACATTATACATGTAATTAATGTGTAATACTAAACTAGCGGCCTTTTGCATTCTGAGGATCAATTTTTCCATAGTAAACACATAGGTATCAGTGAACAGTTGCTTTTTTCTTCTTTGTTTCCTCTCCAAGACCTTCCTGTGGGCTGACCAAGGGGCTTCTAGCTTTTTTTGAGTGTCTGTCCCATCTGTTTTTTTAGATTTGCATTTGGGATTCGACCTGGATGTGCACTACTGTTTGCCACTGTTTGTTTTCCATCAGAAGGAGCTGAGGATGTGTCTGATAGAAAAGGACTATGCCGATTTCTTTCCTGCTCTCTGTCTTGCTGATGCTCTTCCCTTTGCTGCTGGCCAGCAGCTAAATTTGCACAGGAGCTGACAGAATGAAACAGCAGGTTATGTTATTTAACTAGAAAGACAGGCAGAAAGATTACTTAGGTAACATATTGACAAAATCTAATCATCAGTGTTAAAGATGAACAGAATTATTGAGGATGTGAGTTTGGCTAGATATGTTTGTATGAATAACAGGGCCCTACTGCACTGTATGCAGCTTGTTGGGAAAAGAAGCATGTAAAGATTCTGCCTGAATCTAGTTTGTGTTATCAGTTCTTTTCCCACTGCAAAGTGGTGAAGACTTTTTTCATGTCACTGGTAACAAATATGAGTTACCATGGAGTTATTACCATCATTTGTAGCTCTACTGATAGTATAGATGTAAGCAACTCTTTGCTACCATGAAATGTTTTTTATGGCATAGGCTTATGCTGAAACATAATCTTACAGTTCCTTTCAAACGAAGGATCTGGTCCTAAAGTCTTACTATAGTTTTAACTTAATATAACGTGACTGATACCATCTGAGCAAGTAATTGAAGACTGCACTTTTGAAGAAAGCCTGCCATGTTATTTTTAACCGCTGCATTCATCAAGTGTTTTAAAATCCATAGCCAGACTGGATTTAAAGGGAGCAATAGCATGACTTATTTCGGTGTCAGATCTGCCTCAGATTTTGAAAACAGTATTGTAGAGTGAAGAATCACATATGAGTATGGATGTCTTTTCAGCTAATGTGATTGGATGTATTTCCATCAGCTGCAAGTGCAGTTTATGGCATTAGCATCATGCTGGCCTATGAGTTATCTTATGAAGGTAAAAGAGAGGAGGGTTTTTTTGTTTTTTTTTACATGAAATACTCTATTTTCAGAAGGAAGCCTCTCCAAGCTTTAGAAACATGTTACAACTCCTCAAGAAAGCGTGTAGCTTCACTACTCTGTTATAAACCTAACAGCAAGTAACACTTTCTGAGTCTTGCCTAGGCAGGTTTCAAGCTGTGCTGTGCTTTCCGTGCCAGAACTTAAACAAACACTTGCTTACTTGAAATGAGTTGGAAGAGATTAATCTGTTGTGGTGCAGAAGTAACTATTAACATCCTGACGCGTCATTAGTGAAATGTAATTAATGTTCACATAATAAACAACCTTTTTGTAATTTAAGTTTTGTGTATGTGCCAAGTTAATATTTAATGCTTGGTGTATTTTCTGGTCTACCTCATACTAATGTAAGTAACTATCGGAAATCTGACCTTCATGCGTTCCTTTTCAAAGCATTTATTTTGTTGAAGCTAATTGATTATGAAACAAAGCTTGATACTTTGTTTTTCAGATAATTTCAGAGCATATTTTCCAGCTGTAATAATTATTTTAGCATGCTTTGGATTAGAATCTTCGTATTAAAACTATCTCTTACGGCATGATTACGTTGATAAAGAAGTATATGAATGAGTTGAATTAATTTGGTCTTCTTTCCAGTGGATGCTTGATCAAATGAATGTATGTATATCTCAATTATATCTTTGCCATGATTATGTTCTGACTGTGAGAAAATGTACATTAGTAGAAAAGGTGGATTCCGGGCATTTGTTCAGTTAGTTGGTGCAGCACAGATTTGCCACAGGATCCCAAAGACTTGGGATCTGCAGTGTCCTTTCCTTTCACAAGAAGATAATCGTTTTTGTGCACCTCTGACCTGCTTTCTCAGTTTTCAGTATCGCCGTTAGGAAACCTGGCTGTGTGATGTCTGCTTCTTCAACACTGAAGGCATTTCTCATGCTTTGCTTTTGGTTGTAGGTGGTCACATTTGAGAAACCACCTCATGCAAGTGGAAGTTATGCATATGGAACACAGCCCCCGCTCTTCCTGCTCCTGTGGAGAACAATTGTATCAGTTTGATGCAAAAATCAGCCAGTTGTTTAATTCCTTGTACTTTTTCAGTTTGAGTCATATAACGTAGGCATTACTGGGTCATCCCAGGAGGAAGTAAGTGTCACCATTTTTGTACACCGTAGGTGGTTTGGGAATAAGAACTGAGCATCCTTTTATATCAGAGGAAGTGAAAAAAGGTTAAAATAAAACTGTGATTTATAATTAAAAGGCATTTATTTTTTTCTTTACTCCCAGGTGGTCACTGAGATCACTGACATCACTGACAGCACTGGCACAGAATTCACAGGTCCTACAACCATCACCCGTACGATTGAGTATGAAAAAACTTCTGGTGAGGATGCAGCAGCAACTCCAGTCAGAAAGAAGACAATACGGACAAAAGTGGACTCTTCTAAGTTCTTGACACCTTATCTGCAGCACAGTAATAAAATGAAGGACCTGTTCAGTGAGGTGAATTGTCCCATGTCCTTTACTTGTTTAGAAACACCAATTTTGAAAGCATCTGATAGGTATTGTTGTGATCCTTTATGCTATTTTGACTCCTCCTGTACTCCATTTCATCACGTGTCAGTGCTGTTTGCTTGAAGTAGAAAGTTTCCTTCTTTCAGTTAGGTCATCTCTTGCCTATTTCCTGCTTACATGCATCAAGTAATCTTTAGACACAAAAAGCCTGTGGCAGATATCTGAAGATTTATCTTAGATGTCAGTTAAGAGGTCTCCTGTGCTGTCTGACTTGGATACTTAAGTAAGGAAATGCAGAGGCTAGTGTTTACTGAATAGTGATCCTCAGCATTTTGTACAGTAGTACATTTCTCTATCCCTCTCTATACTCAAGAATTATTTTGTGCACAACATGGGGGAACAAACACCTACCCAAATTCCTGGTATGGTATATCAAATTCCAGTATTACTGTCCATTTTACTCTGATTTTAGAGGTGGGAAGTAACTGTGCTGTGCAGGTATAAGATAGTGCCAGACCTTTTTTCCTAATTTTAACGTGTGATACCTACCAGTGTTTGCTGTTGAAATGTTGTATGAGATCGCATGTCTAAGATTGCTACTCTCACCCAAAAATGTCCCCTCTCTTTGGTCACTGAAACAAGTAACTGAATGTATCAGGGTGAGATGTGTAATGTAAATAAACTCAGAGGTGATCCGAAGCAGGCTGAAGGTAGAAATGGATTTTTTTCTGCTGTGTCAGATGGAAGAAAAAAAAGTCGGTTAAAGTAAGCAGAACTGTGCAAATGTATTTGTATAATGACAGCTTGTATTATTCAGTGATGTGCCCCAAACTCCTATACTAAACAGATGAATACATCAAAAATTACTGTTTACATTTCTGCCAGAGCTTTAGGATGTGTCTTAATCATATTCGTCATTATTTTCTTTCAGAACAAGTACAAAGAAAAATTTAATAAAGAAAGAGGAAAGCCATATGCTTCCACAATTGATACCCCAGAAATTCGGAGAATCAAGAAAGTGCAGGATCAGCTCAGTGAGGTAGATATCAAATGTTGTTCTTTCTGCACTTCAGTCTCCCTTTAATAGTGCATGTCACAATTTGGGAAACTAAAATCCAAAGCATCTTAATTCTTTGTAGAGTAAATAGAGAGAATTGGATCTCTGGGAATAGGAACTCCCAAAGCTGAGTGGGGAGACACCTAACCAGTGTGCAGGAGATGAGTATCCATTACATTTTGCTCAACACCTCTGGCTTAGGGTATATTGAGGAATGTGATGCAGCAATCTCTGTGCTAAAGCTGACTGAGCCTGCTGTCAACCTGGGAGTCTTGTAACAGCTTTAGAATGATTTTGTGCTCCATCTACTGGTTTGCCATGGTGGTGTGGCTGCTGTATTAATTTTGTGACCACAGAGAGTGTATGGTCTGTGGTAATGGACTGTGAAATTAAGAAATACTGAATAGCATGGGAATTTCCACCTCATTATACAGGTGGAAGCACTCTTAGGAAGAGCTTGGATTATAGAATTATACCCTAGCTTGGATTCACAGCTCTTGACGTTGTCTCAAAGCTGCGTTTCTTTTTCAGATAGCTCACAAAATCTGTTTGTTTCTCTGGGTATTATTTCTAAGCAACAGCTAGTCGATGGTAAAGGTTAATCACATGCCTAAATGCTTTACTTAATACAGAATCTTTGGATCTTTGCATTATCAAGTTTCAAAATTTCAGTATTCTGCTTTAAGCTAACACTTGTCAGTGTTAGCTGTAAATACAGCTGTGGTTTGGTGTGCACTGCTCCAGGTTAAATACCGCATGGCTGGTGAAGTTGCTCGAACTATTTGCCACGTTGATGAAAAGGCCTGGGATATAGAACATGCAAAGAAGGTATCTCAGCAAGTGAGCAAGGTGAGTGAGTTTTGGCTTACCAGAAGGCTTGTGAATGTTAATGGATCATGAAGTTGCTGATAAAAGCAAGGTTGTCAGCTCAGGACACTAAAGCAATGTCTATAGAACAGTTTAGAAGCTCAGGGGGATTGACCAAATGAGTTGATCAAGGCAAGTATAAATATCTTAAATGTTTCCAATTCATATTTTTAAATGTCATTAGTATGATACTTTCACTTCGCAAAAAAAGCCTTCCATCAAGCTGTTTATTAACTAACGTAAATATTTTTCTAATAAGAGAGTAACTAGCTTGCTGATCTTTCTCTTCAGGTTTTATACAAACAGAACTGGGAGGAGAATAAGGACAAGTACTTACTTCCCCCTGATGCCCCAGAGCTTGTAAATGCAATAAAAAATACAGCAATGTTCAGTAAGGTAAGAAGAATCACCGGTTTATTCAGCTAAAGTTTAAGAAGCATTCCAAGACAAAAATGAATTCATTCTCTATTCTGGCATTTTTCTGTTTTAAGAAACTCTATACAGAAGACTGGGAAGGAGACAAAACATTGTTCTATCCGTACAATGACAGTCCAGAACTCAGAAGGGTGGCACAGGCTCAAAAAGCTCTGAGTGATGTAAGTATCAAAGTCTGGTTGAAAATTGGATCCTGCTGTGTTGTAACTTGTTGCTATCAGGACTAGGGGAAGTGGTTTGAAGTTGAGGGAGGGAAGATTGAGGTTGGATGTCAGGGGGAAGTTCTTTGCTATGGGAGTGGTGAGGTGCTGGAACAGCTGCCCAGAGAGGCTGTGGATGCCCCGTCCATCCCTGGAGGTGTTCAAGGCCAGGTTGGATGGGGCCCTGGGCAGCCTGGGCTGGTGTGAAATGGGGAGGTTGGTGGCCTTGCCTGTGGCAGGGGCTTGGAGCTTCGTGATCCTTGAGGTCCCTTCCAACCCGGGCCATTCTGTGATTCTGTGAACTTAGGAGGCTTCTGGCTGGACTTTATAACAGAACAGAAGATAAATATGCATAGATATGCACTGATAGTTCTGAGAATGGTGCTGTTTCTATAGAAAAGTGAGCGCTCTTTATTAGAGTGTGTACCTGTTGGCTTTTTAATGTTGGATTATGAGTGAAAGAAATAATTTAAGACCTCAGATACCTCTCAAAACGTGTTGAGAAGCTCTCAGGGTTGGCTGTAAGCCCAGTAGCCCTGTTTGCTGGGCCTTGTGAAGTATCTGCAAATCTGTATGATAAGAAAACTCCGTAGTTTGTGGGCTATGCTTAGCATTGCTATTTGCTGATACTTAGGGGAAAAAAAGCCAGACACAGAACTCTTCAATCAAGTATTTCAGGTCATGTATAAAGGTTTCAGGTGTCCAATTTATCACAAACAGCAGAGTAGTAGGCTTGAAAACTTTCCTTGTGAACTTTTCCATAGTCCCCCAGAACACACTGGTTGAAAGAAATTATGGTTATTCTGTGAACAGAACTACTTTTGTTACAGGTGGCATTAGCAGAGGTAAGATTAAATATTATGTTACTGTTGAAGTGGGCAGTTTCTGTAAACGTTTACTTCTTTCCTATTTCAGATTGTCTACAAAAAAGGGCACGATGAACGAAAATCCAAATATACTTCTCTGCCAGATCCACCTGATGTGGAACAGGCCAAGAAAGTGACAAGGCAGCTGAGTGATGTGAGTAGAATGCAGTTCTCTTCCTTCTATAGAAATTTCCATTTTGGAATTAGAGTGGCAAAAAAAGTACCAGAGAGCAAAAGAGAAGTCCAAACCTCAAGATCTCTGATTTTTTCAGTAGTGAAAGTCAGCTTTTACATTTTCTTTCTTTTTAAAACATCTCAGCAGATCCTGTCCAGTCTCAAGTGAAAGACAAAATTTCATTCTTATCAGCAAATCTAGGTTTCATAAAACATTTCTGCTTCTGTCATACACGCATTAGTTCCTCTTCTTCCTTCTGTAAAAAATATCTCCTGCATTGCATTTTAAACTTTTACAGGTCAAAGCAATATAAAACATCCATTTTACTCCTGTCTTCGAAATAAACAGTGAAGCACAAGTATGCATCTGGTTTTAAAATGAATTACTTGCTTACAAGGAATAATCCCAGTTTGCTGTTAAGTTGGATGTCTGATCTTTGAAGATGCCTAGGTTGATGGCAGAGAAAACCTTTCAAAAGTTACTTTCAGTATCAGATCACTGTGAACATACATGTCCCATGCTAGTTCATGGGTACTTGTGGAAACTAGGTAACTCTTTCCCAATTTGCACAGTGAATTAGCAAATAATATTCAACATAAATTCCACAGCTGTATGGCATGATTAGCAAAGACTGCTACCAGTCCTCAGCAGTACATTTTACACAGAATAGAACAGCTGAGGTGAAGTGAAATAGAGGAAGATGAACTTTTGCTGGAGAAATTGGAGCTAAGTCATATGAACTCTTAAGCCAGAAGGTTTTTAGTTCAGTTCGAAGTTTAGTTGTGGTAAGGAAAACATGCCTGATTTTGTTGCTGTATGATGGGAATTATTTGCTGTTTCAGATGAGGGAGTTAAGAGTATGTAGTGAACTCATCTGAAAGGTGACAGAGGAAATTTCTTGTACCTTAAGTAGCTCAGAAGCTACATTATCATCAGGAGTTTTTTTTTTTTTGCATGGGAGAAGCAAGATCAGTGTGATTATTCTTGAAAATTAATAAAACAGTCAGTAACCTCTACATGTATCTTCAAACAACAACATTCAGAAAAATCTTTTTTGACATGTACATTCTTAATCAGTGTGATAACAAGTTGTGCTTTCTGTGATGAGGAAAGCAACTGTGGTTGAAAGTGCATTTGGATCACTGAGTGAAAACTGGGGAAGATTTTTATGTAATTAAACAGACAGTAACTGTTTAAGTAATTGTTCAAACACTTTAAACTTCTGGTTGAACAGTTTATACTTGATTTCCATTACTCTGAACCTAGTCTGATAGAAATCACATGTACCAGAAAAGCCATGTATAGAAAGGACTTTCCATTTCTGTCTGTAACAGGTTTCAGAAGCAGTAACAGTGAATTTTAGTTTATTTTTTGGGCAATATTGTATCCCAGTGTTGTGTGAATAGTGAGACAACTAAAGGAAAATCTCCATGATATCCCATGGAGAGTTTATCTTATTAGTCTTAATATTTATCATTTGGAATAGATGACTTATTTAATATATACATCCTTTTTGGTCAGGGAACTTACCAGTATAAATGAAAACAGTATGCTAAGGTCGGACTTCACGTGATTTTGACAGTGACTGATAAAGTGGTTGTAGTGCTGATATAAAATAGGCATCTTTAAAAAGAAGACTTTTAAGTGAAAATTGAGCTGGAGATTAAGTATGATTTTTTTTTTTTTTTTTTTTTAATTTCATTGCAGGTTATTTATCATGAAGACTATAAAAACAAGATCAAAGGCAAGTGGACTCAAACTCCATGCTATGATGTTGCAATTGCAAAAATGAATGCAGAAAATATAAGCATGGTAAGTAAATTCTTCAGAAAGTCTTGAGATGAACAGCTTTATTTTGTGCATGTGCCAACGTGGCAAACACTGATTAAATTTTCCTACTTCTGTTGTTGTGTTTCTTTTTTTCTACTGAAGCTTCTTAATGGATGGCTAATTTATAATGCAGCTGCATTTGGTACATTTGGTACATTTGATATCTACTTTTCTCTGTTCTTAACAGAAAAAGTACCAGGAAGACTTTGAAAATATGAAAGACCAAATCTACTTTATGCAGACTGAAACTCCAGAATATGAAGCTAATAAGAGAGTTTCAGAGAATGTCAGTAAGGTAAGTTGTTATACCTGCTCCCATCTGTGCAGCTCGGGTGTAGTTCTGAAGTCAGTGCAGTCTGTGCTGAGGCTGTTTTGTCAGGTGTCAGAAATATTTTCTTCTGTGCAAAAGATGTGTTCTTGTGTCCCTGCCACCCCAGAGCTTTCAGTGATTCTTACCCATGCTTATGATCCTCTGCAATAGTACCTGTAAGGTAGAATATTCTCTTTCATGGAGATGGAGTTTGTTTTGGTTTATTCTTACTGTATTATGTTATATGGTTTTAGTTGGAATAGATCAATACTGTTAATCAAGGCCAGCATAACCTGCCTGAATCTGGTTTCATATTTTCAGTTATTCATCCTTTCTCAGTGTATCTCAGTGATGTTATACTGGCATTTTCTTAGGAATGCTGAATTTGTTTGGCTTCTGCATTTCTAATGCAGCATTTCCATCAGCATTTCCATCAGCAAAGACAAAGATAATCTTCTGTTGTTAACTTTTAAGAATGTAGTTATTCTAAAAAGTCAGAATGCTTGGCAAGGTGCTTGGAGGTCAGGACATCTAATTAATAGCTGTCAGTTACCTTTCAACTCAGCCTCTCAGCTGGTGATCCCTGCACTGCTGTGATCTGAGTGCTTCTCACAGTCCTTTGCCTTTATGAGTCATGAGTTAAAAGCAGATGGAGACCTTTCAGAAAATTTCAAGACAATGTAAGTTAGTGAGTGTTTGGCTTTTAATGCTGATTTTAAAGACCTCATTGTTTTTGTTTTTATTTTTGAAAGACAAAATACAGAGCAGACTACGAGAAGAACAAAGCCATTGCAGATTATAATGTGCTTCCTGCTACAGAGAACCCATTGCTGAGGCAATTAAAAACTGCAGGAGATGTCCTGAGCGATGTGAGTATTATCAAAGTATAGCAGCACAGATTTCAGTCATGTACAGCAAACCAAAACCCAAACTCATCATTTCTTGACTTCCCCACTGAATTTCTCAGTATTTTTAGTTTTATAAACGTAGTATTTTTCAAGAGATCCTACTGGCCAGAATAGTATCACTATAAGGAGTCATTTCCCCACAGCTAAGTGTGATGTGCTATGGAGATAGCTAATGATTGTGAATGATAGCTAATGATAGCTAATGATCCTTTGAAAAATGGGTCAGAAGGTGGGGGTTCTTCCTTAGTGCTTAGAACTTCAAGTGCTGCCTGCAGTGATAAAATATGCACTTCTAGGTATTCATATGTACTGTATTTTTGATGTCACTTCAAGAATGTATTGACATTCTTGATTTCTCTCTTGATGTTTTCATCTGTTTGGAAAGATACTTCATATTGCTCAACATCAGACATTCAGAAGTGATGAGTCAAACCTTCATGTCTTTCCTAACAATCCTAGAAGCCACTAAAAAGAATTAAAAAATAATATTCCTTGTTGTAATTTATATTGTATTATATTACATTTATATTGTATTGTAAGTGTATTTCAGTTCAATCTGCTTTATTACCCAATGTTTTTTTTTTTCTTTGCAGAAATTATACAAAGAAGCCTATGAGCAATCTAAAGGAACAAGCATGAACTACTGTGAAACACCAAAGTTCCAGACTGACAGCGCTCTGAAGAATTTTAGTGATGTATGTATTGCTGAGTTCATATCTTTCCGTGCTGACACTCTTGATTGCTTTTCTTTATCAACTCGTGATTGTTTTTCCAGGTAAAATACAAAGATGCTTATCAAAAGAACATCTTGGGACACTATTTGGGCAGTTTTGAGGACCCACATCAGATACACTGTATGAAAGTCGAAGCTATGAAGAGTGATGTAAGTGTGGCTGTCATTCTGTTCTTGCCATCGTGTTTTAATTTGGAGAAAGCTCAATGATGTTTTCTTATGGAATGTTCATTTTATCCCTAGAAAAATTACAAAGCGGATTATGAGGAAGAAAAGACAAAATGCTACTTCCCTCAGACCATAACTCAAGAATATGAAGCTATTAAGAAGTTAGAGCAGTGTAAAGATGTAAGTATAGGGCAGTGGTTATCTGATAGCCAGTTAAATGCAGAGCATCTGCTCTGAGATGTCTGAAAGTTTACAGTGAGTCCTGTTAATTTTAATTTTTGTGTGGTTTTTCTTAGCATAAGTGACTTTTATAAGCCATATTCACCTGTATTTTAGAAGTCTTTTGTGACACCTAGTGATCGAGACAGTTATAACACCATCTAACAAATAAAACTGAATAATTAGAATAGTAACAAAACAAAAAAAATGACCCTCAAGCATCTACTTGCTTAAGTCAGCATATTTTTACATTAATGCTTTTTAAAATACTTCAACATACTTTAGTTATTTTTATTAATACAAATTGTAATTATTAATACTTAAAAATATTTTAAAATATGTATTTATGTGTAATGTTTTGTATGACATATCATTTATTGTCTATGGTGATATTTATATACATCTAAATATTTTGTGTTTATACTTCTAAAATACTTCAAAAGTTTATTTGGGCTCTGGTTGTGTTTAAAAAGTAACCTCAGAATCATTGTGCAGGACAGTGCTTATCTACACCATTGCCATAACTGCCAGCTATCCCAAGTAATGCTACATCACTGTGTCTTATTTAATAGGAAGATGTGTTTATGTACATTTAGGATGAATGTATTTATTATTTATCCTCAGCACACCTACAAAAAGCATCCTGATCAGATCAAATTTACTCAAGTGACTGACTCTCCAGTACAGAAGCAAGCAGAGATCAATAGCAAGCAGCTGAGTGATGTAAGTGAACATACCAACATGTCACTGTACTCTGAGACCATACATTTCTGCACTGCAGCCACTTTCCCATTTTAAGACAATTCCTGAAATGAAAGTATAGATGAGTATGGGTGTGTATATATGCACAGACATGGATGAAGACACTTATGTGGCCTGTTCCAGTGAAAGCCCACCTGGAAATCAGGCTTCTTAATTTATTTTTTTTTAAGGAGGTGTACATGTCATAGAATCATAGAATCACCAAGGTTGGAAAAGACCTCTAAGACCATCCAGTCTGACCTTCCACCTATCACCAATATTCCCCACTAAACCATGCCCTCAGTACAACATCTGAATGTTTCTTGAATGCCTCCTGGGTCGGTGACTCCACCACCTTCCTGGGCAGCCCATTGCAGTGCCTGACCACCCCCTTGGAGAAGTATTTCCTAACATCCAATCTGAATCTGCCCTGGCTCAACTATTTCTATTGCTAGTTACATGGGAGCAGAGGCCGACCCCCACCTCACCACAGCCTCCATTCAGGAATTGTAGAGAGCAATAAGATCCAGACTAAATAGTCCCAGTTCCCTTAACTGCTCCTCATAAGGCCTGTGCTGCAGAGCCCTGAGTAAAGACCTTTCAAAGACTGCACGGAGCATTTAGGGCTTGTTTCTTCCATCAATAAGATCAATAATTCTGTATGAAAAGTGCAGTCTCCATCTTTATGAGATAAGTGGCAACATACATTTGCAAAAATCAAACCTAAATCCTCAGTTGATTCACAGTGAACTGGTGCTGCTTGTACAAGGAAAGAATTTATTTATGTATGATATATTTTACAGAAACTCTACAGATCTTCCGGAGAAGAAGTTATACATAAATACACTCTCCCCCCAGATGTCCCACAGTTTATCCAAGCTAGATACAATGCTGCAAATGTCAGTGATGTAAGTGATGACTTTATAATGCTTTACACATTGCTCTTGAATTTCTGAGAATGTTACAGATATGCTCATATTGCAGATTTCTTTCACTGATGCACAATTCTTTATAATCAACTTATATCACTGTAATTTTTCACTCTTGGTATCGTTTGAATTTCCAAGCAAATCCCAGCTACTCATATAATTAATTTAGTTTAATTAATAAAGAAGTAATAAAACACTAAAGGAAGCATCTCATACTAAAGATTTGTGTAGCTTTTATTTTCTTATAATTCATATGAGTAGTAGGTTCTCTAGAATAATACTGGTTTTCTTTTTCAGGCCTATTATAAACAGGACTACCACGATCTAATAGCTAAAGGGACCAATGTGTCAGTTGATGCTATTCCAATTACTCGAGCAAAAGCATCAAGAAACATTGCTAGTGATGTAAGTATCTATCCCAGGTATACTTGTTTTAGCATTTAGTAAAAATGTCAACCACTCCAGGCCATGTGGTAGACCATAAATATTCCATGAGTCTCACTAGAGTCACTAATGTGAGAAAGACATTCTCAGTCTTCTCGAAGTGTTGGTTTGTGTAAAACATCTTTTATTCTAATCATCTTTGCTTTAGATAGGCAGATGCTACTGTACTGTGTTACTGTGTTTCCTAAACCACTGTTCACGGGAGAGAGGAAATCAGTAGTTCTTGCAGTCACTTGCTGATAGATTTCCAGTAAATTAGCTACATTAGCATCTGCTTAGTCTGAGAGACAATATATACTGAGGTAGTTTTGAGTTAGGTGGATGAGTACAGCTTATAAATGAATTGAAAGGCCATATAGCACAAATTGATGAAGTGGTTTATGATTCAGTGGTTTCAGATAAGTAGAGGAAGCTTCTCAGTTGTACTCTTTTTGCTGTTCAAGTGGGGGAGATGGATTGTCTTAATTCTTTTAATGTTTTTCATATGCCTCGCAGCACAGTAATTTTAAGGAAACGATTTCATTTCCTTTCAAGGAAAGCTGTGGCTGATGAATCGTTGTTATGTGTATAACCTGTTGTGCATAGCCTTAGATGGTGGAAAAAGAAAAGCTGATACTGTTGGGTATGCTATTTAGGCTATTGTTCCTGAACAGGTTGCACTTTTTCCTTCCCAATGAAAGTCGTAACAGATTTCTTCTTCTTCTTCTTCTTTTTTTTTTTTTTAGTTTAGACATCAGTAGCAATGTGACAATAGATTTGATCTCTTTTCTCTGATTCTAGTATAAATACAAAGAAGCATATGAAAAGGCTAAAGGAAAACAGGTTGGTTTCAGAAGCCTGCAAGATGACCCCAAGCTCGTTCACTACATGCATGTTGCAAAGATTCAGTCCGATCGTGAATATAAGAAGGACTACGAGAAGAGTAAGACTAACTATCACACACCTCCTGACACATTCAGTATCCAGGCTGCAAAAAAGTCTCAGGATGTAGCTTCCACTGCCCACTACAAAAATCTGATCCATCACTACACTTATCTGCCAGATGCTATGGATGTTGAGCTTGCAAAGAACATGATGCAAATTCAGAGCGATGTGAGTATTTCAGTGGCTGCTCTCACTGATGTTTTCCTACACAAATAAACATAAAATAGGTATTTTTATTCGGTGATAGTTGCCATCACTGTGTGGGAATGGTTTGTTTTCATTATGTCCTGGGGACCAGCATTAGAAGCTTTAAGTATCAGCTGGTGGAATTTAGAATACCCCTATTCCAGGTGAGTTACACTGAAAAGGATTTTGATGGTGGCGTGCCTATGAAGAGCAGATTTTTGGAATATGGCATGCAAATGAATTTATTTTCTTTTTAAAATTTTTTCAGAGAACTTCTATTTTGCAACTAACGTAATTTGGTTTTATTCTTTAAGACTTTCAAGTTTCCCTGTTTTGTCTTCATGTGAGACAGATGTGGTAGTGTAGGTAGACTACAAGCCAATAGCATGATGGAGTGAACAAACTGTAGCTATTGGTAGTGTTAGGGATACCAGGGATACCTCCTCTGGAGATCTGTAGCATAAGAGATTTCTTGCAGGACTGTCTTGGTTGTTCTTCCAGATGCAAAGTTTTAAATGATTGAGCATACCAGGTTCCACTCTGCAGTTGTTTGGATGCTGTGGAGTTTCCCCACTCTCTCTATTTCTGTGAAGAATGGCTGCTTTTGAACTTAGACCATGGAAGGAGCTTAAAAACGTGTCTATAATATCCTTGCATTCAGGCTGTTCACTGACTGTATCTAAATGTCAATATTGATACTTCGTGTATTACCTGCATAATTGCAGCCTAGGTAGAGTTTTTTACTTGAAGCCTGTAAATGTAAGTTCTGCATATTTGACTGGGGGAGGAATTATAGGAGGAAAAAAAAAAATTAAGTCTCTGCTCTGTGGATCCTTGTGTAAAAGACCAGCTCTGATAAAGACTGCTGGAACACAAACCAAATTGAACTGTGGCCAGTGAGCACCTTATTTTAGTGTAGAAGTTACTAATGATTGGAGATTGGTGAAATTTTTCACAAGGGTAAGAGAAAAGGAGCTTAGTGAATACTGAAAAGTTGTTAATGTTTGTAAGAAAAAAATGAGGAAAAAATACAGTAGCTTATTTTCTTACTTATGAAATGACGGAAATGAAAAAAAAAAAAATCTGTTATTCCCTTTTAGAATTTATAAGATATTCCTGCTAATGTAGAACATACGAGTGAGGCTCTGTGACTATTGCTTAAACAGTTCTGTGGGATGATCTTGGTTCACGTTGTCTTTCTATCCTTCAGAACGTATACAAACAAGACTATAACAGTTGGTTCAAGGGTATTGGGTGGAGTCCTCTCGGCTCTCTGGATGTGGAAAAAGCTAAAAAGGCTGGAGATGCATTAAATGAGAAGAGGTACCGTCAGCACCCAGACACCATCAAATTTACAAGTGTGCCAGACTCAATGACAATGGTTTTAGCTCAGCACAACACCAAGCAACTGAGTGATGTAAGTGATTGTTACTGATGCAATATGGAGGTTTTATTTCTTACCATGGGTTTATGATTTTTCTGTTACTATCTGATGTTCCATCTTAGAAACCGTAGAGTTTAAAAAATGTACAAGTAGTAAAATTGTACTTTGTTGGTAGGAATTAAGGGCAGTTGTTTTGTCTCTTTGTTAATACTAATATTACCTGCTGTGTTCTTATTAACAGAGGTTTGTTTGTTTTGCTGTGCAGGTAGCATATAAGCAAGAGGGTGAAAAAGTAAAGCACAAATACAAGCTTGATCCTGATGTTCCTCAGTTTATTCAAGCAAGGGTCAATGCCTTCAATTTGAGTGATGTGAGTATGCAATCAATAATGCAGTCAAGAATATATCCATCATTACTTAAAAGAAAAATGACCTTTTATATTTCCATGCTATGATATTGAATACAGAAATGTGCAAGCTCTCTGTTCAGGTGAACATTACTTCTAGAAGTCAATGGGTTTTACACCTGTTAAGCAAGTTTTTAATTGTGTCTTTGAGCACTGCTGAACAGGAAGACATTTCAGTGATCTGTTGCCAGACTAGTGGGAGAGCCTGAATGAGGATAAGATCATGACTTTTATTATTCAAATGTATATGGGTTTGGAAGCTAACCTTCCTCATTGTTGTACGAAACCTGTTGCAGAGGAAAGCAGTACAGCTTCTCTGTGTGTTTTGCCTCCTGCTGCTGAGCTTTCAAAGGAAATGTAAGAAGTGTAAAAAAGTAATGCTTTTTTCCTGTTGTTCAGCTCTCAGTCTGACTGCTTTCCTCCTTTCTTGCATCTGTCCAAGAATGTAAGGATCTCCACTGGTAGTTTTATTACCATTCTAATGGTATGTTTTTTGGTGGCATTATCAGGCCTCCAGGAGTTAAAATTAGAAATAGATATATCCTTTCATTCCATCCTTTGAAATGCCATGTTAGTCTGTCCAGATTCTAACCGCTAATTAGAAATCAGCCAGGCTGCTTCCTTCGAACCAGAGGTCTTGATTTTGAAGCTCATAGGGAAAAAATGCCTGAAGGTTCAGTGAAGTGAAAAAAGATTTTTGTTAAAAAAGGCAAAAATTCTGTTGATTGAGTTGTTCTGTATAGAAACTGAAAAAAACTGAGTTAAAGATTTAGTTACATGCATTAAACTGATTGTCTTGAACTATGGTTGTAGTAAATTTGTTGTAATACAGCTGTAAGTTGTGTAGAGATTAGCATTTCTCCTTGCAATTGCACAGACTAATGTTTTGTTCACCATAAATACGATAAAAATCAAGACTTAAACATGTTAATATTTCTTATTGTGACATTGCTGACTTACCTATTTTTTCCCATAAGGCTAACTACAAAGCAGACTGGAAAAAAACCATTGCCAAAGGATATGATCTGAAACCAGATGCCATTCCTATTATTGCTGCTAAAGCATCTCGAAATATTGCAAGTGATGTAAGTATATTTTGCATAAGAGGAATGCAAAGGTCTATTGCCTTCTTTCTGGAGCATCTCATGCTACAGAGCATGTGCTATGTACTTGTAATGATATATAAATACTTGACACTGAGTGTTGAAATTCTTACGGAACAAGAAAATTCAGATGTTCATGGGAACCTGAGGAAAAAAAGGTATTTCTTTTGGAATTATGTTTTAATGTGACTGCTGGTGAACTGGGGCTGTGTGTTGTATACACTTAAAGTATCCACCAGCTTCTTTGATAGTTTCTATGTGACAACTTATCTAAGCTGTGTTCTTAGCTGCCATTTAAACAGACCTGTACATGTGAAGACCTGTGCATCTGCTTGTTTGACATTCATGAACTGTACAGATATGTGGCTCTTCTCAGGCAGCTTCAGTCATTTGGCAACATTAAAGTTTGGTGTGCCATCTGAAGCAAGCTATGAAAGGAGATTTGAAACACAGGAATAAATGTACTAACTTTTGTAAAAAGCTGGAAATGAATTCTGTTTGAATTTCAATGTATTAAAGTTACCAGTTGTATGTTTTGTGTTTATAAAGTAGTTAAAGATTTCTTTTGCTTTGTCTCTAGTACAAGTACAAGGAATCATACGAGAAAGATAAAGGCAAGCACGTTGGATACCGTAGCCTGCAGGATGATCCCAAACTTGTTCATTACATGCACGTGGCCAAACTGCAATCGGAGCGTGAATACAAGAAGGACTATGAAGTGACCAAGACCAAATATCACACTCCCTTGGATATGTTCAGTGTGACGGCTGCCAAGAAAGCTCAGGAAGCTGTTACAAACACAGGCTATAAACAGCCCATTCACCATTATACTCTCTTGCCTGATTCTGTGAATCTGGAGCTATCAAGAAACATGATGCAGCTTCAGAGTGATGTATGTAATGGTTAAGCAGCTCTTTTTTTTTTCTGTTCAGTATTATTGTGTCACGGTGTTAACCTTTTAAGGCTAGAAAATTACCTATATCAGATTAAGGGTAGTTTGAGGTCTTGAGCTGGATATTTTCCAGAGGTTGTTGTAAGTATGTGCAGTTGATAAGTTCTAGGGAACTTACTTAGGTAACTTTTTTGTGTCTCCATGTATTTGACTGCTCAGCAAATTAATGTCCTGTGGCGCATCTTTTGTATTCTTTTTCACAGATGCAGATCTGATCAACTCCCTCATATTTCTAACATTGCAGTTCAGGAATTTGTTTCACTTTTTTTCAGCATATTCATACCTTTATCTGCTGTAAAAGCTATTTTATGAAGTGTGTTTAAATAGGAGTGATGTCTCTTTGGGAATGTGTAGAACCAAGCCACCAAGCAGAAGCTTTACAGAAGATTCACAGTGAATTAATTCCACTATGAACTGAGCTGATTAACCAAGAGTGTCATTAAAATAACTGAGTTTATTTTTGTCAGGTTTTCATGTTTACTGCTCGAAGTTTGTTTTAAAGTCTGTGCATTTGTTACGTAGTGTGAGTTCTGAATGTTGGGTTAGTGAAAATGGTTTCTTTATCCCTAATGATTTTCAGTATTTTGCTGAGCAGTTGGAAAACATCAGTGGTTTTGGCAAGGTTGTGTAAATTCTACTTAAAAATGAATGGCCAGGAGGAGGTTTGAGGCCTCATCTGTTTGTGTTTGTTTATTTTCTATATGTATGGGCATTCTGATTTCTCTTATCTCACTGTTTTGCCTTGTTTATTTCTTAAAAGAACGTGTATAAAGCAGACTTCAATAACTGGCTGAGAGGAGTTGGCTGGCTGCCAATTCAATCCTTGGACGTAGAAAAGGCCAAAAAAGCTTCAGATATTCTCAGTGAAAAGAAATATCGCCAGCACCCCGACAAGCTGAAGTACTCTATTCCACTGGATGCAATGGAGCAAGTGCTTGCTAAACAAAATGCCAAGACTATGAATAAGGTGAGAACTTGTTCAGATGATCACAGCTAAGCCGTGGATAGGGTCTTCATCTTGCAAAATGTTGCATTCCCACGGAGCTCACAAGAATTTCCAGTGGGTGCACTGGTATAGTTGGTTAACACTGGACACTAAGAGTTAATAGAAGCCTCAGATTCTAAGCATAATTAAGAGAGTTTCATTTCAAGTTTATAAAGATTAAATATTTCACTTCTGTGCCTCTGATCAAAAATGTCCTGCCCAAATTTTTAGTGCTTTGGTGACCTTTGCTCTTTTTCTACAGAAGTAGAGTTAATAGTGAGCTGAACCAAATCCTGTAAAATTCTGTCTGCTTTTGCAAGCATCAGTAAGAAACTGGGAATTATTTGTCTCTAGTTATCTCAAACACCACTGGAACTTATTTGTTTGCTGTGGAAAGAGAGTGCATGGAAAAAGAACCACCTGTGCTTTGCATTTAAGGACATACATAAAGAAGGGAAGGCTGCAGACTTAAAATTTTCAATTTAAATATTTAGTAGTTATCAAAAGATGCTTTTCAAGTTTCTCAAGCGAAATACTAAAGGAAGATGAGGAATATAATGTTGGCACCCTGCAGTTATGTTTGTTGTTTTTAGTGCTTATGCAACTTTCCATTGTAAAATATTATTTACTGCACATAAGCAAAACAGAAGCAAGCTTATATTTTGTAAGTGTAACTTCTTTTCAGTGCTATATCTTTGTAATTGCAGAGGCTCTACACTGATAAATGGAACAAAGAGAAGACCAGCATTCATGTTATGCCAGATACTCCAGAAATTCTGCAGTCTAGAGTGAACCAGATCACAATGAGTAATGTAAGTTGCTGTGTTCAGTGAGGACGTTCAATGTCTGTTGCACAGATAAAAAAATTGGTGTAATTCTTAGGTCTTTTTTGAAAATATTTAAAGAGTACTTCAGTACTTCTGCCTTCGTAATAGAGTACCTGTTCTCTTTTCTGTTTTAAATTAGAAACTCTACAAAGCTGGATGGGAGGAAGAGAAGAAGAAAGGTTATGACATGCGTCCGGATGCTATTCCAATAAAAGCAGCCAAAACTTCCCAGGACATTGCAAGTGATGTAAGTCTATTTGTCAGCAGCATTCAGAATCTTTTCAGAACCAGTCAGAACTTTGCTCTGTTATACCCAAGTATGGCTTCAGTTACATGTTTGCTGCGATAAGCCTTGGCAGTTCTTGCTCTCAGGCTTCAGGAGTAACTCTGAGTTTTGCCTTTTTGCTCATTGTAAAACTCATGTAGTTACTGGGCTATTTTGTGGTACTAAATATATGTAAATGACTAAGCCTGAGATCATGTAATGGTAAAGAACAAATTTTTCTTTTTTTCAATTTTGATAAAATTGAGCCTAATAACATACTTTTTTTTTCTTTTCTTCTGCCGTTGTTTCTCTTTCCTGCTGTCAGTATAAATACAAACTAGCCTATGAACAAGCAAAAGGAAAGCATATTGGGTTCCGCAGCCTTGAAGACGACCCCAAGCTGGTGCACTTCATGCAGGTGGCTAAGATGCAATCTGATCGTGAATACAAGAAAGATTACGAGAAGGCAAAGACTAACTTCCATACTCCAGTTGACATGCTCAGCGTTGTGGCAGCCAAGAAAGCACAGGAAGTGGCTACAAATGCAAACTACAAAAACTTGATCCATATCTACAATGTTTTACCTGATGCTATGAGTCTTGAATTAGCCAAAAACATGATGCAGATACAAAGTGATGTAAGTGAGAGACTCTTTAGCCTTTGCTTTGCCAGTACAATGATGTTTAGTTTATGAGAGAATGCTGTAAGATAAATAGAAGATTTTTTGTAGTGAAAGTAGTTCAGTTAAATGCTAAAATGTTGTAAATAAAACGAGACCTCCAACAATGATAGCTATGGTATATTTTGAAGACTCTGAAATACTGAATTACATTTATCATTAAAAGAATTCAGGCTCAGGATTCAGCTGCTTATACATCCTGCCACTTTTCAGCAGCTGTCCTTTTCTACAAGCCAAGGCAACGAGAAGCTTCACTTTCCATCAACTTTT
The DNA here is from genome assembly GCF_905368555.1 of Meleagris gallopavo. NCBI lineage: Eukaryota > Metazoa > Chordata > Aves > Galliformes > Phasianidae > Meleagris > Meleagris gallopavo. The sequence goes on along the minus strand of NC_139410.1, from coordinate 34,918,968 downwards.
ATCTCATACTTCCAAGAAGAATAAGAAAAACAGCTGAGTTTTCAGAGTTTCTGGGCTATTTAGACCCTAGAGAAGATACATATATGTATGTGTGTATATATATATTACTATTTTATTGTAAATGCACTTTACAAGTGGTATAATAAAGTATAGATAGTACTTTAAAAAAAAAATACTCCTAAAAAGACAGTGCATGTATCTTGATATGGTTTGATTCTTCTTAAAATAAGTGCATTGAAAATCCATTATACATTAAATAAATGTGTCAACATTTTCAGACATACATGTGCATCTAATTATTTTCTTTTCCTTCTGCTTCCAGAATCAATACAGAGCAGATTATGATGAAAGTATGAAGGGTGTTGGATGGATGCCACTGGGCTCTCTGGAGGCTGAGAAGAACAAGAAAGCCATGGAAATTCTTAGTGAAAAGAAATACCGTCAGCATCCAGACAAGTTGAAGTATTCTGTTCCTGTGGATTCCATGAATATGGCCTTAGCTTTACATAATGCTAAAATCATGGATGAGGTGAGGAAATGTTCATCACAACTTATTTAAGTTTTCAGAAATGAGGTATCAGTTATTAACCCAAAAGACTACATCAGGTATAACTTCTGTATTTGTCAGTTTGGGCAGCTAATGAAAACGCTTGACTGTCACTGTATTTCATCTTAATAGAGCCATGCTGTACCTCAAAGCACAGCATAGCCCCCATAATTTCTTCATAAGGTCTACTCAACATTACAGATTGTAGACTTCTAATAGTTTAAGTTTATGGGCTGAAAGTATCAGTGAGTCCCTTTTGAAAACAGCATTTAAACTTTTAAACATATTGTCTGTATAAGCTGATGCCTGTTACATCAGTTTGGAATTGCTGGATAACAATAATGCTCTTATGTATTGAGATACTGATCTTCTAATTCTGCTGAACTAACAGAATCCACTGCTGTCCTTTAGAAGTGTCTTGTGTTCGCTTGCACTGTGTTTGGAGAGATCACCTGAATTTTAGGTGTCTTTTCTTTAAATTTTACTTCTTCTAAGAAAAGGAAGATTTCTCCATCCACTGATGCTTATTTTATATGAGATAGGCTGTTAATTACCTTCCAAGCAAGGTGGCTAGCTTATTCTTTTAACACTTCTTTTTATACCTTCTGACTTGACTTTGATAGCTATTGTTGTCTGTTGAATGTGCTTGAACACACTGCTGGACAAGAGACGAGCATTAAAATATTGTAGCAAGATTGGTATTTCTTCAACTTTTATTGCAGTCTTGCACAGTTATCTTTGTAACAGCTATTCCTGGTTTAAAATAAATAAATAAATAAATGAGTGGTCTTACCATGCTAACAGTTGCATTACTGTAGAGAAAGATGATACTTAAAAATAATTACAGTTAAAATTTTTGGGTAAACTGAGTGATTTTTGCTTTTTTCTTCTAGCACCAATACAAACAAGCATGGGAAGAGGATAAGAAGAAGGTTCACATAACACCAGATATTCCGCAGTTTGCTTTAGCGAAAGCTAATGCATTTAACATAAGTGATGTGAGTACTGGTTGTAAAAAGTTGCTCCTTTTTTTTTTTTTTTTTTTTTTTTTTAAATTAGAAATAAATAACAGCATAGGAAAGTTTCTGTAATACTTTGTTAGCCTGTGTTGGGTCCATAACATGCTATTTTCCTTTTCCCACTGTCCTTCCCTGAAATTAAATACCAAAAGTTGTCAAGAAAAGGCAATAGTATTTATGGACAGGTTACATAGCATTCATGTAGGTCATTAAAATATCATAATTATTAACAAAATAATACAGTTTGAGCACCATTCATGTTGTTTCTGTATTTATTATTTTCTAATACACAGTGTTTTGTAGTGGATTCAGAATTCTTTCTGGAGGGTTGAGCTTATTCTTTATGTAACATTATAGACTGTTTCTCAGTAGCTGTTTGTTAAATCTGCATATGCTAAATAAGAATTGTAATTGTACACATCTTTATTTGCATGTGAATAAATAATGTCATTTTTAGATATAAATTTTCACCAGTTTTTGTGCATATGAAAGAAATGCAGGTATTTGCTCTTTTGTTTTAGGTGTTTTTATGGGTTATAGTGCAGTTCAGCTGCATTGATTTGTAAATTTAAGGACTGGAGTTAATTTTGAAGGTGAATCCCTGTTTTTGTGTGCCTGAATGGCTTAAACAGCTTTTCGAAGAATATTAAACATATGAATAGTCTGTGTCTCAAGCTGACATATAAAATGTATACAGTATGACTTCTTTTTAAGTACATGTTGTGTATTTTGCATTTTTAAAGGATGCTTCTTCTTTCCTTTCACAGAAAATGTATAGACATTCTTTTGAAGAAGCCAGAAAGAAAGGGTACGATCTCAGATCTGATGCTATCCCTATTAAAGCTGCCAAAGCTTCAAGGGACATTGCTAGTGATGTAAGTTCTGGAAAAAAACAGCAATCAATTTCATTTTCTTGGCACAACTCAGTATGCCAATTCTATGAAGTCTGTTAATTCTCTTGTTTGTAAATAATTCTGATGTATTCTAACGCATTTTTCTAGCATGGTTAAAGTACAGATTCTCCATTAGAAGGGTAAGGAGATGCATGGAAGACTCTCAGGAGGAAGATATACACACATGAGTCTTGCAAGAATTGGAAAAGAACAAATATGGCCTTGAATTACTCTTGCTTCTGGGATGTTCTTTTAGTGATAGCCTTATTAAATTTCATCTTCAAATTAAATGCAGAGAATACAAGTTTCTGGATTCGTGACCATTCTGAAATCCTTTGTGTATCAGTGACAAGGGTTTTCCTGTGGTGAATCCAGCCTGGGAGAGCAGTGGAATTAGGGCCTAAGGATACATTATCTTTTTTAGCTCTCTGTCTTTCTTAACAACGTATGAGATGGAGCAGCCACTGAAAAATCAATTTGCTCTACCACTGCTCTAAGTGTGAGGGCAGTCTAGTCCCTCAGTTCTCACCAGGTAGTAAGCAGTTAAGGAAAATGGAACTGATGTTTGGTTTGTGAAGTCCATGGTCCAGAGCTGGTTAGAGACTGAGGAAGGGTTTAAGAAATCCGCCCAGTGGTTTTATTAATTAAACAAATGCAAAAAGATCTGGTGTATCTTGAATTCATGATTCATTTGAGCAAATTAACTTCATGGAAGTGCCATACAGATCTGTTGATTTATGTCCAGTCTTTAGATACAAATTCAAGTTTTCTGATAATGGCTCAGACTATCACTAAGATTGTTACTCAAGTTGAATAGTGGTAGTAGTACAAACATAATGACAGAGAGCAGTGTGGATTGATGCATCCTGTTTCTAGTACTTGAGATAGTTCATCTTAGAGCTAGTAAGGTTATCTCTAAGCTCTAGTGTAGAAAGAACAAGTTCATGTTTTCCAAAGGACTGTCTTCAAATCAGATCTAATGTGTTGGTTTGGATTTTTGTCAGTCTGCTTCATATTCTCATTGTAGCATTTATAATGAGGTTAGAAAGCAATCACATCCCAAGTTACATTGAACCCCATGCAAAAGCAGAATAAAGTAGCATACGGAAATTGCATTTCTCAAGAAAATGTTTTATGAATACTGGTTTTGATTGGGCCCTCACAGAATTTTGACACTTGTTAAGCACTGTGACAAGAAGCAGACAGAACTACCACCTCTGTATTCTTAGTGTTTGTTTAGTAGTGTAAAAATTCTAATATAGTTTTTTTTTTTTCCTCACAAGGTAGATATTTGCTTGTTAAACAAATGAAGTAGAACTAAAATCTGTCTCTGTTCTCTGCACAGTATAAATACAAATTAGGTTATGAACAAGACAAGGGAAAGCTTGTAGGCTTCCGCAGCCTTCAGGATGATCCCAAACTCGTTCATTATATGCAAGTGGCTAAGATGCAGTCTGATCGTGAATACAAGAAGGCCTATGAGGCAAGCAAGACTCATTACCAAACACCTTCTGATGCACTCAGTATCGTGGCAGCTAAGGAGGCACAAGATCGTGTAACCAATGCAAACTACAAACGACTGATACACCACTATATGCTTCTGCCAGATGCAATGAGTTTTGAATTGTGCAGGAACATGAATCAGATACAAAGTAATGTAAGTTTCTGTTTTCTTCCTCATTATCATTCACATCTATACCTGTTTTCTTTTTTTCTCATTTTAAGTGTTTTGGAAAGAAGAATAATTTAGTGTGAACCATTTGTAAGTTGTAATCTTCGCTTTTGTTTCCTGGCAGAATGAATACAAACAGGATTACAATGAATGGTTCAGAGGTATTGGTTGGAGTCCTGTTGGTTCTCTGGATGTGGAGAAATCTAAGAAAGCTACAGAAATCGCAAGTGACCAGAAATACCGACAGCATCCCAGCACGTTTTCTTTTACAAAACAGACTGATGCCATGGATATGGTCCTTGCAAAACACAATGCAGATATAATGAATAAAGTGAGTATTTATGGAGATCGTTTGTCAGACACTCGTATATAACTAATAAACTTCATATAAATCTCTGTCACTGCTTTTAGATAGTGTTTCCTCAGGGAAAAATGACTGTTGCTTAAAAATGGCTCCTTATTCAGATTTTTTTCTGAATTGAAATACTCAGTTGTTGCTAAGAAGCATTGATTAAATCAATTTTTTGCTCATTTTTTTCATTGCTACCTCTCCAGCATCTTTTTTTTTTTTTTTCATACTTACATGGCAGTTACTGACATATCTTGGTGGGTAGGCCTCAACAAAAGCAAGACTGGATCCTGATTTAACTGATTCTGGATTGAGTCATCACATAGTAAAATAAATCTAAGTTAACATTTTCTGCTTTTTACCCATCTGTAATCAAAGCGGACAGACAGAAGGGCAAAAACCCTGTAAGAACTGGCCTTTGTCACCTATACTAATAATCTGATGTTCCTTTTTTCAATAGCATGCTTATACTCAAGCCTGGGAGAAGGATAAAACTCAAGTTCACGTGATGCCAGATACACCAGATATTCTACAGGCAAAACAGAACATGGCGAACTACAGTCAGGTAGAGCTTTTTAATGCTTTCTTTTACATTTCAAGCTAATGTTAAATTAATCTACTTCCAATTTCAAGGTACCCTTTCATTTCAAAATAAATATCTAAGAGGAAGGTGACATATGTATTAATAAGGCTTTTTAATCAAAATTGTTTTCTGTTTTAGAAACAATACAAGCTCGGCTGGGAGGAAATGATTAAGAAGGGCTATGACCTCACACCTGAAGCCATTTCAGTGAAAGCTGCCAAAGCTTCAAGGGACATTGCAAGTGATGTAAGCAACATTTATTTCTGTCTGAAGTGCACTCTTATGAAGACCCTTCTGTAAAAGAGTGACTTGTTTAAAAAAAAAATTTTTTTAATTGCTGATAAAAACATTTAAAAACATTCCTGGTCCATTTTTGTCAGTGAAGACAACATTTTAAGGAGAGTGATTCTTATGTTTTGGCACTTCAGAAAGATTGCGGTCCACCCACGAAGTGGCTGGTTGTAGGAAGTTAGGAACAGTTTGAACTGAATTGTCTGCTCTTTTGAATGTTATGTCTTCAGAGCGTCAAGAAGTTGGTCCCAGTGCCTCTGCTTTGAAATCCTCTTTACAACTCAGAAGTAGATATGGTGATGTCTTGTTGTTGTTTTCCGTAACTTGATATTAATATCAACTCCTGTATTTATGGAAATTTCATCAATCATTGGACATGTGGTCAGTGCTTAAGCTGATTGTTTTGTTTATCAAAATAGTGCAGTGTGACAGCCTTTAGGCTGTGACTATATAAATCAGTGGCACAGGAGACCACTGTTAGAACCATGCGCTCTTCCTCTCCAGGGGAGTCAGTTTGTTCCCAGGGAAGACATTCACAGACACCAAATGATGCACATGAATTGAGAGGCTGATGTCTTTACATGAGATGCCATAGCAAATTGCTTATTTCATTGGTAATGAGGAGCATTAAACTGAGAGAACATATTTGCCTTATACATTTTATCACTGCCTGATTCTTCCTGCAATTTCAATAATTTATATTTATCATTTTAGTACAAATACAAAGAGGGTTACCGCAAGCAGCAGGGACATCACATTGGATTCCGGAGCTTACAGGATGATCCGAAGATGATGTGGTCTATGCAAGTAGCCAAGATGCAGAGCGAGAGGGAGTATAAGAAAGATTTTGAGAAGTGGAAGACAAAGTTTAACATGCCTGTGGATATGTTAGGTTTTCTTCTGGCTAAGAAATGTCAGGAATTGGTTAGTGATGTAGACTACAAACACATGCTACACCGCTGGACTTGTCTACCAGACCAAAATGATGTCACCCAAGCAAAGAGGGTCTACGAACTACAGAGTGATGTAAGTCTTCTCTGAATTTGATTTCTTCATTTTACATAAAATATTTACTACTTTTTGAAAAGTATCCTTAATAACTGGCTCTTGACAGCACTGAAGTTCAAATTGAGGATAATACACCAGTTAGTCTCTTACTATGGTTTAATACACGGCCAGTGAAAGAATATATACTATGTTATTTATTTATTTATTTATTTATTCCTTAACAGAATCTGTACAAGTCAGATCTACAGTGGCTCAGAGGCATTGGATGGAGTCCTTTGGGATCTTTGGAGTCTGAAAAGAACAAGAAAGCTTCTGAAATACTAAGTGAAAAGAAGTACCGGCAGCACCCAGATACTATTAAGTTCACAAGTATCCCAGATGCCATGAATATCACTTTAGCAAAATCTAATGCCAAAAACAGAAGTGATGTAAGTTGCTTTAGATCCAGTAAATGAAGGAATACTTTAGTATGCATTTGTTGTAAAGATTGCTATACCAGAATGCAGTTAAAATATACAGGTATCCAGTATTTTCAATCTGTGCCTTACTGTTCAGTTGTCTTATTGAGCAGATTTGAGTCTTTAGGACTATCTAATTTACTCAGCAACAACTGCAAATAGAATCCTTACTGTAGTACATCAGTGTATTGACACAATGCTGTCTCCTTGACCCTTCATGCATGTAAAGAAGGGAAAAAGATACTTCAGTAAGAAGTTGATGTACTGTTTTATTTAAGTATCTTGCATTGTTAAGTCATTCCTGCTTGATCACACAGCATTGATGTGTTGTTGTACAGAAAAGGTAAGCTGAATTCACTGCCATGCATACGAACTAGTTTTATTCATGTCTCCTTTCAGATACTATATAGAGAGGCTTGGGACAAGGACAAAACTCAGGTTCATATCATGCCTGATACACCTGAAATTTTGTTGGCTAAATCAAACTTAATCAACACAAGTGATGTAAGTATGCCTCTATAATGTTTCTTCTATGCAATTTGGGTTTACCCTTTGTAGCTGTAGTTTAAAATGGAATGGAGCAGTTTCAACAATCTAACAATTGTTAGCGTACCTGTTAAAGTTGTTATGCACTGGGATACCTGAGTAAATTACTGAATTTTAAGGTGGAAATGAAATTGCTAGAAAGGAAAGCAAACCAAGAGGATAAAGCAAGTTTGATGCTTTCTCTTTCATCCTTATAGATCATGTTAACATTATAGATATAAGTTCAGTAGTTTTTAGTAGGACTGCAATTTTTGTTTTGGTAAAAGTCTAATTATATTGAATTATCTTCTTAGAATTATTTAGAATTACTTTACATCAAATTCTTGGTTAAAGTGGAACAAATATCAGCTACATGTAAACAGTAAAGAAACGTTAGCAGTTGTATCATAAGAAGTCTTGAAGACAAGTAATTATCATTGAAATGGGGTGCAGCAAGCTGTGGGGCTGTATTATTCACCTCAGTAGAAGACTTATTTACTCAGATTTATATTTCTAGTACAGATGTACCCTCAGATGAGTTAATCAGGAAAAAATAAAGTTGGTTTAATGTATTTCATATTATCAGTTACAAAATTGTGTAAGCTATGGAATGAAACCACATTTGAAATCTCATTCTTTCTTTTTAGTAATCAATGGAATAAAAAGGTAGTATTGTGTGGGTTAGATCAGCTTATCTTTTTTCCATATTGGAAAACAGTCCGCAGCTGTAATTACCTTACTTTTAACAATTACTTTAACAATAATTTCAATTATTTTAATAACAATTTCTTCAAATTCTTCTCCAACAGAAACATTACAAGCTAGGATACGAAGAGCTGAGGAGGAAAGGCTATGATCTTCCTCCAGATGCTATACCCCTCAAGGCAGCGAAGGCATCCAGAGACATTGCCAGTGAAGTAAGAGTCTGACTGAGTGAAAATAGTGGTGTGCCATGAAACTGGTAAAGGTTACTGGTGAATGATGACTGATTAACAGATCTGAGATTTAAACATTAACAGTCTCTTGGTAGCACAGCAATGTCTACTTCTTTATTATGTGAAGTTAATTGAATGGAGTAAAATAACTTGAAAGAAAAGATAACGTAAATATAAAAATTACTGTAAAATGTTCAATAAATAATTCCTGTATAATAGTCAAAATGTATAATATAATAAAATGATATGAATATGTCGTTTAATTCAAAAATTAACATCTTTGTTGACAATAGAGAACTTTAAATTGCTTCTTGAAAACACTGTGTTTTCTGCGTTCATTCAGTATCAGTACAAAACAGCCTACCGCAAGCAGCTTGGCCACCACATTGGAGCCCGCAACATAGAGGACGATCCCAAGATGATGTGGTCGATGCACGTGGCCAAGATCCAGAGTGACAGGGAGTACAAAAAAGCCTTTGAGAAGACCAAGACGCACTTCAGCAGCCCCGTGGACATGCTGGGAATCGTGTTGGCCAAGAAATGTCAGGAGCTGGTCAGCGATGTTGATTACAAGCATCTTCTGCATCGGTGGACCTGTCTGCCGGACCAGAACGATGTTGTACAAGCCCGGAAAGTGTACGACCTTCAGAGTGATGTGAGTTATCGTGTGGTGGGTGTGTGAGAAGGGGCAGTCGGTGCTGTGTTGTGTGCCATTGTTGGTTGGGTTATGCAGGCAGAGCCATTAAGGATGTTGCTAAGCTGCCCTGTGTCCTGATGTGTCTTTTCAGAATGTGTACAGGTCTGACCTGCAGTGGCTGAGAGGCATTGGCTGGTCCCCACTTGGTTCCCTGGATGAAGAGAAGAACAAGCGAGCGAGCATGATCCTGAGTGACAAGAAGTACCGACAGCACCCGGACACCATCAAGTTCACGAGCCTTCCTGACTCCATGCCTATGGTTCTGGCAAAGCACAACTCTGACATTATGAACCATGTGAGATTTCTTTGTGTTTGCAACCTGGAGGAGTTTTCCCTGCCTTTAGGGGGACTGTTATTTTTGGGAGGGGTGATGCGCTGCCCTGCCCTGTAGTGGGGATTTGTGTTCAGTGCTTTAGATCCATGTGTGCTGAGTGCAATTGGAGCAGTGTTTGGGAGCGATGCGGAAGAGAAAAACGGGTGTAGGATGGGGGGTCTTGGTTCAATCCAAGGTGCCTGTGTCAGTAGGAAGAGAGCTGGGTTGGTCTCTGTGTTTGTTGGTGTGCTCTTGTGTGTTCTTAGTGCGTGTTGCACTGGTCTTTTCAGCGCTCGTACATAGCAGCCTGGGAGAAAGACAAGACCAACGTTCACATTATGCCGGATACGCCTGGTATTTTGCTGGCCCAGCAGAACCAAGTGAACTTCAGTGAGGTAGGTGGTTTGCCTGGGATCGGTGTCCAGGCAATCCAGGCAGAAGTGCTGCTTGTCTCACGTGGGGAATGCTTGCTTGTCTTCCAGAAAATGTATAGGCTGGCAATGGAAGAAGACAAGAAGAAGGGCTATGACATGCGTGCAGATGCCATTCCCATCAAGTCTGCTAAAGCTTCCAGGGACATTGCCAGTGATGTAAGTACGCAGGAGCCTTGATGGCACGCCGTCTGGGACGCTTTCTCTGTGCCTGTGTCTGAAGAGCAGAGATTGCAAATGCAGATGAATGGTGACAGTAGAGCTGTGAGCTGTCGTCACTGCTGAGTTGGTCTGCAAGGACGTTGGTTGAGGAGGTTCTTCCTTTTGCAGTTCATGATTGTTGTGTGTGTGAGTGCAGTGAAGGGCATTGTACGCTGTATATGGAGCGTGTTAGCTGGAACTTGATGAAGTAGCTAATGAAAAGCAGCATCCTTTGAGGGCTTGTTTCACCTTCAGCTCATGCAGGAGACTTGAGATGGTGTCAGTAGTGCAATTCTGCCCTCCCCTGCTGTCTGCAGCTGCACCACTGTGCTTTGGAGAGGAAAACCCAAAGCAAGCTTTGTGATACGGCAGCAGCATTTATTGTTTGTGTTTGGGCTGAATCAGGTCCAGCCACTGTCAGGCTGGCTTGAGTTTGTTATTGCTTGTGATGCCAAATATCCGTTCATGGTGCAGCCATGCATGTACTGAATTTACTCTCATGCAGCGTTTTGTAGTTCTGGTCTGTTCCATTATTCATGGCGGTCAAATTCAGTCTTTTTTTCAGTGTTCCTGTTTGTTTCAGAAAGAAGAGGAGGGAAGAGTGTAGGGCTGTCTGCTGTATCTGCCCGGGTGTATGCAGTTGTGTAGTTTCAGCTGAGGTCTCCCATTAGGTTGAGTGAGCAGGGCTCCAGTGCTGTGTGCTGGAGAGACGACGTGCTGCTCCTTTGGGCTCTGTGGGGGAGTATCAACAGAGCAGATCAGGATGAAACCCAGGATGGCTTCTTGATCAGTGTGGAGGGTTCTTTCCTGTTTTTCACGAGGATGGTTTTCCTGGTTGCAAAGCTGGGTTGGCTGGAGTTGCAGTGTGGACCTCCATGTACCTCCAGCAGTCCAGTGCAGGCCTGGGGAGTGAGGGGTGTGAATCCCTTTGTGGGGAAATGTTGTGCTTCTGAGCCCAATTACATTGGGATTTTGTCCACCTTGATTAGCAGTGTGGTTTTTGCAGCACTTATTAGAGAACAGGGTCAAAAGGGGATGGAAGTCCAAACTGAAATTGACTGATCTCCCTTAACCCTGCAGTACAAGTATAAAGAAGGGTATCGCAAGCAGCTTGGCCACCACATTGGAGCCCGCAACATAGAGGACGATCCCAAGATGATGTGGTCGATGCACGTAGCCAAGATCCAGAGTGACAGGGAGTACAAGAAAGCCTTTGAGAAGACCAAGACGCACTTCAGCAGCCCCGTGGACATGCTGGGAATCGTGTTGGCCAAGAAATGTCAGGAGCTGGTCAGCGATGTTGATTACAAGCATCTTCTGCATCGGTGGACCTGTCTGCCGGACCAGAACGATGTTGTACAAGCCCGGAAAGTGTACGACCTTCAGAGTGATGTGAGTTATCGTGTGGTGGGTGTGTGAGAAGGGGCAGTCGGTGCTGTGTTGTGTGCCATTGTTGGAGAAGATGGGGAGTTGAGGAATCGTAAGATAGGTGATTGTGTGAGAGTGTGCTGTGGCTGTGCTGCCTGTGTGAGTGTTGAATGGTGTGTCCTGATGTGGGGAGGAAGATGTTTGTATGGTATCTATTGTGATTCTCACTCTTTGCTATTGGAAGTTCATCACACTGCTCCTTTTGTTCTCCCTGTTGTAGCAATGGGAAGCAGATTTAATAAGATGAGGTCATAAGATTAGATATGAATATGGTACACTCTCACCAATTAGCTTAATGTATGCAGACAAATGTAGTTTATTGTTTATTTCTATTAGTCCTGGGCTGTGAGAAAATGAAAATAACCCTAGAATATCTTTTCTCACTTCTACCCTCTTTTTTCTTCTTGCCCCCAGCAGTGCAGTGGAATGAGAAATGACAGTTGCAGTCGATGCATGACACTTCATCTCTATTGCTTCTCTATTCTCTTTCTGGCCCTGCTCCACATGGGGTTCTTCCCATGGGTTGCCCTTTGTCCAGAACTGATCCTGTGTGGGCTTCCCCCTTGCTAGAGCAATTCAAGCACTGCTCAAACACAGCACTGTAACACTGAGCCCATCCTTCAGGGACTGTTGCAGCATGGGTCTGTACAGGCATTAGCTTCCCCAGACCTCCTGCTCTAGTGCGAGCTCTTCTCCATGGGCTGCAGCTCTAGTCCTGGGGACCTGCTCTTTAATGAGCTTTCCATGGGCAGCAGTTTCCTTCAGGCCACATCTGCCAGCTTCCATAGGCTTCTTCGTGAGTTGCATGTGGACATATAGTCCACATCTTGCACTTGGGCTGCAGGAAAATAGCCTGCTCCACCATGGACCATATCTGGGCTGCAGGGAAGGAACTTGTGAGCACGTGCCTGGAGCACCTCCTGTCCTCTTCCTTCACTGATGCTGGTGTCTGAAAGGTTTCTATCACATTTTCTCACTCTTCTGTTTGAACAGCTGTAGTACAGCTGTTTTCTCCTTCCTCCAGTGTTCTCTGGAGGGGCAACCAGATTAATTCAGTTCTGAACAACAGTGGGTTCCTACTGGTGAAAGGTGGAAATAGCTGTTATCTATCATAGGGTTGCGTTGGAACTATTCTCACAGAAGCCAAACTGACAGCTGCAACCATTACCAAAATCATGCCTAATAATACAGTGTTGTAATTTTTGTTCAGAGAATTGTTGCATATCTTGAGGAGTTTGAAAGAAGGGTTGTTGCAGACAGCCAAACTTTATTATGGCAGGGGATGGCAAAGGAATCGAATTTTCACTTTTGGGTGACCAAAGCTAGACAAACACAAGCCATCTGTGCAGATGGGAATGGTTTAAGGAGCATTAGGTATGGAGGAGTAAAGCTGCTTGTGTGCTGCTGCCATCTAGCAGTTGGTGAATGGAGTAGATCTTTGCCCCTCTTGCCTGTAGAGGAATTTGCAGAGAATATGCTGGAGGACAACTTTGTTGGTTGCTTCTGGTGATGTAGGCTGCACATGCCTCCAAAACCTGGTTGTAATGGCAGCAGCTGAGCTTAAGAGGAGACACAGATTGCTGTCAGGTTGGGTTCTGCAGGGGAGTCTGTCTTCGCAGAAGAAGCCCCCATTGGTTGGAGGAGTTCTGGTGAGGGTTACAGATGTTGCTAAGCTGCCCTATGTCCTGACATGTCTTTGTCTTCTCAGAATGTGTACAGGTCTGACCTGCAGTGGCTGAGAGGCATTGGCTGGTCCCCACTTGGTTCCCTGGATGAAGAGAAGAACAAGCGAGCGAGCATGATCCTGAGTGACAAGAAGTACCGACAGCACCCGGACACCATCAAGTTCACGAGCCTTCCTGACTCCATGCCTATGGTTCTGGCAAAGCACAACTCTGACATTATGAACCATGTGAGATTTCTTTGTGTTTGCAACCTGGAGGAGTTTTCCCTGCCTTTAGGGGGACTGTTATTTTTGGGAGGGGTGATGCGCTGCCCTGCCCTGTAGTGGGGATTTGTGTTCAGTGCTTTAGATCCATGTGTGCTGAGTGCAATTGGAGCAGTGTTTGGGAGCGATGCGGAAGAGAAAAACGGGTGTAGGATGGGGGGTCTTGGTTCAATCCAAGGTGCCTGTGTCAGTAGGAAGAGAGCTGGGTTGGTCTCTGTGTTTGTTGGTGTGCTCTTGTGTGTTCTTAGTGCGTGTTGCACTGGTCTTTTCAGCGCTCGTACATAGCAGCCTGGGAGAAAGACAAGACCAGCGTTCACATTATGCCGGATACGCCTGGTATTTTGCTGGCCCAGCAGAACCAAGTGAACTTCAGTGAGGTAGGTGGTTTGCCTGGGATCGGTGTCCAGGCGATCCAGGCAGAAGTGCTGCTTGTCTCACGTGGGGAATGCTTGCTTGTCTTCCAGAAAATGTACAGGCTGGCAATGGAAGAAGACAAGAAGAAGGGCTATGACATGCGTGCAGATGCCATTCCCATCAAGTCTGCTAAAGCTTCCAGGGACATTGCCAGTGATGTAAGTACGCAGGAGCCTTGGTGGCACGCTGTCTGGGACGCTTTCTCTGTGCCTGTGTCTGAAGAGCAGAGATTGCAAATGCAGATGAATGGTGACAGTAGAGCTGTGAGCTGTCGTCACTGCTGAGTTGGTCTGCAAGGACGTTGGTTGAGGAGGTTCTTCCTTTTGCAGTTCGTGATTGTTGTGTGTGTGAGTGCAGTGAAGGGCATTGTACGCTGTATATGGAGCGTGTTAGCTGGAACTTGATGAAGTAGCTAATGAAAAGCAGCATCCTTTGAGGGCTTGTTTCACCTTCAGCTCATGCAGGAGACTTGAGATGGTGTCAGTAGTGCAATTCTGCCCTCCCCTGCTGTCTGCAGCTGCACCACTGTGCTTTGGAGAGGAAAACCCAAAGCAAGCTTTGTGATATGACAGGAGCATTTATAATAACCACTATTGAGCCATCATTACACTTCCACTGTTCATGTTGCTGATTATGATTTCTTGGCTTTGTTTACAGCATAGCACTTGAGTTTTATCTTTGTGCTGTTTCAGTAGTGGTATTTCCCTTGAGGTATTCTCCTCTATTGTACCTTTCTGAACCTCAGTCTAAAGTACTTCGTTTAGCTCTTGGGCTCCCACCACAAGAAATAAGTGGACTTTTTAATCTGGATCTGTTAAAGCACCACGGAATTCATCAGAAGGCTAGATTACCTTCCTTACAAAGCAGTCCTGAGGTAGATGGTGATGACCTGCCTGGAAAGAAGTTGTTTCCTGGGCAAGTTTATTGTAGGCTTTCAGTTTTTATAGGGCGGTTATAGGAAACATTGAGAAAGACATTTTTTTACAAGGGTATTTTGTGATAGGACAAGGGGTAGTGGTTTGAAACTGAAAAAGGCTAGATGTGACAAGAAATGGTGAAAAATTCCATTCTTACAGTGCTAGTAAGAGTCACTGGTATAGGTTGCCCAATGAAGTGAATACACCATTTGTGGATATCTTTCAATATCAAGATGGAATTTGATGCCTCCTGGTCTAGTGAAAGAAATTTCAGCGCATTACAGAGGAGTTGGTCAAAATGGTCTTTGGGGTTCCGTCCAACCCAAGCTGATTTAGGATTCTATGACACTTCGATAACTGCATGTAGCTGTAAAGGAGCTAAATTTACTCTTCATGCACCATTTTATAGTTTTGGATTGTCCATAATTCAAGGTAAATTAATTCAGTCTTCTATCAGGCTTACTGTACATTTCAGGAAGAAGAGAAGGGAAAAGTAAAGAGCTGTCTGCTGTAACTGCCCAAATTTCAGGTTGTTGCTGGCCTGCAGCTGAGGTTTTGACAAGGATGGAAGAATAAGATTGATCCTCAAAATTATCAATAGAGAGCTCAGTATTGCTTCCATGGGCTTACAAGGTTGAGTGTACTCAGGGAGTTCCATGATGAATTGCAGGTTGCCTGCTAGATCAGTCTGGATGTTTTCTTCTAGGAGCAGCATTCCTTGTTCCTAAGCTAGGTTAGCTGGAGTTGCAGTGTGGACCTCCATGTACCTCCAGCAATCCAGTGCAGGCCTGGGGAGTGAGGGGTGTGAATCCCTTTGTGGGGAAATGTTGTGCTTCTGAGCCCAATTACATTGGGATTTTGTCCACCTTGATTAGCAGTGTGGTTTTTGCAGGACTTATTAGAGAACAGGGTCAAAAGGGGATGGAAGTCCAAACTGAAATTGACTGATCTCCCTTAACCCTGCAGTACAAGTATAAAGAAGGGTATCGCAAGCAGCTTGGCCACCACATTGGAGCCCGCAACATAGAGGACGATCCCAAGATGATGTGGTCGATGCACGTAGCCAAGATCCAGAGTGACAGGGAGTACAAGAAAGCCTTTGAGAAGACCAAGACGCACTTCAGCAGCCCCGTGGACATGCTGGGAATCGTGTTGGCCAAGAAATGTCAGGAGCTGGTCAGCGATGTTGATTACAAGCATCTTCTGCATCGGTGGACCTGTCTGCCGGACCAGAACGATGTTGTACAAGCCCGGAAAGTGTACGACCTTCAGAGTGATGTGAGTTATCGTGTGGTGGGTGCGTGAGAAGGGGCAGTCGGTGCTGTGTTGTGTGCCATTGTTGGTTGGGTTATGCAGGCAGAGCCATTAAGGATGTTGCTAAGCTGCCCTGTGTCCTGACATGTCTTTGTCTTTTCAGAATGTGTACAGGTCTGACCTGCAGTGGCTGAGAGGCATTGGCTGGTCCCCACTTGGTTCCCTGGATGAAGAGAAGAACAAGCGAGCGAGCATGATCCTGAGTGACAAGAAGTACCGACAGCACCCGGACACCATCAAGTTCACGAGCCTTCCTGACTCCATGCCTATGGTTCTGGCAAAGCACAACTCTGACATTATGAACCATGTGAGATTTCTTTGTGTTTGCAACCTGGAGGAGTTTTCCCTGCCTTTAGGGGGACTGTTATTTTTGGGAGGGGTGATGCGCTGCCCTGCCCTGTAGTGGGGATTTGTGTTCAGTGCTTTAGATCCATGTGTGCTGAGTGCAATTGGAGCAGTGTTTGGGAGCGATGCGGAAGAGAAAAACGGGTGTAGGATGGGGGGTCTTGGTTCAATCCAAGGTGCCTGTGTCAGTAGGAAGAGAGCTGGGTTGGTCTCTGTGTTTGTTGGTGTGCTCTTGTGTGTTCTTAGTGCGTGTTGCACTGGTCTTTTCAGCGCTCGTACATAGCAGCCTGGGAGAAAGACAAGACCAACGTTCACATTATGCCGGATACGCCTGGTATTTTGCTGGCCCAGCAGAACCAAGTGAACTTCAGTGAGGTAGGTGGTTTGCCTGGGATCGGTGTGCCGTTGTGGACGGAGGCGATCCAGGCAGAAGTGCTGCTTGTCTCACGTGGGGAATGCTTGCTTGTCTTCCAGAAAATGTACAGGCTGGCAATGGAAGAAGACAAGAAGAAGGGCTATGACATGCGTGCAGATGCCATTCCCATCAAGTCTGCTAAAGCTTCCAGGGACATTGCCAGTGATGTAAGTACGCAGGAGCCTTGATGGCACGCCGTCTGGGACGCTTTCTCTGTGCCTGTGTCTGAAGAGCAGAGATTGCAAATGCAGATGAATGGTGACAGTAGAGCTGTGAGCTGTCGTCACTGCTGAGTTGGTCTGCAAGGACGTTGGTTGAGGAGGTTCTTCCTGTTGCAGTTCATGATTGTTGTGTGTGTGAGTGCAGTGAAGGGCATTGTACGCTGTATAGGGAGCGTGTTAGCTGGAACTTGATGTAGTAGCTAATGAAAAGCAGCATCCTTTGAGGGCTTGTTGCACCTTCAGCTCATGCAGGAGACTTGAGATGGTGTCAGTAGTGCAGTTCTGCCCTCCCCTGCTGTCTGCAGCTGCACCACTGTGCTTTGGAGAGGAAAACCCAAAGCAAGCTTTGTGATACGACAGCAGCATTTATTGTTTGTGTTTGGGCTGAATCAGGTCCAGCCACTGTCAGGCTGGCTTGAGTTTGTTATTGCTTGTGATGCCAAATATCCGTTCATGGTGCAGCCATGCATGTACTGAATTTACTCTCATGCAGCATTTTGTCGTTCTGGTCTGTTCCATTATTCATGGTGGTCAAATTCAGTCTTTTTTTCAGTGTTCCTGTTTGTTTCAGAAAGAAGAGGAGGGAAGAGTGTAGGGCTGTCTGCTGTATCTGCCGTGGTGTATGCAGTTGTGTAGTTTCAGCTGAGGTCTCCCATTAGGTTGAGTGAGCAGGGCTCCAGTGCTGTGTGCTGGAGAGACGACGTGCTGCTCCTTTGGGCTGTGTGGGGGAGTCCCAACAGAGCAGATCAGGATGAAACCCAGGATGGCTTCTTGATCAGTGTGGAGGGTTCTTTCCAGTTTTTCACGAAGATGGTTTTCCTGATTGCAAAGCTAGGTTGGCTGGAGTTGCAGTGTGGACCTCCATGTACCTCCAGCTGTCCAGTGCAGGCCTGGGGAGTGAGGGGTGTGAATCCCTTTGTGGGGAAATGTTGTGCTTCTGAGCCCAATTACATTGGGATTTTGTCCACCTTGATTAGCAGTGTGGTTTTTGCAGGATTTATTAGAGAACAGGGTCAAAAGGGGATGGAAGTCCAAACTGAAATTGACTGATCTCCTTTAACCCTGCAGTACAAGTATAAAGAAGGGTATCGCAAGCAGCTTGGCCACCACATTGGAGCCCGCAACATAGAGGACGATCCCAAGATGATGTGGTCGATGCACGTAGCCAAGATCCAGAGTGACAGGGAGTACAAGAAAGCCTTTGAGAAGACCAAGACGCACTTCAGCAGCCCCGTGGACATGCTGGGAATCGTGTTGGCCAAGAAATGTCAGGAGCTGGTCAGCGATGTTGATTACAAGCATCTTCTGCATCGGTGGACCTGTCTGCCGGACCAGAACGATGTTGTACAAGCCCGGAAAGTGTACGACCTTCAGAGTGATGTGAGTTATCGTGTGGTGGGTGTGTGAGAAGGGGCAGTCGGTGCTGTGTTGTGTGCCATTGTTGGAGAAGATGGGGAGTTGGGGAATCGTAAGATAGGTGATTGTGTGAGAGTGTGCTGTGGCTGTGCTGCCTGTGTGAGTGTTGAATGGTGTGTCCTGACGTGGGGAGGAAGATGTTTGTGTGACATCGTTCTCTATGTCTGCAGAAGTGTCGTGCCTTACCTTGAGAGTTTTGGTGGAAGGATGATGGGTGCTGGTGTCAAAGTTGTGTTTGGTATGGGGAGGGCAAAAGAATCAAATGGTTTACTCTTGGATGACCAAATTTGGGCAAACACAAAGCCGTCTGTGCGGACGGGAATGGTTTAAGGAGCATTAGGCGTGGAGGAGTAAAGCTGCTCGTGTGCTGCTGCCATCCGGCAGTTGGTGAATGGAGCAGATCTTTACCCCTGTTGCCTGCAGAGGATTTAGTAGTGAAGATTCTGGAGAGCAATTGGTCGATTACTTACTGGCTGCTTGTGGTGGCGTAGGCTGCATGTGCCTCCAAAAACTGGTTGTAATGGAAGCAGAGCTTAATAAGAGATGCAGATTACTTTTGAGTTCTGCAGCGAATCCGTATTAGCAGGCAGAGCCATTAAGGATGTTGCTAAGCTGCCCTGTGTCCTGACGTGCCTTTGTCTTTTCAGAATGTGTACAAGTCTGACCTGCAGTGGCTGAGAGGCATTGGTTGGTCCCCACTTGGTTCCCTGGATGAAGAGAAGAACAAGCGAGCGAGCATGATCCTGAGTGACAAGAAGTACCGACAGCACCCGGACACCATCAAGTTCACGAGCCTTCCTGACTCCATGCCTATGGTTCTGGCAAAGCACAACTCTGACATTATGAACCATGTGAGATTTCTTTGTGTTTGCAACCTGGAGGAGTTTTCCCTGCCTTTAGGGGGACTGTTATTTTTGGGAGGGGTGATGCGCTGCCCTGCCCTGTAGTGGGGATTTGTGTTCAGTGCTTTAGATCCATGTGTGCTGAGTGCAATTGGAGCAGTGTTTGGGAGCGATGCGGAAGAGAAAAACGGGTGTAGGATGGGGGGTCTTGGTTCAATCCAAGGTGCCTGTGTCAGTAGGAAGAGAGCTGGGTTGGTCTTTGTGTTTGTTGGTGTGCTCTTGTGTGTTCTTAGTGCGTGTTGCACTGGTCTTTTCAGCGCTCGTACATAGCAGCCTGGGAGAAAGACAAGA